>NC_045430.1:217040086-217685995 GCF_902635505.1 Sarcophilus harrisii
AGCCACTCTCGAGCTTTCATGACATAAACATTGACAAATTATGTGCAAGTTTAAGTTTACAGAAGTAATTAATCTGCTTCTCTGCAGTTGAAATTAATTATTGCAGTCATAGTTACTTGACTGGTTCAGATATGCCCACCCATTAACACACTCCCATTGGCACAAAATTATTCTTTGAACTCATTTCTTCATATTTCGTGCACTGCAGCTTGTAAGGAGGACCATAGATGGATTTGTAAGAGCATCAAATCAGAGCTCTAATTGTGTCTTGTTTAGCTTCTCTGTTTAACTGTCTCATTCTTTTTTTTTATTCACATAGCTAAGGTTATTAAAATATTTTTATTTATTCAGACCTTACAGATGCTTAATAGTGTAGTATAATTCCTATAATTAAGTGAACCAATATACATTTCCCCAAATTTTAAATGTAAATATTGGCATGTTTTAATTATAAACAATATATTAAAATATTCCTCATTTTCTCTCACAAGGTATTTTATTGAAAGAAGAGGTTTTCAAGAATGTGGTGTTTGCTGAGTCAGGAAAATGATAGAACCACAGGCCTGTGAATGGGTTCAATAGATTAATGCATCACCATGCCTCTGGATGGGTTACAGTTGAATCATTTCAGACAGATGGGCATTTATCTTGCTCTCTGGGAAAGAAAAGCCCATGGCTTCCATACCAACTTCAGTACCTAAGCAGTCTTTATAGTGGGGAAGTTCATAATACACATATGTACATGCATATATACAAATACATCTATATACATATATGTATAATTCCGTTTTTCATTACATCAGATATAAAATAATGTGAAATCAGGAACATGAATCTTTAGGGATAAATGAGCCTATAATCACAATGTAGATGTATTTTTAGAAAGACAGCATGTAGCATGGTACGAAGTGTTCTAAGGGTGACTGCAGCTCACATTCTCTTTCTTCTATTCACTACTGTAAAGACTTGTGTAACCTTGAAGAAGTTTAGAACTTATAGCTGAGGGAACTTCAGAGGAGCTGTAGAGCAAACCCTGCACTATGCAGAGGAGGAAAACTGAGGTCTGTAAATTTAGTAACAAAATAGGTATTAAAACCCAGGCTCTGTGTTTCCAAATGAGGGTCTCTTTCCACCACAGTCACATTACATTTGTAAGCATAACTTTTCTCACTTATAAAAATTTGAATACTAATATTTTTGCTAACTCATAGCGTTATCTGTATAAAAGGGAGAATAAAATGAAAGTGTATATAGGGTGTCCCAAAAGTCTTAATGCAGTCTTACATACTAGTAGTTCAAATCTTCATTAAGAGTTTTAGAAAACCCTGCATAAAATCAATTTTAAATCATAAAACACCATTCAAATATATGTTTTTGTTATATATTTCATATCTGTAATTTATACATATATTTCACACAACAGAAATTTTACAAGATGCACCATATAAGCACAAATGCCTCTCGTGCAAATATATGCATGCATATGTTGTGCTATTCTTCAAACTATTTATTTATTCTTTTATTAGGTTGTAATAGCTATTGTCCTATTCATAGGGGTTTTATGATTGAAAATATGGTGTGCCTCTGAAGTCAAATTTTTACTTATGGTAAAAAAACATCTAGAATTTAGGAATCCACACCAGAGGGCAGAGATCTAAGAGTAGACCCATGAGATAGAACTCTGAAATAGGACAAATGTTGAATTTATAAATGAGGGCATCAATATGTATCTATTAGTTATGGATCCCGGACCAGGACTCATTAAACTAATGACCACCTATCTGTTTTATTTTCATTCATTTCTCTCTCTCTCTCTCTCTCTCTCTCTCTCTCTCTCTCTCTTTCTCTCTCTCTCTGTCTGTCTATCTACAACTGGTAAGCAAAGAATTTCTTTAAATATGATAAATGAGAATACATTCTTAGCTCATAGACTTTATTAAAACAGGGTTAGCTTAGACCCCTGATTAGGATTTGTGTCTTAGCTCATCTTTCCAAATCAAAAGGAACTAAGCATGATTCCATCTGGGGAGCAACAAATCAGAATAAATTGAATTAGTAATCTGGGATGCCTAACCATGGAAGAGTACTGGGAGTGGGATTTGGTTAGACTCAAAAGGCCCCTGCAGATATGAGCACATAGTGTATGTGGAAGATACTGTAGAAACATCAAGGGTAAAATTAGTTCAAAAGATCTAGCTTTAGGGAAATCTGTTTTCAGGCAAACTAGTGAGAAATTATTATAATTATTGAGATTAAGAAGCTTCTAATGTGACCAGAACATGGCTGAATCTAGATAATGGAAAAGGATGGTGAAAAAGTCTAAGATGTTATTGATAATCTTTATCAGTAATTGTTATATTCATATATTATACATAATATTAATAGTAATTATTATGAATAAAATATAATAACAATGACATACATTATGAGCTATAAGGTTTTCAAAGCACTTTTTAACCTCATTTGATTATCTCATTATAGAGGCAGCTAGTGGTATACAGTGCTGGGCCTGAATTCAGGAAGAACTGAATTCAAATCCAGTCTCATATATTTACTAGTCATGTTACCCTGGGCAAATCATTTAACCTTTATTTACCTTAATCCACTGGAGAAGGAAATGGCAAGCCACATCAGTACCTTTTAAGTTCTTTAGGAACAGATACTATCTGGTGGGATGAAATAAAAAGAATTCTGTTTCAGGGTCTTAATTCAGTCTTTGCCATTACCAAGATTCATGATGTTAGGCAATTATTCTTGATTCTTTTGGGTTTTCTAACCTATGTAATGAAAATGTTGGACTCGGTGATAATTTATATCCACTTTATTTTTAGGAAACTACAAAAAAATTTTCTTCAGGGCAAAGAATGTGCTTTCTTTATAAGGATACCTAGGAGACCCATAAAATCATATACCTATATAGCAAATTTGTTGATAGAAAAATGCCATTATTAATTTATAATTTAATAACAACAACAATAATGATAATAATGACTATTTATATAATGCTCAGTATGTATCAGGCACTGTGGCACTTTATAGTAATTATCTCATTCGATCCTTATAACAGCCTTGCTATTATTATCTCCATTTTACAAATAAACTAAAACAAATAAATGTTAGATGACTTGCTAAGGGTCACACAGCCAGTTAAGGGCATGAGACCAGATTTGGACTCGGGAAGATTTGAGTCCATGCCCAGAACATTCTCTATTGCATCACTTAGATATTTTTTTAAATTTTTACTATTTTGTATCAATCCTGTCATCACAGAATGTGATTGCCACATGATGTGAATGTTCTGCTCAGAGTTTATTGAATCCCTACAATTGTTCACAGATTTTGGCATAGCGACTAAGGAATTACTCAGAGGCAGTTATGCATATTGCTGTTTCCACTGAGAACGGGTGAGAATATAGGGATGGGAATGTTTGTTTTCTCAGCAAATACTTTGGTTTTTCTCCTTTTGTGTTTAGTGAGAACAATTAGTTGCATGTATGTGAACAGCTACAATGCAGACTTTAACCATAAATGTATTAACATAGCGGTTTGAAGTCCAATGATATAAGTGCTGATTCAAGTCCTAAAATATTTTTATGCCCCAGGGAAGTCTTGTGAGGACTTTAAATCCTCTCTGAAAATAAGGATTTCTTAAAAAAATGTATTTGAAAGAAATGCTAAATTTCAGTTAGAAGTTAGTACACATAAAGATGTCATCTTTCTTACCATCTAAGTTCACGGATCTCTTGAATTTATCCATAGTCCTCTAGGATTGGGAGATTTTGTTGACCCAGGTTAAGATCTTCTGCTCTAGAGAAAATTGAGTTTTTTTTCTACTCATTTGGTTCTTTTGACATCTTGGACCAGATTATTTTTTTTTACATCATTACAAGGAGAATAACCATTACTCTACTTAATAATGTCCTCAAAATTCATTCCCCAAATGTACATTTTTTGTTGTTTATTTTTTATTTCCTCTCTTTAGCCAAGCATTATAGCTATGATTTGATTATGCTATTTGTGCAGGCTCCATTTCCATTTTAGTCTGCAGCTTCAGAGGCTCAAATCTTGTATTTCAGCATTACAAGCAGGTTATTCATTTCTTTAGTGTACATACATCCTTTAAGATTTCTCAGGACAGGAGAGAGGATATATACCAAGCATGACAATAAAGGACACATTGTTTTATGCATTGAGTGCTATTCAACATATTTTTAAAGGACTTGCCCATGTGCAAATCTCCTATCTTATTCAGGAGAAAATGAACTGAGCCCATAATTTAATAGGAAGAAGAGAGCAGCCAGAATTGTTTTAGGAAAATTAGACTGTAATTGTAATGACCTCTAGTTTTTCCCTGATCTGAAGGTTAGTCTTTTTGGATGCTTGTGTATTCCAGTGATATTGCATGGTTTTATATATCTGATTTTTAAAAAATGAAGTTGAAGATCACCCAAAGGGCAATGGAATTGTGTATGATGGGCATGATCAGGTTGAAACATATAATAAATGGGGAATTACACAGGAGAAGAAGGGTAAAGGATGTCATCAAAAAAGTGCATGACTGCCAGAAAAGATGGGATGGTCACATAACAAAATTAGGGGATATTTGAAGGTATAACCTCTGTGTTCCTTTGGTATTCATGCAGTGTTAAGTGATTTAGAGAAAAGCTTTAAGTAGATCCTCTATATACATTTTATTAGGAAATAGAATGATGATGATGATGATGATGTTGATGATGATAATTAGCACTTATATTGTGCTTATTATGTGTCAGGCACCATAATAAGCACTTTACAATATTATCTCATTTGACTCTCACAACTATTCAAGGAAGTAGCTGCTATCTTTATTCTCATTTTACAGATAAGGAAACTGAAGCAAACATATTCTGCTTTGGTCCAGAGGTCAGATAGTAAATGTCTAAAGTCATATTTGAACTTGTCTTCCTGATTCTGGTCCCAGTGTTCTATTCATTGGGGATGAAAAGGAATCACACAAAATCACTTGATATTCATGTTCTGTCATTTACATCATTAAAGGGAATATGTATGCTTGTATAAAATTATAGATCTATTGACAGTAAAATACATGCAAGACACTGGGGATTCAAAGGCAGAAATAGAACGATCCCTACCTTGAAGAAGTTTGTATTTTACATTATGTTTTTTTTTCATATGGAAAGAAATGTTTTAAGGTTTTAATTCTGCTTCATTTTGTTATAGTTATTTCTCTCCCCTCAGTTACCTATTAAATATTTTGGCATTTCAATATTTCCATTTTTAATAGTCTACCTGTCTGGAACACAGACTATTTGGCACAGCATGGGTGTGGAGTTGTGGGAATTTGACAACTGAAAGGTCTCTAATCAATTCCATCCCATATAACTTGGGTTCATGTACAGGATTTATAACAGGTGACCCTGTAGGAAGAAGTTGCTGGTAATTGTAAAACCATCCTAATTATTTTACAGCGTGGAAGTAGGACTCTGAATATGTTAAGCATGAGAGAAGCAGGAAATGCTGTGGTGTCTTGGGAAGTTAGGGTGTTAAATCCTTAAATTTTTTAAATTTTTTTTCTGGGAGGTTTGGACAGCTTGATTAGATACCTAGGAAATATATCAGTATCCATGTTTCCCTTGGGAAAGTAATATCTGGAAATACCACTAATTATACCCATATAAGAAAAAAGAATTACTCTACAAAGTAATTTGGAAGCTGAGAGAAACAAAGGGAACACTCAAATTATGAAATCAAAGTCCATAGAATCAACTGTCTACCAGCACTATGAAATATCCAGATCTATAAATTTTTATTTCTTTTAGGTGTCAACAACAGCAGCAAGGACCTAGACCTTGAAATGTCTTTTATTATTTTTTTCACCCCAAATTAGCTAAGGTATGTAAGATATTTTTATGGAAAGAGACTTCAAGGTCACCTGGTCCATCCCCCTTATACTTCAGATCAGGAAAATGAGATCCAATAAGATAGAATTACTTATCCAAGTTGACCCATATTGTTAGTGGCAAAATCAACAGGATTAGAACACAAATCTCATGACTGTAGACAATATTTTTCCTGACAACATCATGTCACTTTATGTTTTCAAGTCTTAAAAATGTCTGTTTTTATTGAGTCTCTCTCTCTCTCTCTCTCTTTTCTCCCAGTCTACATCTATGTATATGTATATATTATGTATGTTTTTGATGGTAGTTATTGGAAAGAGAAGAAGAAGATTCTTCCAGAAATTAACTTTAGGATTATAATTTGAAACTTAAAAAGTAGAAGTTAATTAATGGAATCATTGTGATCCAGTGGAGGATCAAAATGTGAAGCCAATGGTATGTTAATTATGAATGTTCTTTTTTATTTATGAGGTAATTGAAACTTAAAGAATGGGACAATAATAACAGCCAACATTTATGTAGCACTTACTATGTTCCTGGCACTATGCTAAGCACTTCTATTACTCACCTGAAGTCACATAGGCAGAAAGTGTTGGGGGCTTAATTTAAACCCAAGTGCTCTGACTTTAAATCTAATTCTCTTGTCACTGTATTACGATAATTCCCAGTTGGATTTTATAAGCTTAAATCAATGAATGCTTTAACTTCTGCTAATTTCTTTAAAAAGTAGCACTAAATTTTAGATAGGAAAAGATTTCTGAGTCCCGTGAAAAGGCTTCCATAGGTGAGTTTAAAAATGTATATATACTGAAACTGTTTTGTTTAGTATGTTCTTTGTCTAGATTACTAAAAGCTGGAGTAGGTAGACCGAACTATTCATTGGGTATACATAAACTTAAAATAAAGCTGAACCTAGCGTACATCTCTGTGGTAGCCTGGGTCTTCAAAAAGAACATTTTTATCCTAGAGATTGTTGAAAGAGGATTTAGCGAGTATGGCACATTATATGTGGTGAAATAGATTTTGAGCCAATGAATTGGGTATCCTACAGGGGTGGGGGCAAACAAGCCATGCTGAACAAATTGATGTTTCCTACACAAAAGAGGACAATGACATAGTTGGGATCTGTGCTACATACCTTGACCCTCTTGGGCTCTTTCCACATGAGTGAAATTCATGAGCAGGCCAACTGTTCCACTTCCTCCCTAATAGGCACCCCATCAGCATCCATCCCCATTAGAGATTTTGCAGTGTGAATTGTAGTGTTAGTTATGGTTGAACCATTGAAAGTAATACTTGGCTCTCTTTTCTATCAGAAGTCTTTAACTTTGTGGAAAGTCTCTGTCATGAGCCAGCTTCCTAGAAATAGCTGTTCTAGTAAGTCAGTAAAGTATATACTATTTTTTTTTTTATTCAATAGCCTTTTATTTACAGGATATATACATGGGTAACTTTACAGCATTAACAATTGCCAAACCTCTTGTTCCAATTTTTCACCTCTTACCCCCCCACCGCCTCCCCTAGATGGCAGGATGACCAGTAGATGTTAAATATGTTAAAATATAAATTAGATACACAATAAGTATACCTGACCAAAACGTTATTTTGCTGTACAAAAAGAATCAGACTCTGAAATATTGTACAATTAGCTTGTGAAGGAAATCAAAAATGCAGGTGGGCATAAATATAGGGATTGGGAATTCAATGTAATGGTTTTTAGTCATCTCCCAGAGTTCTTTTTGTGGGCATAGCTAGTTCAGTTCATTACTGCTCCATTAGAAATGATTTGGTTGATCGCGTTGCTGAGGATGGCCTGGTCCATCAGAACTGGTCATCATATAGTATTGTTGTTGAAGTATATAATGATCTCCTGGTCCTGCTCATTTCACTCAGCATCAGTTCGTGTAAGTCTCTCCAGGCCTTTCTGAAATCATCCTGTTGGTCATTTCTTACAGAACAGTAATATTCCATAATTTTCATATACCACAATTTATTCAGCCATTCTCCAACTGATGGACATCCATTCAGTTTCCAGTTTTTAGCCACTACAAAAAGGGCTGCCACAAACATTCGTGCACATACAGGTCCCTTTCCCTTCTTTATAATCTCTTTGGGTTATAAGCCCAGTAGTAACACTGCTGGATCAAAGGGTATGCACAGTTTGATAACTTTTTGAGCATAGTTCCAAACTACTCTCCAAAATGGTTGGATTCGTTCACAACTCCACCAACAATGCATCAATGTCCCAGTTTTCCCACATCCCCTCCAACAATCATCATTATTTTTTCCTGTCATCTTAGCCAATCTGACAGGTGTGTAGTGGTATCTTAGAGTTGTCTTAATTTGCATTTCTCTGATTAATAATGACTTGGAGCATCAGTAAAGTATTATACTATAAGACTTTAATAATAATAGTTCAACTCCTTTTTGCTCAGAATGTGCAATGGATGGTCCATAATGGCCTATTTCCTAACCAGTCAATCAAGAAATTACTCCGATTTTTCTTTGGATTGGTTATCTCACTGGAGTGAGAATTCACAACCCAATTATTACTGAGATTCTAATTCATTTTTGTTACATATTTTAGCCTAATTATACCTAGCATATACATTTTCACTGCCCTTTGAATGCTTCTCAACTTTAATCCTTCAAAAACTGTAGTATCACTTGACTCTTTGTCATTTATCATTATTGAAAGAATAATGATAAAGAGACTGGACTTATTTCACTGATATTTTCTCCCAAGTGAGGAAACCCTCTACCAATGTTGTTTGGCATTGTTCTGTACTTGAGTTGGCACTGAGTGGTTAAGGTCCCTATTCAATGTCACATAGCCATTAAGATGTCTGTGCAGGAATTAAGCCCAGATGTTTCTTTATTGAAAGGCCAATTCTATCGACTATGCTATGCTATACTTTTTACTGAAAGAATATTGGTATTAAAAAGATGATTGTTCTTTAAGGAATGAGATTGCATTTGGGAAAGGGTGAAAAAGAAAAACTATTATTAAACAAACAACTTTTTAATTTCATTAAGACAATCTCTCCTACTCAGTCAGCCATTCCTGAGTTCAAAATAATTTGCAGAAGGGAAGAGGAAGCCTGGCAGCATGTTAAGTAGCTGAATTGACTAGCCTTGAGATTGAAATTTTGCTTTGGATAACTCTTATGTATTTAAATAATGTGGGCCCCTAACCAAGGTATCTCCACACATCTTTTGTTTTCTATTCAGGAAATGGGGAGAGGAGCATGAAATGAAACTGTTATGTCATATATCTTTTAGAGTCAGGAAACGAGGGTGATCCCTTAGAAGTGGTAAACCATATCAAAGGAAAGACATCTTGAATAAGTTTCACATGGCATTTAAAATGAAGGATTTCTTGGCCTTGGCCCCTTTTCACTGGACATATTTATGATGTGGAGCTTTAGAAAATTGTATTAAAAATCTTTCCCAGTCTTTGAGGCTCTAGTATTTTGAAGCATCTAAGTTCAAATAAGCCCTGGCATATTATCTGAAATGCCACCATAGTCTGTTTGATAAAGCTTTTTAGTTCCTGGCCCTCTATTGCTATGGCATTTTTTCCCTTGAAATATGAATCCAAGTGGGATGGAATCTCATGTATTTACTGGGAAAATTGAGATCAGTCTTCCGATAAAATATAGTAGAGTGAAGTTATAGGGAGATAGGATAAATATGAAGATATAACATCATCTCTTGGGGAGGTCATGCATTCATTAAAAACCAATTATGCTTGAGGATGGAAGAGTTATTCTAGTAACAATGTGTGACTAAACAACTCATCTGAATTTCCAGAACACATCAATATAGGTGGGGCTGGAATGAGCTCATCCAGACAAATAAGGAATATTTTCACCATTGTCAAGATAAAGATAACATTTTTTAGACCTGGAAGCATCATTATTAACAAACTAGTACTTTAGAAAGTGAGGGGACTCATGGATGAAGAACTATGATAGAAAAATATTATGCCTGTAAGATGGCAGCATGGGATCATTGATTTAGAACTGAAAGAGACGTCAGAACCCATTTAATCTACCAACCTCCTTTTACAAATGAGGAAACTGAGTCTTGGGAAAACTAGGTGATATCACTTAACTGTTATCTGTCACAGCTAAGTTTTAAGTAGTGAAAACAATGAATTCTGTGAAGTGGTCACTTCTATTTGAAGTTATTTAAAATTATAATTATGTGAAATATGGTAAGTGGTTCCAGCACAACGGAAACATATAGTATGAATTTGAATAATGGGACCACTTCACTTAATTCATTATTCACATAGTACAATGTTAGATAGGATTCCAGAGTGAGGATTCATGACTTGAGTCTGTCCATTAGCAAGCATTTATCAAATGGTTATTCTATGGTATATATAGAGGCTAAGTAGTGGATATACAAAGAGAGGCAAAAAAAAAAAAAAAAATCAAAATCAAACCAAACCAAACCAAAAAAAAAAAAACAAAAAAAAAAAAAACCAGTTCCTTTACTCAAGGTGGAAGATATATATATATATATATATATATATATATATATATATATACACACACACACACATATAAATAACTGGTTAGATATAAGATGCATACAGAGTAGAGAATGTTAATCTCATAGGAAAAGCAGCTGGGGGAAAGGCCTCAAACAGAAAGAAGATAAGGAGTTGAGCCAAGTTTTGAAGGAAGCCAAAGAAACAAAGGCAGAGATAAGGGGCTGGGCAGATCAGATGTGGGTGCTAGCTAGTGCAAAGGCAGTGAGTGTAATGTTTGAAGAGTGTTAGGTATGCCAGTGTATCTGGATGATAGAATATGAATAAGAAGAAGCATAAGATTGGTAAAGTAGGAAAGTTATCAAGAGCTTAAACTGACAAGCTAAGGAATTTATTTTTGATTTCAGGCCAAGCCTGTTTGGTCTTTGTTTTGACCCTGATTACCTTGGAGTGAACATAAATAGCAATTGTTGATGTTTTGGTCAGAAACCCTGAGGATCTGCCCTTCCCAGATTGATTCCATATATGTGTTTATGTATGTGTATGAATATATATTCCACATGGTACATGTGTATGTATGTATATATGCATAAACATACAATATATTCATTTATGTATCTTCATTCATTCATATCTATTTATTTTTGACTAGATAAAAAAGATCATTTTTTGCCTCTTTTTTTTTTTTAAACTCAATGAATGGATAACTGCTTTAAACTGAGACCCATTAAAGATCTTAACTTAAAAAGTCCAAGTTCTCCAATTGCATCCAGAGCCATGTATAATCATCCTTATCCATGTCTTGACATTGGACTCAGATGGTTCTGGAGGAGAAAGTGGAGGGAGAAAGCTGCACAGCCTTCCCTCTCTCAAATCCAGTTCCCTGGCATATCATGACATTACCTCTTCAATATCATGGTCATCTTCAAGAATGAAGCAGCAACAAAAATAGAGAACGCCTGGATTTCATTATTTAAGATGAGATGGGTCAGACCAAGATTTTAGAAAATAATCACCTTGGCAGCTGAGTAAAGAATGGATTGAACTTGGCAGATTTGTTAGGATGACCATTTGGAAGATTATTATAATAATCTAGGTGGGAGGTAAGGAAAGCCTGACCCAGTGGGGTGGCTTGTAAGTAGAGAGAAGGGGAGGTGTATGAGTTTGAAAGAAAGAAATGGCAAAATTTGATAATAATTTGGACATGTGGGACAAGTGAAGGTAAGGAATGAAAGAGTGGGGTACAGCAGGGTTGGGGAGAGTATGGTTGAAGTGGAACTATAGTAGTAACAAAGGGATCAGTTGGGAACTGGGAATGGTGTTTCTATAGCAGTAGGGAGGGGTATTCATAATCCCTCAGGTGGGCAAAATATAGCTGAGTAACCATTTAGGAGTTAATGCTCACTAAACATCAACTACTGTTGATGAGAGATACATTGATTTCATGATAAGGAGGGCTTCTCTCATTAAATATTGTGAGGTCCTAAGATCTTGCCTCACAGTTGGGAAATAGGCAGAAGTATGAAAGTCTGAACAGAAAGCAGTGGTCTCTTGTTTCTTTCCTTGGAGTTGTTAATGGGTGGGTAGGTAGGGCATGTGGATGGTAGAAAGAATCTTGTTCCCTATCAAGTGGCTTGGTTCTTATGATAATTTGAAAGCAGGACCTCTCAGTGAACCTTGGAGATTGGCATTCAGCTGATATTTTGTTTTCTAGAAAATAATCTGACCTTGAAAAAGGCCCTAAATGAATCTTTCTTCTAAGAGCTTATAAAAGCTATGATCCTTATTATTCATTTAGCACTTAATCACAATACTAGAGCAAAGGCTTCTACTACTAGAGCAGGGCTTCTTAATCTTTTTTCCTGAGAAATTTTTATATGTCCCTGAGTAAATAGGTATATATATAACAAACATTTGCTGATAATAAATCATAATTTCAAGACCTCACATTCACCTACAAGATCCCATATGAGGTTGTGATCCACAGTTTAAGCAGCTGGGTACTGAGTGTGGAAAGAACACTGATTCTGTAGTTAGAGATCTGAGTTCACATCTCACCTTTACCTACTATTAACCATGAATTTTTCCCAGATCTCTTTCTTAGACCCTCTTTTTCCTTTTCATTTATGTCCTCTTACTTGATGATCTCATTAGCTCCTAGGGATCCAATCATAATCTCTATGCAAATGACTTCTATTTTTTCTCCTAAATTTAAATTGTCAGTAACTGATAGATGTTCTCTTGGATTTCTCAAATTGTATGTCCTATAAACATCTCAAACTCAACATGTCAACATTTTTATCCAAAGAACCCGGACTTTCCCCAGACTTCCATTCCACTATCAGGTGCACCATCAGTCTCTCAGGTTTATAATTTTACTTTCATTTTTATTTCCTCATTCTCAGTCATCCCACAACTCTAATTTATGACTGAATTTTCTTGTAACTACATTCACATTTCCCTTCACTATTCATTTTCTTTGCAACTCTTTTCTTCATTCATACCTTTACCCCCCTGAACCAGGACCTTTTTATTTCACATCTAATTCATTTCAGAATGCTTCTAATTATCTCCCCATCTTTACTATCTCCCTAATACTATTCATTCTTAATCCAGATGTCAAAGCACAAATCTGACCATATGAATTTCCTGTGCTTAATAAACTTCAGTGGCTCCCTGTTCCCTTTAAGATGAAATATAGACTCCCTAGTTTGACAGATAAAATTCTTTGTAACTTGATCTTTCCTATATCTACTTCATTCTTATTTTTTATACTGTTTCATTCTATGTGTAGTCCAGCTACAAGGATATACTTGCCATTTCTTCCAAGATTAGATATCTCTCTGTACTTATTTTTTTTTTTTTACTGATTGTACATGGGGCCCAAAATGTTCTTTACCTTTTGGCTTCATTGGCACCCCTAAAAATAATCTCAAATATCACCTCCTACAAGAGACATTTTTGGTTCTTTCTACTGCTAGTGCCTTCCATCTGAAATTACCTCCCATTTATAATTTATATACTTCATATAGACATACTTGTTTTAAAGTTCTTTTCCCCATTTTTAAATGAGCTCCTTGAGTGAAGGAACTGTGTTTTTTTTTTTTTTTTAATTTATAGCTTTCAGTACAGTGCCTAGCACATTATAAGTGCTTTTTACCTGACCTATTGAGCTGACTAACATAAGAATCAAGATTCAGTCTTTTCATTAAGATGCATGGCTTCCTATTATATAGGGATGGAATTCCCCCTGTATTCTACACATCTGAAATGCCATATCCAGTTTCTAACTCCACCTTTTAGTAAGGACATTGGTAAGTTAAAGAGTATATACAGGAACACAGGGTGATAAAGGGCCTTGAATTCTTGGCACATCAGGATCAGTTGAAGGATCTTGGAATTTTCTGCCTGGAGAAGAAAAGATTTAGGTGAGCACATGATAGCTCAGTGTGTGAGAGCTATAATGAGATATATTTTGGATGTGAAGAAAAATTTACATGACAACAAAATGTATCCAAGCAGAAAGGCTGCCTTCTCCAATTGGGGAACTTTAAGAAAAGATATATTAATAACTTGTTGGACATGTTGTAGAGGAAATTCTTGTTCAGATGATGGATAAAATAAATAGCTGAGGCCTCTTCCAATTTAGAAATCCCATGATTTTGTTTTGTACTTGTTTTGTACTTTACTATATTCTCTGGGGTGCCCAGTGTAATTCTGGGCAAAGATTAAGAGTTCAATATGTATTTACTAAATAGTGAATGAATGAATAAAGCAGGATGACAAAATCAGGAATTAGAATTTAACTTCAAATTAAGCCTATGAATTAATTTTGTCTTGTGGTGGAATACCATAGTTAGTAATTACTTTATAACTTCTGCATTTTCATAATAATTTTTTTAAATTTGTGATGTTACAAAAAGAAAATTCTGAATAGAAAGTCTAATTATGGAGGTAAAAGTGGTGACTTATAAAAGAGGCTCAGTTTGAAACATGTTAAAATGTATGCCAACTTTGAGACACACAACCATCATCTATAATGTAATAGCAGAATTATTATCCTGTTTTCATGACTGAAAATATTCTGCAGTAATTTCCAAGAACAGAGTCTCACTTTGGAACCCTAAAGTGAGAATATCATATAGCAAAACAAAATATTGAAGAGAACACAACACATTAGACATGATCTTGACCTTATGATTCTTTTAGGTGATACCAAAAGCCATGTGATTTTTTTTTTGGAACTATTTTTTAAAATAAATTTGACTCAGCTTCCTCTATGTTTGAGAAATGAGGCCTTATCAGAGAAATTTGCTTTGAAATTCTTTTTACAAATACGTTTGCTAACTGTATCCCCCCCCCACACCATTTATTCTCTCTCTTCATTCACCCAATCCCTTCTCAAAAGTGTTTTGCTACTGACCACTCCCTCCCCCAATATACCCTCTCTGTTATCACTCTTCCTCCTTCCCATATCCGATGCCTTTCCTATTTTCCTGCAGACCAAGAAAGATTTCTATACTTCTGTTGAGTATGTATGTTATTTCCTCTTTGAGTCGATTCTGATGAGAGTAAGGTTCTCTGTCTCACCGTCTCCTCCCTTCTTTCTCTCCATTGTAAAAAAGATATTATCCCTTCATATTCAACTGATATCTGTGCCTTTTATCTATATCTATATATATGCTCCTTCCAACTGTCATAATAATGAAAAAGTTCTAATGAGTTATAAATACCTTCACATGGAGGAATGTAAACAGATAAACCTTATTAAGTTCCTTCCTTTTTTAATATTAGCTTTTTATTTTCAAAATACATGCAAAGATAGTTTTCAACATTCATCCTTGCAAAATTTTGTTCCACATTTTTCTCCCTTCCTTCCCCCATGTTTCCATCTAGACAGTACGTAATCCAATATATTTTAAACATGTATAATTCTTCTATACATATGTCCACATTTATCATGCTGCACACAAAAAAATCAGATCAAAAAGGGAAAAAAAAGAAACAAAAAGCAAGAAAATAACAAAAAAGTGAAAAAACTGGTTGTGATCCACATTTAGTCCTGACAGTCTTCTTTCTGAATTCAGTGTCTTTCTCCATCACAAGTCTGTTGAAATTGGCCTGAATCACCTCATTGTTGAAAAGAGCTATGTCCATCAGAATTGATCATTACACAATTTTGTTATTTCTATGTATCATGTTCTTTTGGTTTTATTCACTTCACTTAGCATTAGTTCATGTAAGTCTCTCCGGGTCTTTCTGAAATCATTCTGCTGATTATTTCTTATAGATGAATAATATCCCATAACATTCCTATACCATAACTTATTCAGCCATTCTCCAGTTGAGGGGCTCAGTTTCCAGTTC
Organism: Sarcophilus harrisii; assembly: GCF_902635505.1. Lineage (NCBI taxonomy): Eukaryota > Metazoa > Chordata > Mammalia > Dasyuromorphia > Dasyuridae > Sarcophilus > Sarcophilus harrisii. The sequence goes on from NC_045430.1 coordinate 217,055,855, forward strand.
TTTGCCACTACAAAAAGGGCACAAAATTTTTGGATATGTGGGTCCCTTTCCTTTTTTTTATTATCTCTTTGGGATACAGACCCAATAGAGACTGCTGAATTAAAGGATATGAACAATTTGATAGTCCTTTGGGCATAGTTCCACATCATTCTCTAGAATGGTTAGCTCAGTTTACACTTCCACCAACAATGTATTAGTGTGATAGTTTTCCTAAATCCTTTCTAACATTCATCATTTTTTTTTCTTGTCATTTTAGCTAATCTGAGAAGTATGTAGTGATGTCTTAGAGTTGTCTTAATTTGCATTTCTCTGATCAGTAATGATTTAGAGCATTTTTTTTTTTAATGTGACTAGAAATGGTTTTAATTTCTGTGTCTGAAAATGGTCTATTTATATCCTTGGATTATTTTTCAACTGGAGAATGACTTATATTCTTATAAATTTGAGTCATTTCCTATATATTTTAGAAATGAGTCCTTTATCAGAACCCTTAAATGTAATGTCCGGGCTAGGTTTCTGGATCAAGATAGACACTATAAGAATGCACAAGAATAGAGTCCAAAGTCTTTGTTGTCTCTTACAGTCTGCCTCTGTCATAGTCTAACGCAGTCTCCCTCAGCAGTCTGCCACTCTTACTTCTGTCTGACTACCTGTCCCCAGTTCTTATATACCCTATTACAATTATGTCATTACAGCATGCTGAATATGTGTGAACTAGAGAACTATTACATCACCAAGCTAAGTACTAAATATAATACTAAGTATATGTAAACTAGATAACCATTGTCTCATCAATTCCTCTGAGTTAACACCTTGTTTCAAGTATACTTCTCCAGAGTTCTGGCTCTTTACACTTACATATAAGGATTTTTTCTCAATTTCCTGCTTCCCTTGTTGTGTTTGTGCAAACCTTTTTAATTTAATATAATCAAAATTATCCATTTTGTATTTTATATTGTACTCTAGTTGTTCTTTGGCCATCAATTCCTTCCTTCTTCACAGATCCACAGAGTAGACTATCCTTTGTTCTTCTAATTTGCTTATAGTATCATTCTTTATATCTAAATCATGGATCCATTTTGATGTTAGATTTCTGCATTTTCTTTTGCACCACTCTCAATGCTTTTCCAATTTTTTCTTTTATCATCTCTCTTGCTTGATTTTCAAAGTCCCTTTTGTGCTCTTCCATGGCCTAAGCCCAATTCTTACTTTTTGTGGAGGCTTTGGATGTAGGAGCTTCAACTTTGTTATCATCTTCTAAGTATGTACTTTGATTGTCCTTGTCACCATAGTAACTCAATGGTCAGAAACTTTTTTCTGCTAATTTTCTTAGGCCATTATTTGGCTTGTAACTTTGTTAAAGTAGAGCTCTATTTACAAGGCAGAGAGTACACTGTCCCCAGCTTTACAGGTTTTGTGCAGCTATTTTCAGAGATCCTTCTAGGAACCTGATCACAAGCCCTCTTTTTGTCCCTGGAGCTTTAAAGAATGGCCCCTATTCCTGGTCCACTGTAGCTGTAAGATCTAGTGTGCTACATCAACAGGTGCAGGGGTTGGGGTGGAGGTTGTGCTAGCATGTCCTGCACTGGAACTGCACATCAGACTCCCACCTTGTTACCACAGACCCTCTCCACTGAAATTCCAAATTAATCTTGCTGTTCCCAGGTCAAGAGGTCCAGACTCCTCCAGGACTACTACTGACATTAAAGGTCTGGGCTGGGGCTGGATCTTGGGTTGCACTGGTGCATCCTGTGTTGGGATTAAGTGTTGGGCTCCCACCATAGTTCCACAGACCTTTTCTGCTAAACTTCTAAATTACCTTCAGATGGAAAATGTTCTACTCCATCTTTTGGGGTGTTCTGACACCCTAAAAATTTTTTAGAGTCATTATTTAAAGGAATTTGGAGTGGTTTAATGGACAGTAGGACAAGTCTCTGCCTTTTCTCTGCCATCTTGGTTCCACTGTTCTGGGACATTTTAATAGTTGCTAAGTAAATAGTAGCAAAAGGCCTATGAAAGAGATTTCCTTGACATTTTGTTTTACTTTTTTAATATATACTAGGTGATGTAAATTTGAGAAGCATTAGCTTGTGCCTAATTGAAAATGCATCTGAGGTCTCTATTTAATTATTAGTTTGTCATCTAAATTTCCCCTTCCCTTACACCTTATATAAGCTGAACAATAACTAGAAGATAAGATGTATTTTGATATATTTGTCTATAGTTATGCTTTTCCATACATATGTTTTATATATCATAATTTCTAGTGTGTAGTAAATTCAATTAATATTTAAGTGAATATTGTCAGAGTTTTTAATTTTATCTTGAGTAGATTTAATATATTGTCTCCTCTTAGTCACCTCCTCATATGAGAACGAATATTTTATAGGATCATTGTGCACAATGACCTGGTAGCAACTAATTTGTACCTTTTTCTGAAGCAACTCTATCCCACAGCCCAGTCTCTTAGATGTGGACAGTATTGACAAAAGAATCCAATCTTCTTTTCTGTTAACTAGAGAAGCAGCAAGGTCAGAACCTAGGCCTTACATTTGGGGTATGAAAATCTCCATATTCTGCCTAATTAAGTATTTCTTTCTAATGGAGCTGACCTTAAATTGAATAGTTTTATTAGTAGTCTAAAAATGGCAGCAAAAAGATTCATTGTATTAATAATTAGAAAAGTGAGCATACACATTTGTTACTAGAAGAGCTGCCTCAGGCTTAGTATATTTCATATCGGTTTAGTAAAGCTTTATGTGTACAAACTATAAACAGTCCATCTGTTTGTGACACCAAATTATGTGTAAGAAGAATGGAAAAACGTCTTCCAAAAGTTTTTGCAACAGCATGAAAATCACATTTTTAATAGAATTCAAAAGAGAATAACAGTGAATGTTTAGATAGTATTTGAAAGTTTACAAACTGCTTTACAAATATTATTTTATTTTATGGTGACAACAACCCTGACAGGTAGAGCTATTGTTATCCTCCCAATTTTGTTGATGAGGAAACTGAGGGATAGAGGAAATTATATGAGTTGTCCAGAGTCAAAACAACTAAAAGTGATTCCATTGAGAGCTCTCCCTTATAATCAACATCTAGTTACTTGGCTGGATTGTGATATTGTCTTGGACCTCACTTTTGCTTCAGACATAGCCTCTGGATATTTAGCTTCAGGGCTTAGCTTCCTAATTACTCTCCCCTGTTTACATTCATTTTGAGTCAATCAACACTCAAACAATGACCAAATGGGCTTGACCTAGGATCCATTGGTGGCCAATTAGAATCAGATGGGCTTTGATTTAAGCCTGGTCTTTAAGAAAGGAATCTAGCTAGCAAACCCCAAAGAACAGATGCAGCCTCAGTCAAATTGAGACCTGTTGAAGACCTTAGCTCAAAAAAGTGAAGGTCTCCCATTTTATCCAAGGCCATCTCCAGTTGTTTTGATTTGTATCTGGTCACTGAATCCAAAAGACTCTAGAGGGGAATGACCTTGCATAGCTTTCCCTCACTTAAATCCCATTCACTTGCATGTCATGGCATTACCTCCCTGATGTCATGACCCTCTTCAAGATCGAAGGACAAACAACAATTCTCTTGTTTAATTTCACAATGATTCAGTCCCATCCTGATGATCCAGAACCAAGAAGGTGTCAATCAGCATCTTGCATCTCACTCAGCTTTAACAACTGGGAGAACACTAAAGAACATCTGTTTTGCTTTATTTAAATAAAACCCCAAACTTAAGTTTCTATACTTGGAAGCAGAGGGTGACATAGATCAGATCGATATAGATGCTGCAATATGTACTGTGCAAAAATTATTGTCATAAGTAACATCAATGATATTTCTTTATTATATCGTGGAGAATTGTGCTTAATGGTGAGTAAAGTTAGAGATTTTATATCTCCTGATGCTTTCTGCTCAGCTAGAAAAGAAAATTTGTTTATTACAGTGTCTGACAAATAGGAAACCTTAATGATTGGTTGATTAATTGCTTGGTTGAATCATCATGTATCTGAGGAATTGGAATAGAGTTTGTGATGGACCACAGATGTTCCATGCTTGACACTATGACATGCAAAACCTAGGTTTCCCATCCAAAAAGAATTCGGTTGTTGGAACTATCAAATCCAAAGCAGGGAAGATTTCTGTGGTAGTTATCAAAATCTTCCCACTCTTCAACTATTCAGAAGAGTTATTTATAGACTCATCCAGAACTGGGAAGGAGGGTTGTGGTTAATTAGAGCAATTCCTTTGTTTATAGATGAGAATATTGAAGACTGGAGAAGGTCATGCAATAAGTCATTGCAGACCCCAGACTCAAATTCACATCCTTGGACTCCAAATCCAGTTAGCAGACTCCAGTTTCTGAGTGGGATTAGGCTAGAGAGCACATATTTAGATCATTTTGCTAAGGATTATGACTCTTATCACTGGTTGAATCCTCCCTTTCCCTTGTTTGTTTCCTTCTGGGAAAGTATCTTGGGAAATAGTTCAGAAGAGAAAAGCTTTATATGTTATATTCCTGGGAGAATGGAATTTGCTTGTGAGTGTAATCTTGTCTATGTGTATTTGTGAGGAACTGAATGAATTTGGGAGCTGTCCTGAGATATTCAAGTTACCAAAGATCAATGACCACTAGATGAAGGCTGACCTCAGGCTAATCTCATGAATGTCTCTGAGAGCTTGTTCATAGACTCCATTTTTATCTAGCAGCAGAGGGAGCAACTGGGAAAGAGAGAGGTCCCTTATATGTTTTATGGCATAAACTCTCTTTTTTTTATAATTCACAATTAAATAGAAGTTTTATCATTTTAACTATAAGTATAAAAACATATATATATATATATATATATATCCATAAAATTGCACTATCTAAAATCTTGATTAGACTTCCATTTCAAAAATAGGTTTTCTCTGTTATCTCCTACTTTCAGAATTATTATTAGGAATTACCTAATATTAATCAATTTACTTTTAACTTGAAAGGAAAATAATGCTTTTGATTCTTTAAAAAAGTTAAATAAAAGTGAGTAGCAACTTTATATAAGATTTTGAGTGAGGCATATATGGAATGATGAATGTTCTCAAGCCATCACACTTTAAAATGCAACCAAACAGGTAATTATCATATACCATCAAATATAATTATACATGATGATCTCCATAAAATCCTACAAGTTAATATCTCATATTAGCAGTTAATCACACAGTTTAAATGGGTCTGTGATGCATTTTTATGAACTTGCTCATCTGCATTGGTAAAGAATGCAAAGGGGACCAGAGAAGGAAGCCAATGATTTCTTTCTCACTTTTCATTTTAGAGGGAAATGTGTAAAGTGGATAGGAATGTTAAACATTTATTACCACTAAAAGGCAGCATAGACTAGTTAAAAAAAGAACTGGACTAGAATCTTTGAATGAATTAAAAGCTTTTATTAAGTACTTACTATGTGACAAGCACTGTGTTAAACACTGGTGATAGAAATATCAGCAGAAGTCAATCTCTGCTTTCCAGAAACTTACATACTAGTAAGGGAGAGATAGAACAAATAAAGGAATAGTGGCCAAAAAAATGAAAGAAATCACAAGTATGTTGAGTCCCCAAATATGGGGAAATAAATTGCTAATTTAAAAAATAGTAGAATTAATTAGATTGTTGTCCCTAGTACAAGAGATGGAAAGTTGCAGTGGGTGAGGGGACAAGGGAGCGGCAACAGAGCAGATGATAAGGAGATTCCCCAAGGAGATAAAGAGATAAGCATTGTCTAGAGTTATAGGGTCTGGATTTGCAACCAGTTAAATGTATCAGGACATATTTTTGGCTAGGAATTAGAAAACTTGGATCTTAATCTTACCCCTACCACCGATTTCATGAGAAGTCATCTCTGTTCCCATTTTCCCAACTGCAAGTGGAATCATCTCTCTTTCTTTAACAATTTTTATTATTTTTCTCAAACATGCAAATTTTCTCTCATTGCCCATTGAACAATTGACAAAGAAAAAACAAAACACTCTCCATACCTCTATAACAAATGTGCACAATCAAACAAATTTCCACATTGGTTATGACTAAAAACATTTCTCATTCTGTATTTGAGATACATTATCTCAATTGTATCATTGAAATGAACAATGTGCTTCATCTTTGTTCCTGTGCAATTATAGTTTTCATTGCATTGAGCAAAAAGCTATTTTCTTTAAAATTTATTTTTCTTCATATTTTTAATATGAATTTAAATTTAATATAAATTGCTTTGTTGTAGTTCATTGGATAAAAAGACACAAATTAAAATAGGATTACCAAACTATGGAACTGAGCAAAGTCATAGTAGGAAGGCAACATTAGTTTGGATAATTAGAAATAATATATGGGTGATCAAAATATTTTAGGAAGTAGTGACCATAGTGAGCAAAACTTGTCAATAGAACAATATAATATAAGCATTTAAATGCCTACTGTGGGCCTGGAATTGTGCTTGGAAAACAAATAAGAGGCAAGACAATTCCTGTCTTCAAGGAGTTTACAATTACATACAAATGAAGCTAAATGGTTAGTGGAGGGAGGAAAGGAGTATAGGGCATGGGCCAGGTGGGCATGATGATGGTGGAGTTTATACAAAACAGGGCAGCTTATAGAAAATAAGTTATTTGTTTATCAAGAAAATGAGGCAGCCAAAAAACTAATTATAGATTAGCATCATGGAAATTGCAAAGGAGGTAAGGAGAGAGGCAGGTAAAATCTTTATTGGGACAGGTTGGTGGAACAATGGATAGAGTGCCAAATCTGGAAACTATATTCAAAGGTCGATATTCAAATCTGGCCTCAAAGACTTATTAGCTGTGTGATCCTGGGCAAGTCACTCAACCCTATTAGTCTAAGTTTTCTCATCTATAAAATGAATTGGAGAAGGAAATGACAAATACTTCAGTATCTTTGCCAAGAATTCCCTGAATGGTGTTACAAAGTGTCAGACATGAGCAAAAAAAAAATTAATAAAAGTCTCATGGCTGGATTCATTTCCTAGACAAACCTTTATGACCCAAATGGATCAGAGTGTAATAGAGATAGTATAATTTTCAAATATTACAAATCATAAGACATTAGACATTATAAAGTTGTTCCCTTCTCCATCTAGGACCTCTTATTGACAGTGCCTGTGGTAATTCTATTCATCATCAAAGTTTGTTTGAGTCTCTTGGGTCTTCTTATCTCAGTAGACTAGCTTCTCCAAAGTCTTCAGATTCAAGTTCATTAGAGTATTCCCCTTCTAGGGTCCTGTACTTTTCCAGAGGCCTCTAGCAAAGCAGTCTCTGACTTGGCTGACAATAATAAACCAGTAATTATACTATGTGTACCCATCCCCCATCTTTCAAAAGCATCATTATTTTGAAAAGTGTTCTTAATGTTTGCATTTAAAAGTTGTGGAATAAAATGACCATTTCTGGAATCTATTAAGAACTAATTATGTCAGTTATAAGATTTTTTGTATTTATATGGTTAGCAAAGAATATGATCTGCTTAAAAAGTTACAATGATATAGTTTAGAGTAAAGAGAATTGGGTTTGTAGTTAGAGAAAAAAGCTTTAAATTCTGACCATGCTTATATTTGCTAGCTATAATACCTTAGACAGGTTGGACATCAGTTCATTCATTTATAAAATGAAGTTGTTGGACCAGATTATCTCTAAGGCACTTTTCTGCTTTAGTTCCTATTTTATGTTCTTTAGACACTGTTTATCAAATGAGAAGCAAGCTGTTGGTTTATACTACCAAACATGCTAATACTATTTGTGATCATTCAGGCAACTGGGTATTTGATTCTTATCTCTTCTTTGGTGGGGAAAAAATAGAATGAATTCTTGCTGAATAAAACTAATGTATAATGATATATTTATTGAAAAATTATTAAGGCAAAGTTAATGTTTAGGTAATGTTAGTTTTGCCAAATAACCCCATTTTTTTCTTCTATTTTCACCTAGAACTGAACTGGAAAGTCTTCATGAATTGTCAACATGTTTCTCTGATAGAACTGACAACTTTGAGTACCCTACTCTGCCTGAGGCAAGGCTGGCTGGTTCTAATAATTAGAGAAATCCCTAGTTGGGGAATCGAAAAATAATACTCCCTAGTGGCAAGATTTTGGGATAGAGAAAAGAACTCAGAAGAACAGGCCAGATTAGTTACCAGAGTGACTTTGGGTCATTGATTTTCAACGGACTGAACCAAGTGGTAAAAATGGCTCTGATTAGAGTTCAATATCCAGGGATTATGCTAAAATCTAAGTAGCCAAAATCCAGGGAGTATGATGAAGTTGAAGCTTTGTTTAATTAATTGCTAACATTTTTATAGTCTTTTAAAATTTGGAAGATTATTTTTTTCAATATATTGTGGTTTAATTTAAAAAAAAATTGCTTGTGTTGATGCCCTGACACATTAAACTATCACTGTCTGTTTATTCAGCCAACCCAGGCAAGTTTTTGTCTTATCCATTCTATTTGACTTACTGATCAGAAATCCATTCTTCATTTTATATCTCCTTTACATTCCATTGATCTATGGTATAATATGCTCATTCTTCAATGATGAATAGTAAGAAAGACATTGTTGTATAGGATAATGCTTGGTGGAAGTATCTCAGATGACTTTAATTTGTTGTATAACTACTGTACTAATTACACTTAGAAGAATGTGATACAAGATGAGAACATAAGGGGCAGCCGAGAAATGTTCAGAATATGGAATTGGTAGAGTCTTCACAAACTTTGCCTCCACCAAAACACTCTCTTAAAACCTGCTGAAACACTTTAGGAGGAGAGAAAAGGTACATATGACTGTTCTGTAGTTTTACAATAATACAACTACACACATTTAAGATATTTCCCTTAGTCAAATATTATCTCACAGAATACTTTTTTCCTTCCCACCTACCATTAGTGATAGCGAGGAATGAGCACATTATACCAAAGATTCATGAAATATAGGGTAGATACAGAATGAGGAGTGAATTTGCAGGCAGTATGTCAAATGAGTTATCACTTAAATGTTAGGAAAGGTCTCTACTAGTATAAATATTGTAGGGAGAGAAATAGACCTTCCTTCTGATGCTCAAGGGCTCTTTGGAATTCTACTACTGATTGACTTATTTTTGTTACTTTGATTATCATAAGACATGACAATTTGGATTTGTGGCATTCAACTCTCCTAGGTAGTTACTAAATACAGAAACTGATATATAAGATGCATTCAGGAAAGACAAAATGGTTAGAAAACTTAAAAAGTATAAAAGGTAGTCTTCTGTGTAAAGTTCACAGAAAAGTTAAACCTACTTTTGTAGTACACAATAGGGTGGCTCAATTACTCTAGAGATAGAAGCACTATTCTAGTTTTCAGTTATGTACTTTTTTGTCAATTAGAATCAATTAAATTCAATGAACATTTATTATACACCTGCTATATACCATATACAACATTAGATGAGATAAAAAGAGAAAAAGAGAAAAACAGCTTTTACCATTAAGGCCTTATATTTTACTCATAGAATGTGGAAAGGTGGACTTTTACCCAAAGCCTATTTATATGAGGTGAATTGGAAACCTTTATTCAAGATTATGTCACAGGGAGACCTATGGTACCTGTAGATTTCTTGTAGGAATAAGTGGATTATTTGTCTATAGTTAAATATGTAGAAGAAACTTAGCCATCGGAGTTAAGTGTCTACCAGCACCAAAATTATATCATAATTCTGTTTAAGTCTGTGACAAAATTTAATGTTACTGATTCCCAAAATTGGAGGGGCCAAGAATAGGTGTTTGAACCTTCTGGCCATCTTATTGAATCTTGTTCTGAGACCAGATATTATGTGACTACACATACCAACTGATGTTATATTGCATTTCCAATCACTGGTCACAGGTAGTAGGTATGTAAAATCTTGAAGGCCATAAACTATGATGGTAGAAACTAGTACTGATCATACGATTTCTACAAGATGATTTATGCTTGATGGTAACAATCTGAGACAAAACTCTTATGCAATGAAGCTATTCTAGGTCTACTGAGAGCAACTTCCAGTTGGTGTTTAGTGGCTTCAAAGTTTGTGCAATATGAGGAAGATTAATCTTTTGGAGGGCTAAATATCGAATTTCATAGTGAAAATGTGAAAATTTCATATGTGAAAATTTAATTGCCTAGCAATTTAAGTAATGATCAAATTGTATTTAAAAATAAAATGCAGTGGATTAGACATTAAATTTCTGGGTGGTCTGATGGCAATTTATATTCTTGTGGTGAAATGGATAATAAAATTGTGGCATTGACTTGCCAAATTACCTAGTCTAAGACCTTATTTTTATATGAGAAAAAGAAGCAGAACATTGTACAGGTAATGAGGTTACATCAGGATTTGAACCCATATCTTCTAACTCTAAATACAGTACATTGTCCATGGTATCACACTGTCTGAAATGTGATGGCTTCTCAAAGTCATGACCTGAAATATAGCTGTGACTAAATACCTCTTCCTTGCAGAAAGAAAAGAGCTCTTACAAATTGGTCTGTTTCAGGATTCATGGGCCTATGCCATAGAAGAAGACTAATGGTTTTTCTGAAAACAATGGCTGTCTTCATTTTCATTAATAATTCTTTTAGCAAATCCTGTTTCTTTCAGGACAGGGGCTGAGATGACTTAGGGTTTTTGGTTCATTAAATTCACCCTCTATCTTTGGTATATGAAGAAGTAAAAATGATAAAATCTAGAAGGATGATTACATTAAATACATATTCTTGGACATATAATTTTAAAGATTTTTTTAAAAATTATTTTCTGAAGGAAGGGGTATTTATTCAAACCCTGAATCTGTTGCCAACTTCTTGTGTGACCTTGAATGTTTCCTTATTTCCTTCACCTACAAAATTGTTTGTTTGTACTAAATGAATTTTTAAGTCAGCTAAATCTTATGAATTCATCTGGTCACTATTCCTCTTCTTTCATTGTACAAGAATCCTAATTGAATATCTGTTACACTCACACACAAAACTCCATCTCCTCTCTTGGTACCTTTTAATTAATTGTTCTAATACCTGGAATCTAATCCTTCTTAGTTCTAGAGTCTTTTTTTCCCCTTTTAGATATATCCTAAACACCATCTTTTATATAAAGCTTTTCTTGCTGCCTTCAAGTACTTCTTCTTCAAAACTATATATTTGTATCTGTTAACTTTATGTCTGTGCTATATGTATTTTATGTCTACTTGCTTTCTCCACTATTGGAAAGGAACTTCCATTTGAATATGGAATGTTTTATTCTTTTTACTTGTATCATTCCAATTTGGCATATCAGATTGGCAAAGATGACAAAAATAGAGATAAAACAGTTTTTGGAGGAGCTCTTAGGCAATAGGCCCAGTAGTGCACTGTTGGTGGAGCTGTGAATAGATTCAGCCACTTTGGAAAACAATTTGGAACTATGTCCAAAGAATCACTATATTGTTCATATTTTTTTTTATTTTGCTCTGACACTACTAAGCTCATAACCCCAAAGAATTCAAAGAAAGAGAAAAAGAACCTATATGTACAATATGATTATAATAGCTTGTGTGTGTACATATATCACAAAGTATTAAACTACAAAGGTGACCATTAATTGGGCAATGATCAAATAAATTATGGAACAAAGAATTAAAGAAATAGAGATGAAATAAATGGTTTCAAAGAAACCTGGGAAGATACATTAGAGATGTTGTAGAGTAAAGTGATCAGAACCAGGAGAACAAGAATATGTGATGGCAATGTTGTAAAGAAATAAAACTTTAAAAAGATTAAGATTTTATATCAAAACAAGTCAATTACAATTCCAGAAAATGGATGATAAGATTTGCTACTTGCTGCTTAAGAGAGATTAGATATACTCAAGATAGAGAATGAGATATACAAGTTCAAGCACAGTAGCCTGGGGATTTCTCTCTCTCTCTCTCTCTCTCTCTCTCTCTCTCTCTGGTGTGTGTGTGTGTGTGTGTCCCTTTTTCATAACCACTAAGGTAAAAAAGGTTCCCTCAAAAGTATTCGGACCTATTTGCTAGTTGCTAGAAGAACTTTTTATTTAGCTCTTCACCCTATTTAGAGGCATACTCAGCAAGTTAAAAGGATTTTATTCAATATTCCAAGACAGAAAAGCATTGAGAGGACCATCCTCAATTTGACCTATGCCTATCTCTTCCAAAGGCAGCAGTATAGTTCATTTGATGAAGTGGTGGACCTGGAATTTGGAAGACTTACTTCTCTGTCTCTGACTCTATCTGTCTGTCTCTCTTTCTTTCTATTCTTTTTCTTCCTTTCTATTCTTTCTTGCCTTCTCCTTCCCTTCCTCTCTTGCTTCCTCTTTTCCTTCCTTGATATTACAACTAAATACTTACTTAATTTAAAGAGGAAAATAAGCCATACAAAGCAATTTCATGTAGTTTTCTCTTTCTTTATTTTGTGTATGCATATTTCCTTTCTATGTGTTGTCCGTTAAATTCAAAATAAAAAAATATAATTATATATTATATTATATATATGTATAATTTTAAAAATATCACAACTCTGAGTATAGGCTAGATAATGAGATTTTTGACAATTTGAAAAATAATTATATGACCATAAGAATAAGGCCTTCCCTACTGGACCTGTGATTTCAATTCATGCGTTAACTTAAAACCTTCTTTTGTTTTGAGTAAGGGCAAAGTTATGCAGACAGCATGATGAGTTTGCTCTGCCTGCCACCTCTGGATCTTTGTCATTACTGGGTATTTTCAGGAAGTGATTTCAAGGTTTCTGGACCTGCTGTGAAGATATGGCAGGAGTATGCCCGGGGGGTAAGATAGGTCTCAACAGACTGAAAAATAAAGGACAGTTACAGTGTTCTCAGGAAGGAAAAACTTGAACTCTTCCCAGAAATGATTCCCTTTGTCTTTTTTCTTTATGGGGTTTATTCACTTTAGAAAACAAGTTGGTTAGACATTTTTCTAAAATGAAAGAGTCATACTTTTAAGATTTCCAAAACCCTACCATACCTGAAATTAGAAGATTGACCGTATAAGATAGAGGACAGTTATCTATTTCATAAATATTCGATGAATTATAAAGTCATTTATATCTTTGAATTATCATAAAGGATATGATTAGTGTGGAGATTTTTATATTATCAAATTTATAATTATTTCCTATTTGTTTTGAAAATAGGTGGATAAAACATTTTCTTTTAAAAATGTTTAAATTGGTGCCTTTTGTTTTCATATCAAAATAATTTCTAGAAATACCTTTTTTCCCTTCCTTGCCCTGCCAGACAATCCTGCATTTTAATAAAGGAAAAACAGTTCAGCAAAAAATTCTCCATATTCCACCCAATATAGAGAATGCATCTAACAATGTAAACACCACTCTGCTCTGATATTCTCCCACTTCTCCACCAAAAAGAAACTATGTTTTAGACAAAAAAGACATTTTCATTACTCATTATATTGAAGCAAATTTCTTATTCACTCTGAGTAGGAACAGAGCCTATTAATTAAAATTGTGTTATATTAATTTTAAGAACAAATTATGTATTTTCAGCCTTATTTCAAAAGAAGTAGAAACTAAAACTTATTACCAGCTCAGAAGATTTCTCTTTTGGAGAGTATGCTTCTGTCTTCAACATTAATCATTATATCCTATTCATCCATACTCTGCCCAATTCCTTATCATCTAAGAGCCCACAGTCCATTATTCCTCATACACTGAGGATCTGAAAATGAATCATTTGTCTATGACTTTCTGCCTTCTTGTTCAGCATAGTAAATATCTCACTCTCATTTTCGTTCTCATCTGCCAAGCTTCATAATCTTGGACTTTATCATAGCTTTTCTCTGGGTATTCCTAATCATTTCTTGTTCCAAAACATGCAGTACTCTCATAGATATATCTTTTAAATTCTATTCAACTCAGCAAACATTTATGAAGTAATTATTTTGTTTACAAGGCTATACAAAGTGAATTTTACTTCTCAGGTTTATGTGAAATAGCTCCACTCTTTTTAAGTTCTATATAATATTTTTTTCAAAGACTAGTCTGCCCTGCCTAAGAATCTCAGCTTTTAACTAAGCCGGTTTGAACTGGATGTGCTGTTCATTTTTATTTTTTTCTACAGAACTTTAGCCTGGTCACCTTTACCCCTGATTCCCATTACTTTCATATCATTAGAAAAAGCAGGGAAACTCATGAGCATACAGAAAGATTGTCACAATTGAGGAGAGCTTTACCAAGCCATAATGTAAAGAACTAAAACAAAAAAAAAATGTTTTGCCTGGAGATCTGAAGAAATAGAAATTGAGAAGATCAACCTTGGAATAGATGTCTCATAAAGTAGATAGCTTTTTGTCCCTGGAAATGCCAAAATAGAGCTTTAATGACACTCAGTCTAAAAGGGGTTTTGTTGTTGACTTGGAAGGGAATTGAACTAGATAAAATCAAAGGTTTCTTCCATCTTTAAGTGTTATGTTTTAGAAGAGGGAAGTTGATTTCTATGTATGTGTGTATATATGTGTGTATATATATATATATATATACACACACACACACACACACACACACACACATATATATTTCCATTAAATATTTGTTATCTCTTTTTCTTGTACTGTTCCCCAAATAAGTAAATACAAAAATAAAAGATCTTCATTATAGAAATGAATAGTCTGAGAAAGCAAGTTTTCATTTTGGCCAAATTTGAAATGTAATTTTAAGATCTTTACCTGTCTTGTAGAAGATCAAGTGTTAATTGTTTTTTGGTTGTATCTGACTCTTTGTGACCCCATTTGTGATTTTCTTTGCAAAAATATTGGAATAGTTTACCCTTTTCTCTAACTCATTTTACAGGTGAAGAAACTTAGACAAACAGGGTTAAGTGACTTGCCCAGGGACACTCAGCTAACAAGCCCACATTTGAAATAAGACTTTCTGATTCTAAGCCCAGTGCACTATTCAATCCTCTATTCTAGTACCCTGGAAAAAGATATTTAATCCAGTCTTTCAGACCACAATTGCATTGTTTCTTGTTTCAAAGTCTTTTAAAGTTTTTTTGGGGGCAGGGGGTTGGTATATTTTTCTCCAAAGCAATATAATTATTACTGTACAAATTAATTTTATATGCTTCAATCTGCATCATTTCAAAATGATCCTCCAGGTTTTCTCTGTAGTTCAGTTCAATTGCAAAATATTCATCAGGAATGTGCTACATATTAAATACTCTGCTTAGAACTATAAGAGAAAAAATTTAAAAACTTAATAAAATTAGTTCCTGCCTCTAAGAATTTTAGTAAGGGAACAGAGCGAGTAAATATATAGATAACAAGTAATAAATAGAAAGACTGGATGTCATAAGAATGATATTAAATTCGTTGCTATTTAGAGAAGGGGAGATCCCCATCCCAATGTAGAAGTACCTGGGAAGACTTAATAGGCATCTAATAATTTAGCTATATAGTAGCCCAAAAGTATCAGTGCATTTTAAAACTTTAATAGTTAATAAAGGTAATAAAGACTTTTTGAAACTGTTAATATAGCATATTTATGCATGTATATATATATATACACACAAATGCATGCATGTATCTTTCCTATAAATTCTATTCAAATCTGGATTGTATAAAGACCTGAACAGTCCAGTTTGTTTGTATGTAGTTTTCAATTTATCTTTTGTGTGTCTTTTATTCTGTTTCATAGAATCACAGATTATGTGAATACAAAGGGACCTTTGTCCATCTAGTTCAACCCATATGAAAAAAGAATCCCTAACATGCCATAGTTGATAATAGTCAGTCATTTCACATCTACTTTAAGACCTCTTTTGTTAAGAAGTTGTTCCTGACCCCAAGAGTAAATTTGTGTCTTTCTGACTTCTTTCCATTGATTTTGATTCTTGATCCTCTAGGGCCAAACAGAGCAAGCCTAAACCCTCTTTCATACGACAGTCCTTTGAATACCTAAACACAATTATCATATACTCTCTTCTCCAGGCTAAACACTCCCAGCTCTTTTAGCTGATTGGTATATGATTATGAACTCAGTTGCCATCTCAGTCTTTTCCTTCTGGGCATTCTCTTACCAATATTCTTCTTGAACTGTGGTTCTAGAAATCAAACACAATACTCCAGATGATGTTTGTTTATAGCTAAATGCAAAATTACTATTGTCTCCTTTTTTTATTGAAATGGATTTTTCTTCTAATGCAGCTCAAAGTCATATCAGTTGCTTCTAATGGTTCATCATATTGTTGACTTATATTAATCTTGTACTTCAATTAAAACCACTATGCTTTTTCTAAATTGGTCTTTAATTATGAATCTCCTACCTTGTCCTTTTCAAGCTGATTTTTGTACCCAAATATAAATCTTTATTTTTATAAAATGATATTGAATTTTATGTTATTAAATTCAGTTTAGTATTCTAACTTGACAATTTCATTCTGAATCATGATTGTCATTCATTTCATTAGCCATCTCTTCCAATGTAGTGTCATTTGCATATCTAAAGAAATATACCTTCAATGCCTTTATCAAACATAATTACATATATATATATATATATATATGTGTGAAATTTGAATATTATAAATCTCTTGGGTATTCTGTTGTAGACATTTTGCCACAGATACTGAACTATCCAATAAAACTGATCTGAGTCTGGCCTCTATTGGAAAGTAAGATCCTTGAAGAAATGGACTGCCTTTATTAATTAATTTTTTGCTTGTGTTTTAAATCTCTTGGTACATAATAAATGTTTTTTTTATTTCCTTGTCTTGCATTCATCTTATGATACCATCATCTATTTTACATCTCTTCATCTTCACTACAAAATAGCCTTTGATACTTTCTCAAAATCTTTGTTAAAATCAAAACAAATTGGGGGCAGCTAGGGGGTGCAATGCATAGAGCACCAGCCCTGAAGTCAGGAGGAACTGAGTTCAAATCTGACCTCAAACACTTAACACTTCCTAGCTGTGTGACCCTGGGCAAGTTACTTAACCCTAATTGCCTCAGCAAAATAAATAAATGAATAAACAAATAAATAAATAAAGTCCTCTTTCATATGTCAATCCTTTGAGTGCCTAAACACAGTTATCATGTACTCTCTTTTCCAGGCTAAACACCCCCAGCTCCTTCAGCTGATTGGTATATGATTATGACCTCAGTTAACATCTCAATTCTTTGCTTTTTATACCTCCTTATCAACTAATTTGCTAGTTCTACAGAAAATGAAATAAATTTAACTGGCATGATCTGTTCTTGGTAAAGTCATATTGCGTCTTTTTGATCATTAATTTCCTTTCTAGATTTAATAATAATAATAATAATAATTCAGTTTAAGCTGAATTTTTGCATGTATATATAGAGTTTTAACATAATTTTATTTTAACATTTTTTTTTATTTCCAAACTGTAAAACCTCTTCCCCTCTTACTATTCTCCCACCTAATGAAAAGGTCATCAATATGATATCAATTTATATATGTGAAATCATGCAAAATATTTCAATATTAGCTAGATTGTGCCAAAAAAAAGCAAGAAAAATAAAGTCATGAAAGTGTATTTCAGTTTTCATTCAGAGTTGATCAGTTCTTTTTTTTTTGGAGGTGGATAACAGTTTTCATCATAAGTCCTTCAGAATTTTCTTGAATCATTGTATCAGTCAGAGTAGCCAAGTTTTTTTTTTTTTTTTTTTTTTTTTACAATTGATCATCATTACAATATTGCTTTTATTGTGTACAATGTCCAAAGACCTTGTTTGGCTCACTTCATTTTGTATCAGTTCATATTGATTTTTCTTTGCTTTTTTTCCCCTTTCTTCCTGAAACCATACCTCTAATCATTTCTTGGGGTAGAAGGTGTACTCAAGGAAAACTAATACCTCTGGTGTGAAGACTGCTAGGCCCTTTAAATGGCTACTTTCCACCTTTGGTGTCCATCTGGTCCATCTAATTCTTACCTATGGCTTTAAGAAGCTATACCATGCACAGCAGCCACATTCTGGTAATCCATTTCAGCAGACAGCTAAACCAGGTTGAAGGAAACCAAAGGTTCTCAAATCTTTTGGTAAGTTAGGGGAATCTCTATGCCCCATGCATATAAAGACTTCTTTGATAGAATAGGTAAATGAAAACAGTTTTTTCCAATATCCATAAAAGCAAGTGAAACAGGTGTTGTAGGGTGCTTAGAGCTGGTTTTGATATCAAACTCACCAAGATTATCCACTGCATCTTGACTCTTGACTGCCACTCACTGGACAAGGATGCCTTTGGAGTAGAGTGTGAGGTAGATGATTTCATGTAACTCTGCCTCACTTAAATACAATTTACACATAAATCAAAAGAAATCACCATACTATTTTATCATTTCTACCTATCTCAAAGCCCCATGGTGATAGGGGACTCAAGAAGCAGTGGTTGAGGATACACTAGTCCTAACTGTGCACACAGGCAATGACCCAGGCCATAAGGTTGTCTTCTCATTGGAAGTAGCCAGGGGATTCAATAGCCCCCTGGGTATCTGATCTGCCTATCCAAGATCTCACTGCTCATCTCCATGGGTGATGAAGGGGCTAGAAAAGGTGCTCTAAAATTGTCTGTTTACCCAACCCTGGCTTGATTACCATGACGGTGAGGATCCCATTTTGTGGTTGAAACCCTAAAAAATGTTCAAAATCTTTGGAAAAGCTGATTTCTTTCCATTGATACATGGAATGTGCATGCACTCATGGACAATACAAAAATGTAATAGATCTGAAAGAAGAAAAGCTCTTGTGAGAGAATTCAGCAGGTTTTGCATCAAATAGCAGTCTTGAGTGAAACAAGGCTACCAAATGAAGGCCAACTTACTGAAGTAGGAGCTGGATACATGTTTTTCTGGAGTGGCCACAGTAAAAGGGAGTGCTGTGAAGCTGATGTAGGTTTTGCAAATCTATTAAATAAATTAATTGCCTTCCAAAGGGAGTGAATGACAGCTCATGACCATGAAATTGCCATTTGCAGGAAAATACCATCACCAGTGCCTATGCTCCCACCATGACAAATCCTGATGAGGTCAAAGGAAAATTTTATGAAAACCTAGATACCGTTATCACTGATGTGCCAAAAAAGGGCAAGCTTATAATTCTGGGCGACTTTAATGCTAGAGTGGGCTCAGAGTACCAGATGTAAGGGACTCCTCAGGAGGAATAAAGTTAGAAACAGCAACAGCAATGGTCGTTTACTTTTGAAGACTTGTACATCTCATCACCTTCACATTATCAAAACTTATATTCCATTTACTTAAATACAATAAAACTTCATGGATGAACGTTCATAACAAACATTGGCACTGTAAGAAGAAAAGACAGACAGTATGTGAAAGTGAACAAGGCAATATGTAGTGCAGAATGCTGGACTGATCTTAGACTTATCCTCTCCAAGATGAATATTCACATTCAACAAAAGTGGTGGCCCCAAGGCAGCAACAAGACACTAGAAGAATTAATGTCAATAGATTAGAGTGCTACTCTGAGAGGGAACAATTTGCTGCCAACTTGGAGAATAAGTTGAGCCAGCATGCAGTTGGCAATGATGGAGCACAAAAGAAATGAGCAGCTTTCAGAGATTTAGTGTACAGCATTGCATTTGCTCCTCTAGGTTACTTGCAAACATCAAGACTGATTTGATGAAAACGATGGGCACACAATAGTTTCTTTTTAAAGTCCCAAGGTGCTGAGAGGGGTTGACTCCACTTGCTTGACTTATAGCCAAGGTGGAGGAGCAGATGCTGTCAGCCAGCTATGGCCGGGTGCTTACTTTTTCTTCTGGGATATTGTTACATGTCTTTGTGCCCTGTCCTGAATGAGTTTATGATCCTGAGAATGTGCCTCTTTCTTGTTACCTCTGGCTTTTGTGAAAGAATCTTTATACACATCTCAATTCAATTCAATTCAATTTAGTTTAGGTTAATAATAATGACAATAGAATAAATTTAATGATTTCAGTTTTGCAAAGTACTTTACAATTACCTCATTTTATCCACACAACTCTAGGAACTATTATCCCCATTTTACAGATGAGGAAACAGGCAAAAATAAAGGTTAAGTAATTTGGCTAAAGTCACAAAACTAGTAAATGTCTGAGATTACATTTGAACTCAAGTCTTCCTGCCTCCATCTTGTGCTTTATCCATTGTGCATCTATCTCTACTATCTCTCTTTTCTTCCTTCTCCCAGTATAATTTTATTTCTTATCCTTTCACTTTTTTTGAGACCATTTCAACCTAATCAACTCATACTCATTATATTTATGTAGAGTAATTGCTCTGATAATGAGAAAGTTATCAGGAATTACATGTATTATCTTCCCACCTAGAAATGCAATCAGTTTAATATTATTCTCATATTATCTTTCCTTCATGTTTACCTGTTTACAGTTCTTTTCAGTGTTATTTTAAATGTTGTATTTTCTACTTAGCTCAGGTTTCTATACCAGGAATGCTTGAATGGATCTGTTTCATCAAATATTCACCCCCCCCCCCAAAGGATTATATTCAGTTTTATTGAGCAAATTATTTTTGGTTATGATCCCAGTTCCCTTACCTTTTGAAATATAATATTCCCAATCCTCTGCTTCTTTAAGGTGGAAACAGCTAAATTTTGTGTTATTCTGACTATGGCTACATGATCATGTTTGAATTGTTGTTTTTTTTTTTTATTTCTGGCTACTTGGGTTATTTTCTCTTTGACCTAGGATTCTGGTATTTGCCTATTCCTTGGCATTTTCATTTTGGGATTTCTCTTAGGAAGTGGTAGGTAGATTATTTCAATTTTTATTTTACCCTCTAGATCTCAGATATGGGGGCAGTTTTCTTTATAATTTCATAAAATATGATGTATAGCATTTCTTTATCTTGGATTTCAGGTAGTCCAATAATTTAAACATTATGTCTCCTTGATGTATTTTCAAAGTCAGGTTTTTTTTTTTACATAATAAATTTCACATTCTCTTCTATTTTTAATTCTTTTGAATATTTAAAATTATTTCTTGATGTATCAAGGAGTCATTAGCTTCCATTTATACCTAATTCTAATTATTAAGAATTATTTTCTTTAGTGAATTTTTGTACCATCTTCTCCATTTGGCCTGTTCTGCTTTTTGAAGAGCTCTTTTCTTCAGTAAAGAAGCTCTTAAAAATAATTTTTTTCTCACCTCTCTCCTCTCTTTTAGACATTAGGTCAATTCTTAATCTTAAGGTGTTATTTCCTCCATTTTTGTGCCTCTTTTGCCAAGCTATTATTTCTCTTTTCATAATTTTTTTCATCATTCTCATCCCCCACCCCTGCAATTTTTTCTCTATCATTCTTATAATTTCCCTTAAATCTTCCAAAACTTCTTCTTGACCTTGGATCCAATGAACATTTTTCTTTGAGACTTCTTCTTGTTGTTGTTTTTTTTTTGTTGTTGTTGTAGGGTTGGTTGTCTTCTTCTGAGCTTGTGTCTTAGCCCTCCCTTCCACTGCAGTAGCTTTTTTATGGTCAAGTTCTTTTTGTTGTTGTTGTTTGTACATTTTCCCAGGTTATTATTTGACTGAACTTTATATTAAAATTGGGTTCTACTTACCTGGGAGTAGGGAAGCATTGACTCAAATTTCAGGCTTTTTTCTGTGCTCCTGTTTTCAGAACTAGTTCTGGGGTTCTGTAAATTTTTGGTGCTTCAAAGGTGTTGTGAGCCAGGAATAAGTGTGATCACTTCACTCCTGATTTGTGCTCTAACCTTCATCCAGAAAGCATCCTTCTTCCCTTGAAGTCATAAATACTAGGGTTTTTCTTGACCCTGGAATTGTGACTAGTTCCCTGCCCTCTTGTAGCAATAGTGTTACTCTTTGCCTTGAAACAGTGACAAGGGCTCCAGCACTTTTGTTACTGACTAGAAATGCTCTTTTCTGTTCTGAAACCATAACCCAGAACTGCGCATAAGCAGTAGAATTGCCAATCAGGGCTAGTTCTATCCATTGAGGACAAAGTAATATTTTTATGACCAGCTCTTCAACCCTCTTACTGTTTCTGTACTGAGAGTTCTAGAAGATGTCATGGATGCTGTTTCCTCTTTTGTGGCTGCCTCCAAGGCCTACTACTAGTGTTGTCCCCTGAGCTGGGATGGGCATATGCTCTGAGCCGGTCCCCTATCTCATTTCAGATCTCTTCTGCCAACTTCCTAAGTTGTCTTAGGTTGGAATAATGTATCACCCTGATTTTATTGGCTCTGCTACTTCAAAGTTCTATTTCAGTAGTTATTTTAAAGTTGTTTGGAGGGCATTGTTGGGATAATTTGGCTAAACTGATGCCTCGAATCTTCCATAATGGCTCTATTCTCTTTCCTTTCTAGATGTTCAACAATTATCACTTAATGATTCATTCTAGATTTTTTTTTCAAGAATTAAAATCTAATTTACTGATCTGTAATGTGCAGATTTTATTTTTATCCCTATTTTACAACTGGAGATATACTCCCTCATCCCATGTTTGTGATATCTCCGTTTTCAGAAAGGAATAATGATGATCATTCAAAGATTGAAACTGAAATGTACTATTTCTATAAAAGTAGGGAAAAGGAAAGGCTCTAATAAACAGAACAAAATGATTGATAATTTCATCAGCTGACTTGGAGTCAGTTTCCTTTATCATACATTTGGCCTGGGGAAGGGCATTACAATAGAAACTCAGAATGAAAACCATTCAGGTTGGAAAATTGCATAAATCATTGGAAGTAGATAGTAGTTAGTGAAGTAAGATAGATTGTGTGTTTGAAAAAATATTAATTTTTATTTTATTTTAGTAATTTTGAAGTCAAGCACTAGAACTAAGAGACAAAGTCAAGCAACATGAAATGAATCAAATGTAATGGTATTCTCCGCTCAGAGAATATTAGCTGACAAGAGGAATAATTAGTCAATAATGTTTCCTCTTTTTATTGGCTTGTAAAGTTTTACAGCTATTCAAATGTTGGGTGGGACAGGACCGCTCTTGGTCCAAAATAGAGTGCAGAGTAATTCTGACATCACTGATCCTTCAAACTAACTAATGGCCTATGGTACAGATCAACCAAATATTTCAGCAACAGCTAAGAAAGCAAAGAGTGTTTCAGATTCATTTGTATTTATTTCAACAATAAAAATAAAGCAAAAGGGGAACTAATTTTATCTTGAAATCCATTTGAAAAATAAAGATGTGTTTTCCTTTCAAATTTCTAATGCTGAAATATCCAGCTGATTAAGGAGATTAAAATTAGTTGAATAATAAAAATGGCCCCTTAAGTTTGAAATCAGGTAAGGTAAAATGATCTGTCCTTGATTTTGTTTGCCATTCTCAGTATCCCTGAAACCAATTAAGCTTGCCTGATATGGGTTGTTCAAGAGCCACACGCATAAGTGCATTAGCCAATTTTCAAAAACATTTCAGGGCACAAGAGAACAATCCCTTCAGGAGGCACTGACCAATCTGAAGTGCTCCTGAAATGAAACACTGATCCAGGCTGTGTTAAAAGTGAATCCCCTGCTAGGCAAATCACCAAGTACATTTAAGAGATTCTGGACAAATACAATATAAGGTATATTTCTCTCTCTCTCTCTCTCTCTCTCTCTCTCTCTCTCTCTCTCTCTCTCTCTCTCTCTCTCTCTCTCTCTCTCTCTCTCTCTCTCTCTCTCTCTCTCTTCTCTCTCTCTCTCTCTTCTCTCTCTCTCTCTCTCTCTCTCTCTCTCTCTCTCCTCTCTCTCTCTTTCTCTCTCTCTCTCTCTCTCTCTCTCTCTCTCTCTCTCTCTCTCTCTGTGTGTGTGTGTGTGATCTCTATCTATGTGCCTGTCTCACTCTTTCTCTTCCTCTCCCTCTCTCTCTCCCTTTTTCCCACTTTCTCTCTCTTCTTAGCCCTTATAATGGGTTATTTTCTTTCAAGAAAAAATCCATGATGAAGAGTAAGGGTGGTGGGTTTGGTAGGGTATAAGGGAAGAAAGTGTTGTCCATTTTGACATTTAAAATGATATGTCTTAAGATCCATTGTGAAAGCAGCTGTCAGAAGTTAGGCAGATGTAGATCTCAAACATTGTTAATTTATTCTTTCTTTTTTCCTTTTTCTTTCTATATTTTCACAACTTGAGTTTGTGTGTCTATGTGTTTTAAGCACTAGCTGATCTTATTTGCTCATTTAATGTTATGGAATGGATAAAATATTTCATATATGACAGGTATAAAAGCAGAATCCTATTATCATTCTCTCCAGTAACACAGTGTAACATGAATTAATCTAGGTGATGGGATATTCATCCATTTCACATGGACGGCTAAAACATTTGCTGCCAAAATTCCATGGCTGTCATTTATTACTGACATAGAGAACATTTTCTTACACATTCATGAAAGGATCTTAAAAAAAAAAAAACTTCTGGCCTTTGTGAATCATTTTCAATTTTCAGAGCTGATAAAAGTAAAAGTTTCTATGCCTGGCTTGACTTGGGAATCAAAATGGCATGGATCTTTTAAAAACTAATTTTCTCTACATTTTCCAAAAGATGGAATGACTCAGCTCCGTCTAACCATGAAACAATTCCTAATGTTGTCTTAAATGACTTTACTGAGGGTGTGGGATAATTTAATAAGTTCATGTAGTTTTTGTAGCATCATTCAGCATTAGAAGCAGGAAAAAGATAAGTCCTAGGATTGAAAAATATAAATGTCTAAATATTTATAATCCATTGCAATCTATGCATTTTCAGCATGTGATTGTTTCTTCAGATGTGTTTAAATGTATATGATATATAATATGGGTTGGCATGCTAAAAAATAAAGCCTACCAAGATTAAAGAATTTACCCAAGATCACTCAGTTAACCAGTGACAGGACCAAGATTTGATTCCAAGTCCTTTGACAAAATTTCAGTTGCTTGCTCAGGTTAAGCTACATTATCTAAACAGATCTAGAAGGGAAAAAAATCACAATTTCAAAAATAACATTTAATAATGACCCATACCTTTACCATCTCACAATTGACTAAAAATATGAATGTAAAAATGACTTAAGGTTACATTTTGTTCATTTTTGGTTTAGAGTGAAAATGAAATTCAACCTGTAAAATCAAATACTAACAGCATTTTCTCCTCCTTTGAACAAAGTGTCTCCTATTTATATATCAAGATTGTCCAGGATATCTTTTTGGATATAACAATTGAAACCAATTCTATACAGTAACTCTCTGATAATAAATACCAAACATAGAGCAGGAGAGTTCACCATTGTGATGGAGGAAATCTATTGCAGTGTCTAGGTTGAGAAGGAATTCCAATAGATAATGAAATCTTCTAGATGCTGTTTTGCAGGTGATATTGTATTACTTATTCTTCATTATAGAAACTCCTAGCAGATCATTCAAAGAGTTTGGTCTATCCATCCCAGTTAGAAAGACAAAATGGATGACGAATGTCCATTTATTATATTTCAATATCATCTGAATGGGAATCCCTGAATGGGAATTTAACACCATTTATAGGCAGAAAATACCTATAGAAAATGAAATCAGTCCAAAGATGAAAAGAAGAAGATTGAAATAGATTTTTTTGGAAATTACTGACTCCAAAGTTTCTGTAATAGCAAAGGCCTCTCTTTTCAATGTAAACATGCTCTATTATTGCATAATGACACCAAGACTTAGAATACTATTGCCTCTGAAGAATTAAGGAGGTCACACAGAAGGCAATAGAAAAATATATAGTGAATAGGCTGCAACATATAGCCTACATGAAGCTCCAAAAACTAGAAATGACATTCTTGTCATCAAAGAATTTTGTATCAATATAAATATACATTTTGTATAAATATAAAATGTAAAAATGTTATAAGAAAAGTAAAAGATGACAGGTAGTTCTCACATACTACTTATACGCTGAGTGAAGTCATTGTTGAAAATATTCATTTCATTGCCCATAAGTTGCTCTCCTTGATCCTGATTGAGCCAGGTATTCTCTGGCTGCTCCAGTGTCTCTCTGTGTCTATGTCTACGTCTGTCTGTCTGTCTGTCTGTCTCTGCCCTCACCTCCACCCTCTCATCTGCTTTCATTATTGTCTTCTCTTTGGTGGAAGAGATTGTTTTTCCTCATTTGTATCTCCAGCATTTTAACATGATACCTGATACTTAGTAGGTTATCAATAAATGCTTATTGACTATTGTCTATAGATGATTTTTACACAGGATATGCAGACAAGGCATGGTTGTGTTTTGGTTTGCATCCTTATAAAGAATGGCTAAATTAGTGAAATCAAGGATATAGTTTATCATTTAAGCAATCTGTCCTATATTAATAAGCAATGATTATTTCAATATATTATATGTAATACTAAAATATGATATATTTACATATGTATATAGGGATTTTTTTTTTATTTTGTCTGTGAATGGAGCTATAAATATATTCTAGGGAACTAAGGTATATAGAAGTGACTATCCTAGCATCACAAAGATATTGTGACTTCTTAGTTCCAGCACGGAAGTCTAGTCACTGTGTTTTCATGCTATTTCAATAGAACTTCATAGAACATCAGACATGAAAGAGACACTATACATCATCTACTATAATGTGCTCTTTTTACACATGAAAAATAAACTGAGCCCCACAGAAGTTCTATTGCCCAGATCACACAGGAGCACAACTGGGATTTGATCTGAGTTTGAGAAAATCATATGATTGTTTGTGAGTATAGTGTATACTACTAAAACTGAAGGAGAATAAGATATATAAAATTTAGACTCAAATATATATTCAATAATTAAAAGGACAAAATTAGTCTTGAAAGGTATATTTTCCCTTTTCATGGGCAAAAATTAATTAAAAAAAATTTCTACTTCCCCCCACCCTGAATTTTTGTACATTTTTTGAATTTTTTTAAGAAGACAATTATTTGGTTATGTATAGTGATGATAACACTAATGGTTTTCAACTTAATCAAATGACATTTTTGAAAGTGTTCAGATTGTGTGTGATTTCTATCTTATAAATTTAGGTTGGTGCTAATTTGACACAGATGAGGTAAGGATGGCTTACTTTTGCATGATTATATTCTCCTTGTTGATATGTTAAGCATTTCTCAGCTGGTTTTAATCCCCTGAGTTAATTTCTAAATCACTTTCACTAGTATCTCTTCATGCATTTTGTTTTTCCAGAAAATCTGAATAAATGTAAAAGACCACTATAGAATGGTGGAGGCAACTCCATAAACTGCCTTCAATGTCCTCATAGGCAGCTAAAGACCCACAATAATTGTATAATAAAGAGAGCCAAAGAAGGAGATGTTGGTGAAGGATCCTGTGTCTTTTGGCTTTAATGGGTAGCATTTCTTTTATCCTTCCAGTAGTCTCTAGGTATGGTCTCTTCTTCCATAGCTCTTACTCTTCCATTTTACTAATACTCCCTTTACACCCAAACTCAGTTTTTAAAATCCATTTTTAATTCAGTAGTCATTCTCTATATATTCGTTAATTGGGTATTATGTTCAGTTCTCTATACAAGGTTATAAAATTTCCCCAAGTACAAATAAAACATGACTAAATTGTTAGGGAATACATGATACAGAGGAGAGAAGAAATGAAAAGTGATAGGGATAATATAGATTAGAATATAAATATTTGCATTGAATAAAGGGAGTGCTATGAGACAGAAATGCAGAAATTTATTCTTATTACCTGGAAAGATCAAAGAAACCTAAATGATGAATGTGGTATCAATCTAGCTTGTTGGCAGTTGCCTATAGTCCTATCTACTGGGGATATTGAGGGTGGAGGACCAGGAGTTGTGTGCTGCTGTGTGTTATGCCAATTAAGTATCCACATTAAGTTTAGTATCAATATGGTGATTCTCTGGGAATGGGAGACTCCCAGGTTGCCTCAAGAAGGGTGAACTAGTGGTTGGAAATGGAGCAGGTCAAAACTCCTATGCTAATCAAAGTGGGATGGAAACTGTAAATAGTCACTGAATTCCAGCCTATGCAAGATAATGAGACATGATCTCTAGAGTTGTTTCAGATCCTCTCCCTTTGGCCAAAAGGGGGAAATGTTAAGTTATTAGGAGATATCCTGTTTTCTAGATCTAAGGCCCAGAAAGTAAGCTGTGCCCTGGGTTTGGCTTAATAACAGTCTTTTGGACTCATCCTCTGGATGATCTCAGCTCCAGCAAAATCCCAGAATTGTTTCACATCAGATGGTTTCTGAACTTTGACAAGCATCTATAGTGCTCATGTTACGGTCAAGAAGTCCTGCTATGAATCAGACTTGTCATATTGTTGTTACCTCTCATTGTCAGGGTTACAGCTTATTGAAATAAATATTAAATCTCCTCAGATTGCCTCACTCTCCCCCTTACCCCCAAGGGCTAGGTTCCAGAACTTATGTTTTTTTTCATGCAATTCATTTTCCTCATTTTGAAATTAAACTTTTGTTTGATTTGTCACTCTCCTGTCTCTATCCTGCTTTGTTCCACTCTAGTTATACACAGGTTAGAGACCAGTTCCAGTCTAATTTTTACATCTCAATCTACTTCTTAAATGAAGGGTTCAAATTTAGTCAGAAAAGTGATTCTTGGCATAGTAATAGTCTGAACAAAGAAGCAGAGCCTAGGAAATATGGGGTTTTTTTTGGAGGCAGGTAAATTCAGTTACTTAGACAAACAAGGGGAAGTAGTATAAAATAAGACTAGGAACCAAATTGAAGCAAAATTTTAAAAGATTTCAAAAGCCAGCCTGATCAGTCTGTTCTTAATATAGTTGACTATTAATATAAAGTTAATATATAAGGAAACACAAAAGGTTTTTGAATTATGGGAGAGACACGAAGTTATATGCACTCTAGAAAAATCAATCCAACAATAGTACATGGATAGATGAATCAACTTTGTTCTATTTGGTAAATGAGGAAAACTGTAAAGTTATCCTAATAAGCAGGATTTAACTCACATATCCTAAACCTAATCTTAAATTTCGCAGGCATAATCCATATTTTTTTAAATCTCTTTAATTTTTTTTTAAAACCATAGCTTTTTATTTACAAAACATATGCATGGGTAATTTTTCAACATTGACCCTTGCAAAACCTTCTGTTTCAACTTTTCCCTCCTGCCTGCCCTGGCAGGCAGTCCAATACATGTTTAATATGTTAAATCTAATATATATATATATACATATTTATACAGTTATCTTGCTGCAAAAGAAAAAAATTGGATCTAGAAAGAAAGAAAAAAAACCTGAGAAGGAAAACAAAAATGCAAGCAAACAAGAGAAAAAGGGGAAATGCTTTGTTGTGGTCTATACTTGTTTCCCATAGTTCTCTCTCTGTGTAGATGATTCTCTTCTTTACCGAACAATTGGAACTGGTTTGAATCACCTCATTGCTGAAGAGAGCCATATCCATTAGAGTTGATCATCGTATAATCTTGTTGTTGCCATGTATAATGATCTCCTGATTCTGCTTATTTCACTTAGCATCAATTCATGTAAGTCTCTACGGGCCTTTCTGAAATCATCCTGATGGTCATTTCTTACAGAACAATAATATTCCATAGCATTCATATACCAAAACTTATTCAGCCATCGTCCAACTGATGGTTAGCCACTCAGTTTCCAGTTTCTAGCCACTACAAAAAGGGCTGCCACAAACATTTTTGCATATATGGGTCCTTTTCCCTTCTTTAAGATCTCTTTGGAATATAAGCCCAGTAGTAACACTGTTGGATCAAAGGGTATGGGTAGTTTGATAACTTTTTGAGCATAGTTCCAAATTGCTCTCCAGAATAGCTGGATTTGTTCACAATTCCACCAACAATGTATTAGTGGCCAATTTTCCCACATCCCTTCCAACATTCGTCACTATCTTTTCCTGTCATCTTAACCAATCTGAGAGGTGTGTAGTGGTATATCAGAGTTGTCTTAATTTGGATTTCTCTGATCAATAATGATTTGGAGCACCTTTTCATATGGGTAGAAATAGTTTCAATTTCTTCAAATCTGAAAATTGTCTGTTCTTGTCCTTTGATTATTTATCAATTGGCTTGATGTCTTATAAATTAGAGTCAATTCTCTATATGCTTTGGAAATGAGGCCTTTATCAGAACCTTTGAATGTAAAAATGGCTTCCCAGTTTATTGTTTCCCTTCTAATTTTGTCTGCGTTAGTTCTGTTTGTATACAAACTTTTTAGCTTACTATAATCAAAATTTTCTCTTTTGTTATCAATAATGATCACTAGTTCTTCTTTGGTCACAAATTCTTTTCTCCTCCACAGGTCTGAGAGGGAAACTATTCTATGTTCTTGTAATATCATTCTTTATGTATAGATTATGAATCCATTTTGACCTTATCTTTGTATACGGTGTTAATTAAGTGTGGGTAAGTGCCTAGTTTCTGCCATACTAGTTTCCAATTTTCCCAGTAGTTTTTGTCAAATAATGAATTCTTATCCCCAAAATTGGGGCCTTTGGGTTTCTCAAATACTAGATTGCTATAGTTACTATATTGTTCTATGAACCTAACCTATTCCATTGATCAGCTAGCTATTTCTTAGCCAATACCAAATGGTTTTCATGACCCTGATTTATAATATAGTTTTAGATGTGGTACAGCTAGGCCATCTTCATTTGACTTTTTTTTTTTCATTAGTTCCCTTGAAATTATTGACCTTTTCTTCCAGATGAATTTTGTTATTTTTTCTAGGTCAGTAAATAGTTTCTTGGAAGTGTGGTTGCTATAGTACTAAATAAATAAATTAGTTTAGGTAGTATTGTAATTTTTATTATATTTGCTTTATCTATCCAAGAGTACTTAATTTTTCCAATTGTTTAGATCTGACTTTATTTGTGTGGAAAGTGTTTTGTAATTTTGCTCATATAATTCCTGACTTTCCTTTGGTAGATAGATTCCCAAATATTTTATGCCATTGACAATTATTTTGAATAGAATTTTTCTTTGTATCTCTTGCTGTTGGATTTTGTTGGTGATGTATAAAAATGCTAATGGTTTATGTGAATTTATTTTGTATCCTGCAACTTTGCTAAATTTGTGGATTATTTCTAGTAGTTTTTTAGTAGATTCTCTGGGGTTCTCTAAGTATGCTATTATATCATCTGCAGAGTGATAATTTGTTTTCCTCATTACCTACTCTAATTCCTTTATTTAATCTCTTGCCAAAGCTAGCATTTCTAATACAATATTGAATAGTAATAGTGATAGTGGGCAACCTTGTTTTACTCCTGATCTTATTGGGAATGGTTCCAGTTTATCCCTGTTACATATGATGCTTACTGATGGTTTTAAGTAGATGCTACTGACTATTTTAAGGAAAATTCCATTTATTCCTATACTCTCTAGTGTTTTTTAATAGAAATGGGTGTTGGATTTTATCAAATGCTTTTTCTCCTTTTATTGAGATGATCATATGGTTTTTGTTAATTTGAACATAGATATAGTCAATTATGCTAATAGTTTTCCTAATATTGAACCAGCCCTGCATTCCTGGTGTAAATAGTACTTTGTCATGATGTATTGTCCTGAGGATGATTTTCTGTAATCTCTTTGATAATATTTTATTTAAAATTTTTGCACCAATATTCATTAGGGTAAGTGGTCTATAATTTTTTTTCTCTGTTTTCATTCTACCTGGTTTAGGTATCAGTACCATATTTGTGTCATAAAAGGAATTTGGTAGGAGTCCTTAATTCTCTATTTTTTCAAATAATTTATATATTATTGGGATTCATTGTTCTTTAAATGTTCTGCAGGATTCACATGTAAATCCAACTGGTCCTGGGTATTTTTTCTTAGGGGGTTGATAAATGACTTGTTCTATTTATTTTTCTAAAATGGGACTATTTAAGCAATTTACTTCTTCCTCTTTTAATCTGGGCAAGCTATATTTTTGAAGATATTCTTCCATTTCACTTAAGTTATCAAATTTATTGGCATAAAGTTGGGCAATGAAACTCCTAATTATTGCTCTAATTTCCTCTTCATTAGTGGCAGTTTTCATTTTTAAGACTAAACAACTAACAATTGATTTTAGTCTTTCTTTTTTCTAATAAAATTTACCAAAGCTTTATCTGTTTTTTTTTCATAAAAACAACTCTTAGTTTTATTTATTAATTCAATAGTTTTTTTACTTTCAATTTTATTAATCTCTCCTTTTATTTTTAGAATGTCAAGTTTAGTATTTGATTAGGGAGTTTTAATTTGCTCTTTTTCAAGCTTTTTTAGTTGTAAGCCCAATTCATTGATCTTCTCTTTCTCTATTTTGTGCAAGTAGCCTCTAGAAATATAAAATTTCCTCTTATTACTGCTTTGGCTGCATCCCACAAATTATGATATGTTGTCTCATTATTGTCATTGTCTTGGATGAAATTATTAATGTTGTCTATGATTTGCTGTTTTACCCATTCATTCTTTTAGGATGAGATTATTCAGTTTCCAATTACATTTTGATCTATTTTCCCCTGGTTTTTTATTGAATGTACTTTTTTATTGCATTATGATCTGAAGAGAATACATTTATTATTTTTGCTTTTCTGCATTTCATTTTGAGGTCTTTATGTCTTAATATATGGTCAGTTTTTGTTTAAGTTCCATGAACTGCCAGGAAGAAAGTGTACTATTTCTGTCTCTATTCATTTTTCTCCAAAGCTCTATCATACCTAACTTTTCTAGTATTCTATTTACCTCTTTAACTTCCTTCATATTTATTTTGTGGCTTGATTTATCTAGTTCTGAGAGTGCAAGATTGAGGTCTCCCACTATTATAGTTTTGCTGTCTATTTCTTCTTGTAGCTCTCTTAACTTCTCCGTTAGAAATTTAAATGCTATACTACTTGGTGCACATATGTTTAGTATTGATATTGCTTCATTATCCATGGTACCCTTTAGCAAGATATAGTTTCCATCTTTATCTCTTTTAATAGATCAATTTTTGCCTTTATTTGCTCTGAGATTGGGATGGCTACCCCTGCTTTTTTTTTTTTTTTTTGAAACTTCACCTGAAGCATAAAAGATTCTGCTCCAGCCTCTTACCTTTACTCTGTATGTATCAACCTGCTTTAAATGTGTTTCCTGGTAACAACATATTGTAGGATTCTTGCTTTTAATCCAGTTTTAATCCTGTCTTTGCTATATGGGAGAATTCATCCCATTCACATTTATGGTTAAAACTATTAATTCTGTATTTCCTGCCATCTTATTATCCCCAGATTATACTTTTCTCTTTCCTTTTCCCTTTCCCCACTTCTCCAATATTTAACTTAGGGGTACCACTTGCCTCAAGCAGCCTTCCCTTTTAGAATCCCTCCCCCTTAGAGTCCCTCCCCCTTTCTTATACCTTTTCTCTACTCTTTCTGTATTCCCTTCTATTTAGACTACCCCTTCCCTTTTCATTTTTCCCCTCCTACTTTTCAGTGAGGTCAGAGAAGTTTCTTTGTAAAACAAATATGTATAATATTTTCATTTTGAGCCAAATCTGATGAGAATAAGATTCACACGATGTTCATCCCTCTCCCTTCTTTCCCTCAGATACAATAGGTTTCCCATTTGTCTTCCTGAGATGTAATTTCCATCTTTTTACCTCCACTTTTCCCTTTTTCTGGTACAATCCCCTTTCCACTTCTAGTTCCATTTTTATATTATAACAGTAAAATCAAATTATACATGCGCTCTCTATATATGACCATAACAGAAATACAATTCTTAAGAATTCTTTTTACTTTTTTATGCTTGAGTCCTATATTTGGAGGTCAAATTTTTTGTTTAGCTTTGGTTTTTTTCATCAGAAATAAATGGAATTCACCTGTTTCATTGAATGCCCATCTTCTTTCTTGGAAGAAAATGCTCAGTTTTGCTGGGTAGTTTATTCTTAGCTGCATTCCAAGTTCTTTGCCTTTTGGAATATTAGATCCCAAGCCCTTCTATCCTTCAATGTGGAAGCTTCTAGATCTTGAGTAATCCTTATTGTGGCTCCTTGGTATTTGAATTTTTTTTTTTTTTCTGGCCGCTGTAATATTTTTTCTTTGGTTCGATAGTTCTTAAATTTAGCCAAAATATTCTTTGGGGTTTTCATTTTGGGCTCGCTTTCAAGAGTCTGATGAATTCTTTCAATGGCTATTTTACCTTCTGATTCTATGACATCTGGGCAATTTTCTTTGATGATTTCCTGAAAAATAGTTTCTAATCTCTTTATTTTTCATCATGATTTTCAGGGAGTCCAATAATCCTTAGATTATCTCTCTTAGATGTGTTTTCCAGGCTTGTTGTTTTCTCAAGTAGGCATTTAACATTTTTTATTTCCATTTTTTTTTTTTTTTGGTTTTGCTTGACTGATTCTTAATGTCTCATTAAGTCATTAATTTCATTTGTTCAGTTCTGATTTTAATGCATTATTTTCTTCATTTACTTTTTTAAACTTCTTTTTGTATTTGTCCAATTTAGTTTTTAAATGTTTTGTTCTGTGGAACTTTTTTCCATTTCACAAATATTTTAAAAGTTATTTTCTTTTTCCATTTCACAAATTCTTTTTTACTGGGAGTTCTTTACCTTTTCTATTTCACATTTCAGGGAGTTGTTTTCTTTTTCCACTTTATCAAATTTTTCTTTTAATGAATTATATGCCTTTTCTAAATATGCCTTTTCTAAACCCTCTTGCAGAGTTTTCCTTTCCTTACCCCATTTTTCTTCTAGCTCTCTTTTAAAATCCTTTTTTAATTTTTTTCAAAATATATTTTAATTTATGCATTTTGGGATATCCTAAGAAGAAATTCATAAGCTTTACAAGGTCGCCAAATAGATCCATGACACCAAAAGCATTAACTCATGGGCTATATCTAAAATAATAGCAATAATAATTGAGAATCCCAACTCAACTTTTCACTATATTTTGATCTTTTACTGTGTCTAAAACTCTTAGGTAGGGTTCACTTAGAACACAGATATGAATCTACCAAAATGGGCTGTGAGGCCATAATTAAAAACCCTCCCCCTGAAGAAATATTACTGGTCTTTTAAATGCCTCCACCTGTCTACTCAAACATAGATATTAAGATAGAGTCCAAAAGTTTACAACCTGCAAAGAAGAAACACAGATCTCTGTGATTAGTCAGTTGATAAAGAACAGATGTTTTATCTGATGGTAGCTCCATTTCTAACTATATTTTAGAAGTTATAGTATTACAGTAGTAACTATATAGTATATCCTATGTACATTCTCAATTCTATTTTGGAGTCATTCTCAAAAGGAAACTTGTATCATCCCATTCCTTCTTATTCCTACTGCCTTCTATCCATTCATTATTTCCAATTTATCCTCTATATCTTGTTTGTTGTCTCTCTTCTGTTAGATTTTGAGCTGCTCATGGATAGGAATTGTCTACCTTTCTTCATATTCGTAGTGCTCAGCTCAGAATCTAGCACATATGATTCATAAATGTTTATTGACTGAAACTATGTAGGCAAGTGATTTCTTTATCCAATTTTCTTTCAAGAAAATAGCACAAGCGTCTATATTTTTGAGTGCTAGGTTGCTTGTTCCTCCTTACATTTTGGATTGGCAACTTGAAAAATTGGCATCCTAGTGGCCACAAGATCATAGATTTAGAGGTGTGAGGGGCCTTAGAAATCTCTAGTTTTACTTCTTTCATATGAGAAACTGAGAATTTGGAGCAGCCAAATGGCACAGTATATATATAGCACTGACCTTGAGGTCAGGAAGACACAGGCTTAGACACTAGCTATGTGACTCGGGGTAAATGACTTAACTTCAATTTTCTCAGCAAAAAAAGAAAAAAAAATGATGAAAAACTGAGAACTAGTTGACTGGCTCAAGGTCACACAAGTAGTAAATAGAGCCTGGATTTAATGTGAAGGCTTCTTATTCTCCTCCCCCCCAAACCCGGTATACCAAACATGGTATGGTGATTACAAAGCCAATCTAGGAACCAAGATCTGAATTCACATTTCATATCTGACTCACATTGACTGTATTGTCCCAGGAAAAGTAATTAATCTCTCCGTGTTTTAGGCAATTCTATAAGATTAAAAGTTTCAGAGAAAGTGTCAACCTGATCAATAAAGGGAATTTCCATTCCTGGCTATTCCTTGTGTTAATTAAGTCAGATTCAAACCCTATCCCAAACTTACTATTCTTTCTATTAACTCACTCAATTCCTCCAAGAACAGCTTATAAATTTCACACAAACACTCTTTGCTAAATGTTCACTGGACAATTTTCATTCAGCTGTTCCCAAAATAGACAGGGTGGAAGCTGGCGCATACATTGGTTTTGAGTTTCTAGTTGCCAACTACATGAAATCTAAATTCCTTTGCCTAACATTAAAGGACATTAACCTCCCCACTTTTGGACTCACCTGATCTCTGGATACACTAACTGTAGCTCTTCTGCTTTGGCTATGATCATTTACTTTTCTTAACTCGCAAGTTTTTAAATGCCTGTCAACCTTCAAATATTAGGTTATTTCCTTTCCACACTTGATAACATTCTTTGCCATTCACCTCCATCATCTTCTTTATGTTCTGACTCAAAACTCAATTCCTTCAAGAAGCCTTCCTCGTTTACTCATGCCTCCAACTTTGATCCCTTATTA
The DNA here is from genome assembly GCF_902635505.1 of Sarcophilus harrisii. Classification (NCBI taxonomy): domain Eukaryota; kingdom Metazoa; phylum Chordata; class Mammalia; order Dasyuromorphia; family Dasyuridae; genus Sarcophilus; species Sarcophilus harrisii. Next base: position 217,092,543 of record NC_045430.1, read on the forward strand.
CTGTGTCCCCTCTGTATTTATATTTTTAGCTTTTTGCGTTCCTGAATCATTTGTCTCATGATTGTCTATATTGATATTATTATTTTCCCCCTATTTCTTCTTCAACTAGCCTGAGAAATTCTTGCAGGCAAAGTCTATGTTGTTTTTTTTTAAATCTCATTGATATCCCCCAATAGGGAGACTGTGAGATCCCTTGATAAGTATAACCACAGAAGTAATGCATTGTTATAGTCTGCAAATTATTAACATCTAAAGAGGAATAAGATAGGGAGTCATATTCTTGAAAAAGGCATTTGCTTTTGTCAAAGGGTGTGGGGACAAGCAATTCTTTATAGAAACTAAGGTCCTCACCTAGTTTTTTCTTTTACAAATTATATTATTCTGATTATATATTTGATGTATATATACTTAATGGATACACACAGGTGTCTAGGTGTCTATATACACATATATGTATATGTATTGTGCGTATATGTATTAAAATATACATATATATGTGTATGTTTATAGGTTTTTTTGCACATATTCTCTCAAGAACACCATATTTACTTTATGGCTGTGAATATTGAAAAGCCATAGTCTTTGAAGAAGTGAAGTCTTGATCTAGAGATCAATGGAAGATTACATGATGGTTATAAGTAAGCTATAGAATGTTTCTAATGATTGCTTATATGTAGGGAACAGCATAAATTTGGGAAATAAATTAAGACAGGATCATAGATTGAAAACTTGAAGGGATCTTAGAGATTAATGAGTCCTGATGTGAGGAAACCAAGATTCAGATACCAAGCTGATACAGCTAACATTTGTGAAAGACAGGATTTGAACCCAAGAACTGACTCCAAAACCAGTGCATTTTTTAAAACATTTTTTAAGGAAAGCACTATTTTCCAGGTACTGTGCTAAGAATTAGGCTATATATGCAAAAAATAATGCAGTCCTGACTTCAAGGGGATTATATTCTAATAGATAACAGATAATGGAATGGTGGTCAGGGGAGGGAATTTTGGAAAATCACATTGATGGTAAATTGATGTTTAGAGCAGTTAATAAACATGTCCTTTCCAGAAGTGATGGTCATATTTATTTGATTATTGTTTCTAAAAAAGAAAGTAAAAAGCAAAGAAATGGTACTATATAGTGTTAGAGAAGAGGCAGAATGCTTGAGTGAATGATTAGTTGGGATGTGAACATGACTTGGTGATTTATGGGAGGTTAGGGGAACAATTAGATATAATGTTTGGGCTAGAAACATTTTCATTCATCTACTCATTTTTCAAAATTGCTCAGCCCAAGGATAGGAGTTACAAAATAAAATGGCTTAGCTTCCCAAGGGACATGAAATTAAAAATCTGTAAGCCCTTTGTACATGGTCTAAGAAGATGGAAATATGGACTGGAAATATAACTAGATAGGATGCAGTTATTAATGGTATTGCTCTAGTCATAAAGTAAGAGAAATATGATAATACACTGCTATACTATAAATGCAGAAATATAAAGTCGATATCCAGAGAAAGGCCTCTAAAATATTGAATAGATCCTCTGTGGAAGATACAGACAAGAATCAAAATAATTCCACTTGCCAACTACATGAAATCTAAATTCCTTTATTTAACATTAAACAACATTAAGGCAAACATGGGTTGTATGCTGAATTATTCTAAGAAATACAATGATGAAGTTATAGATTCATTAAAATATAGAATCATCCTCTTACAACTTCTTTGCCTTGACTAGGGACCACCAAAGGATGTAAAGTAAAGAACTGGACCTGAGGGCAAGAAAAGTAAGTTTTAGGTGATAAGCCATTTATAAGTCAGAGAGGTAGAAACAAGGATAGCATGAATCAAAGATTGAGATGAACTAGTAAACACATATTGGGGGAAATAAATATACCAGAGATCAGGACAAAACAGTGAATAAACAGATGAAAACCAAGGGTATAAAGTTTCAAAAGGCCAAATCTGAGAAGAAATACAGGGCTCAGGAGAAACAAGAACAGACAGGATAAAAAAAAAAAAACATGCAAGTGAACACCAATAAAGAGAACCATAATTCTGACAAGCTTTTGACCTATCCAGGAAATTTGAATTTGTTTCCTACTAGAAGAAAAATGAATAATAGGGTGTGAATAGCCTGGAACTCACAGGCAAAGATAGGGAAGGAAAAGACTTTTTACTGGTTGGAACAAGAAGTAAGGAGATATCAACTAAAACTGAATATTAACATATATCATCCTCCATAATGCTTATATTTGTTTCCTAATGAATACAAATGAACTAAAGTGTGACCCATTAATAATTGTCATATCTATGTAATGAATTTCATAGGCCTACAATCTATCTTAATTGATATCTTTTGTTTTGAATATTGCCTGAATCAGATGAAAATCAGGAAATTTTTAATTTCGCAGAGGTTATCATTGAATCAATGTTAGGCATACATGGTTGATTTTTTTTTTAACATACAATGAGAAAGTCTATCCTAAACAACCTGCAGGTTGTAGCTCTTCTTCTGAGAAACCTCCCATCACTACCATTCACCCCTTGTTTTCTTACATGATTAACATTTATATTTTATTCTGGATTTCTTTGTTGTAAAAATTATTCTGAAATTTAGTGCAAAGGTGAATTAGAACCGGATGAGTTCTTTAACTCAACTTCCCTCCCTTTCCTGTTATTGCTTTAGAAAAAAAAAGACTTTTAGACTATGACAGTGCCTTAAGCAAACCATTACTCACATTGTGAAGTCATAGGCTGCAATGATACTTGATGCATTCCTCTTTTTACATTTTTTTTTAAATTAAAGGTATGACTAAGCCAAGTGACCATAAAACATTCCTTGATCTTCTGGCTCATCATTTAAGTTTATTTTGGTCAAAATGAGGTCCCTTGGAAAAATGACTCTGGAATTGATTTGTTTTCTCCCATTGACTTCTAACCTCATTTATTTTTGTGCATTTCACATTTTACTTGATTTTGTCACTCTATATCTTTGTCATTGAATGCAAACTCCATGTCTTTTGGACATATGACCAAATGATTTCTGACTTCCTGTCTAAGAAATGTTTTATCATACAAAAGTATTTTAGATGTCTTTTTACTAATGGAAAAGTAGCTAAACCCCAGATGATGCTTTTCCATTTTTCTTTCATGATGGGAATAATTTTACAATTGAAGTTGTTTTTTTTTTCCTTATGTTCCTCAAACACTTTGCTATCTTTGTTCTATGGAGAGGAAGGAGAGAAACATTTATTAAGCATCTACTACATGCCAGGCATTGTGTTAAGCACTTCATAAATATTATCTCAATTTGGTCCTCTCAACAATCCTGGGAAGTGGATGCTCTTATTATCTCCATTTTTCAGTAGAAGAACCTGACAATTTACACACACACACACACACACACACACACGCACACACACACACACAAATACATACATACATACAAGTGACTTTCCTTGTTCACACAGTTAGTAAGTATCTGAGACCAAATTTGAATTCAGCTTAATTATTCACTTCACCCCCTAGCTTTCAGTGCTGTGAAGATCTCAGGATTAGTCCTTGTTTCTTTATATTCAAAAAAGTCCAGGACTCCAAAGGGTCTGTTTCATTGATTTATATATTTTCTCTAAAGATAAAGTTCACAATCCATGTATGTCTGCCTATCCCATGCAATTTGTATCCTTGTATTCTCTTAAGTTTGTCACAAAGTGATCAACTATTATGGTCTTTCTCACTTTCTCTTTATAATTTGAAAATATCATTGGAACTCATGAGTTATCTGCTGATTATCTTTTACTTTCACTGTATAATTTGCATCCTTTATATCAAAGAAAACAAGAAATGGGCAGTGTGCATTAATATCTTACAGGGATGCATTTAGCCATTAGTAGTGGCAGAACAAATAGCTTATTCAAGAATGAGAAAATCAACTGAAATGTATTTTTCAAGCTCTTGAAATTGAAGGACCATCTACTATCCACATCAAGTTGATTTGAAAATTCCTTGGCAGATATAGAAACAAATTACATTACCCTGTTCTTGTGATTACAGGTTCATATCAGCAGGTTGGAGGAACCTATTTACCTGGTCTAAGGAGTTGTTGGATATTGGAGGAAAAAATATGAATAAATGCTGATTACCAAGACTCACCTATAGATGCAGATTGGTTGAGAAGATCACATCATAACTGAATAATTTAAACAATTGTTAAATGTTTCTTTAGTGACAAAGTATTCTCATATCAAAGCAGTCATTTGCGTATATCTCTAGATAATTAAAAAAAACTTTTCTCCTTGTATATATATATATATATATACACATATATATGAGAATATATATATACATATATATATATATGTATATATATATATATAACAAAATAAAATTTACTTCAGAGATACCGTTAAGATTTCTAGCATGTTTTTGTCACAGACCTTTAAATGTTGGATAACTTTTAGATATCTGGAGCATTTGAAAGAGCCTAACATCATGGCATTCTATACATATATTGTATTTCTAAAGTGGAATGTAACTCTTTGAAAGCAGGGAGTGTTTGTGTTTTGGCCTTGCACACATCAGCATGATGTCTTGTGTACATAGTGTTTAATACATATGTTCAGCTGTTTCCAGTCATTTCTAATGCTTTGTAACCTCATTTCAAGTTTTCATGACAAAGAGCCGAGAGTATTTAATTTTCTAGTTTATTTTGTAAATGAAGAAACAAAAGCAAATAAGATTAAATGACTTATCCAGGGTCACACAGCTAGTAAGTTCCTCAGACCAGATTTGAACTCAGAAATATGATTCTTCCTGACTCCAGGCACAGCACCCTATCTATTTCAATCACTCACATTCATGTCCTCTTTTAGGGTCTTTGTTCCTTGTTTATTTTTGGCACTTGTCCTCTGAGATGTGCTTTTCTTGTGGTATGTGCTACCAACTAAAGAAACAACCTTGGCCATAGGAATGAAGCTGTCTCTGTGATCTTTCTGTTCCTGGATCACTTTGATTTGAAGATTCCTCATAAACTTTATACACATACCCTGTTTACCGAGGAGATAGAGTTGACTTGTTAGTTTAAAGAGAGATAGGAGTCATACAAACTCATCCACATCTTAGAGAAAACTTCAGATAATAGTTGCTCATGAAAAACAACTTCAGAAACAAGATATTTGAAATCTGTATACAAGTTAGCACTATAGTCTGGATAGTCGCACTAGCAACTAGAGAGCCAGATGGGTAGTGTGATAAACAAAGTCCTGGACTAAGAATCAGGAAGAAGTGAGTTCAAATCTTGATTCATACATTTACTGTGTGATCTTGAGCACTAAGTTACTTCTTTCTTCATCTTTAAAATGGGGTTAAACATAAGATAATATGTAATTGTGTTTTGCTAGCTTTAAAGGACAATGAAAATGTTAGCTATTATCATAATCTAGCTTCCATTTTTCATTCTAGCAATATATTCATTAAAATGATGACTCTTTCCTCATGTACTCCTAACTCAGCAGGTGTTTTGTGGAAAAATGGGTTTATTTATCAAAACATATTTTGTAATCCCATCCGTGTACTAATCAGGTCTAGTTTCATTTATAGGGCTAGCTCATGATATCAGACAGAACTATTTGATTTCAGCATGGTACATCCGGAAGTCAAGAAGTTGTGTGTTTTAATTCCACCTTTGAAATGTATAAGCTATGTGACTATGATTAGGCATTGTTCTCATTGATCTTTAGGCTATTCTCTAAATCTATAACCATTCAAATCACAGTCTGGGTTCATGCAAAAAATTCTCACACCATGAGTTCCCATATCCATATTTGTTGTTACTGTGGAAGGTTTCAGACATATATTCCAGACAATATACAGCGCTTTATATATATGGTCATTGGCCTCAGGGACCTTGAAGTCTTATTGGATGAGAGTAATTCATTTCAGTTCAATTCAGTGCTTCTTAAGCATTTAAGATATTCAGAAAACCATCCTAGTTACTGGGGACACAAAGGAAAAATTAAACAATTACTTCCATCAATGTTTCCATATTCTATGGAGAAATAACACCATTTGAAAGATAAATAGAAAAATGGTATACACACATATACATATATACACATGCACATATACACTCACAAAGACAATTCAAGAGGTAGAGAACACTGATGACTGATAGGGGTCAGGAAAAGTTTTGCATCAAACTTTTGATCTGGGAATTACTATTAAGAGATGACAAATGATACAAAGCACTGTATGATCAATACCAATGGAGAGCTAGAGATATTACACACATAGAACTTTATAAATGAGGACAAGAATTCAAGGAACTGCTAGGATAACAATTTGACTTTGAAGGCCTCTACCCAAGTATTCTGTGCTTGTATTACCTCATATGGCATTAATGCAATCCAAAAGGCTCCAGAACATGGATGATCCAGCACAGAATTAACATTAAAAGGCTAGATATTTTCGTTTCACAAAATTGCTGCCTTTTTTCATGCTTAGAGTAATTTTCAATCGATGAAACTGCTCCTGATCCCATTAAAACATGAAATTGGGTTTGTGGCTATAGCATAGCAAGTCCTCAGTATGTTTTCTTTACTTTCCTTTAGAAGACATCCATTGGCAAAATTTTAAGATTCTTCAACCATTGTGCTAATAAATTGCTGGATAAAGCAAGGCACAATTGAAGTTGTTTTTATTCCCATAGCCTATTACATTTTCAGTTCCTTAATCCAAATATTTGTAACCCTGTTGCCAGTTTTGGACTATACTTCTGATTTCTCTGGTAGTCAGAATTTCCAATGAGAAAACTCCCTCTACCAATAGAAATCGGTGCCCATTTTGCAATTTATAGTGTTTGAGGTTTGCCCAAGGCACTGTCAACTTAAGTGACTTGCCCAGCATCACAGTTACTCTATGTCAAAGAGTAGACTTGAACCTAAATTTTCTTAGCCCTGAGGTCAGCTCTTACCCACTCTCCCACATTACCTTTCACTTCTGAACAATAACATTAATAAATAATTGTACTATTGATGCCCTTCTCTATGACTATCAGTCTTTTCCCCTATAGATTTCTTTGATGACTGTTTCATTCAAGGATCTTTCTCTATTTTGTCCTGCTGGGTGTCTAAGTCATATGAAACCCTCTCCCATCAAAGCCTTTTCTCAAAGAATCATTTAAAGGATGGCATGGTGTTAAGTCCAGATGGATAGAAGTACTTGATCCTGAAGATACCTGGATTTGATTTCTTGTGCATTTTTCTTGCTGCTTTCTAATGGAACTTTCAACAGACACAAAAAAAGTGAATCTGTTTTTGTTGTCAGCATCAGACTGTCTTCCCAAAACTAAAGGGTATATACATATGATCTATCTCTTTACAGTTCCCTCCCCCCACCCTATTTGGCTGTACTGCTGACTTAAACCTAGAAGTTCAGTCATCATTTTCCATTTCCAATTTTTCCCAGTGTTCCACTGTCTGTCTAGTTTTACTGTGTTAAGTATTTTCTTTTAAATAGTTTCTGCTTTGACTTCTTTTGGAAGCTTTAAATTTTTTTTTAATTGAAGAGATCAGGTTTCCTCTTCCATATGACACTACAACACTGTCTGACTCTTGAAAGCTGCAAAAATAAACTTTGAAGGTCTTTTTTTTTTTATAGGACACATGCAGTTACTTACTCATTTTCTACCAAGAACTCCCGAGTTCTTCATCACCATATGTATCTTTTTGTTTTGGAGACCCAGCATGTGACTAAAGATGAAAACGTAAGGAGGATGGAAACTGGAAAAGTCTGGCAACAGCAGCACATTTTCAGCATTTACTCTTTGGAAGATTATGATTTCATTTAACCACACACCCTTTAGCAGATGCTATCTGGCTCTCCTCTTAAGGACTTTTATAATACTGAATGGACTAAATGAAACTTAAATAGAGCCAAGTGTGAGATATTCTCAGAGTTTTCATAATGAAATCACAGGTACCTATTTGACCAGGATATTTTTAGCTGGTTAAAACAATGAAACTGATCATCACACAGATCTGGATTTTAGTGTTGAAAATAATAATCATTTCAATTCTAAGTTTAAAATCAAGATAATGATTTAGTTTTCCCATTGACCTTACATCCTTCTTGATTCAGCTTAAACTCCATTATTTACTATCTCTATGATTTTAGAGAAGTCATTAGACTTCTAATGCCTATTTCTTCATTTGTAAAACAAGGGTATTGAAATAAATGATTCTCCAGTTCTAAATTGATTCTTTGAGTAATTCAAAAAAATTTAATTCATCATTTATTTATGAAGGCATTGTTGAAGAGTTAAAAAAGGCAATAGTGAAATAATTTCCATTTTTACTCAATGGATAGAATATTGGAATCAGGAAGATGTGAGGTTCAAATACTGCTTCAGACACTTAGCTATGCAACTCTGGGCAAATAATTTTTCTCCATTTCAATTTCCTCAGCTTTAAAATGGCAATCATAATAGCACTTCCCTTACAGGGTTGTGGAAAGAAAAAAAAATGAAATAATATGTAAAATGTTTATTAAGCCTTACAGTGCCATCTAAATGCTAATTATCATTACTATATACAAAGGAAAGAATCAGAATTGATCTAATCCATGCCATTCCCTTCTTCTCCTCCCTCAAATAAATAATATTTTAATTATCTAAGAATTATCAATCAGTAAACATTAAATAATTGCTTAATATGTGCCAGACACAGAGTTTAGCACTGGGGATAGAAAGAAGAGAGAAGGGTATATATCTAAGAGAAGCCACAGGACTTGGCAATAGATTGGATATGGTAGGTAGGATAATTGGGATAGAAGATGACTCCAAGGTTATTAATCTGAGGCCTGTAGTAATAGAGAAAGTAAGAAGTGGAGAGGGCTTAGAGGGAAAGATAATGAATTCTGTATTGAATATAGATGAGTTTGTGATGTCTACTGTCCACCCTGTTTAGCCAGGTAAAAAGATATGATTGGATCTCAGAATTTGGGGCAGGATTTGAAAATTAGCAGTATAAATAATAAAATAAATTAAAGTCTTTTCATATGAATATTTAGCTTTAGTGTTTTTTGTGAAGGTATAGGGAAGGTGAAGTATGAGGACTGGTCCACCTGCTGCTTCACTGATTTTAAAGCTCATAGACAACTCATCTCTAACTAAGGGTCATAGAGTATTTCCTGAAGCTCTAAATAGTTTCTTGTCCATAGCCCCATAGCTAGTATGTTTCAGATTTAATATTTCAACTTGTGTCTTCCTGACTCCAAAGCTGATTGGAGTTTAGGTATCATTGGAGTATTGAAAATAAATTTTCATGCACACAAAATTCTTTTAACTTTAGATATCATTATTTCTCTTGAAATCTGTTGTTTAGTAAATGCTTGTTAATTTGATCTGACTTGAATTAAGAATTTAGTATGTGTCAAGCTAGGCTGGGAGTAGCAAGGGCAAAAAGTTCCTGCCTTCAGGGAGCTTGTGATAGAAGGGAATAAATAGGTACTTACAAGATGAATACAGAATTGTGAAGACGATTTAAGAGGGGAAGGCACTAATATCTGAAAGGACAGGGAAAGTTTTCTTGGAGTAGGTGAGACTTGAGTCAAGTTATAAAAAAAAAAATAGAAGTCAAGAAGTGGAGGTATGGAGGATACATTATTGATATGATAGTTGACTAGTTCAAGAGGCAAGAGGTGGGAGGTGGAATGCCATATTGAAAGGCCAGTGTTGCTGAAAATAGCTTACTGGACCTGGAACATACAATGTGAGATGGAGGGTAAAATATGAAAAGAGTGGAAAAGTAGGAAAAGACCAGGTTGACAAGTGTTTTGGCAGTCAAAGAAAGTCAAAAGAAAGGAATTTGTATTTAATCTTGGATATAAGAGAGGCACTATTACTCATTGATAGGTATATTAATAGCAGGAAAAGTCACTGGTCACCTGGCATCTTGAGTCGCAAACTAAGCAAGTAGATGATTAGAAGTTCAACAAATGCAAAGGATTCAGAAAAATATTAAGGGCCTAAGAGATCACAAGGCAAGACTAAGTATATTAATAAGTAATACATGAATAGTAAACTGCACAAAATAATATTAATTACATGTAAGTTAAATTATGGAGTCAAAAATGTAAATGCTGCAGACTTCAGATTAGAGGGTGATAAATGATATCTGCCCAGTCAGGAAGGACTTTATATAGATAGGGTTTGAGTGAGATCTTAAAAATGCATGAGGGGAAGCTAGTTGGTGTAGTGGATAGAGCATCAGCCCTGAAGTCAGAAGGACCCGAGTTCAAATTTGATCTCAGACACTTAACATTTCCTGGCTGTGACCCTGGGCAAGTCACTTAACCCAATTGCCTCAGGGGGGGGGGGGAAACATGAAAATTTATGTAGGGGGGAGGAGCAGGAAGCAGACCTTAGAAACTATCCTCTGCTGACACCATGATTTCCCTCAACATCCCTGTCAAATCATTTAGCATTCATTTGATAACCTTTAGAGAAAACTCCTTATAAAAGTAACCTATTCTATTTTGGGAAGCAATTGACAATCTTTTAGTTCTTTCTTCTTTTGGACCAAAATTTGACACGTAACTTGGAAGAGAACAACTTTTGCTCCTTATTTTGCCTCCTAAGGATTAGTGGAGTATTTCTATTACTTCTTCCACATGAGCATCCTTCAGATAACTGAAACAATGAATTTATCATATATCTATTCACTCAATTAATCTGTATATTAAAGGTACTTATTGTATATAAAAATAAAATTAATACAGGATTCAACTCATCTGAATAACTTTTTATAAAGCACATACTATTTGCAAAGTCCTAAATCAGGAATAAGGAATCTATGGCAACTTTATTTTTTAAGGCTTGCTGGCTAGGAAGTTTTTCTTTTTAATAAAGTTTTAAAATCACATCTAAAAGTATAAAAATCATTATTTGGCAGGCCATAAAAACAGTGTTGGTTTTTTTTTTTTTTTTTTTTTTTTGCCAAATCCTGCATCAGATGATAGAGATACAAAAGATAGATATGACAAATTCTTTTCATAAGGAACATATACTGTACTCTAGAGAAACTTGAGGAAGGAAAAATCAATTTTAACTTTAGAGATGAGAGTTGATAATGGCAAAAATCTATGGAAGAGGTGGCATCTGAGTTTCTCCTTTAGCAATGTGGAACAGGATGCCTGTTTAGAGATGTGGAACAGGATGCCTGTTTCAAACATGAGGGATAGCATGAACAAAGGCACAGATATTGGAGGTGGTGGGATAAGCATGGTATAAGAACAATCCAGTTTTTCTGGAAAAGCATTTATTCATGATCAGGCTAGAAAATAGGTTGGGATCAGGTTGTGGTTATCATTTAACAACAGTATTACTTTAATTTTGTAACCTTTTAATGTGAAGACTGCAATGTTCTATGATAGAAATTATCAGATCAGGAGGATACTCAGGAAGCAATGTAAAGAATAGATAGAGGCGTACATGACTGAAAAGACTGAATAATAGCAACACAGTTGTCCCCAAAACAATTTAGAAATACACGATGGGTGTACTGAAGGATCATCTGTAATAGAGATATTAACTGAGGGAGGAAATACAGAGAAAAGGAAAGATTTGAGAGGAAAAAAAACTGTGTGTAAGACCCTCTAAAAGAAGTAAGAGGAAGATAAGGAGGTAGGAAAAAAGACAAAAGGATTGTTAGAAGGGTGTAAAGAAAAAAAACAAAAAAATTATAGCATCTTAAGCCCTCCCTCCCCCCCCCAAAAAAAAAAAAAGATGGGAGAAAAGATGTCTAGTGTTTGAAGTGTGACAAAGATGTCAAGAACAATGAAAAGTTGGGAAGGAAAAGCTATTGGATTTACTGATGATGAAGTCATTAGTAACCTTTGAGAGCTCTTTCAGTGTAGCAGAGGGGATGGAAACCAGATTGCAAGTGGTTGATGAGTGAGTAGGTAGTAAGAGAGCAGAGCCAATGACTGTAGATTATTCTTTCTAGAAAGACTAGAAGTGAGAAGCAATAGCTGGAGGGAGTATTGAGGTCAAGAAAAAGTTTTTTTTTAAATATTTGGCAACCGAATGTTTATAGGGTGAGGGAAAAGAGCCAATAAAGAAAAAAAAAGATTAATAAGGATCATCTTAAAATGTAATGTACAGAAGGGGCATGGATGGCAGATGTGTTCTGACCAGGGCAGAGTACAGTTTATAATATACAATTAATACCTTGTTAATTATAGTTTTAGTCTCTAATCCTTTATAGCACACAATAAGAACTTTATTATGTAATTATATATAAGTATATATATATATATACACATCTATATGCATATTTGTATGTGCACACATATATATGCTTGTTTATATACATAAAACTTTTTTCATTTTTAAAAATTATATTTAGGGTATTCCAAAAATGTTGTTAGGGCACTTTAAGCTATGTTACTTAGAACTTGGGCTTATTTTGTAGTGGCTAGAAACTGGAAACTGAATGAATGCCCATCAGTTGGAGAATGGCTGAATAAATTATGGTATATGAATGTTATGGAATATTACTGTTCTGTAAGAAATGACCAACAGGATGATTTCAGAAAGGCCTGGAGAGACTTACACGAACTGATGCTGAGTGAAATGAGTAGGACAAGGAGATCATTATATACTTCAACAACAATACTATATGATGACCAGTTCTGATGGATCATTGGCCATCCTCAGCAACGAGATCAACCAAATCATTTCCAATGGAGCAGTAATGAACTGAACCAGCTACGCCCAGAGAAAGAACTCTGGGAGATGACTAAAAACCATTACATTGAATTCCCAATCCCTATATTTATGCCCACCTGCATTTTTGATTTCCTTCACAAGCTAATTGTACAATATTTCAGAGTCTGATTCTTTTTGTACAGCAAAATAACGTTTTGGTCATGTATACTTATTGTGTATCTAATTTATATTTTAATGTATTTAACATCTACTGGTCATCCTGCCATCTAGGGGAGGGGGTGGGGGGTAAGAGGTGAAAAATTGGAACAAGAGGTTTGGCAATTGTTAATGCTGTAAAGTTACCCATGCATATAACCTATAAATAAAACGCTATTAAATTAAAAAAAAAAAAAGAACTTTGGCTTAAAGCCCAACTTTGGGATATCCCGTGTTTCATTATATCATAATAGCTGACATCACATAGTGCTTAATCTATGCCAGAGATTGTGCTAAACATTTAGCAATTATTATCTTATTTGATAATATTTATATGCTATTTAGATATTATATATTACATATTTTCACTTATATTTTATAATCTATGCATACATACTTGCATATGGAAAGATTATTATCATATTGTTTCCACCTACACATTGTATACTTAGTATTCATCTTATTTCTCCAAGTTGATTTTGTTTTATTCTTCTTTTATAGAAAATAGTACTTTTTGGCTGTTTAATAAAAACCTATTAATAAATTGTTTTTGATATTTTGATAGGCAACTATGCAATAATAGTTAATGTGATATTCACAGCTATGATTCTGGGCCAAGTATGATGAAAAAAAAAATTGGAATCTCATCTACTACTTCATACTTGCTATCTATATGTTGCAAAAAAGTTGCAACTTTCTCATCTATAATAATGGGAATGGGGGAATTCAGTGCAAAATATACCACCTTCCTCAAAGAATAGCTGAGAGGAAAGTGCTATTTAAATCTTAATTAATATTGAATGCTTCGGCTATATGAGAGGTAGCATGAAGAAAGGAATGCTTTGGGTTCACAGTGACTTGTATTCAACTCTTCCCAATGGTATCCCTTGGTTGTGTGATCCTAAACTTAACCTCTCTTTTTCATATCCTAAGAAATTCTCCAAGACTATCAGATGGAGAATAATTGCCAATCTGTATTAGTAGAAAGAAATTTCTTACAGGGAGGTTGGTACATCTGTGACAGCACCAGTACTGACAACAACAACAACAAACATTAACAAAAAAACAAAAAAACAAAAAAAAAAAGAAGAGAAATAAAACAAAAACCTATTTTATAGGAAACATATCTTTTTATGTACCATTTCTTAAAATTTGCCATTCCAATCATATTCTTACATAATCCTTAATCTCACATAATTGAGGCAGCAAAACTGTAGAGTACAAATTACTAGTTGTTGTTATTCAGTTGCTTTTCAGTTGTGTCTGACTCTTCAGGATCACATTGGGTATTTTCTTGGCAAAATTAACAAAGGGGTTGCTTTTTTCTTCTCCAGCTCATTTTATAGATGAGGAAACTGAGACAAACAGGGTTAAATGATTTGCCCAGGGTCACACAGATAGTATGTCTTTGAGGCCAGTTGAATTCGGTCATCTTCCTGACTCTATTCATTGTACCAGTTACATTTCTCAATAATTACTAGACTTGGTGTCAAAAGACCTAGACTTGATTTGGGTCCATCACTTAATTGGACAAGTGACCTTGGACAAGTCACTTAGTCATTCTGAGTCTCAACATCCTCATCAAAAAGTGAGCATAATAATGTTGATCCGAGTTACCTCACAGGATTGTTTTTTTTTTATTATTATTATTATTTAATAGCCTTTTATTTACAGATTATATACATGGGTAACTTTACAGCATTAACAATTGCCAAACCTCTTGTTCGAATTTTTCACCTCTTACCCCCCCACCCCCTCCCCTAGATGGCAGGATGACCAGTAGATGTTAAATATATTAAAATATAAATTAGATACACAATAAGTATACATGACCAAAACGTTATTTTGCTGTACAAAAAGAATCAGACTCTGAAATATTGTACAATTAGCTTGTGAAGGAAATCAAAAATGCAGGTGGGCATAAATATAGGGATTGGGAATTCAATGTAATGGTTTTTAGTCATCTCCCAGAGTTCTTTTTCTGGGTATAGCTAGTTCAGTTCATTACTGCTCCATTAGAAATGATTTGGTTGATCTCGTTGCTGAGGATGGCCAGGTCCATCAGAACTGGTCATCATATAGTATTGTTGTTGAAGTATATAATGATCTCCTGGTCCTGCTCATTTCACTCAGCATCAGTTCGTGTAAGTCTCTCCAGGCCTTTCTGAAATCATCCTGTTGGTCATTTCTTACAGAACAGTAATATTCCATAATTTTCATATACCACAATTTATTCAGCCATTCTCCAACTGATGGACATCCATTCAGTTTCCAGTTTCTAGCCACTACAAAAAGGGCTGCCACAAACATTCGTGCACATACAGGTCCCTTTCCCTTCTTTATAATCTCTTTGGGATATAATCCCAGTAGTAACACTGCTGGATCAAAGGGTATGCACAGTTTGATAACTTTTTGAGCATAGTTCCAAACTACTCTCCAAAATGGTTGGATTCGTTCACAACTCCACCAACAATGAATCAATGTCCCAGTTTTCCCACATCCCCTCCAACAATCATCATTATTTTTTCCTGTCATCTTAGCCAATCTGACAGGTGTGTAGCGGTATCTTAGAGTTGTCTTAATTTGCATTTCTCTGATTAATAATGACTTGGAGCATCTTTTCATATGACTAGAAATAGTTTCAATTTCTTCATCTGAGAATTGTCTGTTCATATCCTTTGACCATTTTTCAATTGGAGAATGGCTTGATTTTTTATAAATTAGAGTTAATTCTCTCTATATTTTGGAAATGAGGCCTTTATCAGAACCTTTTACTGTAAACATATTTTCCCAATTTATTGCTTCCCTTCTAATCTTGTCTGCATTAGTTTTGTTTGTACAGAAAGTTTTCAGTTTGGTATAATCGAAATTTTCTATTTTGTGATCAGTAATGATCTCTAGTTCTTCTTTGGTCATAAAGTCCTTCCCCTTCCACAGGTCTGAGAGGTAAACTATCCTATGTTCCTCTAATTTATTAATAATTTCATTCTTTATGCCTAGGTCATGAACCCATTTTGACCTTATCTTGGTGTACGGCGTTAAGTATGGATCAATGCCTAGTTTCTGCCATATTAGTTTCCAATTTTCCCAGCAATTTTTATCAAACAGTAAGTTCTTATCCCAAAAGCTGGGATCTTTGGGTTTGTCAAAGACTAGGTTGCTATATTTGTTGACTGTTTTATCCCTTGAACCTAATCTATTCCACTGATCAACTAATCTATTCCTTAGCCAATACCAAATAGTTTTGGTAACTGCTGCTCTATAATATAATTTTAGATCTGGTACAGCTAAGCCACCTTCATTTGATTTTTTTTTCATTAATTCCCTTGAAATTCTTTGACCTTTTGTTTTTCCATATGAATTTTGTTGTTATTTTTTCTAGTTCATTAAAATAGTTTTTTGGGAGTCTGATTGGTATAGCACTAAATAAATAGATTAGTTTAGGTAATATTGTCATCTTTATTATATTTGCTCGCCCTATCCAAGAGCATTTAATATTTTTCCAATTGGTTAGATCAGACTTAATTTGTGTGAAAAGTGGTCTGTAATTTTGCTCATAAAGTTTCTGATTTTCCCTTGGCAGATAGATTCCTAAATATTTTATATTATTAGTAGTTACTTTAAATGGAATTTCTCTTTGTAACTCTGTTGGATTTTGTTAGTGATATATAAGAATGCTGATGACTTATGTAGGTTTATTTTATAACCAGCAACATTGCTAACGTTGTGGATTATTTCTAATAACTTTTTAGTAGAATCTCTGGGGTTCTCTAAATATACCATCATGTCGTCGGCAGAGACCTCACAGGATTGTTATGAGAATCAAATGCAATAAGGATTTAGTACTATATATAGGTCAGAAATGATTTGGATTGTTATCTTCTTTTATTTTATGTCAATACAAAGACCCTGGTGTTGACCTTTTTGGAAGCATTTCTGTCATTACTATTGCTTTTTTTTTCTTTTTAAGTAACAGGACTTATAGAACAAAAAAAGTAGAACAAAGACTGATGATGCTATTTTTGTGCATGTTTTTATGTCAATTTAATTTGCCAAATAAAGAAGAAATCTTAATCTTTAAAAATAGAAAATCTCATAGAAACATTTCAATTTGGGGGTTAATCTTAATGTATTAATAAAGGAAAGTAATCAGTACAAACCAATAAAACAGGCAGAAACCCATAAAGCTGCTATGATGATCGTAATACACAGCACTTTTGATTCTTCAAAGGACATTAAAATTAATGCCTAATTAATTATCACAGCATTCTGGCAAGGTAGGCAAGTGTAGTAAAGATATAGTTGCAGAGATATTGAGCATTGTACCAAGGATACCATGAGAATTACTGTCCAAATCTTAGCTTTGTTCAGCCCCTGTCATAGGTTTGCATGAATTCTTGGATCATGGGATATAGTGCATTCCCATAAACGGTGATTACAACATGAATACCTGATGTTTCAGATCTTCCTCATAAAATCACAAATAAAATATATAAGCCATAAAAAGGTTTTATTGGAGCAAGGATTTTGACAAATGATGCATTTGCCTGGGGTGATGCCATAAAGCATGACTTTGACACCCTGAGTTTTTAACTGCATATGAAATATAATAACCTTCCTCAACTGAATGGTTGGGAGTGTTTTATTATTTATATGCCCTGAAATTTACGTACCAAAACAGGAAAGCAGCCAGCCGGGCCACTTTGCTAAGGATAACTGACACAGGTGAATCTCATTGAGAGTCCATCATAATGTGCTAGTGCTGTCAGGCATGCTAAGGACTCTGGAAAAAAAAGACAGACAGATATACAGATAAATAAATAGACAGACAGATAGATAGATAGATAGATAGATTTACACCTATTCATGAAAGGAATTGCATTAGATAAATGAATGCTAAAAAGAAAGGCAGTTCCTACCCTCAAAAAACTTATATTTTAGTGGGGGAGACAATAGAGCAGTGGGATAAAGGGTAGCTGGACAGGAAATCAAGAAGAATATTTAGGACACTGGAATGGTTTGGAAGTTGTAGCTACAAAATGAAGTGAAAGCCCACTTTGAGACAAGATAAAGTGAAATTTATTCTCAGAGCTCAGAGGTTGTCTGGGGCCAATGTTCAAAATTTCTGGGGGAGAGAATAGATGACTATTATTCAGAATGGATGTATCATGGCATGGAGCTGGTGACTGGGAACATCTGTATCTACAGGTGGACTTTTATTAAAAATAGGGTATAGTCTATGTAGTGATTAAAGGAGGAGGGTAGTGGCAAACTAGAGGCTGGGAAAGGTCAAGTTAAAGTTGATTGAAATGCCATTGAGTGGTAGCAATTCTAAAGCTGAAGAAGCAACAAGGAATCTATCATATCAAGAGTGACTGTAAGAGGGACATAGTTGGCTTCAGGGAAATTGTGGGTGTTTTCACTTTTTCCTCATCAAAGACAGCAATCTCATGTCTGATTTAAGGATCTAAAGAGACGCCTAAAGATTGGAAACTAAGATACTAGTTTCAGAGACAAAATTGGAGCCCATTTCATTTGAACACATTTCCAACTATCTTTCTCTTTAGCTCCAACATAATACTTCTGAAATTGACTAAGAGGTAAATTGGTCAAAAAATGTAATATCAATTCTATTCATTTTAGCAAATGGTTATTAATTGTCTACTATGTGCAAGGAAAGGCCTGAGAAGTTCCATGGTATAATGAGTTGAATATTGCCCTTGGAGTTAGGATCTATAATTAAGTCTTGCCTTTAATCCATATTGAATTGTGTGACACTAAACAAATCATCCTATGCGCAGCTCAGGAATTTGGAGTGTGCTACCCTGAAGATTTCTTCCTCCAGAATGCAGGAAACTGTAGAAGTTCACAGTAACTCACAAGCCATAGCCCTTCCAACATTCACTTCTCTAAGTAAATTCAGGTCTTTGGTAAAGTAAAGTGTCATATTTATAGCTTATCTTCTGATGTAGTGGGAGCCATGAGTAAAGAAGAGATGATCTTCACCACTGTTATCTCTACTCCTTCCACTATGGTCTCTAGGTTCCTGAATCTGCATTTGTACCCTATCCAACTTTTTAGATATTTTGCCAGCTTGGGCCTCATAGGAACTGGGTTCACATTGAACTATGGAGGGCCCCTGCAATTTATTATATAGTTATGTATTTCTTAAGCACTTATGTATAAAATGATGTAGTCTTTTTATTAGGTTCTTACGTTTTTTTTTTTAAATTGCTGATGAAGTTTTTGAGTATCCCGCCCCTCCCCCCAATCCCTTTTCTCTCATAAGCTCTTTGCTTTTTATTGTGCAATTTTGTATAACAAGGGATTTTAGGGTATGTATATGCTGTTGAGTTATAATGCTACTCACTCTTGCACTTGCGCCTTTCTGCCTTTCAGTTTCTCCATTTGTAAAATAAAAGAGTTGAATTAGATGGAAACTTTTTTAGCTGTATATCTATGATCAAATGTATATTAATACAAACAACTACTGATTCCTACCCTTCCAAAAAAGACTATACATAGGATACATTTTAAAGTTTAATACACATTATTAACTTTATTCATCAGTTATGCCTAGACAATTAACAAAACAATAAATTACAATCCATTTTTATAGTATTGCCAATTTCTGAGGTCTCAATGCTTATACAGAAAATTTAACAATCAACTCTTTTTAGTCAGCCAACTGACTCACTGCCTAGAGGCTTTCTTTTGGGGAAGGAATTCTGAGATTACATTATTATGTGGTAAAACTAGTGTCATGGACTAAAAATCTAGATAATAGAAATTTGTCCTAAAAAATCAAGAGCTGATGGGTTAGTTTATCCCATTTCCATCATTTGGAAATATTTAGTGCTCCCCAGAATATCAGCTTCTCTATGTTGGTGAAGGTCTGACCTTTTTATAAGGAACAAGAACAAAGTGACATACAGCCTGAGGCATTTTTTATTTTGATAAGGGCAGATAAGTGAAGCTGATTATCTTGGAGTGTCATATTTTATGTTTTACCTTTTTAATGGCAGGGAAAGGATGGAATAGGAAAGCTTGAATAGGTGCTTTTTCCTTTGGACCTCTTCTCTAGTCAAATGTATAGCATGTTCAGTTGATTTTGTAGATGTTGATTATGGTGGTATCTAAAAACAAATATTTACCTATTAAAAAAAGGAAAACACTTGTTTCAATGGCTGAAGATAAATGAGGTCATATTTGTGATTGATATTTAAAAGAGGCTAAAGTATGTTTGTTGTTTTCTGTTAGAATATGAACTATCTTTTAACATAGGTCTAGAAGTGCTTTTTGAGATGAAAACAAAACTTACAAGAGGAGGGAGTGGATGTAAATATTGCTGTTCTCTGAAAGGTCACAAAAGTAGTCCCACAAGATTTAAACTTGGTTCTTCTAACCCTGAATTCTGACCTCCTTCCCTTACCATATGATTATTCAAATATATATTTCCGATAATCATTTCATAGGTGAAAGGCATCCATAACATGTAACAAAGTTTTTAAAGATTGTTTAACATATGGGGAATAGAGGCACATAATAGGCGATCTAGGCTATATTGGGAATCAGATTGAGTATGTTATAGCCCTTTCAACCTTACACTTATTTGATACTATTTCTCCCCATTTTTCCATAGAAGTTTACTTGAACTCTGCTGCAGTTCTTTAGGGATCTCCTTTGATGTAATTATCTAATTCCTGATTATTTTTAATTGCCTCAATGTGCTGATTCTCTGGTACAATGGAAAGAATGTTGGCTTGGAGTCAAGCCTTAGATTTAAATCTTATTTCTTCTATTTCCTATTTGTGTGACCTTTCACAGGTCATTTCACCTTTGTGGACAGAAATTCCTTCATCTATAAAATGACAGGGCTGAATTAGATAACCTCTAAAACCCTTTCCACTTCTTCATTTATGACCTTGTATTTTAAGTGTGTGCTTTTCATAGAAGCCTTTTGAAGCTAGTTCTCCCATCCAAAGGAGTAACTTTGTTAGAATTTCAAATGCTATAAAAGACTCATGCAGTAGCTGTTTTTTTTTTTTTTTAACTTCCAAAATCTTACAGCAGACCTCAGCATCCTCTACCTATGAATACATTCAGCCCTGAAAATAAGGAATGGGTCTAGCAAAATATGTTAGTATTACTTTTTTCTTCTATTTGCAATATTTCTGTTCTGAATGTTTGATGAAGTTTGTCAGATAAGCTTAATATACACACATACATATACATACATACATGTATATATAAATATAAATACACGCACACATATAATGACTCCATGCCAGTATTATTGCCTCTGCTTCTGGACCTTATACCATAAAAGGATAAAATAAGAGGGTAATATAGGAAGGTTTCTATATTAATAATAATTTTATCTTAGGAGGGAATTATTCAAAACACATTGATGCCTTTTGTTTTCCCATGACATTCATTTCTGGGGAAAAATAAAACAAAAACATAGCTATGCCATGAGACACGATTTATGTTGCATTATATTTTCCCAGGAGACCCATTAAAAATTACTTGGAATCCTTTTTTAAAAGTTTCAAAGAATCCTATCTCTGTGAGCTGTGTGATCATGGGCAAGTCATTTAACTTCAATTGCCTCTTTTAAAAAAAGACTCCTATCTCCATCAAACCATATGGTTCTTGCTTTAGCAGAAAGAATTCACTGTGATAGCCTCAATTATTCTTGACCACCTCCACTGTTCAAATGACAGAGATTTAGGAAGCTACAAATCTTAGAATGTCATAGAGAATCTGAAAGCTATCAGTTGGCTGGAGGCTAAATGTCCAATTAGGAAAATGACTAATTTTGTGGGCTATGTTTGGACATCATGATGAGTCATGTGGAAATGCTGGAAATGCAACTAATTCTGCCCACCACAACCCAATACTCAGGATCAGTATGTTTCAGATGCTATATGCCTTTCTGACTTCAATTGTCCTTTAAAAATTTTGTTTTGTTTATAAATTCCAAAGCTTGTAATTTTCAGAGCTTTAGTTTCTGCTTCTAGGGAACGAGTTAATTCAAACATTTAAAACTTGGCTCTATGAAGTAAGATCATATCATCATGATCTGAGGATCTTCGAATCACAAGGCTGGAAACCAATATAACAAAGCATCTATTATTTTATACTCTCCACTGCATATAATGTTATACATGAAGTGTCCCAGATGAGAGTATGTGTTAATCTTAAAGACCTTTAACCAAAACTCTCTTGTTTAATTCAACAAATTTATTAAGTGCATATGAGGTATCGATAGTCCAATAAATAATAAGTTGTGCTTAATAAACATTTTAAACTGTGTGTTATATATGTAAGATCTGATACTAGAAGTTTCAGGGGAAAGTTAGATTCCAAAATTGTTTGGTGAATGTTCATTGAATTGTGTATCATTCATTGAATTAGTGAACATAGATGAATTTTACATTGTTTATAAGTCATGATGCTTGAAACTTCAAGAAACATAATGCTTCAAGCAATATGATGATGAAAAAAAAATTCAGTCCCCCCCTCCTCACGGTTCTTGAAATCTAATAGGCATTTTTTGATATTTTCAGCAGTAAAATTCCCAGTACTCTAATAGTTAATGTTGCTCTCTTCAAACTGACAATTTTTATTTAAACAAATGACACTTATAAAGAAAGTGTTTGCAGAGCTAAGATTGAAAAGTTTCTATGAACTAAAATTCCCCAGGCAAAATTAACTCAGAAGATAAGAGAAACTATTAGGGATGAAATTTTAAGGACACAAAGACAAATAAGCCTGATAACAAAAAAGGTGGGGCAGAGTTGCCTAAAAAGACCATTATGGTTGCACAGGAAGCTTGCTAACCAATATAGCAAGATCCCTCTCCTTGGACTTCTTTAAGCAAAAGTTGGATGAGCATTTGTTGAGTATATTACAGAAGAAATTTTTGTTTCCATAAGGTAGGACCACATGTCTTTTGAGGTGTTTTTTTATACTACAAGTTTCTATATTTTTAATATTTCTATATTATTGCAGTCCTAAACTAGGGAAATGCATGATGGCACTGTTAGCCAAAAAGTTCTTTGTTAATTTTCTTTGTTCTTTGTTAATCTATTCATATACCCACACTTTTGAGGAAATACATTGCATGCAGATAATCAGCATTTCCACTAGAATCCTCTCATTTGAGCTAAATATGTTATTTGAAAGAAAAATTTCTAAACGTAACATTTCTCTTGGGGGATTAAATTCTCCTCTGAAGAAGCACTCATAATTATCCTTATTAGGATACCAAAGATATAATCCTTTTAAGATATCCCAACGTAGATTTGTATATGAAATACTGTAGAAACCATATATGTGACACAATTTACTCAGGAATGGTATCTCATTCTGCTTTCATTATCATGAACACCCATTTTTGATTTGGAATAAATCAATTTAAAAATCCTCAGAGAAATAGAAAATTATTCTTATTTATCCAAATGTCAGAGCTTTAGTCCTTTATGGAAAGTATTTAATGTTTACCATATTAACCACTGTGTATTCCACCAGTCCAAGGTAATAAATATTAAATGATATTCTGTAGACTATGCATAAAACTGTTAATAATAACTGATATTCATGTTACTGTATTTTTATTCATCTGCTTACCTCTTTGCTTTAATGATTTTTAAGAACTTAATTCTTTACTAACTCTTGAATTTAGTTGCTAAACTTGCATTTAAAATTCAGAATTCTAGCTGGAGGGCACTCAAGAAAATTAGCCTTCAGGGTGAATGTGATTGAAAGATAAAGTGACTGAATTATACTATAAATTGTTTAATATTACTACAGTATCAAGCATTGCAAAAAAAAAAAATAGTGCAAAATGATGTAGCAAATTACTAAAGAACAGGTTAAGTGTTCCTTCTTTGGATTTACATCACTTCTTGGATTCTTCATTGCACACATTCAGTCTTTTGGAACTTTCCATTAGCCTGTAAGAAGTAATGTAATTAGGGCTTATAGATATAAGAATTATTTTGGCAGTGCCTTTGTTATTCTAAAACAGAGGTTGTTTCATACATTAAACACTTTTTGTATTTGTACATTGTATAATTGTAAATTGTACATTAAATAACTTTTATAGAAGGGATATCCATTAATCCCTTTTGGGGAAAACCTAGATATGAACTATTCTTAATCTTTGTTTAAGAGATGTTTCTAAAAAATTTCAAGGAATAGGGGGAAATGAGCCAAAGGTGTTGGGGGCAGGTCCTTTCAGGATTGAATC
This sequence comes from Sarcophilus harrisii, assembly GCF_902635505.1. Taxonomy (NCBI): domain Eukaryota; kingdom Metazoa; phylum Chordata; class Mammalia; order Dasyuromorphia; family Dasyuridae; genus Sarcophilus; species Sarcophilus harrisii. The sequence goes on from NC_045430.1 coordinate 217,116,726, forward strand.
TGAGCTTTGAGTGAGTGTAGAGCTAGTACTAGCTGGTAGAGAACATTTCTCCCTAGAGAAACTTCTAATGTATAAATGTATCTGTTGTAGATTATTATGGACTATGTCTTAAATATTCTACATTTTACATGGATGTATATTCTTATATTTTATTTTCTCCATTTTGGGAGAAAAAAATCAATTTCCTTTAGTAGGTTTATCATGTAATCGCAACACAACTTTGTAGTTTTGTTTCCCATTTAATACCATTATAGTCTTCATCATTCTTTTAGAAGGAAATACCTGTGTGATTATTGTACATGACATCAGTGTCAATCATTATGACATAACAGTAATTTACATGTTCATGGAACAATTTCCCCCTGTGTACTATCAAAAGAGGAAAAGTTTAGTTACTTTTCAAAACAGGTAGTCCAAGCTCTTTAATCCAGCACATAAAAAATAAAAATTCGGCATTTTCTGTCAATTTTTATTTCTCTTCATCTTCTAAAATTTCTAGATGATAGTAATCATTAACACCTTTAAAATTATCAGCAATAAACAGTATTTCCAAAGATCTTTGAAATCTTAGTCAATTAGGGGGCAAAAAGATATTATAAAATCCAGTACATTGGTTAGTCAACTGCTGAAGACAAAAAAGCATTTTAATAGAACCTTGTTTCCAACATCAACAGGCTCATTCCATATGGTGAAGGGTCACAACATATATTTTCAACATTCCCAGCCTCCTGTCAAACCATGTCTAATATTTTTCAATTATGATAGTTGAATTAATGACAAAATGTCAGCAAGACCATGATATTTGGGCATGTAGGTTATCTTCTCATAATTTTGTGTACTTTCATATTTATTTATCTATATAAAATATTTTCTCAACAGGATAATGGAAAGTACTGAAGGAGTTGAATCATTTCACTTCTGTCCTTATATCCCTACTCATTAGTATAGTGCTGGACATATAGAAGTCACTTAAAAAATGCTTGTTGAATATATGAATGACTTACGCATTGTTATTAAGAAATTTACAATAAAGACAATTAGAAGTATACAAATAACTATTGTCCCAGAGGGGGAGTATATACTACTATAAGAAATTTGAGGAGGAAGAAATCTCTTGCACCTTGTGTGTGTCTCAGGACCCAAGGAAGGCTGAATGGAAATGTTGACATCTGTATTGACCTTGAGAAAAAAGGAAATACGATAATAATTGGGAATAGAGGGAGGGAAGGAAGTTGAACCTACTTTTTATCTTGGGATCCACATGAGCATTGAAGATGGATGTGGATAAACATAAGCAGGATAAACATAAAATAGAATGTAATTTAAATTGACTGAGTACTTCAAACTCAATATGTACAAGTCAGAACTCATCTCTTCCCTTTCTTCTGCCCTCTAAGGTTTCCATATTATTGTCAAGGGTACCCCACTTTCCTCCATAAGCCAGAATTGCAATCCTAGATAATCCTTGATTCTTTATTCTCACTAATTGCCCTTATCTAATAAGCTGTCAGATCTTTTGATTTCTTTTTCTAGAACATCTCTCAAATATTTCTACTTCTCTCTACTAAAATAGGTACTATCATAGTTCAAATACTCATCAACTATCCCCTGAATAATTACAGGGAGCATTGGTCTCCCTGCCTCATTTCTCTCATTCCAATTTATCCTTCATAATCACCAAATTCATTTCCCTAAAGTGTCCTCACTGTATACTTCGATTTATTTTTTTTAAAAAATTGTTAGTTCCTTTATTTTTTTCAGGTTATATGTGTATATTAACTTTTATAATACATATTTCTTTATGAATCAGGATGGGAGAGAAAAACCAAAACAAAAGAGAAAAACCATGAGAAAGAAAAAAAAAAAGAGAGAAGTGAACATAGTATGAGTTGATTTACATTCAGTCTCCTCTTTATGGATGCAGATGGAGTTTTCTACCCAAAGTTTATTGGGATTGCCTTGGATTACTGAAGCACTTAGGAAAAAAAAAACAAATCTTTCATCGTTGATCATCACAGAATCTTGCTGTTACTGTGTACAATGTGTTCCTGGTTCTGCTTGTTTCACTTAGCTTCAGTTCATGTAAATTTTTTCAAATCTTTTTAAAATCAGCTTGATCATCATTTTTTATAGAATAGTAATATTCCATTACCTTCATATACCACAACTTATTCAGCCATTCTCCAGTTGATGGGCATTTACTCATTTTCCAATTCTTTGCTACCACAAAAAGAGCTGGTACAGACATTTTTGCACTCTACTTCAATTTATTTAGGATCAAACATTAACTCCCTTTGTTTGGGATTTAAAAGTCTTTATAATCTGATCTCTTCCTATCTTTTCATTCTTCATATACCTTACTTTGTGTTATGCCTGCTAAAGTTCAGCTATATTGTCCTACTTGAAGCTTTTCACAGTTGCTATGCCAACTGTATTCCTTTGCACTGGCTGTACGGAATTCTTGGAATGGTCTTTCCACTGGCTTTCTTCACAATCAAGGCAAGTACTTTTTACATGAAACCTTTCCTTGTCTTTGTAGTTGCTAATATCCTCCTTCTCAAATCTATTATATATATATATATATATATATATATATATATATACACACACACACACACACACACACACACACACATATACATATACACACATACATATATATGCTGCCCCACTGCAGTGTCAGATTCTTGAAAGTGAATTCTCTTCATTTTACTGTTTGCCATGATTAGCACAATACTTGGCATATTGTGACAGAATGTTAAATGACTTATTTAAAAATAGAGCATATGAAGGGAAATGATATGAAGTAAGGCTAGAAAGATATGTTTGAAATGGATTTTATTTTCTTTTGTGCGGCTGGTTATAGAACTTCAGAATCAGGAGAATTTACCTTGCTCTGGTTATTCCCTGAAAGTTTGGATAATAAGGATGATGGGATTGAGAGATAGTATGGTATGATGGAAATAGTGTTGGTCCAAGAGTTAATAATATTTTGATTAAAGTCCTATCTTTGACAATTAGTTGTGTGAGCATATTAAATAATGTAGCTCCTCTGATCCTTCTCCCTTTTTCTATTGGTACCTATCTTACAGAGTTTGTTGAGAGTCTTAAATAATATCAAACAATTTAGTAATATTAACGAGCTAGACAACTAACAGTTATTCAGGAGGATGATCATAATTAGTGTGATTCACTGAGAAGATGGGTTGGTATTCTTGTAAAAACGGATTGAAGAGGGAATAATGTAGAGTTTTCAAGATTTTAATCACCTTTAGGTCAGGTACTGGTTTTTTTATTTTGTTGTTGTTTCTTTTTGTTTTTTCATTGTATTTTCATCATTTACCATTGAACTTGGCACATAGTAGGGACTTAAATATTTGTTGATTGATTGGTTATATAGAATAAATGAAACTTCGATGTTTGGTAACTATGAAGAGAGTATAGAGGAAAGGATGAATTTGAGCATTGCAGGAAGATACTCAACAGGATACTGAAATTTATAAGTCATGTGGTATGAAAAAGAATCATCATGGATTCTAACCTGGATAACTGAATTAGTGTAGTATAATCATCATAGATGGAAGAAGAGAAAAACAGGAGGTGAGGAATTTTTTTGGGAGAAGAAGATGAGTTAAGTTTTGGATAAGTTGAGTTTGAGGATGTGACCAAACATGTCATTGTAGTTAAGCTTTAAACATTTGATATACTTGACCTAGGGAAAAGATAGGGGAATGATAAAGATTTGGGAGTTATCCACATGTAAGTGATCACTGAAACCAAGACAATGGATTATTATAATAAGAAAGAAGAAAATTTGGGGCATGTAATGAAGACTAAAGATGGAAAGGTAATGAAGAATAAATAAAGAAATAATTAAAGTGAATCAGAGGTAGAGAGAGAAGAGCAGGATGTTAGAGCAGTATCATGGAAGTCAAGGGGAGAGAATAGTCCAAATTTAATATATAAAGAAGTCACAGAAATTACATTGGAAGAAAATAAAACACTTCCTTCTCCCAATGTTTCCCCATCAGCCAAGCTCTCAGTATACCTGTTGCAATCTGGGAATCAGTAGCGAGAAAGAAATATACTTGGTGTTCAGCCATCTGAAATGGAATAATTTACTTTGAGCAAAAGAATAAGAAAGCCTGGGAGCTGAAGAGGCAGTCACACAAAATCACAAACAGCAGGAGTAGCTGCACTGTATATGCAACAATGAAAGGACTGTGGATTCCCCTTCAGTCTTGTCAGCTATATATTGTCAGTTGCTGCATCTCTTAATAAGAAAGTGAATACATAAAATATTAACCATCCTTCATTCCTCCTCCTCCATATGTCAGAAGACTGAAAGCACCTCATGATTTTGTGAGCTCTCTCTTTCCTTCTTTTCCTCTTGTCTCCTTTCTCTCCCCCCCTCCCACCTTGTTTCTTTTACCTTTCCCTCTACCCGCTTGTCTCCCTGCCTTTTCTACTCTCTTGTTTTGCTGTTTCTGTCTCTCTATAACTTTCTATATAGATCCTTTCTTTGTCATCTCTTTGACTGTCTGTCTCTCCTCTCCTTTTTTCTTTTTTCATTTCCCATTCCACAGCCTCATATTTTCTGGAACTAATAAATGGAAAGTGTTTATGCTAAGCCATAGTGAAAAAATAGACTTTAAATGTTCCTGGCAGTATACTTGAGATCACCCCCCAAAACATGCTGTATAACAATCAACACAAGCTTCCTAACCATCCTATAGTTCAGATCCCTAGGAAGTAATAGGATTTGACATTTTTAGGTCAAGTGTTCATATTACTTTTATGGGCTCCCCTCCCCCTGTAATAATGACACTTATGTTCAGAGTAACAGACAACATATGGGCTACTATCAGAATTCATAATAAATATTCAGGTCAAGTCAATGCAATTTAATTCAAGAAGTATTTATTAAACACCCACAACTTCTCCTTGCCCACTGTCAGCTATAATAATAATTCTGCCAAGGAACTCTGTTGGCATCTTTCTGAGACTTTGTACATGGTGGGAGAGTAACCCCAAGCCTTCACAAAGCTTTAGGGTTTGCACCTAAATGTTTGCTCAGCTGTCCATCACTTCAGGGGACATGACTGAGGCAGGGATGGAGATTGCCCTGCTTAATATCCCCTAGAGAGATTAATACAGGATGTAGTAGTTTGAATACTCACTGTCAAATAAACATTACTTTGAATCTTTCCCAGCAGTTGAATTGCCTGCCACTTGCTAAGAGTCTAATTCTCTCATTGAATCAGTCTCTGATTCAAAAAGAGAATCTTAAAAGGGTGACCCATGCTTTCTAAGGCCCAAAGGGAGGAAATCAAGTAGAAAAAAAATCCAAATGTAAAATAACTTTCAAAAGTCAAGGGAATCTAATGATTGACCAACATTTTGAATGGACTACTTAACCTTTTCAATCAAGATCAGTTGTTTCATTTTTGAAAGGACAGTGAGCCTGAAAGTCAGAAGCATAAATCGTAGAATTAGCATTTAGAAAGAGATGGAAACTCACTCTTTTGCTAAAGTAATCTTCCTAATGTACAAGTCTAATAACATCATTCCCCTGCTCAAAAAACAACTTTCAATAGATTCTTATTGCTTCCCCCAAAAAAAAGATTCTATTCATCCTGGCATTCAAGGCCTTCTGTAATCTGATTCCAATCAGCTCTCCAGCTAGCCTAATTACATATTATTTTTTCCTGCATGTGTTTTGCTTTCCATTCAAACTAGCTGTTTTCCATTCTCTAGCCTCCTCCTACCTTCTTCTATCCTTTTTGTATATCTTTCCCTTCATATATTTTTTATATTATACTTTTTTGTATGTTTAGATTTTTTTTTTTAATATAAAAAACAGTAACTTCTCTTATAGGAAGGAAAGAAGGAAACAAGTACCTACCATGTGCTAAGTGTTTTACAATTATATCATTTGATCCTTACAATAGCTATGTTGGATAAGTTATATTATCATTTTCCTTTCGTAATTGAAGAAATTGTGACATTCACCACCAGTTATGCTTAAGTGATTTGCCCATGATCACTCAATAAGTTAGTGTCTGTGTCTAAATTTAAATTCATGTCTTCCTGGCTCTAGATTCAGTGCTCTAGCCATTGCTATATTTGCATAGCTATCTATAAAATTGTTTTATTTCCTCTACTATATTATAAACTTCTGGAAGATGGAAATTGCACTTTGTTTAAACTTTGTATTTTTATGGTGCAACGTGATGCTCTTCACTGTACGTAGTAGATTCTGAATGAAGAAAGTGAGGTATACAGATATTTGTTGTTTTTCTTTTCTTTTCAAAGAAGACAAGTGACCTCACAGGTGATGTCTGGACTCATGGGTGAATTGGATTTAAGTGAGAAGGAATTGCACCAAATCTTCATCCCTATTCTTACTTCCAAAATTCTCAAGGTCCAGTGGTAGGACAAAGGTCAAGATAACCAGTAATGACCCAGGATGCAGTGCATGATCTTTGATATTTGACCAAGATATACCAATCAAACTGCCAAAAAATTATTTTCTAGAGCTAGGAAAAAATAATAACAAAATTCATTTGAAAGAACAAAAGGATAAGAATATCCCAGGAATTAATGAAAAAAAAAAATACAAAGAATGGGGGCCTAGCAGTACCACACCTAAAATTCTGTTATAAAGCAGCAGTCATCAAAACCTTTTGGTACTGGTTAAGAAATGGAGTGGTTGATCAATGGAATAGGTTAGGTACACATGACACAATAATCAAGACTTATAGCAACCTAGTATTTGATAAATCCCCAAACTCCAGCTTCTAGAATAAGAACTCACTATTTCACAAAAATTTCTGGAAAAACTGGAAAATAATATTTAAGAAATTTGACATAGACTTACATCTCACACCTTATACCAAAATAAATTCAAAATGGGTACATCAATTGGGCTTAAAGGATGATACCACAAGCAAATTAGAAGAACAAGGGATAATTTACGTATCTTATCTTTAAAGAAAGGAGGAATTTATGACCAAAGAAGAACTAGAGAACATTGTGAAAGGCAAAATGGATAACTTTGATTACATTAAATTAAAAAGTTTTTTGCACAAACAAAACCAATACAAATAAAATTAAAAGGGAAGGAAAAGCTGGGAAAATTCTTTTTTTATTGCTAGTATTTCTAATAAAAGGTCTCATTTCTAAAATATGTAAAGAACTGTGCCAAACTTAAATGAATACAAGTCATTACTTAATTGATAAATGGTCAAAGAATATGAACAGCCAGTTTCCAAATGATGAAATTAAAGTCATCTATAGTCATATGAAAAAATGCTATAAATTACTATTGATTAAAGAAATGCAAATTAAAACAGTTCTGAGGTAACACCTCATACTTCTCGGATTGGCTAAAATGACAGGAAAAGAAAATGATAAATGTTGGGGAGAATGTGGGAAAATGGGGACACTAATGTATTGCTGGTGGAGTTATGAAATGATCCAACCATTCTGGAGAGCAATATGGAACTATACCCAAAGGGCTATAAAACTGTGTATACTTTTTGCTCCAGCAGTGCAATTACTGTGTCTCAAGGAAATTATCCCAAGGAAATTATAAAGGATGGAAAAGGATTCACATGTGCAAAAATGTTTGTAGCAGCTCTTTTTGTGGTAGCAAAGAATTGGAAAATGAGTAGATGCTCGTCATTTGGAGAATGGCTGAACAATGGCATATGAAGGAAATGGAATATTATTGTTCTATAAAAAATGATGAATATTGAACTGTTTTTAGAAAGGTCTGGGGTGGATTCTGTGAAGATGGAGGAGGAGGTTGGTAAATTTCAAGTTCTCCAAATTTCTTCCACAAATAGAAAAATTTTATACCGCAGGGCAAACATAGACTGATAAAAAATCACGAAGACTTGGGGCAGAAGGGAGTCTTCCTGATATAATCCAACAAGATCTGAATAAAGACCCCAGGCTGGGTATTAACCTGTTTGAAGTGCAGATACCCTTGGGCTAGCTCTACAGAAACTTCAAATCGGAACCCATTGGAGATTTAGCAAAAATCAGAGACTTTCACTTGCTAGACTGTTTTGTTGAGGCAGGACTTGAATGTGGCAAGACTGCGTGAACTTACGCTGATGGGAAATGCCAGGCCTACCTGTGTTATGAGATATGGCCCTGATCTAGAAGGAACCAACATTTAATGAGTGGAGAGGCAGTGGGGCAGGGACTGATGACTGTGGCACTTGCAGTAGGGTGGATCTCTTAGTTATGGGTTCCTAGTCAGAGTGGAGAGCTGAAAGGAAACTTCATCCACCATCCTCCCACCTCATTATTAGAGGAGCTTACACTAATACTTCTTACTTGAAAATGAATTGGCAAAAAGAAAGAACCCCACCATTGAAACAGGGAAGATCAGGATTCATCTTCAAAGGAGAACATTTTAGTAAAAAAAAAAAGCTCCTACTGCAAAGAGTAACATGAAATAGCTCCCTACTCAGAGATAATTTATGGAACTCAAAAAAGAATTAAAAAATCAAATCAGAGATATTGAGGAAAAACTAAAAAAAAAAAATATAAAACCATCCAAGAAAAACAATAAGCTTATGGGAAAAAAAGTTAACCAACTAGAAAAAGAAGTAGAGTTTCAAAGATTAAAATAATTCTTTGAAAATTTGAATTACACAAGGAATAGTCAGTAAAACTGTGAGACCTCAAGAAATACAAAAACAGATTATAAAGAATGTTGAAATAGTACAGAATGTGAAACAAGAAACACAACAGATCTAGAGAACAGGTCAAAAAGAGAAAACATAAGAATAATTGGATTGCTGGAAAGTTATGACCAAAAAGAGAATCTTGACCCATTATTGCAGGAAATAATCCAAGAAAACTGTCCTGGAAAATGTATATAATATATTTAAGATTCAGATCATCCATAGGGTTACTCAGAAGGAAGTTTGGCAGAATAAAGGTAAAAATCATAAATCAGGTTATGCAAATGAGGTCCAGAGGAAGAATAGACGTAGAGGAGAGAGGAAGACTGGTATTTCTGAAAAGCTACTCACTTTGGGAATGGATTCAATAGATAACATTACATATATAACACGAAAAGTATAGCACCACCAAAAATCTATTAAGAAATAAGGGGGAGGGATGTCTGGATGGGGAAGCAAAAGGTGAGGAAAGAAGACAAGAGAGGGATTTTTGGATGGAGGGAGGCTAAATAATGTAGCAAGGCAAATTATGAAGCAGAATTTAACTAAAGAGGCAGCATGAATAGGAAAGATGTCTGTGTATGTGGTGTGGGTGGTGGTTGTGAGTGTGTGAATGGATGTATATATCTACATATGTATACATAAATATATCTTGTCTTAACTGTCGCTTCCTTAGAGGTGATGGTGGGAATGAAAGGGGGAAAAAAAGTAAATAAGATGTGCAACAGAAAACCAAAGAACAAATTATAAGGAAGTTAATAAAAAATCAAATATAATTTCTATATATATATATATATATATATATATATACTTTCTTGATGTAATTTCTTGTTATGTATTTTGAATTCTCCCTGATGTTCTACTGAGAATATGGCAATATTCTCTTTTGTTTTGCTTTATTTTGTTTTGTATTTCTTTTCTGTTTTTCTTTTTTTTTTCTTACTCTGTTTTTTCAAGTAAAATGCGTTTTTTTTTTTGTTTTTTGTTTTTTTTTGTTTGTTTGTTTTTAAGAAATGGGGAAACTAGATGGTGCAGTGGATAAAACATTGGCCCTGGAGTCAGGAGGACCTGAGTTCAAATACAGCCTCAGACACTTAATATTCACTAGCCATATGATCATGAGCAAATCACTTATAAGCTTTCATTTATTAATTATGATGTATAAGGTTCTGTGTTAATACTTAGTACAATGTTCTTTCCCCAACATTATTCTAGCATCCAATTCTTTTTTGCTGACTTTTGCACCCAATGTAACTTCCTCACAGAAAAGTCCTCATATTTTCTCAATCAGTAGCATACCAAGATGTCTGTCCCCCATGACTGTGAATACCATTCATGTGTGGAAAAAAGGCCTTTTTAACTCTCAATATCTATGAGTATATGATTCTAATATATTTTGACAATCTTAAAAAATAATGTTACACATAGTGGATAAAGGGATTACTCCAGGGTCAGGAGACCAGGGTTCAAATTCTGACACATACCTGGCTATGTGATCATAGGCAAATCTCATAATTTCTCACTTCTTAGCCCAGGGAGCTTTCTAGTATTATGATAGTTGGCATTTATATAGCACTTTAAGGTTTGCAAAGTGCTTTATAATTATTATCTCATTGCAAACTCACAACAATTCTGGAAGTAGGTGGGGAGGGTCAAAAGAAAAGAAAACAGGAAGGTAATAAGCATTTATTTAACATCTATTATGTACCAGGCACTGTTTATTTTACTTGATTTTTACAATAACCTGGAAAGTAGGTGGTATTGTTTTCCATATTTTACAGTTGAAGTTATTGAGACAAATAGAAGTGAATTGTCCAGGGTTCACAGCTAGTAATTATCAGAGATTGGATCTGAACCTTGGTTTTCCTGAATCAAGATCCATAACTCTTACTAAGATCTGCCAATACTTCAGAGTATTTTAGCATCGCTTTGAGAATTCCTTTTCACCTCCAGGCTAAGATGAAATATCAGTGTAGGACTGAGTGCTAAGTGAGGCACTAAACTAAAAGTGTAGCATTCAAAAGAAATACAATATCTCCTAAGAAGGACAAAAGGATGCCACTTATTTCTTCCTTTTAAGAAATTACAAATAGGTCTTAACTTTTATCTTTTTCTGTTATGTAAAAGGCACATATACTGTAACTTTTATTCGTCCCATGATAATCAATGGCTTCTCTTTAATTGTTGTCCCTCTTAACTTAAAAAGGCTAAAATCTCCCACTGCATCCAGGACCATCTCCAGTCATCCTGACCTATATCTTTCCACCTATATCCTCAGAGAAGAAAGTGAGGCTGATGATTTTGTACAATCCTCCTTCATGTAACTCCAATTAATTTGCATGTTATAGCATCACCTCCCTGAGTTCATGGTCCTTTTTGAGAAAGAAGGGTAAATAACAACAGCCATAACTCTCTATCCAAGTGGGCTTCTGGGCTTGGGTCAGACTGGTACTTGAACAGGAATTTTATTTTAAAATGACTACCTGCTAGACTTCATCTAGCAGCATTACCCCCTTCATCATTTATGCTTTGGATTTACTGAAGGATTCAGTCCTGAAATATTTGTCATATAACAGCCTTTTAGCAGCTGAGAAACTCTTAGAGGTATGTCTTCTTTTCCTTTGCCATGAAAACAGGCTATTTTTAAGTCCCCAAATGTGAACATCTGTGCTTAAATGAAAGCATGTGTCACTGATCTGTCAAAGTTGGCATAGAGGAAGGATTTCCAGGAGGAAAAAGAAAATAGCCTTATTGAGACATTTCTTGGGCAAATTCCTTACTGTCTACCTTATAGATTCTAAGAGGAATAATATATGTTACTGTGATCTATGATCCCCCAAAATACAAGGCTAGCCCTTTTTATTAATGTGATATAATTTGCTGAATGTCAATCTACAATACTCACATATCCTCCGTCTCTACCTTTCCTTTTTATGGAAACAAATAATTCTGTGTAGTCTTTAGTATTAGTATCTCTGTGCATGTCTCTTTAACTGAAATGAGGCATTCAAGGGTTGAGGTTGGTTGACTAAGACATTAGTCATTCTTTTCCATTATCCCATAAATAATCAAGTAGTGAAGAAAGGGGATATGAAATATTTAACTTTTTATGGAGGAAGGAAAGGACCCCATAAAGTTCTAACTGTTGACACCAGTGAGGTCCTACAGTATGGTTCCCTGGACATGTAGAAGATAGTGTAAGAGGGAATCAATGGGGCCCTAAGAAGAGATTACCAAAGCTAACTTTTTTGCATCTAATAGGCATTGGTGAGGAGGTAGATCAATTGATTGATTCCATTTTAGAATGTTAAAAATGCCTGGTGCAAATGCCTATTTATTTTAATAGTATTTTATTTTTCCAAATATGCAAAGACAGTTTTCAGCATTCACCTCTGTAAAAGCTTGTATTACATTTTTTTTCTCCCTCCCCTTTACTCCTTCCCCAAGACAGCAAGCAATTTGATATAGGTTAAAGCAATTTGATATAGGTTAAACATGTACAGCTCTTCTAAGCATATTTCCGTATTCATCATCCCACATAAGTAAAATCAGATTAAAAGGGAAAAAAAACCATGAGAAAGAAAGAAAAAAAACCAAGCAAATAAACAACAATAACATGGTGAAAATAATATATTTTGAACCATATTCAGTCTCCATAGTTCTCTCTCTGGGTGTGGATGGCACTTTCTATCCCAAGTTTATGGAAATTGCCTTGAATCAACGCATTGTTTAAAAGAGCCAGCCCATCATAGGTGATCATCATATAATGTTGTTGTTACCATGTACAATAGTCTCTTGGCTATGCTCACTTCACTTAGTATCAATTCATGAAAGTATTTCCAGACTGTTCTGAAATCATTCTGCTGATCGTTACTTATAGAACAATAATATTCCTATTGTTCTGTAAGAAATGACCAACAGAATTATTTCAGAGAGGCCTGGAGAGACTTGAATGCACTGATGCTAATTGAAATGAGGAGAATCAGGAGATCATTATACACGGTAACAAGAAAACTATATGATGATCAATTCTAATAGACATGGCTTTCTTCAGCAATGATATGATTCAAAACAGTTCCAATTGTTCAGTGATGAAGAGAGCCATCTATACCCAAAGAGAGGACTTTGGGAACTGAATGTGGACCACAACATAACATTTTTATTCTTTCTGTTGATGTTTGCTTGCATTTTGTTTTCTTTCTCAGGTTTTTTTTCCTTCTTCATCTGATTTTTCTTGTTTAGCAAGATAACTGTATAAATGTGTATACATATATTGGATTTAACATATATTTTAAAATATTTAACATGTATTGAACTACAATACATGGGGTGGAAGGGGTAGAGGGAAGGAGGGAAAAATTTGGAACAGAAAGTTTTGCAAGGGTAAGTGTTGAAAAATTACTCATGCATATGTTTTGTAAATAAAAAAGCATTTTAATAATAATTTTTAAAAAAAGAACAATAATTTTCCATAACATTCATGTACCATAAGTAAATCAGCCATTCCTCAACTGAGGTATATCCATACACTCAATTTCCAGTTCCTTGCCACTACATGACGAGCTGCTACAAACATTTTTGCATGTGTGTGTCCTTTTTCTTCTTTTTTATCTCTGGGGGATACAGACCCAGGAAAGACACTGCTGGATCAAGGATATACACAATTTTATAACCCTTTCGGCATAGTTCCCGATTGTTCTCCATGAACACCTACTTTTTAATCAGTTCTTTTGTAGAGAGGAGAGAGGCAAACTATTATATTGTTTCTCCCATTTCCTTTGACCCATTATTATAAATGAAATTAGAATTTTTTTTTATTCATTACTTCTAATATTACCTCTAGACAAATGATCCCCACATCTATATATCAGTTTTACTCTTTTGTCTTTTCCACTCTGGTCCTACTTCATCAATTGCTTTCAAAATCTTCCATTCAGTATTCTATTTTTATATGAAATTCAACATGTCCAAAGCATTAACCTTGCCCCCTAAAAATCTGTCATCTCCAAGCTTATTTATTGTAGTGTTAGGAATCACCTATCCACTCATCAGTGTTAAACTTGTAATTATACTTGAGTCTTCCTTCTTTACACTCAGTAGACAATCTTTGTTTTTTCATTCCTTTTAATTCTACCTTCATAATATCCCTCCAGATGTTGTATTTTCCCACTCATTTGACCAATACTCTAATTCATGGCACTTTCACCTTGTTCTCAGACTATTCTAGCCTTCTAATTGGTATCCAGCATTTCATTCTGTCTCCTTTTAACTCATTCTTCCACACATCTGAAAAGTTAATATTCTTAAAACATACATCTAAATCACCATACATACCCCAAATAACAACAGCAGCATCAACAGCATCAACAATCACAACAAAAACAATAACAAATTCTTAAAATCTCCTTGTCACCTCTGGGCTAGAATACAGATTTCCTCAGTCTGGCACTTAAAGCTCTTAATATTCTGGCTCTCACCTGCTTTTCCATATGTTCTTTATCTTATTTCTGATGTACTCTCTATTCCTGCCAAATAAGTCCACTCGGTATTCTCCAAACTCAATATTGCTTCTCCTATTTCCACGCTTTCATACAAACTGTTACTCAGATTAGATATACCCTCCATCCTGCACTCAAATTCAAAAAAGGGTAATGAACCTTTTATGTGAAGGTTGTCTTAGTGCCCTTGGATTTTTCCTCACCAGATTATCTTTTAAAATTTTATATGCCTAATTTTGAGAACCTCCTTGTAAGAAGGTAAACTGCATTGGAGATACTATTTCTTTTTTGCTTTTGTTCAATCAACACAATTTTTATATTACTTTATGAGTAATTAGTTGTCAATTTTCATTGTGTGATATTGGAACATTGTAGATTTATTATTTGGATTTCATGAAGGCTATTGATTAATTCACTCCTGATATCCTTGTGAACCAAAAAGAGCCGAGGTGATAAACTAGCTAGATTGAGAATTGTGAAAATGGAAGAGCCAAAAATTAATATTTTGAGGAAAGACTAGAATATTTCTAATAACATGGCATAAGGCCTTACCCTTGATCCTGGTCTGATTATTTTTATTAACTTGGCTGAAGGTATAAATACAAAAGTTATCTTTATGAAATTGATAGGTATCATGAAGTTGGGCAAGCTAGCTAAGATAGTAATAAAAGTCACAAGTGATCTGGACAGGCTGGAATATTTATCCAAATCTAATAAAGTTAAATTTAATAGATAAGGAATCCTGCTTTGGGGCTTCAAAAAAGAAACAAACCAAAACCAAAAACACTTAAGTATAAGATGGGGAGACAACCAGGACAACGAACTAGAAATCTCCATGTACCATGAGTTCAATATCATTTGGTAAAATATAGAAGTTAAACAAGATGGATATTGTGTTAAATATTATGAATAGTAGTTTATGAAGCATGGGAAGTGGTAATCATATTAAACTGTGCCTTGGTGATTCCACATCTAGAATATTATGGTTTGTTTGGGGCACCCACGTTTTAGTTTTTATAAATGAAGACTCCAGATGCTTGTAAAAGTTTTAGGACAGAAAAATTAGAATAAAGCATGCTAGAGTAGGGCTTCTTAAAATTTTCCCACTTTTGACCCCTTTTCACCCAAGAAATTTGTATGTGTCCCAGGCATACAGGTATATTAAAATAGGTATATACATCAAATACTTCCTGATAATAAATCATACTTTTATGACCCCCCCATATTCAATTACAAGACCCCAGATGAGGGAAAGAAATCAAGTTTAAGAAGCTGAGTACAAGAGGAAGAAATGGATGTCTTGCTCTCCTGATTGACTTACATGGAGATTTCCACTTGTATTGTCTGTGCATGGGCCATGAGAGCAGGGCAGTTACAATCCCTTGGGAATCATTTATCATTGTGGTAATATTTGACCTGGACTTGAATGTTTTATTTGGTTCAAGGACTCCCCTATTTGAGACTGTTTCAAAGTCTGCTAGCTCTGCTTTTGAGCCTCTATATTGAAGAGAATTCATGTTACTGTGTAGCTTTTATTTCTTTTCATCCTAGCAATAAACTACTGTCTTCCCTTTATCTTAGGTTCCAGAATGTGAACTCTCCAGATTGCTTATAATGCCTGGCCTATCTTTACCTCTGAATTACCAGCATCCTTCAAATTGAACTGTTTTCAGGCTTGGCCTTTCTGGGCTTTGTCTTGGCATTCCAAATCCTGGATACTCAACTACGTGGAGCAGATAGTTAACAAGAATTTCTTCCCTATGTTAAAAAAAGAGAAAAGAAAAAAAAGAAAAAAAAAACAGTAGTAATGATATTTAAAAGACATTGATATAGTAGATAGAGAGTTCTCAGAGCCAGCAAGTCTTGAATAAATTCAGCCCTTCTCTCTGACACATCCCAGTTGTATGATTTAAAGTTAGTTGCTTAATTTTTCTTTGTCCTCAGGCAATTTTCTGAGACTTAAAAGTCAAATAGTTAAAGACCATTATTGACTCCTCATTCCATTTCAATTCTTCTCCTTTTGAGACTTAACTTGAGACTTTCTAGTCCATTCAAATGATAATTATATTGTTAGGACTTTTATTGAGATGATTTTAGACACTGGGATAATCAATTATTCAATCAATAATTATTTATCATGCACTTACTACGTCCCAACCATTGCACTATGTCCTAGACATAAAAAATCAACTATAGAAGAGTTTCTTCCTTCAAGAAACATGATACTTTCTTTTGGAGAAAGGATTATGTATACATAGAAACATATATATATATATATATATAATATATTTACTATATATATATTTATAATATAAATATATATAATATAATAATTATTATTAAATAAATAAATATAATTATAATATATATGTATATATGTGAGTACTAGAGCTTCCCTACCTGCAAATGCAGTGTAATTTCAGGGAGGGAAGCTCTACGCATGAATCAGGAAAGACTTCATGTAGGGGGAAGTCTTTAAACAAAGCTTTGCTAAAACAATAGATAATATAATTTTTGTGGCTGGAAACCTCATCAAGAGCATTTATTGTTATTGTTATTTAGTCATTTTAGTTGCGTCCAATTCTTCATTTTCTTGGCAAAGATAATAGTATTTCCTTCTCCGACTCATTTTATAGATGAGACAACCAAGGCAAATAAGGTTCAATGACTTGTCCAGATCGCACAGGTAGTATCTAAGGTCACATTTGAACTCGGGAAGATGTTTTACTGATTCCAGACCCATACTCTAGGCATCATGGCGCCACCTAACTGGGATAAATCGGCGATGTGACAGCTACCCTAACCTTGCCACCAACTTGGAATGGTTAAAGGAATGAAACAATTACTACTTCTTAACTGCCTTGAATGAAATTTCCTGAGCTTTATCAAATATCAACTCAAGAACCACCTCCAACATCTGGCTTTCATTCATTCTACCACTTACTTACTAGAGCCTCCCCACTGAAATTACATTGTACTTTATTTATTTTTTAGTTTATAGTGTACATATTATTTTCCCCAGTACATGCAATTTTAGGGCAGGTACTCTTTTTTTCTTTTGGATTTTTATGACCTAGTGAAATTACTCATTCAAGTTAGGAAGATAGACTTGCCAGGGTTTCCTAAAGATATTTTGGTTCCCTTTCCTGTGTTCCTAAACATTATAGAATTCCCAAAGAAGTTTTCTTGATTCTGTTGAAATTATTATTAATAAGTGGGACTCTGAGTGTCCTGTGATATTCTTGGCCTGGTGTGTCCATAAGAACCTCAGTGAAACCACATATATAAGACAATTTCCTTTTCCATTGGAGTAGTGTTATAGGCATCAAATCCAATGGCATTGCCCATGTGATATCACATTTTAACCTTTATTATGCTTTTCTATTCTCTTTTCCGGTAACATCAAACAGATTGGAGTAAACCCTTTATTTTCACAACTCTTAAAAAAATTTAAAAAATTGTGTGACTTGGGTTTTCCTATTTTCTGATCTCATTCCTTGCTTTCTCCTTTAGTGAATCATATTGATAGAGCTTGTGAAAACCCTGCTAATACCTCTTTAATTTTCACCCCCACTTCTTTTTAGTGCTCTTAAGTTTTTTTATACTGACAAAAATCTTTTAAATTTTAAAAAGCTGTAACTTTTTAGCAATCATTTTTTCCTGCTTTCTGCAATTCTTATCTGCTTTTTCTGGAAATATGAAGTTCAATTTAGAAAAAAAATTCAATCCTCATCTCTTATGAAAGCTGCCAAATTGATGCTTGGAATTGAAACTTTGTCCTTAGCTTTTATTTTTCCTCTTTTAAAAATTTATCTTTTCTAGAAAATATATACGGTACATACTGTCATTGATTTGTCCTTTTTGCTTTGGATATTCTCATTAGAGTAGACAATCTCTTTTAAAAAAATTTTTTTTTTACAATTTCATGTATAATTTTAAAAATTAAAAAAATTCTAAATTTTCTCTCTCTTCCATCATTGAGAAAGCTGTTTGATATGTTATATGTATGCAGTCATGTAAAACATTTCCATGTTACTCATGAGAAAGAGAATGCAGACAATAATAAAAAAAAGATTAAAAAACAAAGAACAACAATGTTTGATCTGCATTTGCTTTGCTTTGATCAGCATTCAGAATACAACAATTCTTTATTGGGAAATGGATGGCATTTTTCATTATAATTTCTTCATGATTGTCTTGGATCATTGTATTGCTGAGAATAATTAAATAATTGCAGCTGATCATTGTAAAGTATTGTTGCTACTATGGATGCTGTTGTTCTGGTTCTGTACATTTCACTTTTCATTAGTTCATGTAAGTCTTTCCAGGTTTTTCTGAGAGCCTCCTGCTTGTCATTTTTAAATAATACAATAATGTTCCATTGCAATCATAAAGTGTGTTCAATCAATCCCCAAGTGATGTACATCCTCTCAATTTGTAGTTTTTTTTTGCCATCACAAAAAGAGATGCTTTAAATGTTTTTCTACATATGTGTTCTTTTCATCATCTTCTCCTCACTTTAAAAGGTCTTTATCTCTTTTTAATGACATAATTTATCCCCTTCTACTTCTCTTTCTTCCTTTCTCCCAGTGAATTTATCTCTCTCCCCTTATTTTTTTTTAAAGATATCATTGTATCATATACAACACATACCCATGTCATTCATGCATACTGGTTCTTTCTGTCCAAATAATGAGAAAGTTCTTAAGCGTTAAAAGTATAATCTTCTCACATAGCAATGCAAAAAGTTTAACTTTATTGAATCTCTTATGAATTCTCTTTGCTCTTTAACTTTTATGCTTTTCTTGAGTCTTATTTTTGAATATCAAATTTTGCATTCAAATCTGGTCTTTTTATCAGGGATGCTGAAAAGCCTTCTATTTCATTGAATATCCATTCTCCCCTACAGAATTATACTCAGTTTTGCTTCTTAGGTGATTCTTGGCTGTAATCTTAAGTTTTTTGATCTCTGAAATATATCCCAAGTCTTCTAATTACTAAATTTTGTATCATCCTTACTTGGCTCTGTGATATTTGAATTATTTGTTTTTGACTGCTTGTAGTATTTTTTTTTTTCCTTAACCTGAGAGCGCTGAAATTTGGCTATAATATTCCTGAGAGTTTTCATTTTGGGAATTCTTTTAGATGATGATTATCTGATTCTTTCAATTTCTATTTCACCATTTGGATCTAGAAAATGGGGGCAATTTTTTTTTGATAACTTTTGAAAGATGATGTCTCATACTAATACATTCTTGGTGGAACTATGATTAGATCCAGCCATTGTGGAGAGCAGTTTGGAACTATGCTCAAAAAGTTATCAAACTGTGCATATCCTTTGATCAGTGTTTCTATTGAGCCTATATCCCAAAGAAATATTAAAGGAAGGAAAAGGACCCACATGGGCAAAAATGTTTGTGGCAGCCCTTTTCGTAATGGTAAGAAACTGGAAACTGAGTGGATGCCCATCAGTTGGAGAATGGATGGGTAAGTTATGGTATATGAATGTTATGAAATATTATTGTTCTATAAGAAATGATCAGGACGATGATCTTAGAGTGTCTTGGAGAGACTTACATGAACTGATGCTAAATGAAATGAGCAGAACCAGGAGAACATTGTACACAGAAACATCAATATTATATGATGATCAATTCTGATGAACACTACTCTTTCCAATAATGAGATGATTGATACCAGTTCCAATGATTCCAGTGATGAAGAGAGCCATCTACATCCAGAAAGAGGACTGTGGAACTGAATGTGGATCACAACATAACATTCTCACCTTTTTTGTTGTTATTCACTTGCATTTTGTTTTCATACTCATTTACTTTCCTTTTTGATTTGATTTTTCTTGTGAAGCAAGATAATTGTATAAATATGTATACATATATTGGATTTAACATATTTTAAAATGCTTAAATGCTTGCCATCTAGGGGAGAAGGTGGGGGGGGGGGAAGGAGGAGAAAATCTGAAACACAAGGCCATACAAGCAAGGGTCAATGTTGAAAAAAATTATCTGTGCATATATTTTGAAAATAAAAAGTTTAAAAAAAAGAAAGATGATATTTAGGCTTTGTTTTTTTTGTATCATGAATTTCAGGTAATCCAATAATTTTAAAATTATCTCTCCTTGTTCTGTTTTCCAGTTCTATTGTTTTTCCAATGAGATATTTTTTCTCTTTAATTTTTCCATTCTTTTTGGTTTTATTTTATTGTTTCTTGATGCCTCATTCCTGATTCTAATTTTTAAGGAATGATTTTTTTTAAGAAGCTTTTCTACCTCCTTTTCCATTTGGTCAATTCTACTTTTAAAGGAGATTTATTTTTCTGCAATGGATTTTTATACTCTGTGTGTGTGTGTGTGTGTGTGTGTGTGTGTTATTTAGCTTATATTGGGTTTTTTTAAGATGTTATTTTCTTTAGTTTAGTGGGTATTCTTTACCAATCTCTTAACTTCTTGTTTATGATTTTTGCATAATTGTCCTTTCTTTTACCAATTTGTCCTCTAACTCTGCCCTCTCAACAATCTTTTAAGTAAATTATAGTGGCATGAGTGGAAGAATATTGACTTGGGAGGAAAGACTTAGGTTAAATTCCAATTTTACTATCTGATGTCACTGTATTTTTTTTAGTTTCTTCATGTTAAAATAATGTATTCAGACAAGAAGATTCTTAAGGGCTTGAACATTTTATTCTCAATTTTCATGCTACATTTTAAAATCATATTTTTTTGGCAGAAAAGTATTATTGAAGTGCTGTTAAAGTTGGACAAAATCATTTTATTTGCTTTTAATTTGTTGTTGATATTGTTCAGCAAATCTTGTGGAAGAGAATTATGACATTTCCTATTTTTGAAACATGATAGCTAAACTAACTCTATTAAAGGGGATCAAATTAATATTTGTATATTTTATCTTTTTGGAGTCATATAAAGGGAACCACTGATATATCTGAATAATTGAGTAACTCTGGTTGTCTGCATCTTGTGGACAGGTCAGCAATGGCATAGATTATACTTTTTACTTATAATGATATATAAGGTTGTCAAGTCACTAAAGTTACTATATTGTGAACAAATTCTTCAGTAAGGGAATTAGAAATTGACATAATGATTGCCAAAGAACATCTCTTCTCTCTCTCTCTTTCTCTGACACACACACAATCTACTGGAGTAGGCATATATAACTGACCAGTTGCTTAGGAATTATTTCAGAATCAGCTATGTCTAGATCAATTAATTACTTGATTAGAGAAAGAATAATAAATAAATAAATAAATAAATGCCAAGCAAGAGGAAGCAATCACGATAAGAAGATACCATATGTACTTATAAAACTCTATTCTAGGATGAAATAAAAGCACTTGATTTGCTAACATTTCTTAGAGAATCTTAGTTAACATTAACCAAATACCATATAGGGGTCCAAAAGAAGTCAGAAACCATACTAGTCAATGAACACTTATTTTCCTTGCCATTCAAATAGAAGAGACAACTCTTTTTGGACTACAAACTCATTTGAAAAATATTACATACGACAATGTTGGCAGGTAGAAAAATACTGCCTCACAGAACAGTAAAAATTATTGAAAAGTTTAAAAAAAAATTCAAAAAGCTTAGTGCAGGGCCTAACTAAATAATAATATCCTGCAACTAGTGGAAGGAGAATTAAATATGAAATGTAACATGATCTGCTACCATTTCTATATCAATCTATTCTTATAATTAATGTCAGGGAAAACAACTCTTATTTGTATTCCACCATTTCGTTGTCTGATAAGCAAAACAAAATGCTGTTCATGAATTGAAGAGGAGATGAATAGATAGGTCTGATCATATTGGATTAGTGTTGGTATGTAGCTTAGAGACCACCTACTCCAAATCTACTTGCATGCTATTTTTAGTTGCTGTTCTATTTTATAACACTGCATTGTTGTATACAGTAATTTCATAACGACTCAGCAAGAGCAGATTTTTCAATATTCATCATCTCAGCTTCTGAAACCAATTGCTTCTTGTTCTAAATACCTTCCATAGCTACTGAGTTACCCAAATACCAGTGACAAAATCTCTAGTGGGCACTAGTTGACCCCATGGACCCTGAAAAGTAGGCCTTTCAGTCAGAGCCACTCATCATTAAGCTAGAACTATCTTTAGGGATGACAATAAAAGTTCACTAAAATACATCTGGTGCTTAGGGCAAGGTAAAGTTTTCCTTTGGCTTAAAACTATTCTATTTCTGATGTGGATTTTCTAAGAAAGCGGGGAATCATGGAGAGAAACTAGGGAGAGGTAACCTCCAAGGCAATAAGGAACTATGCTGTATAAAGAGTTTTCAAATAAAATCAACAGCTTTAATTGCACCCAGATGTTAATAGGTAGCCAGAGGCAGATCATGGAGCAACAGATGTAGAATGCTTAGTGTTCTCTAATAGAAATATTTTTGGTTCAAGGGTTGAGTTGCTGTAGTATGCAGCTGCTCAAGTGCAGTAGTAGTTCATTATTTTATACTTTTTGGAATATCTACTCTTCCCTTTTTTTCAATGGTTTTCAAGCCACTCACTCAGTAGGCTGGTAAAAATCTAGGCTGAGACTAGACTCTGCAATTTCACGATTTTCTCTTAGCCTTATTTTTCTTCATCAATATTGTTTCTAGTCTGATAAACAGGATTATGCAGGGCAGGGCAATCTGTCCCAAATCTGGGAAATGATTCTCTTCTCATCTCTATGTGAGGGGAGGATAAGGAAAAGAGATAGTTATCAGGGCAGGGCACTCTGTCTCAAATTTGAAAAAGGGCATATTATTCAGTTCATTTTGAGAAGGGATTGGGATGCATGGAGGGACAGGTTCCTATAATATGATCATAGAATTAGAGCTTACAAAGATCTTTGAGGCTATTTACCCCCATTCTTCTTACTCTACCTCCATTTATAGAAGAGAAAATTTGGTTTTAGAAAAGTTAAGCAACTTAGCTAATGTCATAAAAGTGGCAAGTAGAAAGTTAGGGATTTGAACCAATTTTTGTAGTCTTTGAAATAGATAAGTTTTACTTCTGTGTATTCTTAATTTTCTCATTAGTACTCAACTCCTTATAAAATGGAGAAATATTGAGATAAACACTTGTAAAGTGCTTTGCAAACTTTAATTTTCTATTTAAATGGTAGCTATTATTTTTGTTATTATTATTCACTTTGAATCTGTCACCACTCCCTATTTTGTCTTTTTTCCCTCAAAAACCTCATGTTTCAGAAAATACTATGAATTGAGAATGAGAGGATTTTGTTTCAGTTCTTGGTATCCCTACTTAATTGTCATGAAATAACAGAACCCTGGTTTTTCCCTCTGTAAAATGAAGAAATTGGACTAAGTAATCCAAAACAGTTTTTTTTTTTTCACTTCCAAAATTGTATTCTTACATTTGGTGATAGCTATTAAGAGCATTAGTCTTAAGTCATTCCCCTTCCCAAAGTCATTAATACTTTAAATAGGAATTTTTAAAAACCAAAAAACCTTTTATACTCTAACAGTATTATTTTGTTTCCCAGAATCTCAGTTTAGGCAGGAACTCCTGAAGCCATCAAGTCTAACCTGTAGCTGGGTAAGAATTTATTTGACAGCAAAGCCAAAAAATAATCATTCTGACTTTGCTTGATAAAGCAAACTTCCATTGAAGGGAAAACTATTACATTCAGTGGCAACCTATTCGATTTTGGTATATGCCTATCAAGGTGTTCTTCCTTATATCAAATATAAATTCTTTTTGATTTCTTTTCCTTGTTCCTAGCTGTTGTCTCTGGATCAATAAAAACACATCTGATCCTTCTCATGTTCAACTCTCTATGGCCCTATTGGGGGTTTTCTCAGCAAAGATTTTGGAATGTTTTGCCATGTACTTCTGCTCATTTTACAAATGAAGAACTGAGATAAACAAGGTTAAGTAACTTATTCAAGGTCATAAAACTAGTGTCTGAAGCTGGATTTGAACTCAGATCTTTCTGTCCATTGTGTTCCCTAGATGCCCTTTCTTCAATATGACCACCTTTTAGAAATAACTTTTGCATTTCTCATAAATCTTCAGTAATTTGATCCTCATATGTCATACTCTCACTGCCTTAAAGCATTTTAGATGACTTCTTTTTAATTCATTCTAGTTTTTTGGTGTTTGCCTAAAAACCTTCCCAATAAAGCCAAGGTTTGCCTCTTTAAAATCATTATTTTACCAGTGTTTCTTTATGGCACTGAGATAGGCAATACAATCATCTCTGAAGAATTAAGAAGGACCATCATGTAGATGACAAAGAATTGACTCTTGGCAGATATAATGAGGATACATCATATACCCAAGGAGGAAATTTAAAAAATAGAAGTAAAATGGGTTGTGGATTTTATAATTGAAAGAGAATTTGGGTTACTTTTTGATAAGAAAGCATACTGGATGGATAACCAAGGTGCTTCACTAACACCTTTGTGATAATTTAAAGTAACAAGGGTCTCCAGCCCATTGGATTTACTTCTTGAGGCAAAAGTATAAATTATAGCCAAGAATCACACAGGAAAGATCTAAAAATGTTATGATTTGCTTATTTTGGGAAACCTCCTGATCAGTGCAAATCCATTGCTCATTTTGACTATTGTTCTTTTGAATTATATTGAAACTACCATCACTAAGATCTTATCTCTGGTTTTTTGTTTTTGTTTTCTCTATTAACATCTAATCATGTCTACTTCTTGTATTTGTGAAGTTCATTATTTGATCCCAAACATGAGTCTTTAATGTTTATCCTTATTAAATATTAGTAAGTACAGGAGATATTTTTGGTAGAGATGGTGTTTCCTAATGTCTCAATCCTGCCCCTGACATAGATAAATGCCTTCTCAAAAGAACTGTTCTACTCTCCCTAAATAGCCATAATATGAATAACGTAATTTGTATTAGTGATGATTATTGTTCTATCAGATTTCCTCACTGAAGAATAATATAGCTCTTCACCTGCTTTCCTTTGAACATACAGGTTTTTATAGTCCACAAACTTTATCCAAAGTTCCTATCTGAAAACTATTTGTTGTTTTTAGAAAGCTATGCTTTTTTTTTTTTTTTTTTTTTTTTTTTTTTTTTTAGCAGAATGGTACTCAAATGAGGATGAAAATTTGTTGGTCCTTTATTAAAATAAAAACATTCAGAGTAACATTAAGCTTCGGAACATGTTCCAATTATTTTTATTATTATTATTAAAGTAAAAAATCTTCTTTACATCTGAGTAAAATCCTTTTTGCTTTCATTTCAGTCCATTGCCTCCTACCTTGTAAAGTCTTTAAATAGAGTAGCTTCTTGTGAATACTTGTTTGGTATCTCTTTGTAATCAATGAGCACCCACAGGGTACACAGCCCTACTAGACTGTAGTTTTCATTCTTGGTTACTCCTCTTAAACCTGCCTTAATTTTTCTGTTCCCTTTAGGATACCAAAGTCTTACTCCTTTCTTTTTTATATTTTCTTTTCCATTGGTGCAAAGTCTACTTTTTGGTTTGCCATACAGAGCAGGTCCATTCTCCAAAGGCTACGCTGTTTGATTTTCTTTAAAGCAATCTTACTCCCAAGCAGCAACTTCCTCCTCTTAATTGTACTCTGTTGCCTTTTTTATTCATCTAAAGCTAATCCTAACAAGCTCATCTAGTCTCTGTAGTTGACTGAAAGCAGCTATCCAAAGTACTTCATCTTCAGAGTGAGCAGTTTTATCAATATAAATCTCCATTATTATCAGAAAAAGACATTAAAATAGAGACATTCTATTTCCTGAATTACCCAGGATTAGATTAACAAAGTTCATTTATTATTCAACAAAGGTACTATTAGAATATACTCCGGTACTACAGACACTAGTAATAGCATCCTAAATGATTCAAAAAGACATTTAACCCATTCATTCTGCAGAAAAATTACTTACCCAAACCACTAGAAATGCTTTGCAAATAGATATGAGTCCCATAAATTCTAACTACTGAAAATACTATTAAATCTAATTGCATAAGTTCCCATCTTTGAGGCAGATAAAAGGTAACACAAAGTTAGATAAAGAACTGCAACAAACCATGTAAGGAGAAGTCTGTGAATATTAATTGTAGTGCATGTACCTTTCAATAGGGTTAATTCCATTGCCTTGAATGCGTACTGTCATTTGCCTGTACAACAAAGGAATATCTCCTCTATTCCTCTCCTAACCTTCAGAAAAGTCAGATCTACCTAGCAATAATCATTCTTCTAGGCATGAATTCATACCATGATCTCTAGAGCTCAGAAATTTAATATGCAGAAAACTGAAATGTGTTCACTAATGCCACACTGTCACAGAAGGACAAATGGGGCATCTTAATACAACTAGATGAAAATCAGATTGTCTTTATAGGAAAGAATATTACTTCAATAGGAAAAGAAATGACCCTATATCTATCCCACCCCTTAATCCTCATGCTTCATTACAGTATGCTAAAGGAACACTAATTATTACAGAATTTCCTGAAGCATACAATCATTGCTCCTGAGTTTACACAACTCAAAAAATAAATCATTTGCTCAACACATATCAATAAATGTTTGTTTGAAAAATTGATTAAAAATGTACCTCTTACTTTTTTGTATTTTAAAGTAAATACAGTATATAATGCTGCCCCCATATTATATCTATTTAAGGAAAATCAACTAATTTAAAAGAAAAAAAGAATAAATCATATAATTGAATTTTTAATTATGAATTAAGTCACACTGCTAAATGCAAATGATCATATCCTTAATTTTCATTCATATTATACATTATGACTAAGCCTTTAGAATATACTGAAAATAATGAGCTTGCTCCAGAAATTGAGTTTAAAATCAGAATAATTGATATCAACTGTTTAAAAGTGATCTTGAGTTTCAAATAAACTGTCAAAAATCTTACATTAGATTGAGCTTGTGGAATTTAAGTTTATTTTTTTCTTATGTCACTTTTTAAATGACACAACTTTTTAAAGTTGATATTCAAATAGAGGTATCTCTTTGAATGGGATCAAAACTGACACTGAAGAGGAGAAATGGAGGAGACCTCTAGTGTACATGAACTAGTGCATACTACCTCCATATTCTAGCCACAAAAATTGAAAAGTATGGTGCGGAATTTCATCACCTGTGTGGGAACATGTACATGAACAGAGGACATTTATTTTGTTAGAAAAAGAACAGAGCAGGGGTTCTACACATTAGAACTTGAGGCTCTCTATAACCAGGAATCAGGGCACAGTACTTTCACTTCTGCAACAGTTGTACTCTGCCACATGGGACTAATCAGAGCTATGGAATGTCAAGGTCTTTTCATTCTTGGAGGATGCAGAATGATAAGATTTCATCTAGTTGTTCAGAGTCAAAATGCTATGCCATCTTTTCAGATTTTTATGTGCTTATGTTACTTTCCCCACCCATATTTACATATAGCAACCAATCTTTTTCTAAATAGAAATTTGGTATAATAATTAATCTATTTTTCTTCTTTTCCCCTGTTAGATAAATAAGATTTTGAGTTTGTGGCTTATATTCATTATTTACCGTAAGCTAAATTCTCTTCCTTCCTTTATTGTTATCATCATCATCATCATCATCATCACCCACACATTCACTGGATCACCTTTTAGGAGAGAACATTTTAACTGTGCTTGGTAGGAGAAATATAAAATGTCATGTGTTCTTTTTAAAATATGTAGTTCATAAAAAGAGTTACAGAAAGCCTGCTAGAAAAAGAAATTGCACTAATATTTTCAAGGTAAAATCCTTGGAGACTTCAATGAATCAGAATGCTTTTGTTTCCTGTTGCATTGATGTTTCTGCAATAATTTCCATGTTTTCATATATTGAATGCAAATGCTCCCTGAAAAGTATCAAATGGCCCATTTCCATAAAATCAATGTTAAATTCAATTTGGTAACTGCTCCTTTCCCATTTTGGAACTATTTCCTTCTAAAGTCTACAATCTATATCAAATACTGAAGACTTCAAATGACTCGTATTCAAAAGCGTTTTAATGACTGAAATAATTTTCTCTTATCCGCTTTCTAGATTTTCTACTGTGTACTTCTGACAGCTGAAATTAAAAAGTAGAAAACCTTTAGTGACTAGACCATGTATGATGACCAAAATCTCAAACCGTATTAAGCATTTCAAGGATAAGAATGACTGTATAT
The DNA here is from genome assembly GCF_902635505.1 of Sarcophilus harrisii. Lineage (NCBI taxonomy): Eukaryota > Metazoa > Chordata > Mammalia > Dasyuromorphia > Dasyuridae > Sarcophilus > Sarcophilus harrisii. Next base: position 217,145,142 of record NC_045430.1, read on the forward strand.
AGACGATGTTATTTAGGACTCTTTAGAAACCATTTCCTTTACTAAGTAAAAAAAGCAATTTCTATATCCCAAGAATGATAAATAATTTGAGCATTAAGAACAAAATGATGGCATAAATTAGGCTCTAAAATGCATAAGTGGTTCATAAAGTATGATTTTATGAGAAATGTACCACGCTAGTCAGTTTAATAAATCTATGTTCAAAGAAATTGTTCAAGGTAGGTTCTAAGAACTATTTTTTAATTTTAACTTTCAAAAAATAAAGCACTGTCTGTGTGATGTCCAGAGAGCCAGTTAGAAAATGGAAAGTTACAAGCATTGAATTCTTTTGTTTTCTCCTGCCATTTCAACAATGGATAATTTTGACTGGATGGGTTGTCAACTAGTAAGCATTTGCTAAGTGCTTATTCTATGTCAAACACTATGCTAAGCTTTAAACAGACTACATATATATGTGGAGAAAGAATGCCTTCAAAAAGCTTATATACCAATGGGAAAAGACAACACATAAAGGGAAGCTGAAAAATATGGGTGGGTAGAGTCAAGAATGAAGTACCTAGTTTGAGATAGGGTAGAGGAAGACTGGAGTCAACTGAAGAAAAGAAGTGAGATGTGTCTTGCCTGTAAGCTCTCAATAAGTGGACATTTTAAGAGCTGCAATCCTGTGAGAGGGAGAGGCCATATTTCTAATGTGGCAATTACGAAGCTGGAGTGAGACTTCAAGATGATGAGTTGGAGAAAGGGTGAGAAAGCCCAGAATGCAGCCCAGAGAGGAAAGTACTATTCTCATTATCCTTTTATAATGTGTAGACAATCTTCTTGGCTGCTAAGGTCAGTTTAATTATGTTTTTTTTTTTTTTTTAATTTAGTCAAGCCAGTTCTCTAATCTCTCTCTCTCTCTCACACACACACACACACACACACACACACACACGCATGAATAAGCACATGCACAATTCATTATTAGAGCTATATCTGAAAAATCCTATCTTAAGAGGATCTACATTCCATGAGATTTGTCTTACATAGGTGTTAGACTGTATGTTCCAATCTTGCCTTAGAAATTTATTGCCTGAGTAAATCTGAGTAATTCAGTTATCTGGAGGCTCAATTTTTTCATATATAGAATGGAAATAATAACACTTACCTCAAAGTTTGTCCTAAGGATCAAATAATGTAGTTTACATAAAATGGTTTGTAAACCTTAAAGTATTATGCAAAAATTGTTATTTTTAAGTGGATCCCCCCCCAAAAAAAAGGTTGTGTTTTTTCTAAATGTATACTTTTTTTTATTTTTTTATTATAGCTTTTTATTTACAAGATATATGCATGGGTAATTTTTCAGCATTGAAAACTTGAAAAACCTTCTGTTCCAAGTTTTCCCTTCTTTCCCCCCCATCCCCTACCCCAGATGGCAGGTAGACCAATACATGTTAAATATGTTAAAGTATATGTTAAATACAATATATGTATACATATTCCTACAGTTATTTTGCTGCACAAGAAGAATCGGACTTTGAAATAATGTACAATTAACTTGAGAAGGAAATTAAAAATGCAAGTGGACAAAAACAGAGGGATTGGAAATGCCATGTAGTGGTTCACACTCATTGCCCAGAGTTCTTTTGCTGGGTATATAGCTAGTTCTATTCATTATTGAACAAATGGAATTGATTTGGTTCATCTCATTGTTGAAGAGAGTCACATCCATCAGCATTGATCATCAAATAGTATTGTTGTTGAAGTATATAATGATCTTCTGGTCCTGCTCATTTCACTCAGCATCAGTTCATGTAAGTCTCTCCAAGCCTCTCTGTATTCATCCTGTTGGTCATTTCTTACAGAACAATAATATTCCATAATATTCATATACCACAATTTATTCAGCCATTCTCTAATTGATGGGCATCCACTAAATTTCCAGTAATTGAATAAAAACAGCTACCATCTTTAAAAACGTTAGATTAAAAAAAACTTAAAAAATTATTCAGGTACTTATAGAAATGGCAACATGTATGACACTCTTTTAGGCATTGTATGAGATAAAAAAAGATGAATAAGACATAACTTCTGACCATGAGGTGCTTGTAAATTTTTTTTTTTTTTTTTTTTTTTTTTGCTAAGGCAATTGGAGTTAAGTGACTTTCCCAGGGTTACACACGTGTCTAAAGCCATATTTGAACTCAGATCCTCCTGACTTTAGGGCTGGGAAATGAGTGTGAATCACTACATAGAATTTCCAATCCCTCTGTTTTTGTCTACTTGCATTTTTGGTTTCCCTCTCAGGTGCCCCAGAGGTCCTTGTAATATACAGAAACAAAAAAATGTGCTCTAGAACAAAACCAGCTCACAATTACTCACATAAATATGGTAGAAAGAATATGCACAGTGGGAGTTCAGAGAGAATATGGGGGTGAAAGAAAGACTTGTTTAGGCAATTGTCATGGAAGAGGTGTTATTTAAAGTTTGGTCTGAAAACATTCAGTCAGTGGAGATGGAAGAGTAGTGTGTTCCAGGAACTGGGACTAGACTAAGCCAAAGAATGACCTAAGGGAAGCATATAGGTAAAGTTTTTGGAGAATGGCAAGGACTCCAGTTTTTCTGGAGTATGAAGCACATGGAGATTATATTAGTTGAAGAGGAAAACACTTTTGGAAGTTTTGAGCAAGGATATCAACACCTTGGAAAATGAGCCATTTCTTCCCCACACCACAGATTGTCTGGCAGGAATCCGTCCATACACTTCAGAGAGCTAGGTTGAGCAATCATTTCATCCTTCAGGAATGTAATTCTCACAGCATCTGTTTGTGTAGGGAGATAGGAGGCTGAGGGAAATGTAAATGTCTTCTAAATAGTATTTACTGCTTTTCCAATTGACCTCTAGCTTCCATCCTTAAAGAAAGTTGTTGTCTATGTCAGCCAGATATGGCATGAAGTGGTTGGTGGAAAAGAGGTCATCTACAAGCTAAAACCCGAGAATGATGAAGAGAGATATGATGGAACAAAGAGTAGTATCACTAAAGATTTTAGGACAAGAGTTTAGTATATATGATAAGCACAGCTGAGCATTAGAAAATTATCTAAGGATAATGGCCTATGCCCATTAATGGAACATGAAAATCGTTAACAGAGGCAGAAAGCAATAGAATATTCAGCAGCTGAGAGATCTAATTTTGGATATGTATGTCTCTTGGGTCCTATGTACAGTGGACAGATTTAGTGCAAGATTTACAAAGCACACTTGTGCAAGATTAGTAATTTGCAATAGGGTGCTCTGCTATTTGCATAGTATAGAAGATAATGAAAACACTGTATCTATTTCTTCTCATTGGGCTGAGCTATACATGGTCTCTGGGTAACAAGAAAGAGGGAATTTGCTTGACTTTTTTCCCTCAGATCATTTTTTCAAATCATCTTGATTTATCCAGCTGCTCAGGAAATGCTACCTATACTTATTACATAAGATAGTGCTAGAAATGGACTAACCTGAGTCCATCTAACAAACTAAGCAGTGCTATCAAAATGACCAAAGTTAGTTGAATGATGAATGGAACTTTGTACTACTATCATGAAGACTTTAGAAGAGAAAAAAAGTGATACCAAAAGAAAGGATTATTTTTTTTTTTATTCAATGAGGTACAATCAATTGTTTTTACCAAATTCTTTATTTTGGACACTATTTCTAAGAACGATAGAATGAACCATTTGGTCAAGAAGTTAATACTTTTTGCTGTATTCTAATTGTTGACACTATTTTTGAAATGGCTTCTGTGTCAAATTGCTCCATTTTGGCATGTTGTATCAGCCCTGAGCTTTTCTCTTGAAATTATGCCTGTGACTGTGGTAGCAATCTGGTGGTTTTTTTTTTTTTTTTTTTTTCCTGAAAATAAACTAGAATACCTGTTGCTTGTAGTCGTTTTCAGACATGCTGACAGTAGGAGATCCTATTCTTAGTCAGTGTTTTGAGAGTCACCCACTCAGTCTCTGTCAGGTGCCAAATACAAATTACACAATTGTTTTCCACAATCCAAAGATAATTCCAGAGATCTATATAACATGCAGTCAAGGTCAAAATAGGTAAGTGTGCCTTCGATTTTTAAAGCTAAGCATGGTCAATGATTACATTGGAATGTGTTTTTTTTTTTTTTTTTTCTCTTCACCACTGGGGGGAATTCAGCCCATATACTGTAAGTTGTCTCTGCCCACTCACCTTTCTGAGATCTAGCAGCACAGAGAAGATAGATTTCAGTTAACTTTTATACAATATTGTAGGCTCTTTTGTAATCCTAGTTACTACAAGATCTTTTGACAGGATTGAAGACAAGGGCTTCCTAACCAGAAAGTTTGGCCAGACTGTGTATGAATCATCATGTTATTGCTGTGTAGGGTGTTTCCCTCCCCTTTCCTACATATCTGCTTTAGTCATTTCCAATTACATCTTCCTTGTTATCCCAATCTTTTCTTATCTGATTATATGCAATTCAATTATCTCACTTTATCCACCATGTTCATAAATTTGCTTATTGATTGCACAGAACAGAACTCAAAGAGCAAAATGTACTGCCATACTTTCTACACAATCTCATAAAAGAAGATGATTTATATTAATGGACAATCTATTTATGATGGGCCCAAACATCTTATTCCAATTACTGTTTTAATTGCAATGACTCATGAAAGTTGGAACTTCATGTGGATATGAATTACTGTCATTTGAAAGTGTTATGATAATAGTGTATTTAGTAATAAGGATATTGAGATTTTGAATATTGGGCCAAAGAATACATAGTATTTATCTTTTCATTCCCTTAAATGGTGTCCTCAGAAATATGCTGGTATTTTTGTTTCCCACAGTGGTCCAGACATCTGTAGCTGCTCCATTGTGATTAGACTGAAGTTTAATATGAATCATATCAATTACAGTGAAGTTTTATGATTATTTCCTTTTTACATATCGAGAAATAGATTTACAGAAACGTTAACTGACTTATCCCAATATAACAATTCCATTTACACATTAATTAACTCAACAAATATTTATTTAGTGTTAAAACATCCTGAACCTGGCATAGTGTGAAAAAATGTGCTACTTTTTATGAGCTGGGTAAACTACTGGGTTCTATCACAAGTATGATTAAAAAAACAAAACAAAAAAAAAAAAACCTATCTCTTACAGGCCCAATGCTCATTTTACTAGAAATAATCATAACAATCATCCACTGAAAGTGATGTATGTGACCTCAGATTAAATTCCTACTCAGGTTCCTCACTATCTATGAAGCCATTCTGATCAATAGTCTCTTTTGCTGACATTGCCATTACACTGTATTTGTTCAACACAGCCCAGAATTTAACTGTTCATCAGTTATTTCATATGTGTTCATCACATCTCTTCAAATAATTATAAGCTTCCAAGTAAAGGGTAACACTCAACTCATTGTAAGTGTTCAAAATTAGTGTTGGCTGATTTGTACAGGCAGGGAAGAAGGAAGATCTGGCCCTTCAAACATTGATTCATTTTCTACAAAATATCTTCATGCCAGTGTCTAATTTAGTGATTTTCAAAGGACCTATTCCATTATTCATGATCACCAAGAATGATTTTCTACTAAGAATCCTACTAAATAGAAGCAATGAATTTTAGGTGACTTGAATTTTATAATGAATTATTATTGCCAGGCGTTCATTGTTGTTGTTCCATTTTGTAAAATAAATAAATAAAATAACAAAAATACTCGTTCTCTCCCTTTCACTTTATCCTCTCATTTAAAACCTATGGAATAACAAAAAGTTAGAGTCAGTTAGTTGGTGCAGTAGATAGCATATCAGCCCTGAAATCAGGAGGACCTGAGTTCAAATTTGACCTCAAATGTGTAACACTTCCTAGCTCTGTTACCCTGGCCAAGTCACTTAATCCCAACTGCCTCAGCAAAAAAAAAAAAAATAAATAAAATAATTAAATTATAAAACCTATATAACTAATGTCCATAACTAAATAAAACAATTTCTTGCATTGCCCTTGCTATGAGTCTTTTTTATTTCCTCCATTTATGTAATCATGGTAATTACTGCATAATGAGAATCAATAAACCTTATAGACTGATAAATCTAAATTGAAAATCACCCAAGGGACAACGGAGTGGTGAATATTGAACCTGAACAGGACATAATAATCAAGAAACTGAGAAGAAAGATTGTAAAGGATGTCATCATAGAAATATATGAGCAAGAAAGAAGATGGACTGGTTATAGCAAAATATACCATAGGGTAGAACATAGAAAAAATGAGACCCTTAATATGTTGGTAGGATCTCACAGTTTTGGACATATGTGTGGAAGTAAATAAGAATCAAACAGGATAAATAGCTGTAGATGAGTTGTGATTTTCCTCATAGGCAGGTACGTCTGCATTCATATAATCACAGATTCATCTAAATATTTGTGTATTTGAGCTATTGTAGTTTGCCCACTCTGCACATGATCAGAACTTAGTAATTGAAAAATTAGCATTTTAATGGTTGAATTAGATGCTTATTTTATACGCAATAAAATTAAAGCTGAAAGAAATTTTGGGTTTTGGTTATCATTGTAACAGGAATTCCAAGTCTGGGATTCCTTCAAGCCTTTGTTTAAACAATACATATAATTGTGCAGAAGAGGATAAATACTTAAATGTGTATGTATGTTTTCCTAACACATTAATTTTAATTATTTCCATGGTTTCAGAGTAACCAATTAGCATGAATAGTCACCAGGTGCCAAGCTGTGGAGAATTTGGCAGTCAATTAAAGCTGTTTCTATTGGCTATCGCTGGCTTAGAATAATGGAAACCATTAGTTGCTTGTAGGTCATTTAGAGCCAATCAACTTTGAAGTACCTAGGTGAAATATAGAGGATTTCAATCCAACTCTAGTGTATCATTATAGTTTCATAATATCATTATTTTGACCCCAAACTATGATTCTAAGCTATTATGATGGATAGAAGCTCTGTTAATAGCAAGTGATTTATTTACATTGTGCTTGGGTTTCAAGTGAGAAATTAATATTTCCCTGTTAATCTTTGGACTTTGAAGAATTAAAATTTTAATTTCATGTTTTTTTTTAAATTTCCTTTCTGCATTTGAAAGGTGAACCAGGTTATTTTTCTCTGTTCCTGCTGCATTTTGATTTCTAAATTTGACTTATACCAGGACTAAGATTCAGTAGAAGAAACCCTACATTACAACACTATCTCATCCTTTATTTCTAACCTTGGAAATCAGGGTAACTATGATAGACTCACTAGGTTTTTGAACTCTCATTTATAAAATGGTAATTATGACAATAGTCCTCTTGATCAAGGCAAGTTAAAATCTTTGAATCATCTTTGGCCCTTCCTTCTCTCACCCCACAAATCCAATCAGTTCTCAAGTCCTCTTGTTTCTGCCGCCTCTTTTTCCTCATGCAGTGTTGATCATAGTCACCTCTCATCCCTATTCAACACTTAATATCAGGTATTCATCGTCTCTCATCTCTTAATTCATCTATTTTCATTCTCTTTCATACTCAATGTCTCCTTCATACAATTGCCAAAATAATTTACCTAAAGGACAGATATGACATAACCATGCCAGTCCCTTGCTCATCAGTGTCATATGGCTTCCTATTGCCTTTTATTGTAATTTTTTTTTTACCTGGAGATCACAAAATTTTGCTCTTATTATTATTAGAAACCCATGGATCCATGCACATGAAACATCATCATTTGGTTACTGTGTACTTTTTTTCAAATAACAGATATTGAAAATATTTTCATGTGAAGCTTTATATTTGGCAAGAGCTAGAAATAACTGGCTTATCAGATAATATATAAATTCTTGAGTCTGACATTTTAGATCCTCCTCAATCTGGTACAAACAGACGTTTTAAATCTATTTCATATTTCCTATCATACAATTCATATTCCAGGTAAACAATCAATTGATTACTCAGCTTGTCCTGCATTTTCTGGTTTCTCTGAAATTTTTTGTAGGCCATTTCCCCCTCTCAGGATGTATTGTTCCTTCTCCCTTTCTTCTTAAAGCCTTTCTCTTTCTTTATAAATGGTACAAGTAATATAATATGTGAAACTTTCTCTAGACCCTCCAAATGAAGTGATCTCCCTATCTTCAATTTTTCCTTAGTCTTATTTTCTCCTATTACAGGTGTTCTCCCATTAAAGATATTAATCTATATCACTTTCTATCTTGTATCATACTTATTTGTATGTATGATCTATCTCTCCCAACCCCTGCCCCATTAATCTATAAGATCTATGAGGGCTGAAACTATATTCTTTTTGATCTGAGTTTTTTCAATGTCTAGCACAGTGCCTTGTGCATGATTAATGGATCCCTAACAAATGTCTTTTGAACTGAATTCATTGAGTATGGGGAAGATTGTAAGAATTTGTAGGTAAGGAATTAGTCTGCAATTACACAGAGATCTCTGCTATGTTCACTTTAGATAGACAAAGGGCTGATTTTAGGAGATGCATCATAACGCCAGTAGCCCCTATAAGAATAATTGCATGAGTAGAGGCTTCAAATCCCTATTCTCTCTGGCTTTTAACACCATCCCCCCTAATATGCCTGGAGAACACTCAGCATATTAAAACTGATTGGAATCACTAGACACATCTCTTTCCTAAATAAGATAATAACAATGTCTTCGGCCCTGCTCAGAGTCCTGCAAGCCAAACAATCCCCACTGAACCTATATCCCAACGAAGTAAAAAAATCACAGAGAGAGAAAAAGAGAGAGAGAGAGAGAGAGAAAGAGAGAGAGAGAGAGAGAGAGAGAGAGAGAGAGAGAGAGAGAGAGAGAGAGAGAGAGAGAGAGAGAGAGAGAGAATGAGAATGAGAATACACCCATTTGGAGTAAGAAGAACTTGAGCAATTTACTTACTTTCCTTAATTTCATCATCTGTTAAAAAAAAAAAAAACGAGATGAATTAAGGCTAAGTGGTATCTGAAGTTTTTTTTTTTTTTAAACACAAGAGGTATTGACTATGGTCTACCAAAACATTTATTGTGGTACTTTTTTGTCATAGCAAAAATGGGAAGCAAAGTAGGGAATGACTGGACAAGCTGTGCTATATAAATGTAATTGAATATAAAAATGGTTTAAATTTCTTTTCCAGTTAACAAGCATTTATTTTTTTCTCCTATCTCTCTTTTTTTTAATAAAGACAACTAATAAAACAAAACTCATCTTAGTCAAGCAAAACAATTTCCAGTATTGGTTAAGTCCAGAAATAAATATCTTATTGTACACCTCAAATCTATCATCTCTCAGTCAGGAGGTGGGTAGCATCCTAAAAAGTGTGTTGTAATTGTGCTTGGGCATTGCATTGATCAAAGTTCTTGAGTCTTTCAAAGTTGTTATTACTTTTGTTGTTTTATAAGGTTGTTCTTTGCCATCACAAATACAATGGAATATTACCAGGAAGGAAGAACTGTCAAATATGAAGAATTTAAAAAAACATAAACCTTATGAACAAAGTTAAGTAGAAATGTTAGAATCACAGATATATTAAGTACAATGATATAAAGGAAAAATTCACTAAAATAAAGCTGAATTTTAATTAATTTTGGACCAGGATAAAAAATAACAAAGTGTTCCTTTTTTGCTTTCAATTAAAAAGTGGACTCTGGGATAAGGATATTGTATATACTGTCAAATGAGGAAAAAATTCATTATTTTTTCTTAAACTTCCCCTCAAACCCCTCTCCCCCATCTCACTTCTTACAGGGGACCGTTCATTGCTGGGAGTGGGTAGATATATTTTGAAATTATTGTCTTATAAAAGCATAGAGCATTAATGTACTTTTAAAAATATAGCATGGATACATGCCATATAAGGTAAAGGGATCCAAGCTGTATCGGACAATATTTTTGCAAGCATATTACACAGATATGAACATATGTATGCATATATGTGTGTGTGTTTGTATGTGTATTCCATGAAAATAACACAAAGCAAAAGCAACTTCAGTTTCCACCATTGAGAGCCTTTCTTTGCCGATTGCCTCTGAGATTCAAGATCATTAAGAGTACTTTGATCCATGGCAGGCCTTCATACTGAAAAGCATGGTTCCCTGGGGAGTGACTAACAGCAATTATATGGGTTTGCACTTGGTGCATGGATTGAAGTTTTTCTTATCTGATGTTGAACTGAACTAGGCTCATTCATTTCTATCTTGATAGCTTCCAAATGGACTATTGCAAGTGAGTTCAACCAGAGACTATCATGCCTTTGTTTGTATTCCATCCTTAACCCAGCATTATCATTTTAAAGCTTCTCTTGTTAAATTGTATTTTTCCCCCTCGATCTGAAAATGTAATGGTTCTCATACTAAATTATTCTTTAGTGGAGCACAATATAAAGGTGATGAATGCCTAATCATGGGGCAGTGTTGTGAGGATTAATTAGTTAATATTTGTAAAGCTCTTTGAAGATGAATAGATTTATGTAAGGACTAAGCACTCCTAGATGATTATATATTATCCTCCTAAAGCCATAATTTCAATTTGCAGTTTACAGCTGTCTATTAGAGCTACATTAGATTGCTATGTTAGACAGCTTTCTTAATATAGTTGGGATGCCTAAGTGACAGATGATGTGATATATATAATTTTAATACTAAAGTGAGACTTACTTATTTTTGAATTATTTTATTGGAAGTATTGAAAACAAGCTAAATTCTATTCTATTTTACTTTTGCAATCATGAGGATGCTGAGTGTGCAAGCTAGTTGGTGACCTTTCAGTGTTTGTTCTTTCTATTCTCTCAAGTGAGTCTTTTACTTGAAGTATGAAGTACCCATGAAAAATGATACAAGAGGGAAGAAAAGGAAGAAGTGAGCCTCACATAGAGTAATTTGGGGTTGGTTCATGGAGTGGGTGAGACTTGAAAAGGTTAGTAGGATTTGGAATGGGGGAGAGATGGGTCAGGGTTTTATGGGTCAAAGCAATAGAATTAATGAAGACAACTAGAAATGAACATGCAGTGGATTGGAATCAGCACTAATTAACTTTGAAAGCTGTGGGGATTGTAAGGTGAGAACTTTATACCAAGATGAACCCTTAGAGTTATTCTCTCAGAAAACAAAACAAAACAAAAAATATGTGGTGATCGGTATGGGGCAAGATGTGTTCATCAAAGCAAAGATTTCCAAAATAATTCATTTGCTTTTTTTTTTTGGACATCGATATTAGAGATAGTATACTTGGATTTCATCAAGGCCTCTGACATAATCTCTCATGGTATTCATGTTCACCATTCCTTTTGTACAAAATTGAGAGATCCACATTAAGTGCATTTAAATTGTTTGAATTGAATTAATGGTAATGAATAGTTTGATGCTAAGTTAAAAGAGTTCTTTACTGGAATGTCCCATTACCTGTTCATCTATTTTTTAAATTAGAAATAAAAATAATGGTAATTAATGACCTTAGAAATGGATTATATTTTTATCATTGTAGAAATTGTAAATTATGAAAAACTGGGAAAGTTAAAATCCAAAACTTTCACAGGCTAGAACAGTAGTTCAAATATAAGAATATAAAAGACTCATAATGGAAAAGGCTATTCACATCCAGATAAAAACTCTGGAGTTTGAATGCAGATCAAAGCATACTACTTTGGTTTTTTTGTTGTTTCTTTCTTTCTAATGGTTTTCCTTTTTCTGATTCTTCTTTCAGAACATGATTAGTGTGAAAATATGTTTAATATAATTATATATGTATTACCTATATCAGACTACTTACCATCTTGCAGAGGAAGGAATGGATGAAAAGAGGGAGAAAAAATTTGGAATTTAAAATCTTATAAAAATAAATGTGGAAAACTATACATACAATTAGAAAAAGCTTTGATTAAAAAATTGCAAGTAGAAGTTGAAGAAGGCATGGTAAGACAATAATTAATAATATGAAAATTGTAAATGGAATATTAATTCAATCTGAATTGAAAGTGCATTTTAGTCAACAACTAATGTAACTTTAGATCGCATAAATTCAACAATATCTATACTATCACCACCACCCAACAACAGTTGAACAACAACCCCAACAACAGCTAGACAACTTTCTCCAGACTGAGAGAGGGCACATTTTTTCTGGTTAGATTGTATTCAGTGTATTATGATTCTCTTTGATTGTTACATTTTAGGAAGCTTATTGAAAATCTAGAGTATATTTAGAGGAGGGTAAGTGTACTCAAAACATGACAGATGAGTTTCATTTGGAGGAATTGAGAACTGTCCACCTGGAGAAGAAAAAAAAAGACATAGAGGTGATGTGATAGCTGTTTTTTAATGCCTAAAAAATCCATCATATGAGAATGAGGGTTAAAGTTATTTTTCTTGGCCCCAGAGAGAACTGGGAGATATGAGTAAAAGTTATAGAGATATAAATTTGGACTTGATATGAGGAAAACCTTCCAAAAATTAGAGCTGGAAGTGGAATGTTTGCTTGAGGGCTAAGTAAATCTCCTTTTTCTGGAGCAGAGACTAAGTAATTACTTTTTAAGAATGTTGCAAAGGGAATTATTACTCAGGTATAGGTTAGACTTGACCTTTGAGGATTATTTCACATCTAAGATTCTGAATTCTCTGATTTTTAAAAGTAATCTTATAGGAAATGGGAGATATTTTAGGCTTTTGATAAATGTAGATTATCAGAAGTAGAATGAAGGGTGGTTAAAAAGTGGAGACAATGAATTCAGAAAGAATAATTATGAGGCAGTCAGTGACTCCGGGTGGGGGGGCGGGGAGGAGGATTTCAATTATGGTAGTGGCAATAGGGAGAACAAAAGATAAATGTAAAATATTGGAAAAAATGATCAACAGGATGTGTTGACTAATTAGATTAGGTGTAGAAAAATAAAAGATGACTTTAAAACATTGAATCTAGGTGACAGATAATTTTTGTACTATTAATTTAAAAGAGAAATTTGGAGTAGGAATCGTTTTGAATGGAGGGATAAGTTTTGTTTTGTACCTGATGAGGTACAGATGGAATGGAAATAAAACTAGACAGAATTATGGATGTGAGTTTAGGTGAATAGTGAGGGGCATAGATTTGGAAGCAAGAAATATGTGCCAACCAGATTCCCTCGCAGTTGTGCTCCAAGAAATTCACAGAAGTTCTAGACAAATTGTGGGTCTAAATCCTCTCTAAACACAAATTATGTTCTGTTATGTGTATGTTATTCACATTTATTTCAAGACAAAAGTGTTTAATGAAGAATCAGAGTAATAACCAATGATATTAATTCAGGCCTCTCTTTGTGTGTGTGCATGAGGTAAGAGAAGCCAAAATGGCAGAGAAAAGAAAAGGACTTACCTAAACTCTCCCAGATTTCCTTCTGAACAACTTTATATAACTCCTCAAAATAAATTCTGGAGTGGCAGAGCCATTGGATGAGGTGAAATAATTTTCTAGCCCTAGACAATTTAGAAAGTCTCTGGGAAAAGCCTATTGCACTGGTGTGAGAATGTAGTGTTGGTTGTACCAAGACAGGACAATCCTTAGCAAACCAGGATCACATCTTTGGTGATACTGAATCAATAGCGGTAGCTGGTAGCCGTTTTTTTGGGGAATTCTTAACTTTCAGAAGGTAAGGGGGTTGGGCAACTGGTCAGAAGCAGACTATAGCGATCACTATGCGGGCACTGGGGGCAGAACTCTTTTGTGTCACCCTTTAATGGATCCAGATTGCAATCCCACAGTAAGGAGGAACTGTAATTCGTCTGTGGAGACAAAATGCTGATTATAGCTCCAGGGCAGAAAAGAATGTTTTCTTCACTCAGATATCAGAGTAGAAGGCAGAAGAATAGTAGATATACCTCTCTTTGGATCATACAACCTTGCAAAAATTGAAAACATACAAACTCCCCAAACTAGCTACACAGAAAGCCTGAAGCTTGTCACAGTGTTCCTTCTACCCTAGAAGCAGAGCCCAAATTTAATATAAATTTATAAGAAAAAGGTAGAAACAGTAAAAAAAAAAATATATATATATATATATATATATATATATATATATATTGACCCTAGAAAGTTACTGTAGTAATAGGAAAGATCAAAACATAAACTCATAAGAAGACAATAAAGTCAAATGGTTACATACAAAGCCTCAAAGACAAAAAAGGTGAATTGTTCTCAGGCTCCAAAAGAATTCCTAGAAGAATTCAATAAGGATTTTAAAAATCATATAAAAGAAGTAGAGGAATGAAATGACAGTGATGCAAGAAAATCACAAAAAAGAATCAGAGTAACAAAAGTTAAAATAGACTATTTCTCAAAAGACTGGAAATGTAGTGTTATAAAAACATACATTCCTAGTTAGAAGAGCAAGTATGTTTGGGGATCATACAGAGCATTTACACATGGGGAACACATACAGCCAAGGAACAAATGGACAACTTGTGCTTATGCTGATGTCATCGTATTTCTCTCTGCTAGAGACTGTTCCTCACTGGACATTGTTTCTCTGCCCAGGCTGCTCTTTAGTGATCCAAACATTTTTGAAGGCATATTTATCCACTATGGATATTGTGGTTAGTAAGCCTGTTCCCTACATAGAAGTTCTATAGGTTCCTCAGCTAGCTCTTCCAATCTCTTATTCATTTTCAGCTACATTGCGTGTGTGTGTATGTTGGGGTACTATGCCTCTTCCCATCTATATCTCAGAGATGAGAGAAAGAATAATAAGACTTATTTGTATATACATATTCTATTAAGACATAAGGATATATATATATATGTACACATATATTTGAAATATACATTTTTTGGTTATTTTTGTGGTTTCAGTTGTGTATGACTTTTTGTGACCTCCATTTGAGATTTTCTTGGCAAAGACATTGGAGTAGTTTGCAGTTTCCTTCTGTAGCTCATTTTACAGATGAGAAAACTGGAGCAAATAGGGTAAATGACTTGCCCAGGATTATACAGCTAAAATATTTGAGGGCAGATTTTAATTCAGGAAGATGAGTTTTCCTGACTCTAGACCTGTCACTCTCTCCAACCGCACTATTTGCCTTGATTAAACACACACACACACACACACACACACACACACACTAAAAAACAAAAAACCTATCTCCATTTAGGCTTTTTTTGGCAAAGATACTATAGTGGTTTTCTATTTCCTTTTCCAGCTCATTTTATAGATGAGGAAACTGAGGCAGAGTTAAGTAACCTGTCACAGAACTTATACATTTCTGAGACTATACTTGGAACCAGGTCCTCTTGACTCCAGGGTTGGCTCTGTGTCCATTGAGTCACATAGCTTCATATATATGTATATATCAGTATATCTATATCTATAATATATATGTGTACAGGCATATATATATATATATAAGTATATATAGACATATAGGATGTACCAATACACACTTTCACATGTCTTTTCATATACACACACACACACATACATATATATATATATGTACATACATGAATATATCAATAGGATTCCTATCTTTAGATCTTTTCAGAACTGCAAGCATCCAGAAACAAAGTAGTGCCTATTTACTGAAGAATAATTAAATAAATTATGGTGATATTAATGTAATGGAATATTTTTGTGCCATAAGAAATGATGAAATAGGCAGTTTGAATTGAAAATAGGAAGACTTCTATGAATTGACACAGAGTGAAATGAGCAAAATTAGAAGAACAATCTATATAATGACAACATTACTTAATTAAACAACTTTGAAAGACATTAGAACTTTAATCGGTGCAATGAAAAATCATGAGTCTAGAGGACTGAGGGTTTAATCTTTCATTAAAAAAGTATTATTCAGTGAGGAGGAAAGGAAGAGATAATTACTTGTTCAAGCCTTTTTTTTTTTTTGTAAGTCCACCCCACTCCCATTCTCTTCCCCTCCTTTTTTAGTAAGAGGTAGGGAGTAGGGAGAAGCTCTTCTATGTAGTGGTTGTGAATTGCCTTTCCTAGTCAAGCTGTACTAGAAAGTAGTAAATACCCAAGATAAGTTGTATTTACTTTTTTGTTTTACTGTTTGCTCTGACAACTTTAGTGCAATTCTGATTTCTTTTATAACCAAAAATCTTCTCAGTTCTTAGAATATGGATAATCCATAGCCCTTCTTAGTTATCATATACATACTCAATCCTGCATTAGGGGGAAAGTATTCTGAAAACCCAATTTCTTAAAGGGAAAAGGATCTTAGTGCAATCTTGATGAAGAGACTAACAATTTCTTCCCACCATAATTCTCTGTACTATGATTCCCCTCTCCTTTTAAGAATACAGCCTTGAATGTCTTTTGCTGCTATCTGTACAAATACTAGTTGAGAAGATAAGTGAAATTTCAATGGGGGAGGGTTTAGAGTTGGAAAAAGCAAAGATATTTCTCTGCCAAAGCCAGTCCCTATTCGAGTTCTGGTTTGTCTTCCCTTTCATTATCTCTGGGCTTTGACATAACTATTATTTCCTTTCCACACTGTCACCTCATCTAGTCAGTAAGCAAGCATTTTTATTAAACACTTACTAGGTGCCAGGCACTGTGTTAAAAGTAGGAGATACAAAAAAGGATAAAAACATGTTCCATGTCCTGAAAAAGCTATCATTCAAAATGGGGAAACAATATGAAAATAAGTATATGCTTATATAGATGGTACAGTGAATAGAATACTGGGCTCCAATTCGGAAGATTTATCTTTATGGGTTCAAATCCGGCCTCAGGCACTTATTAGTTGTCTAATCCTGGGCAAGTCACTTAATACTGTTTGCCTCAGTTTCCTCACCTATAAAATGAGCTGGAGAAGGAAATGGTAAACCACCTTAGGATCTTTACTAAGAAAACTCCAAATAGATCACAGAAAGTAGGACACAGTTGAAATGAATTAACAACAAAACAGCAATTTTCAAATTACTAATCTGCAAAATAAGGAGATGGAAGGTGACTTCAAGAGTTCTTCTGAACTGTGAGTATACTGATTTTGTATTATCAAATCCTCAGATTCTTCAGAGGCTGTAACTTCTAAACTAAGCACCAAAGGCAGAAGCCTTTTTTGGCTTCTGGTCTAGGGGCACCTCCCCCTTAGCACTCATGTTCCCTGAAACTACAGCTGAGGCAAGTACTGACTTGATGTGGCTGTTGATTTTCAAATAAACATTACCAAGAGCTCTGTTAGGCTAGGATGACTGCCAAGATTGCTTGGGGAAAGCAGAATCACAGAGGCATTATGGGTACTGCTTTGAGACCTCTATGAAAGGTATTTAGGCTGAATATTAATTTTAAATGATCTGAGGAGATAATGACTAGCCTGTACTAATGCTCCACTTTGGCTCAAATAACCATCCATGTTCCTTGTTCAGTACACACCGTTTTCTTACTAGCCCATCAGGGTTTGAATCTAAGCATAAGTGGCTTCATTGAATGAAAATGAAGAGCATTTTTAAAAGATTAATCTGCAGATGTGCAAAACCTCCAGATTTGAACTTGAATTTTCCAGCTTTGGATGTCACGTGTTCCTCGCTGGTGCTTTAAATATGCTCTCTTCAAAAAAAAGGAAAAAAAGGGCATATAAAGGGCAGCCAATTGAAGCTATCAGGCCTTGGTTCAAAAAGAGTTCAGGTAGACTGTGCCAAGTTCTAACCTGTTCTGGTTGAGAGCAAGGAGGCCCTGGTGGTATCGATTTAGTGTGTGGTTTCAGCTGTCGCAGCTGCCCAACAATAATTAAGGAAATGAGGGGCTTCTCCCCAGCTCTCTCAGATCCTCTCACCCACAGTAGGCAGAAAAACAGTAAGGATCAAGCCTGGAAGATGACTCTCTGAGATGGATTCCCTCCTGTCAAAGAAGAAAAGGAAAAAGCAGATCTAAATTAAAAAAAAAAAAAAAATTGAAGTTTTCAAGTCAGATTTTAGGTCCCCCATTTTTTGTCCCCTCTGTCTTCAGGAATGATGAAGAAACAAAAAATAAACAAAATGAAACAGTTAAGTGCTGATTTGAAAGAAAAATGGCAAAAGACACAGTGGGGATCCCATGGAAGAACATGGACAGGAATTGACTTTAGTGTACAGAAAAATTCTACAATTGTCATCTCTTGCAAAACCCACCTAAATTATCCATTAGAGGAATCAGGTGGCATATTGAATAAAATTCTCATAGAATCAGGAAGATTGGAGATCAAATATTCTCAGACACTTATTGACTGCCTGATCTTAACAGGATATTATTCTGTCAGCCTCAGTTTCTTTGTCCATAAAATGGGATACTCCCACTTCATAGGATCAAATGAAATAACACTGCAAAGTTAACATGCTACATAGCTATTACAACAAATAATAATGAAAATTCTTATATTCCACTCTCCTTGATGCTAACTAGGTGTCTAAATAAGCTTTTTAGAAACCAGCTTCTTAAAATCTGTAGACCACAACCCGATGTGAGGTCTGAAAACTGAATGTATTAGTCATAAAATTGTGATTTATTATCAGTAAATATTTGATTTTAATACTTATTTTATATATTATAGCCCCCAAATCATGTAAAAATTTCTAGGGGGAAAAAGGATTGTAAATGGGAAAATTTTAAGAAGTCCTCCTCTAGATAACTCACTAGGCTTCCTCGGTTCAATGGTGAAAAGATTTAAGGCACATACCACTACAGAAGAAATGAAAGAGGAAATGAGTAGAAAGTTTAATATGATGGGAAAGAATACATTTTTGATAGTCACTGAACCCAAAAAATAAATAGTCTCACCCAATTTTTTACTGATTTATGTAATAGTTTTTCTCAGTCTAATTATTTCTAAAGCACAAAATAATTCCTTCCTCCTGAGGAGCTTCTACTCCCAATTGCATTGTTTCCCATTCACCCCCTTCCACCCTGACCCTTTTCTGTATTGGGAAAGCTATTGAAAATAGCTGTCTTCCAAATTAAAATGTAATCATGTTTTTAAAAATAATCACAATTACTTCAATATGAATCTACTGTCTTCCTCCCTAAATCTCCCATCTCCAAAACAAAAGGAAACATAGGGAAGGAATTGTCCAATACATAAAAAAGATTTTTTTTTCCCTTTTTAACAAAGAAATGTAAATCCTTCAGGACCAAAATCTTTTTTTCCTATGGTCTTTGAATTCCCAGAACCTATCTCCGTGTCCAGCAAAGATAAGTGCTTAATACATGGTTTTTGAATTGAAGAGAAGAAATGGGTTGGGACCAAGGAAGAAGAAAAGTATCTGTTCTTAGAAATTTTATTGAAAACTCAGCCTTCTGGCAAAATAATCAACTATGGAATGAAATGAGGGAGGAAAGTTAGCAGGAGCTGTCATTCTGGGACCAAGTTAGATTTCTTGCTGAGGATGTTGTTTTCATCTAAGATCACAGGAAATCCTCTGAAATGGTTAATAGCTAATTTTCTTAAGAGGTTCAGTCATGCTGCTCACCCTTTCTGCTTCCTATCTGTCAACTTGAATCTTCAATTGAAACTCAGTCTTCTGGGCCAAAACAATAAACCTGATAGGCTACTTAAATTAAATATTAGGTGTATTTGTTTTTAATATTGCACACTTTGAAGTCATTTTCTTTTTTAATAAGGTCTTATGTACTTAGGCCTTCCCTGTGTATTGGGGTTTGGGAAAATGACACCTTTGAAAGTATCAAAGGTTCACATGTATTTCATAGCTACCCTCAAAAATAAACATAACCTGGAAACGATCTGCAGACACATTTAATTAAGCATTATATTTTATCTTGATATTTGCTTAAGCATTTGTAGTTGTTGCAAAGCTGACATGGCTACAACCCAGTGGTTTGTTTCTGTGTCCTGAAGGCACAAGCAATTGAAAAACACATTGGAGATTTATGATCTGTTTCAGACAAGTTTTGTTAATATTCCTTGGAGACTGTGCCCATTTATTAATATGTCATAACTGTTCTTTAAGCAATAACTTTTCTCATCAATTTAATGTGACAAAATCCACATTTTCATATCACCCCTAACTCCTGATTGTATCACATTTGTACTAATGAAAAGAAGTTAATTGTATAAAATTCTGCCTCTAGTATTTATGAAACTTCAAGGTGACATCACCAGACAAAAGCACATATTTTTGGCCTCTAAAATGGAATTTTTTTTGTTGCCTCCATTTCTTCAATGAGCAGGAAGACTAAGAAATACTCTTGAGGAATCACATTAATTCTTCAATTTTTTGTGGCTATTTTTGTTCTATCCTTTGATAGTGAAGCTCAGTGCCTTACAGGTCTAATTTTGTTTCTATTTATATAAATATAATAATTAGTTGACAACTTTGATGGCATATTCACATCTTCACCAAGAATGCTTAAAGTTTCAGATGGTTGGTTGTGGGTGTAAGTGACACCTGACACCATGATCTCAGTGAGGCAAAACTGATGAGACTATGAAGTAGGAGGTGAAATATCTGAAGCACACTACTTTTCTTTAGTTGGGTTTTTAATGCTTCAAGCATAAAAATGGAAAGAAAAGCAGTCATAACTCAACTGAAAGTGAATGCTGCCAAATTATAAATAACAAGTTTGGCCTCATAAAAGATAGAAGAAAATACTTTCCTCAACCTCACTCTTTTCAAAAATGAAAGATTCAGAAATGTGGGATAATGCATATCTATTTTCAAACTTTTCAAAATATTGATCACTTTCAGGGATTTTTCTCCCTCTTCTTTTCTTAAAAAAAAAAGAACTTTATTATAAATGAGAGGTCTCTGAGAGGCAAGACGGGAAAAAGATATCAGAGAAAACTTAGGCAATATAAAAAACAAAAGATAAGTAAAGTCATTTAAAATAGAATAGAAAAAATAAGTTTGATTGGAAAAATAGGAATAGGTCTGGCATTATGAAGTATCATTTTTTTCGTACTTGATTTTTGAAAAGATTGGATTTGGGGAATGTATCTTTTCATATCTCTTCTTTGAGGTTAAATTTGTTCTTTATAATTCTACAGTATTCACTTGCAATTGGGGGTTGTTTTTCTCTCCATTTCTATTGTCAAGTCAGCAAGCATTTATTAAAAGCCTGCTATATTCTAGGCATTTTCCCAAACTCTAGAGAGTTTTTTTTTTAATTCAAAACTAATTTTTTCCCTCAGGAAAAATAATTAGTGGCAGAGACAAGATGATAATATACACATACACATCTATACAAATATGTATACACATATACATATATTTGTATATACATATATATATATATTTGATGAAATAGATAATTTTTCTGTGGTAAATGTGGTGGAATATTAGGGGGACTAATGTTTCAACGGTTAAGTGTAAGGCCTAAGTGTGTGTATATTGTGTATATATGTGTATGTGTCCTGTACAAGTTAAATGTCTAATAATCTCAGAAGGATTCAAAGGGACTTAGAAAGGCTTTCAGAAGGTAGTATTTTAGCTGAGAGTTAAGGGAAGCCAGAAAGCAGCAAAAGATAAAAATGGGGAAAACTCTAGATTGGGGGAAAGCCAATGAAAATGCAGAGTTTGGAATTGGAATATTATATACAAGGAATAACAACAAAGTTAGTGTCATTGAATTATAAACTTCTTAGAGGGATTTGAAGTGTAAGAAGACTGGAAAGATAGGAATGGAATATATTGAGAAGAATTTTAAAAGCCAAAGAAAGAACTTTATTTTTGATTCTGAAGGTAATAGCGAGCCACTGAAATTTATTGAATAGGAACATAACATAGGAGCATGCTTTTGGAATATATCTAATAATAGCTGTTTGAAGGATGTACTGGGGGGAGAAGATACTTGAGTCAGTGAGTAAAACCAGAAGCCAACTGCAATAATCTAAGTGTAAAGTGATGGGTTCCTCTACACCAGGTCGTTGGCAGTCACGAGAGAGAAAGTGTACAAGAATTAGGATTGACAGTACTGGGTAACAGATTGGATATGAGTGCTGAAAGTAAAGAGTTGAGGATGACTTTCAAGTTCCAAGCCTGTGTGATGAGATAATAATCTTGACAAGAGAAGAAAAAAAGCAAAGAAGATTTAGGCAAAAGATAATTAGTTCAGTTTTGGACACATTGAATTAAAGATATAGGAGTAGCCAGTTGGCACAATAGATAAAGCTCTGCCCCTGGAATTAGGAGAATCTGAGCTCAAATTTGGCTTCAGACACATAGTAACTTCATAACTGGACAATTCACTTAACCCCAATTGTTCTGGGAGGAAAATATTTAGGAACATTAAGTTCAAGATGTAAAATAGGATTTAGAGATTATGGTAGTCATCATATATATTGATTTCTGAACTATGCTTAGTCCCCTCTCTATTAGTTCATGTAAGTCTTTCCATGCTTCTTTCTATATAATAAATGCTTGTTACTTTTTAGAGCACAGATACTTTCCATTCCATTCACATACTACATTTTGCTAATCTAGTCTCCCATCAATTGTATCTACTTAGCTTCCTATTGTTTGCTCCCACAAAAAGGATATTGTAATAAATATTTTGTTTTCTATGCAACATTTCATTTTTCCATGATTGTGTTTAGGTATATCTCTAGCAGTGGAAACTCTGGGCCATATTTTGTGGACATTTTAAACATTTTGGGGGGGCATAATTCTGAATTGCTTTCCATCTTTCTTTTTAAAATATACATTTTTAAACATTCTTTTCTTTTTTAAAATTTTGAGTTTCACTATGCCCAAAAGGCTATCAAACTGTGCATATCTTTTGATCCAGCAGATCAAAGAGATAATAAAAAAGGGAAAAGGACCCACATGTGCAAAAATGATTGTGGCAATCCTTTTGGTAGAAGCAAGGAATTGGAAACTGAGTGGATGGTCATCAGTTGGAGAATGACTGAATAAGTTATAGTATATGAATATTATGGAATTATTATTGTTCTATAACAAATTAGCAGGATTATTTCAGAAAGGTCTGGAGAGACTTATATGAATTGATGCTAAGTGAAGTGAGCAGAACCAGGAAAACATTGTATACTGCAACATCAAGATTATATGATGATCAATTCTGATGGACATGGTTCTTTTCAATAGTGAGATGATTCAGGCCAGTTCCAATGGTCTTAGGATGAAGAGAACAATCTGCACCAAGAGAGAGGACTGTGGGGACTGAGTGTAGGACACAACATAATATTTTCACTTTTTTATTGTTGTTTGTTTGCATTTAGTTTTCTTTCTCATCCTTTTCCTTTTTGATCTGATTTTTCTTTTGCAGCATGATAACTATGGAAATATATATAGAAGAATTACATGTTTACATATATAGGATTACTTGCCATCTAGGAGAGGGGGTGGAGGTGAAGGAAGGGAGAAAAAAATGGAATACAAGGTTTTGCAAGGGTAAATGTTGAAAATTATCTATGCATGTTTTTTTTTTAAAAAAAAAGCTTTAAAAATAAAATAAAATTTTGGGTTCTAGATTCTCTTCTTTCCTTGCTTACCCATTGAGAAGGCATACAATATTATATAATTGTGATAAACATATTTAAAATTATCAATATTGCAAAAAGCAAAAAAAAAAATGGGAAATACTTCAGTTTGCTTTCATAATTCATCACTTCTATCTCTGAGGGTGAATATAGCATTTTTATCATGTCTTGAGGCATTGTTTTGATCAAAGTAGCCAGTTCTTTCACAGTTGATCATCATTACAACATTGCTGTTTCTGTATAGATCTCCTTGTAAAATGATCTTTTTCTACTCACTTCAATTTGCATCAGTTACCATCTTAACATTTATTTTTTTTCTGAAATCACTTTCCTTATCATTTCTTATATCATAATAGAATTCTATCACAATCATATGCCACAATATGTTTAACCATTCTCCAATTGATTGACATTGCTTAAAGTTCCAATTATTTGCCATTACTAAAAGAGTTTTCATACGTATTTTTGTGTATATAGGCTCTCCCCCACATCCTTTAAAAATTTTGGTACAAATCTGGTTGTGATATTGTTGGTTTTATAATTCTTTGAGCTTAATTCAAAATTTTTCTTTAGAATAGTTACATCACTTCACAACTCTGCCACAGAGTTTATAAATGTACCTGTTTTTCCTTATCTCTTCAAGAACTTTTTATTTTTGATAGGTGTGAGCTGATATCTCAGAGTTGTTTTAATGTTTCTTTTATTTCAAAATAAATAGTAATTCAGGAGCATCATTTTTTCAAATGATTATGGATAGGCTTGATTTCTTCTTTTGAAAACTTGTATTTTAAATCCTTTGATCATCTATCAATTGGGGAATAGTTTTGTTTTTTTTTAATTCACTCAGTTCTCTATAAATTTGGAAAATGGGGGTTTTATCAAAGAAACTTGCTTTCTAAAATATAGAAATATATTACTACTAAATTACCCACTAAATCAGTGGGTCTATATATTTTTATTTCCTCGAACCAACTCCAATGAGAGTGAGGGTCAAGTATTGTCCATACCTTCCAATTTCCTTTCTGTTACAACTAATCTTCTTCATGTTCCTCATTTATGTGAGAAAATGTATGCCATTCTCTCTCTTCTTTCTTCTCCTTATGCATCCCTCTTTTGTATCCCTACATTTTTTGAAGATCATCCCAACATAATTGACTAAAACTCATGCCTTCCGAGACTTACATGAACTGATGCTAAGTGAAGTGAGCAGAACCAGGAGATCATTATATACGTCAACAACGATACTGTATGAGGATGTATTCTGATGGAATCAATTGATCAAGGATGGACAGAAGCAACTACACCCAAAGAAAGAACACTGGAAAATGAATGTAAACTGCTTGCATTTTTGTTCTTCTTCCCGGGTTATTTTTACCTTCTGAATCCAGTTCTTCCTGTGCAACAAGAGAACTGTTTGGTTCTGCACACATATATTGTATCTAGGATACACTGTGAGATATTTAACATGTATAGGACTGCTTGCCATCTGGGGGAAGGGGGGAAGGGAAGGAGGGGGAAAGTCGCAACAGAAGTGAGTGCAAGGGATAATGTTGTAAAAAAATTACTCAGGCATGGGCTCTGTCAATAAAAAGTTATAATAAAAACAACAACAAAAACCTCGTGCCTTCTGTCTATGCAGACTCCTTTTAACTGCTGTAATAATAATAAAGTTCTTAGATGTTAGAAATATCATCTTTTCATATAGGAATGTAAGCAGTAATATACTCATATAAATGCACATATAGATGTATATGTATATTTGTATACATATACACATGCACACACACACATATTTATTGTAAATAATCAAGGGAGAATCCTTGCATTTGCTGTACCACATATATCCTTTTTGCCAGAAACCTAAATACAAAACCAGTTCCATGAGAAATTTTTCAGTCCAGTATGAGGGGATGCCCTAATTATCCTCATTGCCTGTTTATTGTTTAAAATAATACTTAAACTTATACATTATTGTAATCTCCTTCTATTACATTAATTTTTTATATGCGCATATTCTTCCTGCTAAAATTTTTGGCTTCTTGTGGCACAAAGGCAGTTCTTTTGTTAAAAAAAAAAAAGAGAGAGATTGAATACATTATAGTAAAAGTTCAGAACATTTGTTGGAGAGAAGACAATAGAGTTCAACATTTAGACTTTGCTTAGGATACAGAAATATCTTTGATTCATCAAGCATTGTCCTAGCTATAGTATATAGTAGTTTAAAATTTTTATAGGATAATTTCAGTACTTGAATTTGGATGCATGGTTATGAATTGTAAATTGATTATCATTTTAGTCAGTGACCTTTTAGAGTGAGTAAGATGTTTTAAGAAAATTTATACTTATTATTACTGTTTCATGTCACTTTCCTGGCTGGGTAATTTCAAGTTGATACAGAAAACTGAATTCCATTTATCTGTAAAATGTTTCCATACTATTCTGGTTCAATGCATCATCATCACTGAGGAGGCAAAATTTGACTGCAAAGGCTATAATGCATCTTGTTTGTAAGTAGGGAACCAACTCCTCTTGGACCCTCTTAATAAATTATCTTCTTTTGAATCAAACAAAAAGCTACTATTATTGTCACATTCCTTGGGGGAAGTTGCTTCTGACTTAGTTACAACCCATGGCTTGGTAACTTTTCTTTCTAAATGTATAGTTGTTTCCCTCATCTCTGGCCTGTTAACTTTCATGATCCCACTTTCACCATACTGAGAATATAATGCTAAGCCATGGGGTCATCACATTTTTTTCTGATATATGCAAATAATACCGAAAGATCTGTGAATTCTAAAATGAAAAGATTCTTTAATGGTCTACTATAAAGAAGGTGATTAAAAAAAATAAAGACCAGTATTTTGGGCCTTCCAGTTTTTTATACTTTTGCAGTTTGCACAGAAGCATTTGATTTTCCCTTCTCTCCTTTGGAGGTTCCTCCCCTCTGCTTTTTCTGAGCACCCTCCTAAATCCATGACATCTAATTGGGTTGTAAATCTGAGCAGACAGATGCAGATTGTAGAACTTTCACAGGGGAGCAAAATCTTTCTGTTTTCCTTTGTGGCTGGGATCTTTAGTGTTTGTGACAACTGAAAGTCTACCATTGTTATCCTGCAGAAGTCGTGTCAAGAGTGCCTTATACTTCCTTTCCGCCAAAAGGTCTTTTCAGACTGTCTTGTGACAACCTTTAATAGAGATTCATGTGTTAGTATGATTGCTTGTGACAGTCCTTATTCTTCTAAATTACCTCTGTGGACCTGCAGTACATCTCCAGCGCATCTGTTTTTCACTTTCCTGACAACATGTCATGTCAAAATATCTGTCAGTAGGCACCATCACTAATCAGGCATAAAAATACACAGCATAATAATAATAAAAAGACCTCAACCTAATCCTGCCTTCTGAATCACCCCTTTTTTAGTGGGAAATGAAGTCAGGTTGACTTTAATCGATGATGGCATGGTACACATCATGAGTTGTATGGTTAAGTGCTTAATTTGCCTTCAAATACTGTTCTCATTTAGACAAGAGAAAAGATGTAGGTGTAGCGTTTTATTATGGCTGTGGGAAGGGATTAAGTTAGAGATATACTGGTAAATGTTTAACAATCAGATGTAAAAAAAAAGAAGGGGGGGGGAATAAAAACTCAAGAGGAATATGCTTCAAAGTCTAATCAGCATTATTTACATTTTCTTCAACATTTTTAAAGTCTAAAAATCAACAAAATGATATCATTTATCCATTTCTAATTAATGTGTGAATGTTTCCACTGAATATATTAAATTGATTAGGATTAGACTTAGTTGCAATGTACCCCTGAATTATGCCATATATACAATATATATCAAAACAACAAGATCTGGCAGCAGGATGAAGCAGACATAGTTCCAGATTTATATTCATGCCTTTTCTTTCTGAGGGGATCAAATTACATTAATGGTTTTTACCCACAAATGAGATGGAATTATATTTCTGGACCCCCTTTTGCTTCTCAAAATAAATACTCAATAATAAATTTTCATTTTTAACAATAACATACTAATCCCAAAGTATGAAACACAAACTATTAGTACATCTTTAACTTGTTGTTTTTCAGTTGTTTCAACTGTGTCTGCCTTTGACACTTTGTGACCTCATTTGGGGTTTTCTTGGCTAACATACTATAATGGTTTCTCATTCCTTTCTCCAGCTTATTTTACAGATGAAGAAACTAAGGCAAGCAGAGTTAAGGGAATTGTCCAGAATCACACAGGTAGTCAATGTGTGAAGTTAGAAGTAAATTAGGAAGATGAGTTAGGCCCAACACTATCCTCTGTGCCACCCAACTGCCCACATCTTGCATACAGAATGAAAAATTAGCTTCAATAATCCTTCTTGTTTCAAATTATTAAAAATAAGATAATAGAGTTTAAGTTAAAAGAGACCTTAGAGATCATGTAATTCAGTCCTTCAATTTTACGAATGAATAAACAGTAGCTAAGAAAATTGAAACAACCTGCTCCAGATAACAGGGAGTAACTAGAAGAGGTGAGCTTTTTACTCCAGTCGGTGTCCAAATCTGATAATTCTTTTCTGCACCAGTAGAACTGATTCAGAGACTATGAAATGATGAACAGCTTATACCCTGAACCTGAAAATGTCAAATGAAGTTGGTAGAACTAGGAAGCATTTTGTCCTTTGTGCTTGTTAAATATAGCAAAAACAAACAAACAAACAAACAAACAAAACAAAACAAAAATAAATCTTTGAAATTAGGAATGCACAATGATTTTTTAAAGTTGTTTTTTTTTTTTTTTTCCTGTCTGGAAAAAATCATTCTTTACACAATTTCATTGCTCTTCCTAGCACACACTAATTTCAAAAATACTTTTGAAATCACAAACCAAATGACCTTTGCATTTGTGTTATAGATGGAGAAAAGGTGAAAATATTTGAGTTTTTAGATGTTAATAAGTGCTCATCAAAAATATTCAAATGAGGAAGGAGACAGGAAGATCACAAGCCCTTATTCAAAGTTATTTGGTAACTTAAACATGTTCTCTTAAAAAAAAAAAAGAATCCTGGCACATTTTATTTTCTTAAAAATAAGTTTTTGTTGATCAATATATTGAAAAGGTCTAAAACCCTACACTATGTAATTCCTGTAGATCTCCCACTTCCACAAAATGGTAGGTTAGGGTATTTTTTTATATATCCTAATTTGATTCTCACTTGATTTTTATAATTTTTTCACTTATTTACACTGTTGTAGTTGTTGTGTATATTGTTTTCTTGACTCTGTTGACTTCATTCTGGATCAGTCAATATAGGTCTTTTCATGCTTCTCTGTATTCATTACATTGACTCTGATGACTTCATTCTGCATCAGTTAATATAGGTCTTTTCATGCTTCTCTGTATTCATCACATATCCTTTCTTACACCTTCAGAATGTTACATTGCATTAGCATCACACAGTTTGTTTAGCCACTCCCCAATTGATAGGCTTTTACTTCTTTTATTCAATTATAAACTGATCAATGGAAGGTCTAGTTCCAAAGCGATGGACATTTTAGTTACTTTATTTATACAATTCCCAACTATTCAATATAGTGATTTGGAGCATTTTCCCATAAGGCTACTTGTTTTGACAACTGTTTGATCTTCAAACATTTGTTAATTGGGATAAATCTCAAATCACCTATCTATATCTCTCTATCTAGCTGTCTGTCTGTCTATCTAGCTATCATTTCTCTTTACATGTATGTATATGTATATGTATAGATGTATCTAAACTATATATGCATGTATATATGATTCACTTAAACAAGAAATTAATATATGTTTAGTTTCTCATTTTAAATATCAACCCCTTATTATAGAAATTTAATGAAAATATTCATATATGTATATAATTTCCCACCAGCAACTTATTCATATTCTAGATGAATTAATGTTGTGTGGCTCAGAAATGGTGAGGGAGTCACCATTAAAAAAAAAAGCTAGAAAGATCTCTGGGAGCAAAACAAAAGTTTATTGTACATTTTTGTGAGAATCGGGCTTCACACCCATGGAGCAGGCAATCAAAGGGAGGAGGCACCTTCTGGGACAGGTTTGACACTTTAAATAGTCCCTAATGCAAACACTCCTCCCACCACTGATCATCATCCTCATTGGCTAAGGGTCTTACATGCTAAATGTGGGGAACTACCCAAGAAATTAAACTTGACCAATAAGTACATAGTTGTCCTTTTTCGATTGAAGTAGAGAGAAAATGATGTCATGAGAAGATAGCAGGAAGGGCACTTAGGTGTGCCTTTGAGTCAGTGCTCAAGGACCTTCAGGCCTACTCCAATTCTGAAATAGATGAAGCCTTACTCGATTTTCACAACTGTCCTGAGAGATCTCACCTCATCTTGTTCAATGTTATTTTTGCAAGGAATTTTCTTGTTCTCTCTTCATCTATAAAGCCAGTATTATCTTCCTTTACTTTAATCTTTCCCACTGGTTCTCTACTCCTCACTCCTGATGCCCTCTTCTCATTGGATAATCTTCCTTCCTTGCCCTTCTTTCAGGTAGTTCTTATCATTAGTTTTCTAAATTTCTTCTTTTTTTGGTACCTCTTTCCATAATGTTTTTTTTTTTTTTCCTCATTCTCTTCATTATCCATTTTCTCTCTGTTTACTTCAGACCCTCATTTTCTGGTTCATGACACCCATAATTATCTGACCTCTCTCTTATCTCTGTATTTTTCATGGAATCAAAGCTTCCAAGGTATCCATTTTAGGTTTTCTTCCTAGTTGCTTTCTGCCACTGCCTTGTAGGGCTTACATCATGGGATCCCCCTTTTCCATTGTGCCTCACTTCTAGAACAATGACAGTTATTGCAGATGTCAAAGAAGACACTGCCCCTATTGCTTCCCTGATTATACAATTCACTACTGCTCTATATGTTATCTTCTTGATCTTTGTATTATGTTTATGTGGAAATCCCCACATGGCCATGCTTTCCTATTTCTCCAGATAATAGTTATGTCAAGGGATTCTAATTTTCCCCCTCACCAGACCAGTAGTCTTTTCATGTACTAAATTCCCAAGAAATCTTTTTCTGGTTTTTTGTCACTTTGTTACTATTGTCTAATGCATTTTATTCACTTTTCCATTTAAGCTGTTTTTGTTGTTCAAGAGACAAATAATCTTTTCAGTTCTGGTTTTCTTTCTAAAAATGTTTCAGGTTCTTCTTAATCATTGAAAATCCATCTTATCCTGTATGTTTAAATTTAGATTTTCAGTTTATGAAAATGGAGCTATATTCTAAGCTCCATTGCTCTTGGGAATACGAAATTACCACCCCCTCCTTTTTTCTAGTGGATACAAAATAGTCTTGCATTATTTGAATATCCCTTCTCTTTTATTTGAGGACCTTTCTCCTGCTGTCCTATAGAACCTGTTATTTCTGGATTGAATTGTTATATTTAATAACTATATATTTAGAGTTTGCAGATTTGATTTTTATTCTGGAGATGATATGTGAATCTGGAATTTTGTTTTCTATATTCAGAAATTCTGAGGAATCCTCTTCCATTATTTTCTTTATCATGGTCTTAAGATAATTTTTCCTGTCACATTCTTCTGGAAAGTCTATGATTCTTGGGTTGTCTTTAAGTTCAGTATGTTTTGCTTGCATAGTTAATTTCTCTTCTTCTAGATTGTTTTTCATTTCTTCATATTTGCATTCACAATCTATTTTTTAAAATTTCTTTGATGATTTATTGTATATTAATTTTTTCTATTCTATTTATTATTTATATTGTTTAGGCCATAAATTATGTTCCCCATTTCCTTTATTTTGCAGTGTTTATGGATATTTAGAATTGTTTGTTGGGTCTGGAGATCTGATTTCCTTCTGTTACTGTTTTTCTATTGATTTGGTTACATTTAGAATCTTTGAGTTTTCTTCTTCCTTTATTTTTCTTATCATTCACTTCCTGATTCCCTTCCTTCTGATTATGGTTTCCTTGGAAGCTGGAACTTAAAATGTTGCAGCCTTTTCTCATATTGGACAGTTCATGGTTTATAATGCTAACTCTCTGACAACTTACTTTTGGGTAGTCATAATTGACTCCAATTGGGAATTTTTCTTAATAGACTACTGCAAGGACTCCCATATGCACAGTGTTCCGAGATGGCAATATGTTCCATTCTTTCTGTTCTCAATTCTCTTGACTGCCACTCATAGTTCAGAATTGGCATTCTCTGGTACTAGTAGTTCAGAGTTTTGCATTTCTGGTATTTCAATATTGCTTTCCCCCAGTAGGCTTTTGCTTCTGAGGGACTGTGGCCAAGTTGACTGTTGATGCTTGAGAAAACTTTCACAGCCTAAAGTCGCAGTCTTCATGAAGGGCAGACCAAAGATTAAGGTGGGGTTCCATGTAAGCCTATGTGGTATCATTAGGTCTGTTAGTGCAGCCTTCTTGCCTTCTAGTAGTGTGGCAGCTAGTAGAGGGGTACTGAATGGGCCCATGGTCAATGAATATTAATTCCTTCCCCCCTTCAAATTCTGGTTTCTTAATCCATGCTTCATAATTTGTGCTTTGGAGAGGTTTAGAGAATCAAAGAAAATATCTAGTCTGCCATTTTGTTGCTCAGGAAACCCCTAAGTCCCTGGCACACTTTTCAGTTTAATTTGTATTATTAAAATTTTCTCCATCACTTTCTTAAGTCTAAGAAAATCAACAAAACAATAAATCAAGCTTTATTTTGTAGTGTTTGCCAATTTATGAGGTGTAAAAATGCTCACACATTGAAAATTTGACAACTGATTTTGGCTAAAGCTGACTCCAGCGCACCTCCTGCTTAGTGGAAGTTTCTGTGAGATGCTATGGCTGAAATCATTCATTCCTTTGTGGGCAATATTTAAATCATTAATTGGTTCTTAGTAGACAATCCATGTTGATAAGACCTAGCAAAACTTCTACTTCATTAGCTAAATTTAGTTTTACTACTGTGCCATGATTGATAGTTAAGCAACAGGCTGAGACTATGCTGCACAGTTCAAAGGAGATAGCATAAATAAAATCCATGCTTTATAAACTTAAAAAAATCTAGAATTATATTTATAGATATTGTTATTTATTAAGAAGTGATAAGTTTTCTTAGGCTTTGATCAAAATAAAGATTGTATTATTATAATTTTCTTGAAATAAAAAGATTAATAATTTAGACAGCTAATTTTCAATTTATTATAATTCAAACAGCTGTGTAGAGCTTATCTTTCTTCAATCTATGAAAAAACAAATTTGCTAATAATAAAACCAAAATGGCCAGAGGAATTTTTAAACTACTTGAGACAATAAATTTATTTTCAGTCATGTTCAGAAATACCTGTTTATATATAAGCAACTAAAATGCTAATTACCAATCATTTTTACCCATTCATAAAGGAAATCTTTAAGTACCTCTACAGACTATATTCTGCTAGCCAATTTCTGGTTATGGCATGCACTTGAAAGTTAATTTTTTAAAAATCCTAAATTTCTTAAGAAAACATAATTAAATTTCTAATATTTCATTACTTTATAATGTCTTTCTATTTGATTTCCTCAAATAATGAGGTTTTTCTATAAACTAATGACTTGATTTCAAAAGATGTGGGTTCAAATTGTTTCTCTAATTTAACTATATGGCCTTAAACAAGTTATTTAATTTTTTGAGCTGATTTCCTCACTGGGATAAAAGAGAAAAGTGAAAATCAGTCATGAATTGTAAATGATTATGTACTAGTTGAAGATACAATTGGAAAAGAAAAAAACAACAACTATTGAAAATTTACTAAATATGTGTTACTGTGCTATATTCTCTATAAATATCTTTTTCCTTTTCATCATAGCCATGAGGAATAGTGAGTACTATTATTATTATTTCTATTCTTTACAGTCTAGGAAGCACAGGTTAACACATTAAGTGATTTGTTGGGGTCACATAGCTAATCTGAAATTGGATTTGAACTTTAGTTTTCCTTACTCTAAACCCCGTGCTCAATCCACTGTATCACCTAGCTGCCCACAAGAGACAAGTAAATATATGATTATATAAGAAGAGAAATCCAGGGAGAGTTTGTAGCCGAAAGTAATATCTGAGATGGCCTTAGAAGCTGTGTTCCTCCATTGTTTTTTAATAGTGTAAAAAGCATTTGGTGACCTATTCTTATCACTCTTCCTGCTATTATTAGAAGTTATAATCTTATACATACACAAGTATTCCATTGTTGTTTCATTGTAATTGTAAAGGTAACTACTGTTTAAGAGGAAGCAATTTTACATAGCATAATGGAATCACCAAAGACTTGGGGTTAGTAAGCCTAGAGTTCAAATTCTTTCTCAGACTAGTGGCATGAAGCTGAGCAAACCACTAATCCTCTGGCTCAGTTTTCTAACCTGTAAAATGGGACTAATAATAGCACCTGTTTCTGAGGATTATTGTGAGGATAATGTCTGTAAAGTGATTTGCAATTGTGAAGGGAGTATATAAATGCAATGTTTTTATTTTTAATTTTTTTTCAATTTTATGTGACATGGATAATTGTGATTAACCACTTATTTTAGTTAAAGAGAAACTCTTGTTCTTTATGGCAAGACCACTTTCTCAGGAATGTAGAGAGATAAATGTGAGATAGAATATGCCACACTGATTCTGGAAGACTGCAATTTCTATCTTTTTGCCAAGTAGTTGGAGGGCCATGAATGGCCGAATGCTCATTCTTCCAATCTCCTAACTCCAAAAGGTCTATTGGGCAAGAATTATATACCTATTATGTATCAGATATTTGAAGTCTTCGAATGTAATGCGTTTGCGGTAGTTTAGAATAAAAGCTACTTTACCTGGTTGTGCCAGATAGGAAACAATCTTATTACAGACTCTGAAGGCAGGAGTTTGCTTACTATTTATTAAATAGCTTCATTTCATCAAATACTTATTATGCAAAAAGGTAATCATGAATGATGAGCTAAAATATTTTCAAAAATAAGTAGAAAGCAACAAATGGGGACCTTATACAGATTATTTCAGAGGATACAGCACTCATGAGGAAACATTATCACCTTGGAAATCTACCCTTAATTGTCTCTGGGTGCTGGGAGTCAAGACATATGTTCAGGTGCTAGTTCTTTTCATATTCCTGTAGTTCCAAGGGGCTCCTTCTAGTCATTTAAAAAATTCAAACATTTTTTATTACCCATTACTTTATTTACTTTCCCTCTCTACTTCTTTTTTCTTTAACATATATACATAGTGTTGTAGTCTCAAAATTCTCTCAGTCAATCAAAAGTCACATCTCTATATGTAAGCAGTATCACAAGTTCTCCTTCCAGGAACTGCCCATGTCCTCTTGTGTGAGGATATTGCATCTTTAAAGGTGAAAAACAGTCTTTTCCATAGAATTATATCTGATGTGATTTTCTTAATCTTGGCTCTTGCAAAATATGCATGTTGCATCCAATTTATTTTGTGAGTTTTTTTAAAATGGAAATAAGAAGTAGATTAAAGATGTGACCGAATACAAAATTAAAATGCAATATTGAATTTATGATTCAGTCTTACCGGTAGCTATTTTCTAAATTTTAAATGTATTTAAAATGAGTTTTAGGAACTGATACTTATATTTCAGTAAGATATCTTGGAAATGTTTGCTATTTGATACAAGTAGAACCAAGAAAGAATATAGAAGGATTAGTAAAAAATCCAGTATCATCACTGAGAAAAGTCATTTATTTATATACCCTTTTGGTAGTTATGGAAAAGTAACATTATCTCAGTGATAAAGTAAAGGTTTACTTTTTTCTTTACGCCCTCATCCCATTTCTTCCTTTCTCTAACAGTTCAAAGCAATAAAGGTTTTAAGGAGATCATTGTTAAATGAGAAAGGATGACATAGAAAAGAGAGAACCTGAATAATGGGTTGTCTGGAAACTTTCTTGTAAGAAATGAAAACTTGGGGACAAGAAGACTGAAGGTATACAAGAAAGATACCTTATGAGGATTTGAAGAAACAAAGAGTAAACTTAGCTTTGCTTTATAAGGGAAGCCCTAGGGTCAATTAGAGAAGATTTAAAAAGTCAGATTTTGACTCAGTTAAAAGAACTTTCTTGCAAAATATCACCACATGTTGAAATCTGCTACCTTTCTACATAGTGAACTCCAGGGCTCTGCATGAGTTTTAGCAACAACTAGATCACCATCTGTTGGAGATAGCTTTTTTAAAAGCTCTATTGATGTGTTTTTACATTATAAACATTTATTGATTTCCCCCTCTCCATGATAAGTCTCATGAAATTTAAAACAGCCAAGCAAAGCTAGCAATAAGTGACTTCATCTGAAAGAGTCTGCAATATCCTACATCTTTATTACCACTACTTCTTTATTTTAATGAACAGCTCTCCTTACCATATTAAAAAAAGAGAAAGGAAAAAAAATACATTCTTGTAACAAATATTCATAGTTAAAAATTATTTTGTATTAGTTTTAATATATCTCAAATATATTTAAACTTTATATCATATTGCATTGTATTATATCTTTATATACATAGGTAAAATCAGGAGATCTCTACATAATAACAGCAACAATATAAAAAGACAGTCAACTTAACAGATATAAGAACTATGATTGATACTGTTACTATACATGATTCCAGAGGACCAATAATGAAACATGTTCTCTACTCCCTTTCAGAGAGGTAATCAATTCTGGGATAGGGTGTTATTATTTTATCATGATTATTGTTATGATACTACTGTGCCTATGAATTCCATGATCTCTTAGAATTTCTTTAAAAGATCATGGAAATAAACTTTATTAGGTTTAAAATTAGTCTGCTAAAAGAATTGAACTTTAAAGAAGGGAGAAATGTTTAATTTCTTAATATAGTTCTGCTTTTTGAATTAGGAAATAAGGGTTTGAGAGCTTCATAGTGCCTTCAAGATATTTCCTCACTACTCCCTTTTTCATATATAAAGGGAATGAAAGGGAAGGGAAGATTTCCCTAAAGTCACACAGATAGTAGAACTAAAACAAACAAACAAAAAACCCAGATCTCCCAAGGGCTAATCCAATTTTATTTTTACCACTTCTTTTTATTTTGCTTTAGTTTTCAATCATATTTATTTGTCTCTATGTGATTTTGGTGTTTTCTTCCATTATTATTGTTTTTAAATAGTTTTACTCATGTTTGACTCTTTGTAACCCTATTTGGGGTTTTCTTGACAAAAATGCAGAAATGGTTTGCCATTGTTTTCTGCAGTTCATTTTACAAATAAAGAAACTGAGGCAAACAAGGTAAAGAGACTTGCTCAGGGTCACACAGTTCATCAATCTCTAACACCAAATATGAATTTAGGAAGATGACTCTTCCTGGCTTTGTTCCACTGTGTCACAGTTGGAATCAGTGAGGACAACAAAATTAAAAGATTTGTTTTTATAGGAATGTCAATCAACATAAAATAACTACCTTCCATAATATTAGTACCTTCTTTTTGGATATTATCTCCACATATGAGATAAATATGTATAAATAAGATATATACAAATGTATGATATGCACACATGAGATAGACACACATACATACATATATATGATTTATAATTTTATATACACATAATATATATGTGTATATATAGATTAAAATTTTCTTGAAATCAGAGCCTTTCCCCCCCTTTCTTTCCTTTCAAATAGATTTGTCTGTAACTAGTCATATAAACTTACACAGGGTACTTAAAATATCTGGACTTCATTTTCCTTGCCTAGAAATTGAAGAATTTGTACTAATTCAGGGATTCCTAACTTTGGATCTGTGAACATAAAAAACAAAAATTTATAATCATATTTAAATAATTGATTTTCCTTGAAGTTATGTATTTTATTTCAGTGCATTTAAAAACATGGTTGTAATAAGTGCTACATAGGTTTAACCAGGTTGACAAAGTGACCCATGAACTAAAAAAGGATAAATGACCCTAAATTAAGGTCCTGTCCAATGATAAATTTTGAGGATCTTTTAAAGTGAGGAGTCACATAGTAGTTTATTTTTTTCTTTAAGTAAGAAAGGCTCAGCATTTTTACTCTTCCTGGTCTGATAAGGAGAACTAAGACCACTTTGTGAAATACTAAAAGCCTTACATATCTATATCTAAATAAAAATATTCATTGCTTATTTTCATTTGTAAAAAAAATTGGAAATACCCTCTAATAACTGGAAAATAGCTTTAAAAAAGTGTGTTTCATTTATAATGGAATATTATTGCTCCACTAAATGACAAATATGAGGAAAATAATGAAATGTGACAAGACAAATGAAATAATACAAAGTGAAGAAATCAGCACAGAATGGTATATGCTCTATAACTATATGCATGTATAAATATATACATATATATCTCAGCAAAATGTTATGTATATATATTTAGATGGGAAAGAAACTGGAAAAGGACACAGAGAAAATGAATAATTGCTGTAGTGTTTGAGCATATATTTTTCTTTTTTTAAAACAAAAATGGTATTGATTATATAGTCACATTCAGTTTTATTAGAGATGTCCCTTTGCTTTATTTATATTTTTGACCATGTTATTTGTAATCTTTTTAAAAGCTATGAACAGGAAAAATTCATGTATTTGACATAA
This sequence comes from Sarcophilus harrisii, assembly GCF_902635505.1. NCBI lineage: Eukaryota > Metazoa > Chordata > Mammalia > Dasyuromorphia > Dasyuridae > Sarcophilus > Sarcophilus harrisii. The sequence goes on from NC_045430.1 coordinate 217,183,238, forward strand.
CTTATTTGGCATTTGTAAATTTAGAAAACAGCCTCCAAATGGAGAGAAGCAAGATTACTGAGAAGCTACAGTTGATGTAACAAAGTCTTTATTCTGTCTTTAGAATAAAATTTTGGCTGAACAGTGAGGCTGAGGGAAGTTTTGGGAGAGGGCTGCACTCTGAATCCAGTTACTATTACTTTATACACAAACTTAATAAGCTTGATTATTTAATTTTCCGGCCTAGAATTAGACATATTTAGTGAATCTTAACTGGAATGTTTCTGCATGAGACAGCACTGACAGTGGTAAAGAGCCACAATATATTCCTGGCAGCAAAGCAGGAGACTAAAATGGTCAAAAGCAGACACAGGAATACCCAAACAAAATAGCCTATGGACATTTAATATAATGCTAAATAACCTTTATATTCTTTTATTATTCTTTATTATTATTATAGCTTTTTATTTACAAGTTATATGCATGGGTAATTTTACAGCATTGACAATTGCCAAATCTTTTGTTCCAATTTTTCTCCTCCTTCCTCCCACTCCCTTCCCCAGATGGCAGTTTGACCAATACATGTTAAATATGTTAAAGTATAAATTAAATACAATATAAGTATACATGTCCAAACAGTTATTTTGCTGTACAAAAAGAATCAGACTTTGAAATAGTGTACAATTAGCCTGTGAAGAAAATAAAAAATGCAAGTGGACAATAATATAAGGATTGGGAATTCTATGTAGTGAATAACCTTTATATTCTTCAATAACTCCTGAGGGCATCACTATATTATCTGTCTGGTAACTGATGTTCACAGTAATAATTTAGAAACATAAAGAAAAAGTTTAAATTACAGTACCCTGAGATTTAGAACTTGAAGGCTTTAGAAATCATTTAGTTCAGCATTTTCATTTTCCGGATGAGGAAACTGAGTTGGGAAACCCAAGTTTAAAAACAGAAACTATTTTGAAGTATCAAGTACTGGCTATTGATGCTTCTATCCTGGAAGCATGCTGACTAAATCCATTTTCTAGAGAACTAATGAAAATATATCAAAGAAAACAGGTTTTTGTACTTAGAGGAGCAAGTTTCCGGTAGCTGGAAAATTCTGTTATATGGGTGATTTTGTATAAATGATGAGTTATTGTATTAGAAAAGCTGCTAATGGGACAGAGGGTACATACTTCTTATAACATATTTCACAAATGTATCTTTGAGAACCTTAATATTTGTGTAGCCTGACTTTAAATGTCCAATTTTAAAATTGCATCCAGACATGTTTTTATCAATATAAAATATTAACCTACTATATGTGCAACCAAATGGAGATTTAGTTATCAAGACTGGGGAGCAAGTGATTGAAGATATGTGCTACGATATGAGGGAAGCTGATTTCTAATGTTCGTTTTTGTTTTAAAAGAAGAAAATGGAAAAGTAATGAAATCTTAGTGCCAATGCACATAAAAATCCACTTCTTAATGAAAGTGTGACTTTCATTTAGATAGATACTCAGGGTTAGATGATATAGTCCCTTGCTCTATTCATTAAATATGTAGCTAACATTTTTGTTAAAGGACAAATCACAATAATGCTAGGTCCATACTGGCCACTGTTATTCATATTAATAAGGCTGAAATTCACTTGTCCCTGAATTCACCTGACAAATGAGGGGGAAATTAGATTTGTGTCTATATGACAGTGGCCCAGTTTGCTTTCATGGCCAGAAAGATGAAAGTCATAGACTTTTCAAACTGAAAAGGACATCTTGTAGGTCAGAACCTTCATTTGAAAGATGAATGAATATATTTCTATTAAGCTTTTACTCTGTGCTAGGCCCAAAGAAAACATACAAAAATAACAATTTTCCTCAAGCAACTTAATTTTGCTAGGTAATTATGACTCACATGAGAGAGAGAGAGAGCTGGTCAGGGACTGACGCTTATTTTAGGTGCTTTGCTGAAGGTCACTGGCTACAGTAAATGGTATGGTCAGGATTCAAACTTAAGGTTTCTGACACCAAAATCAGTAGTATTTTCCTGTTACTATGAGGCCTGGAATCTGCATTGGGCTAGGAAGTCTCCCCATATTGATGAAATCACCAGTATGGGTATTCCCATTTGTGTAAGCCATTGTTCTCATAGATTTTAAACGTTTAAATTGGTTATCTGAATTGGTAGGGTAATGAGTGTCCTGACCTCAGTCTCCGATAATGAACTGGGATACTTCTTTCTGTCAGATTCTAGGGGTGCCATCAAGTATCAGAGAATCTTTTTTTTTAATACTTTTGTCATAAGCCTCATTCTAGTAAGGCCTTTTTTTCTCTTTTGCTCTTACTAACCCACTACAATTCCATTTAACAAACTAATACCAATTAGCTTTTCCAAAGGGATATTTCCTTTGAAGATACAACAAGAATATAGAAATACAATTATTTCCCTCCAATATTCTCTGTTATGCCATCATTGGTTTTTGGAGAGAGTAGGCTCTAAGTTAAAGCATTTTCTACTTACCATGGATTCTACTAATTTTACATGCCCCAAAAACATCAGTTTCCCCCCACTCCTGGTATTGATGCTGGAGTGATTGACTGCAAAACCTATTCTCTGTTGCATTGGGTATTCCCTATTTCTTCTCTCTTTTCTATTAAAATGGAAAGAAGAACATTACTAAGAATTTGTAAGAAAATTTAGAAGAATCAAGACTGTATGGTGACCATGATCCAAAGCTTCTTGCCACATGACATTATTTCTCTTCTCTCATTCCAGTGCTGCCAGGAAGTATTTTATATCCCAAGAAAGAAAAAAAAAATCATGTCTACTAGCGCTTTTGAATGTACCTGAGTTTTTGCTACATAGCCAATTAGAGATGTTCCTCTTCATCATGTGATCTCTAGCCTAGAACTAAATGTAGTAACTAAATGTCTATATCCACTGTTACCTACATGGGAATTTTGTCAGGCAATCATTTTGTGCATTCTTATAAGGATCGGGTTTATTGGCCAGTGTCCAATTGTACTAGGCTCATTACATTATTTCTAAACCTTCCCTCCTTGCTTTTTTTAGCTTAAGATTATAGTTTGTTCCTAAAACCTGTTCACTGAGTAGTGAGTGTTCTTTCTTCCCGAGTGATTTTCCCCATCTCTGCAAAATTATGTACTCATGTGAAAACAAGTGAGACTATCTTTCCATTTGTAATTAATATGTAGTTTCTCCCAGAATTTTTCTTGGGAGAAGCAAAACAATATTCTATTCAGGATCTAGAAAAAGATGATTGCTTTGATGTAGTGCATGTTTGTAAAATTAAGCATCTCAAGAGTTCAACGGGACTATAACTCAAAATAAAAGAATTCATTTGGGGAATGGCTTAAATTCCAAAAAGTATAATGTAGGTCCAGAGGTCAAACTTGGGGTGTGTTGTATTTTGAATGTGACTCAGAACTTTCCCTATATAACTTTGTTTTAGACATTTAAACATTAAAAAGGTATCATTAATTTAAAATGTGCATCTTATTTCACACCTAATATATTTAAAAGTTGGAAGATAGTAAATTTCTGAGAACCTACTCTTTGGAGATATTGTAGTAAACAGTGAAAGTTCATATTCCCATTGTAACACAGAAGTTGCAAGCTAAGACATTACTCTCGAGGCCGTTTTCTTGAAGATCCTCCTCCACCATCCACATGTTTGTTCGTGCTCTTTGCAATTTGCTTAGTGACTTCCAGTTAGATTTTCATGTCCTGGCCCAGAGAAATTGTCCTAAACTGAGTTTTCCTTAAAAATAAATTTACATCAAATGACCTCAGTAGAAGAGAATTTGGGGTGTAATCCATTTAGGAATATCATTCAGAGATCTATCTTCAAATGATTCTTGCATAAAGATTGGGATCAATGCTTGATGCTACATTGGGTGAAACATCTTCTATACTAATATCAGAATAGGCTTGTTGTTCTTGGGATTTTTATTGCTGATGTTTTAAAATTTTAATCAATGTACCTATTATACAAAGTTAGATGTAGGTAGATTGACTTAACAGGTTGCATGCCTAGGGCAAGATTATATCTTTCTCTCTTAAGCTTTTAGTGGTTACTCCTGAAGAGTGTTGGAGTCTTTCTAATGTTTAAACTCCTATTCTGGTATTGTTCTTCTTAATATCATTTATATTATGAATAATATTTATATTTTATAAATATTATATCATTTATAATATTTATAGATAATAATTTCTAGCCAATATTGCCTTCATCACTTAATATCTATTTTTTGGAGAGTGGGGTTTAAAGTTAACTTTTTTTTTTTTTTGGATCCAAAGCCAGTTTTCTATTTGTTACTCCATAGATATTTCTGACCTGAATTGTTTGTATGATAGAGGGCAAGTTACTTGAACTCTCACATTCTGGACAAATCTTTAAGAATATAAATTGCATTTAAAAAGTGCCTGAATTGGTAGAGGGAACTTTCTCAGCCTCAGTTTCCCAGTACAATGAAAACACCAGTCTAGTCCCTGTAATTTTCATACTCTGAATTCTATCACAAGAATTTATGCAAAAATACCTCTCTAATACAGAATCAATTTTACTATGAGTTAAATAATATTTTCTACCTGTAGTTTATCTTTTAAAAAGTGTTATCCTAATTCCTGAGCTTATATTGTAGTTTTGCAATAAATTTGCATTTTTTGAAAACGAAAACCTGAGAAATGACTAATTCTATCTAAAATTCTTCTCCTAAACAAGCCTGGATTTAACATAAACTTTTCTAATTTTGGCCCAGACAGCCAATTTTGTCAAATATGCTCATTAATGTTAATATTAAATCGTATTTATTATGTCTTTATGGGACTGAACTTAATGAACTTTTAAAATATTAAAATCATTTTTCCCATGAACTTGAAGTTTGCCATTTTAATTGTTTTAGTAGATATTTTTGTCAGATATATTTTCTTTTAACTCACTTTTTGTCTTTAGTGAGTCTAGTGAGTGAGTCTAATGTCTTTAATCCATTATCTAGTATTCCAATGAATTAAATTGATTTTCATGCATCTGCTTAGAAACTTTTAGATGGTAATTTTAATTCAATTTTTTATTTTTTTTATTTTAATTCAAATCAATAGATAATTCATTCAGCTCATGCAAATTATCTGCAAGGTATTTCAATAATGAGTCAAATATTCCTATTAAACATGATTTTTGAGCCTGGGATTCCTAAGATTAAGACAATTTTCTTAGAAACACATCCACTTCAAGCTGTCTCCCCTTTCTGCCCCCATAAAACAAAGTAATGTATACTGTATCTATCCACACAAAGTACAAACTAACTTATTATTTCAAGATGTTTGTTCAACTTTTAACAAGAAAAGACAAATAGATCCATCATTAACCATTATGGTCAGTCATAATGAGATTTCTACCCCATCTGTGTGTTTGTACGATACAGCTTGATGTCAACCTGCTATATTAAAAATAACATAAAAATTGTCCTTACAGCTTTCCCAGGTTGCTAGAATAATAAATCTTTTGCATTCTATAAGACTCCATTTTTTACATTATGACCAAAATATAACAATACGAATAGTAAATAATTCAAAATAGAATTTAAAAAATCAAGTCAGTATCTATTATATATTTTAATAGCTTTTTGCTTTTCAAAATTCATGCAAAGATAGTTTTCAGCATTCATCCTTGCAAGACCTTGTATTTCAATTTTTTTGTCCCTCTGTCTTGGTCTCCCCTTCCCCTAGAAAGCAAGTAATTCAGTATAGGCAAAATTTTTGCAATTCATTTAAACATGTTTGCACATTTATTATGCTACATAAGAAAAATCAGATCAAAAGAGAAAAAAGGAAAAAGGAAAAAAAATGGGCAAACAAACAAAAAAAAAGTAAAAATACAATGTTGTGGTCCACATTCAGTCCCCATAGTCTTCTCCCTGGATGTAGATGACTCTCTCCATCACAAATAAGTCTATTGGAATTGACCTCAATCACCATTGTTGAGAAGAGCCACATCTATCACAGTTGTTCATCATATAATTTTGTTGCCATTGTATACAATGATCTTCTGGTTTTACTCAAGTCACTCAACATAAGTTAATGTAAGTCTCTTCAGTCCTTTTTTGAAATGAACCTGCTGATCATTTCTTATAGAACAATAATATTCTATTACATTTATGTACTGTAACTTATTCAGCCATTCCCCAACTGATGGGCTTCCACTCAGTTTCCAGTTTCTTGACACTACAAAAAAAGCAGTTAAAAACATTTTTGCACATATGATGCTTTTCCCTTTTTTATGATCTCTTTGGGATACAGGCGCAGTAGAGATAATATTGGTTGAAAGAGTATGCACAGTTTGATAGCCCTTTGGGTAGAGTTACAAATTGCTCTTCAGATGTTTAGATCAGTTCACACAACCAATAATGTGTTAGTGTCCCAGTTTTCCAACATCCCTTCCAACATTTATCATTATCTATTCTGTCATTTTAGCCAATCTGAGAAGTGTGAATTGGTACCTCAGAGTTGTCTTAATTTGCATTTCTCTAGTCAATAGTGAATTAGAGCAGTTTTTCATATGACTAGGATCTTTTGTGCTCTATACCAAAACATGGAATACTGTATCATAATGGATTTTATTATACGTCCAGTAGGCTTTATTATTTTATACACACAGACACAGACATACACACATAACATACTTAACTTTTCCAAAAACTCCTTTCTCTAATTTGTGAACTGGTTAAATGAAAATGCAATTCAGCATGCTGTACAGTGTTTATAAATATAATACGGTAAGGGATCTCTGAGGTCATATGGTATTGAGATCTAGCCCTAGTGGTGCAAAACTGAAACAGAAAAACTGAAGGGTGGGGTGCTGAGTTCCTAAACCTTACACAAGGATCGCTGCAATCATGTAGGAATGTAGAAAACCACTTATTAACATTATATATGTTCTATTGTATTTTTATTTATTAAATATTTCTCAATTCCATTTTAATCTGGTTGACCACATTCTGAAATGTTGAGACATTGCAGTCTGCCCTTATTTGCCACCACTGATCTAGCCCAGTCCCTTAATTTTTCTCGGTGAGGAAGCTGAATACAGAGAGGTTTACTGTCTTCTGCATGGTTATGCAGCAAAAACAGAATTTGAACCCAGGTGCTCAAATGGAAAATTCTGTATTTTGCTTACTTCATAAATCTGGGCACCTTTTTAGTCTCCTTAATTAAAAGGAAAATTGAGACTCCCTTTAGGGCAAAAAAAAATTCTATAGTGGAAACTAAAATTGGATGAAAGTTTTATGGGATAAAATGACAAATTAATGGACTTAGAAATGCATATATTTTCATGTGTATATATGTTATGTTTTCCTAAATATGACAGCCTGGAAAACATGTACTTTCTAGTGTCAAAATTCACTCAGGGATCTAGGAAACATGTCTTTCTTTCATATATATTGAAACAAATTGTGATTTGAAGATATCTAGAGCAAGAAATCCTTGAGATTTGAAAATTAAATTAGAGAGTCAAGTGGAAATCCTGAATGTTGCAGGGAACACATTTATTTTTAAGTTCCTTTGGCTGTAGAAAGCCACAGGCATGTAACACATTACTGTTATGTTCCCCTGTGATGTGAAAGGGGAGGTGTCCTTTTAAGCTGTCTAAAAAAGAAAACGTTTTCCCTTTCTTTCTACTTCCCTGATTCATCCATATTATTAAGTGTTCTCTGTTTTAGTCATTCTGAATCAGTCACCAACTGTACTGTCTTCTGTACTCTGGCAATGATAATGTATCTGGGTTTCCTTAGTGATCTCCTAAACACATTTTTTTTTCCTTTTTCTTTTTTTTCCCTAGCCTCCCCTACACAGCACATAGTTTTGATGGAATTCCCGTTGCGTGGGAGGCCAGTTATGTTCCATTCACACACTCACATTCCCAGATGTGGCCTCCTGGGTTTATTCCTATGGTGTTGTTTCAACAACCGAACATTTGTAGCTCCAGGACATTCTCCAATAGTACTATCACAGTGAGCCTTTGTTTGCTTATTTATTTATTTATCTTGGTACAGGACTCATTCTCTCTCTCTCTCTCTCTCTCTCTCTCTCTCTTTCTCTCTCTCTCTCTCTTTCTCTGTCTCTCTGCTCCCTCCTCTCTCCCCCTTCTATCCTTCTGTCTCTCTCCTCCTCTCTCTTCCCCCTTTTCTTTCTTCTTTCCTCTCCCTTTCTCCACCTCTTTCTCTCCCTTCTCTCTCCCTCGATCTCTCTCCCCTGTCTCTTTCCCTCTCCTCTCCTCCTGTCTCTCTCCCTCTTAAAAGTATGGAAAAATAAAAGCATAAATGTGGAAATCATGGAAAGGAACCACATTTGCCACTGATTTTTTTTTTAATGGTATCATCAGGAGATGCAAAATTAGCAAGGGTGTCTGGAGTAGGAAGTACAGTTCATTCATGACTATCACAGTTTGTATTTCCTTGCTTTCAAAACAATATAGCAAAGGAGAACAGAAAAGAAGACTGAGAGAAAAGTTATATTTGCTGCTATGGGTCTCACAGTATGATAGTGAGATACAGTATTGAATCATCAGAAAAAAGAGAGATCAGTACTCAGAAGAGATAAAATAGGGTAATATTTCTTTCATCTTTCCCTATGAAAAACATTTGCCTTAGTGGTGGGGATGTCATTGGGACAAAAGCAATACCTACTTTTGTCATCCCATAATGAGCCCTAGTACTAGGATAATATTAGAAAGGAACACATTTGGAAAATAGTTAAAATAGGCACAACAAATAATAATACAGGTGATATTTGAATAGTGTTTTAAGTTTTGTAGAACACCTTGAATATATTATTTCATTTGATCCTAATAACAACACTGAAGTAGCTATTATTATCACTCTTATTTTATAGATGAGAGAAACTGAGGCTGAGGGAGCTTAAGTGGCAGGCACAACTATCTGAGATAGTATTTGAATGTAAGTGTTCCTTACTCTTATTTCAGATCTTTGTTTACTACCTTAAGCTGCTTCAGACACACAGATTTTTATTATCATCCTGCTTGTTTCATGAAGTTAGAAGACATAATAAATAGGTATTTGGATCTGGAGTCAAGAGAACCTGTGTTTAAATCTAGCTTCAGATCTTGTCTAGTTGTGTGACACTTGGCAAGTTACTTTATTAACTCTTGCCTCAGTTTCCTCAAGTGAAAAAATTATAATAAAGAATAATTTACCAAATTTCCAAGAGCCCCTTTGGTCCAGCATAATATCTGTAGTTCTATTTTCTTGTGGTAGTTGGGCATCTCCAGTAGATGAAAGAGAACACTTCGGACACAAGATCTTTCCAACCTGAGAGAGTTAAAATGATAAATAATAAACATCTTCTTCCCAAGGTTGTGGCAAAGATTTAGTGGGATAATAATTGTAGTATACATAATATAGTTCCTGCTATATAGTGGGCACTATACAAATGTTAGTTATTATCAAATGCCCTAATTGATATATGGGAGGGGCTGGGGATAATTTATATGTATATATATATATATAAATTTATATACACATATATATTATATACACATACATGTATCAATGTCTGACTATACATTCATACATATATATGTATATACTTTTTTCTATGCTCAAACATACACAAGAACACTTTTAAAATGTGGTTTGGTGCACAAAACAGACATATGGAGAAGCATTTCAGAAAGTTTCATTTGGTATCTATTTATCTACCGATTTTCAAGTTGCCAAGAAGACAGAGTTATTGATTAAGAATACAAGTACATGAAGCCTATTTTTTGTACTATTTGATCATTGATCTAAGGCTAGTAATGCATTCTCTTCATTTTATTAGATATAGAAACTGAAACCTAGGTTAAGTGATTTACATAAGGTCATATAGCTAATAAATGTCTAAGGTGGAATTTGAACCCATAGCCTTGGATTCTAGAAAATGACTGGACTTGTTCTACTATATTACACTGGCCCCTTATTAAAGGGAAAGTTTGCTTCCCAGGCACTAATCACAGATCTTTATCATTTGGGTACCAACCACTAAGGAAAGACTAAGTTAAGTGGGCAAGATAAATCATTCCTTCAAATGTTTCAGGCAGTTGTGTTAACTCAATGCAAGCTATTAATTTGCATAAATTTCAAACCCCTTGAGCCTGTGGTTGATTAGGAAAACATGAAAAGGAAAACTAGTTGAAAAAGGTCTGATTTCACAGTAGTTATTGAGATAAATATACACGGCAGTTCGGACTAATTCTTTTACTTCTGAATCTAAAACTAAAAAGCTGAAATTCCAATTTGGCTTTGACCAAGAATGCCTTCCCTGAATATTAAGGAAGAAACAATCACTGTGCACTAAAATCAATTCTAGGTTTCAAATATCAAAATAATACAAAAGTGCCATGTGACAGAATTCCCAGGAGGCTCCTTTGACCCACAATCATCTCTGTCTCTGTCTCTCTCTCAGTGTCTCTCTGTTTCTCTCTCTTTTTTACACTAAATGGGCAATCCAACTCTGGTGGATAACAGAGAACACTCATGATGCAGTCCATCTTCTCAACCTGGGTGAATCAATGAGGACTTGTTTTGAGCTAGAAAGATTATGTTGGATGACTGAACATGGGGTTGACAGCTTAAGTCAGAACTTTCCCACACCATTCCAAGAATGAAAAGAATATCCTGCTTAGTAACACCCATCATGTTGGGAGGGTTAGAGGTGATTCAGTCTCTGTGAATTCTCAGTCTGGGCTTATTTTAAGAAGGGCCCCAAGTCATATGGAACTGTGTCAAAATATGTGTTTTATTTTTCTAAAATGATAGCTAGGAAGGAGGAAATTGAACTATCCTTTGTTCAGTGAACTCTGCCTGTCTTGATGGGGAAAGGGCAACTCACTTCCCACAAAGCACTGCAACCTTAGCTTTGGTGTATTTCTTTCATATGCAAACTGAATGGAGATGGGCAAATAATAAATAAGGCATGCAAGTATTCTTACAGTTCTTCAGAATTGCAAATTGCCTCAGTCTTGACTTGATATATGTTTGTTCTTGATATATAATTGGATATTTGGTCTTCCATATGGCAAGTTGGGGATGCTACCTCAACCTTAAGTGGTCTTATATTTCCTTTCATTAGTGAAAACTGATTTGCACTGATCCAGTCCTCGGTGTTTCTCATAACCATAAAGAGCTGCAATGAAAGCAAAAGGCCTAGATGAGACTTTTTCCAGAAGAGGCTAAAATGAGAAGACATTCATAAACGTGTACTCCTTTGGTAACAGAGAAACAAGCAAGCTGATCATCAAGTTAGCAAGAGAAATTTGCTAAACACAGAAAGCTCCCAAATATCTCACTTTCCCTTTTGTATTCCTGGGTTTTTGCTAGGGTATTTGTATTCTCTGTAACTGAATTTGTTTTGAAGTTGATTTATGGGCATAGGTAGGTGTAGAAAATGGTAATGGCAACTTGGTAATCAATGGTGGAGGTTTCACTGAGCTTTGTACATTCAGCTTCAAAATAGATAGACATACCTATCTTACCAAATTTTATCTGCTGTAATTTGTGTGAAAGAATTCTGAAGATGTACAAAAATTTATGCATACTTAAGGAACTATCTGTGAAGTGGAAGGATAGATTTAGGTGACTCAGTTATGGCCATCAAACAGATTTGTCCCTTTACGTATTTGCTGAGCTATAAAAAGTTTGAATCCACAGTTTTGGTCTTATTAGTTCTAAGCTGTAACTAACTGACCAAACTACAGAGATCTTGTAACATAATGTGGCATATCTTTATTCATTTAAAAATATTTATTTAATTTTTAATGTATGGAATAAAACAAACATTTCCATAACATAGTATAACAGGAAGATGACTGCAAGTGAAACTACAAATCCATTATGTACAACTTTCTATTTTTTTTAAATAAATGAAGTTATCTTGTCAATTTCTTTTTTCCCTCCCCCCCCCGAGATGATTATTAAATACTAATATATGTATATACATATACACACATATGTAAAATCATTCTGTATATACTTTTCCTTATCAGTTCTTTCTCTGGAAAGTGATAGTATCTTCTTTCATATATCCTTTGTAGTTTATTGGGATATTTATAATACTCAAAATGTCTTAGTTTCTCAAAGTTGTTCATAAAACAATATTGCTATTATCATGAACAACGTTTTCTTAGTTCTCCTCATTTTGCAGTTAATTATTTTGTACAAGTATATCCATTTCTATCTATGATCATTGAGCTCAAAATTTTGTAGAGCACAGTAGCATTTCATCACAATCACACACCCCAACTTGTTTATTCATTCCCTAATTGATGAGGCCTCCCTAAAATTTCCAGTTCTTTGCCATCACAATAGAACTGCTACAAATATTTTAGAACATTCATGCCCCCCCCCCCAGTCATCTTTGGAAATAAATCAAATAGTGATATTGCTGAGTCAAAGGGCATAGGTAGCTTAATAAATCTTTAGGTATAAGTCCAGATTTCTGTCCAAATTCTTTGATCAATTCATAATTGAAATATGATGTCCTAATTTTGCTGTTTTCCATCCAACATTTGTTACTTTCTTCTTCATTTTAGCCAATCTGATAGTTGTAAAATATCTCAATGTTATTTTAATTTGCACTTTTCATATCAATAATGATTTTTTTTCATATAATTAAAGTTGTTTTGGTTTCCTCATCATAAAACTATCTGTTCATATCCTTTGACTACTTATCAATTGGGTAATGACTATTTTTCTTACAGATTTGATAGTTATTTTTATGTTTGAGATATAGCTCCTTCATCCACGAAACTGACTAAAAATTTCACTCTCAATCTGCTTTTCTTCTGATATTGGCTACATTTTTTTTATTTGTACAAAACCTTTTTAATTTATTGTAATTAAATTATTTTTATATCTGACTCTGCTTTCTATCTCTTGTTGTTCACCTCTTCATAAATCAGACAAATAATATATTCCATATTCTTCCAATTTTCTTATAATATCTCCCTTTACATTTGGGTCACATATACATTTTGATTGTATCTCAGAAAATTAAGATATTGGTAAATAAGTATGAGATACTGGTCTATGCCTAATATCTGCCAAACTGTATTTCAGTTTCCCCCAAAAGTTTTACTGAATAAGAATCCTTTATCCCAAAATCTTGTCATCGAACTTGTCAGATACAAGATCGCTATATTTATTTGCAGCTATAAATTATTTTCTCTTTTCCATTGATCTTCTTTTATATTTCTTAACTAGTACTAGATAGTTTTGATAAATACAGCCTTTTAATAAAGTTTAAGATCCATTATTGCTAAATCTTCTCCCTCTACAATTTCTTCAATAATTCTTTTGATAATCTTAACTTTTTTATTTTTCCAAATTCATTTTGTTATTATTTTTTATAATTTATTAAAATAATTTTGGTACTTTAATTGGAATAGCATTGACATATTAGTTTAGACAAAATTGTCATTTTTATTATGTTGGTTCTATCAACTCATAAGCAATTAATATTTCTTCAATTATTTAAATCATTTTTAGTTGTACAAAAAGTTTTCTATAATTTTGCTTTTCTAGTTCCTAGATTTATTTTGGCAAATATATTCCCAGGTAATTTTTGTTATCTAATATTATTTTAAATTAGATATCTCTTATCTCTTCTTGTAGGGTTTTATTTGTGATATATAGGAATATTCATGGTTTATATGGTTTTACTTTTTATCCTGGTATTTTACTAATTTATATCCTAACACACACACACACACACACACACACACACACACACATTTTATATATATACATACACACAGAGACACAGACACACATTTTCCTACATATATTTATTTATATCTTGATACTAAACCTATTAATTATTCAAGCTAATTTTTGGACAGATCTTTGGCATTTACCAAGCATGTCATCATATTATCTGCAAAAAAGAGATAATTTTATTTCCTGAATTCCATATTCTGCTTCCTTCTATTCCCTTTTCTTCTCTTATTGCCATTGTTATCATCGTTGTACTTTATAAAAAGCTTTTTCTTTATGATGTTCTTAACATTATGATTAATTATTTTACTTTTATGTATGGAGTTTATGTTGCTCTCTTACATAGCTACTAAGTATGTTTTGTATCATATTTTGCCCTTTGTCATATGTTTAATATTAAGTTATGATGACTTTGATTAGTTATTATACTTTTATGTATGGAAATAAAGAACTTTGGTTCAACTAGTCACTCTAACTACATACTACAACTTTCTTTTTAGAAAAGATGTTTATGATTTTTACATTTTACTTTCTTCTGAGAACTTTGTGTCACATGTGGTACTTCAAAGAAATTGCTGTCAAACTATGCAACAATCTTTTAATTGCTAAGATGGTCATTTTTTAGTTTATATAGTCTTGACCTTTGGGTAAACTTTGATAGTCTTGATGATTTTACCCCATTCTTAGATACTTTCTTTTCTCATTTATTTTGACATTGTTGCCTCCTTGTTCTTATGTTTTACTATAGCTTCTCCTTTCCCAGATTTCCTTTCCCTACATGCCAAGCACGAGTATACTGTGGAATTCTACCATGGGCTTTTTAATTTATATATTATCCTCTTTTCTCAATATATTTTCTTTCCATGATCTCATTAGTTTTCAGGCATTCAAATATTATCTGCTTGCAGAGAACTCCCAAATCTGAATTTCTAGCTCTTCTCTATCCCAAGCTCTAACCCCATACTACCAATTGTTGTTAGATAATTTTATCTATTGCTGTTGGATAATTTTACCTTTTTATTTCATGGGCATCTCAAGCTCAACATGTGTTAAAATGTAACCCATTTTCTTTCACTTTAAATGCCCTCATTCCTTCAAAGTCTATGTTTCTCTAGAAAGTACCAACATCCTTTTGGGCTCAGAACCACAAAATGATTCTCCTTCTTCTTCCATAATCTATACAATCAGCTTCCAGGTCCTGTCAATGCAATCTTCACAATATCTCTTAATTTGGATTATGGAGAGGCACAGAGATTTAGATTTAGACAACAAAGGTTATCTAATAGTCCTCATTCGCATACTCTTGTTTCTCTCTACTTATATTCCCAGAGTTTGGCCTTTTATTATCTTTCACCTGACTTTTTGCAATCTCCTCTTTCTTTATTGTAATCTCCACACATTTTTAATATATTCTTCCTAAAGAGCATATCAGACCATGCTGTACTCACAACCATGCTCACAAAAATAGGGTGGCTGTCTTTTGTTACTAAGAGAAAATATAAACTCTCTTAAAAATTATTTAGGACCTTTCACAATCTTTCCCCAGTTTACCTTTCAAGATATTTCACATGGTTCTAATTTATTCTGCATTCTGGCAAAAATGATTTATATATTCTTCTCTGGTAACAACATGTTATCTCTAATCTTCATGCCTTTGTATAAACTGTCATTCATGTCTGGAATGTACTGTTTCTTTAATTCTATCTTGTGGAATTCTTAAATTTCTTCTAGACTCATCCTTACTGTTACTTCTCATATGATACCTTTTCTGATCCACCACCTCTTGAAAATCCTCAGTACTTATTTATTTTTATGCATGTTATATTGCCTGCCCTAGAAGAATAAAATCATTTTCAGGATAAAAATCATTTTCTTTCTGTTTTTCTTTGTCTACCAAAGTGACTTGAATATTGTCTACACTTAACACATTTGTAGATTTGAATTAACTTTTCATTTTGTCATTTTCTAATTCCCTTTTCTATAGCTTAGAGAAATGTATATTCCTTTGCACTAGAAAAGAATAAGCCATTTAAAAATGCCCTATACCACTCAAACAAGAATCCAAGCTTATTAGTGAATCCTAGATGAAGTAAATATAATTTTTCACTAGAAAGAGATAGTGAACATGAAATGAATTCTTGGTTTCTGGGCATTGGAAATATGGCGGAAAAAAAGAAAGACAAACAAGTATAGCAGTAGTAACAAAAGAAAAAAAAGAACTTACCAAAATGCATACTCAGTTATCAGTGGGCAGAGCTTCCACATAATCGTCATCATGATTGGTTTCATAAATATTCTTATCTACTATGAATAACAATATTTTCAGAATATTCTCATTTTATGCATGAAGGTACCAACTATATATTTCTTTACTCCTAGCCACCCAACAAAACACCATCCACATTAGATTATTGAGTGAGGTAAGCTCATTAATTCTAGCTTTTTTCCCAAAAGAGTATTTTTCATATTAGTCTGGTATAGCTAACTTCCTTCAAGTTTTGTTTATCCCAACAATGGACTTTTAAATGGTTTTCCCAATATCATGCCTACTATAATCAGTAATATTTGAATTTCATTTTATCATAAAATAAGATGACTGTTGTTT
The DNA here is from genome assembly GCF_902635505.1 of Sarcophilus harrisii. Lineage (NCBI taxonomy): Eukaryota > Metazoa > Chordata > Mammalia > Dasyuromorphia > Dasyuridae > Sarcophilus > Sarcophilus harrisii. Next base: position 217,199,608 of record NC_045430.1, read on the forward strand.
ACTTGAAAATTCATTTTAATGGGGCTGCTAGGTGGCACAGTGGATAAAGTACCAACCTTTAAGTCAGGAGGACCCGAGTTCAAATGTGGCCTCAGACACTTAACACTTCCTAGCTGTGTGACCCTGGGCAAAAAAACTTAACTCTGATTGCCTCAGGGGAAAAAAATTCATATTATTATTTTAACTATTTCTGTGTAGATACTTAATTTTTAATTCAGGAATCATTGATAAATTACATTGATCAGTGACAAATTCAGGAAGATAGTTGTCTTAGACAACGATTATTTTTGTTATAGCTTTCTGTTGTGTCCCACCTCTTTTCTATCCCTTCTTCCAAACATTTAGTGGATTAATTATGTCATCTGATTGACCAGAATCAAAAAATGACCAAATTTTAGAGTTAGAAGAAACCTCAATGATCATCTAGTCCAAGCTTTGACATTTTACAGAAAACCCCTTAATTAATGTCCCCAAGGGATGACCCTTCATGTCTGAGTGTCTTCAATAATGGGAAATCTCACTACTATATGTGGCAGCCCACTATAGTTTTTGGCAGTTCCTTTCCCTAAGAAGTTATTTACTAGGGGATAGCTAGATGGTGAAGTGGATAGAGCCACTATTCTTGAAGTCCAGAGAACCAGCCTCACACATTTAACTCTTACTAGCTGTGTGACCCTGGGTAAGTCACTTCACTACAATTGCCTCATCAAAACAAACAAAGAAATAATATATAACATATACACACACACACATACCCATGCATTTCTACATTTCTTTTAGTATCTCTCCATTTCCTTCTTTGGAAAAATATCTCTTACAACCAAGGCTTAAAAATCAGCAAAACTAATTACTACATCAAAAAACCTGAAAATAAATTTCATATTTCATATTTGGAGGCCTCCCACCTTTGCAAAGTCAAGAATTCAATGACACTATGCCAAGGGTTTATTGTGTTTCAGGCATTGTGTTATTTCTGGACCTTCAGAGAAAGGGAAAAATTAGTGCTCATCATCTAGGAGCTGACAGTCTAATGGGGAAACAACATGCAAATAAGATATAGAAAGGACAAGTTTGAGATAAAAAGAGAATAAGTGGTGGAGATACTTTTCATATCTCTCCCCTAGAATCAAGCTGGTTCCTTAAAATCTGCAAAATTAATTTTCAGTTATTTTTAGTTACTCTTCTTTCAATTTTCATTGTGGATATCAATTTCTTGATTTTCCTTACTTAACTGTACCTTAGTCAATGCAAGTTTGTTCATGCTTTTCTATAGATATCATATTCATCATTTCTTAAACTTTTATGTTCATTACATTCATGCCACAAAATATGTTTAGTCACTCCTTCATCAATGGAATCTATTTTGTTTCCATTTTTTTTTTTTGCTACCATATAGAGTGATTCTATAAATATTTTGGATTTTCTTCTTACCAGTGATTTCTTTGAACCCCTCTTTGAACTATTGGTACTAGTGTTCTCTTATTTAGAGATTAATCATTCTTTAACGTAATAGTCAGATTTTGAAGGCACAAACTTCTGTCTCTTAAATTGTCTCCACATAAATTTTTTTTTTTGCTTTTTCCTTTAAATTGATCACTATGTTCTCACATAACACGGTGAAGCTATTTTATCTTGGTTTGGATACTTTCAAAATTTCAACATTCCTATTAAAATGTTTTATTCATGAGTGAGTATAATATAGTATGTATAGTCTGATCATGGCAGACAACAGTGTTTTAAGGTTTTGTTAGGTTTTTTTTTTTTTTTTTGGTGACAGCCACATAAAATTATTAATCTATATTGAATGTGTGATGAATTAAGAACCTCAAGTCTTTTTATATAGAAACTATTGGCCAGTGGCCAGTTGGATTCCCTTCCCCAAATATACATAAATACATGATTATTATTTACATTTATTACTATTAAATTTCATCTTATTAGAACTAGTCCTCTTCTTAGCATACCTTTCCTAGATAAAATATCTTCATCTAAAAGTATCCTTTCCTTTTCTCCTGAATCCAAATTCCAGTTTCCACAACAGTCTTTTCTAAGCTAACTGTCATGGAAGAAAGTGGGTAAGTTAATACACAGTAAAGTGTTGATGGCTGGCAACCGTTTAATGTTGTATATCTTCCTGAGGCATCATCAGTTTAAATGAGGATGCCCAGAGGCAGCAATGCCTTACCCAAAAGGAATAAGTTCTTAAAGATGAGATTTTAGTCCCTGTGAAAGATTGGTAAGGGTAATATTTTGGATATTGAGGCCTTCCAGTCATATAGTATATTTGAAATTCATTTCATTCCCAGACTTTCAAGTACTTGAACACCAAAAAAGGAAACACACATATATAAATAAATGTACATAGACTCATATATATTTGCATGGATAATATATTATACAGATACACACTGTGACGGCTAGGTGGCACAGAGTATCGGGCCTGGAGTTAGGAAGATTAATCTTCCTGAGTTCAAATTTGGCTTCAGATACTAGCTGTATAACTAGTCAGCTAACACAGTATGTCTCAGTTTCCTCATCTTTAAAATGAGTTGGAGAACAAAATAGAAAACCACTCCAATATCTTTGACAAAATAACTTAAATGGGGTCATGAAGAGTCAGACATGATTGAAAAATGATTGAAAAAATATACATTGCTTATAGCATAGATCATAATATACATGAGTATATGATGAGTAGTTAGGTCCAGCAGAAAACCACAGGGGCATATCTTTATGTCTTTCTTTTCTATATCTTTATTACCTTATTATGCATTCTGACTTTCCTAATGGTCAGAATTCTGTGTAGCTAGTCAATAATTGTGTGAACTCTGTGCTTCATACAACATTAGATAAATTTGCAAGAGATGCAGGAACACAGTCTCTTTCCTCAAATTTTTTTTATTTTTACACAATCATTGGATAGTTAAGGCATATACAACTTAAACACAGATCAGTATTCTTAGACTGATACATTTAGAATGAGAAAATCTAGAGCTGTGCCATACCATGCTTTACTCAGAATGTTGTAACAGACTAGATATCACATTTTAGGAAGGACAAAGAAGAACTGGAGAATATCCAGAAAAGATTAATGAGAAATGCAAAAGGTCTAAAAGTCATTTCTTTTGAGAATTAGTTGAATGAAATGAGAATATTTAGTCTAGCAAAGGAAAAATCTGGTGACATGTCATGATAGTTACTTTCAAGTATTGTGATGGTTGACATATGAATGAGTCAATTTGCTCTTCAGCCCAAAAGATAAAGCCAGAGACATTAAACAAGAGATATAAAATAAATTTGAATATAATGTAATGGAAACTTTCTAACACTTAGAGAAAACCCAATGTACAATGGGTGGCTTGGGAAACAATGAATTACTTGTTAACTAGAGACCTTTTTTAATTAAAACTTTTTATTTTCAAAACATATGCATAGATTATTTTTCAACACTGACCCTTGCAAAACCTTGTGTTCCAATTTCCCCCTCTTTCCCTCACTCCCTCCCTTAGATAGCAAGTAATGCAATATGTGTTAAACATATAAAATATATGTTAAAACAATATATGCATACATATTTATACAATTGCCTTGCTGCATAAGAAAAATCAAATCAAAAAGGAAAAAATGAGAAAGAAAAAAATGCAAAGAACAATCAAAAGAGTGAAAATGCTATGTTGTGATCCACACTCAGTTCTCTCAATCATCTCTCTGGATGTAGATAGCTCTCTTCATCACAAGATTATTGGACCTGATCTGAATCATCTCACTGTTGAAAAGAGCAACATCCATCAGAATTTATCATTGCATAATCTTGAAGTTTCCATATACAATGGTTCTGCTCACTTCACTTAGCATCAGTTCATGGAAGTCTCTCCAGGCCTCTCTGAAATCATCCTGCTGATCGTTTCTTACAGAACAATACTATTCTATAACATTCATGTACTATAACTTATTCAGTCTTTTCCAAATGATGAACCTCCACTCAGTTTCTAGTTTCTTGCTGCTACACAAACGTTTTTTGCACATGTGGGTCACTTTACCTCCTTTAAGATCTCTTTGGAAGAAAAAAGCATAATTTAAGGTAAATAAAATGGCAAGAAATACAGAATTAGTTATTTTAACTGTGAATGTGAATGGGATGAACTCTCCCATAAAACAGAAGCAGATAGCAAACTGGATTAAAAGCCAGAATCCTGCAATATGTTGTTTACAAGAAATACATTTAAAGCAGAGTGATACATGCAGAATGAAGATAAAGGGTTGGAAAAGAATTTATTATGCTTTAGGTGAAGTAAAAAAAAGCAGGGATAGCAATCCTGATCTCAGATCAAGTAAAAGCAAAGATAGACCTAATTAAAAGAGATAAGAAAGGAAACTATATCTTGCTAAAGGGTACCATAGTTAATGAAGCAATATCAATACTGAACATATGTGCACCAAGTGGTATAGCATCCAAATTCCTAGAAAAGTTAAGAGCAGCAGGAAGAAATAGACAGTAAAAATATACTAGTGGGAGATTTCAACTTTGTTCTCTCAGAACTAAATAAATCAAACCATAAATAAGAAAGAATTTAAGGAAGTGAACAGAATGTTAGAAAAGTTAAGTGTGATAGATCTTTGGAGAAAATTGAATGGAGACAGAAAGGAGTACATTTTTTTTTTCTTAGCAGCTCATGGAACCTATAGAAAAACTGATCATGTATTAGGGCCCAAAAGGCCCAAAATCAAACACAGAAAGGCAGAAATAGTAAATGCATTTTGTTCAGATCATGATGAAATAAAAATCATATGCAATAAAAAGCCAGGGGAAAAAATACCAAAGATCAATTGAAAACTAAATAATACAGTCCTTAAGAATGAATGGGCAAAACAACAAATCATACACACAATAACTTCATCCAAGAGAATGACAATAATGAGAGAACATACCAACATTTGTGGGATGCAGACAAAATGTATTAAGGAAAAATTTTATATCGCTAGATGTTTACTTACATAAAAAAAGAATGAGATGAACCAATTGGATTTACAACTAAAAAATATAGAAAAAGAACAAATTAAAAACCTTCAATTAAATATCAAATTTGAAATTATAAAAATAAAAGGGTAGATTAATAAAGATGAAAATAAGAAAACTATTGAATTAATAAATAAAAGTAAAACTAAGAGTTGGCTTTAAGAAAAAAACAAACAAAATAGATAAGCCTTAGTTAATTTGATTAGAAAAAGGAAGAAAATCAAATTGTTAGTCTCTAAAAAGAAAAGGAAGAACTTTCCACCAATGAAGAGGAAATTAGAGCAATAATTAGGAATTATTTTGCCCAATTATATGTAAATAAACGATAAGTAAAACAGAAGAATATTTACAAAAATATAGATTTCCCGGGTTGACAGAGGAGGAAACAAATTACTTAAATAGTCCTATTTTAGAAAAAAATAGATATAGAACAAACTATTAATTAACTCCCTAAGAAAAAAATCTCTAGGGCCAGATGGATTTACATGTGAATTCTACCAACATTTAAAGAAAATTAACTCCAATACCATAAAAACTATTTGAAAAAATAGGAAATGAAGGACTCCTACCAAATTTCTTTTATGGCAAAGATATGATACTGATACCCTAAATCAGGTAGGACAAAAACAGAGAAAGAAAATTATAAAACAATCTCCCTAATGAATATTGATGCAAAAATCTTAAATAAAATATTAACAAAGAGATTATAGAAAATCATCCCCAGCATAATACACTATGGCAAAGTAGGATTTATAACCAAGAATGCAAAGGTGGTTCAATATTAGAAAAACTATTATCATAATTGACTATATCAATAACCAAATTATCAAAAAAATCATATGATTATTTCAATAGATGCAGAAAAAGAATTTGATAAAATCCAACACTCCTATTAAAAACACTAGAGAGTATAGACATAAATATTATTGTTCTGTAAGAAATAATCAGCAGGATGATTTTAGAGAGGCCTGGAGAGATATACATGAACTGATAACTAAGTGAAATGAGCAGAACCAGAGATCATTGTACATGGCAATGGCAATATTATACAACAATCAATTCTGATACATGTGACTTTCCAATGAGATAATTGAGGCCAGTTCCAATGATCTTATGATGAAGAGAGCCATCTACACCCACAGAGAACACTGTGGGAACTGAGTGTGAATCACAACTTAACATTCTCACTCTTTTTATTGTATTTGCTTGCATTTTATTTTCTTAATACATTTTCTTTCCTTTTTGGTATGATTTTTTTTCTTGTGCAGTAAGATAATTGTGTAAATATGTTTACCTATGTTGGATTTAGCATATATTTCAATATGTGTAACATATATTGCATTACTTGCCATCTAGGGGATGTGGCAGGGGAAAGAAGTGGAAAATGTGGAACATAGGGCTATGCAAGGGTCAAAGTTAAAAAATTATATGTGCATATGTTTTGAAAATCAAAAGTGTTAATAAATTTTTTTTTTCTTTGGGATATAAGTTCAGTAGAAACACTGCTAGATCAAATGGTATGCACATTTTGATAGCCCTTTGGTATAGTCCAAAATTGCTCTCAAGAATGGAGATTTAACAACATTTAACAACTCCACCAACAATGTATTAATGTTCCAGTGTTCCCATGTCCCCTCCACAATTTGTAATTATCTCTTCCTGTCATCTTAGCCAATCTTAGAGGTGTATAATTATATCTCAGAGCTGTCATAATTTGCATTTCTCTGAACAATATTGATTTTAAAGCACCTTTTCATATAACTAGAAATGGTTTCAATTTCTTCATCTGCAAATTGTTCATATCTTTTGACCATTTATTAATTGGAGAATGGCTTGAATTCTCATAAATTTGAATCAGTTCTCTATATATTTTAGAAATGAGGCCTTGATCAAAACCCTTGAATGTAAAAATATTTTCTCAGTTTATCACTTCCCTTCTAATCTTGTCTGCATTAGTTTTGTTTGTACAAAACCTTTTTTAACTTAATGTAATCAAAATTTTCTTTTTTGTGTTCAGTGATGAACTCCAGTTCCTTGGCCACAAATTCCATCCTTCTCCACAGATCTGAGTGTAAGCTATCCTTCATTATTCTAATTTGCTTATAATATCCCTCTTTATGTTTATATCATGACCCCATATCAACCTTATCTTGGTAGATAGTGTTAAGTATGGGTCAATGCCTAGTTTCTGCCATACAAATTTCCAATTTTCCCAGCAGTTTTTGTTAAATAGTGAGTCTTTATATTAAAATATGGTTTTTTTCAGTTTTTCAAACACTAGATTACTATAGTCATTGAATATTTTGTTCTGTGGACCTCACCTATTCCACTGATCAATTACTCTATTTTTTAGCCAGTACCAAATGGTTTTGATGACCACTGCTTTGTAATATAGTTATAGGTCTGGCATAGCTAGGCCAGCTTCACTGGAATTTTTTTTTTCATTAATTCTCTTGAAATTCTTGACCTTTTTTTTCCAGATGAACTTTATTAAAATTTTTTTCTAGGTCTGTAAAATAATTTCTTGAGAATTTGATTGGTATGGCACTAAATAAGTACATTCATTTAGGTAGTACTGTCATTTTTATTATATTCACTTGGTCTACCCATGAGTACTTGATATTTTTCTAGTTGATTAAAGCTGACTTTATTTGTGTGGAAAGTGTTTTGTAGTTGTGTTCATATAGTTCCTGACTTTGCAGTGGCAGGAATATTATCAACAATTATTTTAAATGAAATTTCTCTTTGCATCTCTTGCTGTTGGACTTTGTTGGTAATATATAAAAAGGCAGATGATTTAGTGGATGTATTTTGTTCCCTACAATTTTGCTAAAGTTGTGAATTATTTCTAATAGTTTTTTAGTTGATTGTCTAAGGTTCTCTAAGAATGCTATCATCTGTGAAGAGTGATAATTTGGTTTCTTTATTACCTTCTCTCATTTTTTTAATCTCCTTTTCTTCTCTTATTGCCAAAGTAAAATTTATAACACAATATTGAATAGTAATAGGCATAATGGGCAACCTTATTTCAGTCCTGATCTTATTGTGAATGGTTCTAGTTTGTCTCCATTACATATGATGCTTGCTGATGATTTTAGATAGACACTACTGATCATTTTAAGGAAAACTCCATTTATTTCTATACTCTCTAGTGTTTTTAATATGAATGCATATTGGATTATATCAAATGCTTTTTCTGCATCTATTGAGATAATCATATGATTTTTGTTAGTTTGGTTATTGATATAGTTAATTATGCTAATAGTTTCCCTGATATGAACCAGGCTTGCATTCTTGGTATAAATCTTACTTAATCATATTGTCTTATTCTGAAGATAACTTTCTGTAATCTCTTCACTAATATTTTATTTATGATTTTTGCATCAGTTTTCATTAGGGAGATTGATCTATAATTTTCTTTTGGTGTTTTTGCTCTACTTGGTTTAGATATCAGCACCATATCTATGTCATAAAAGGAATTTGGTATGAGTCCTTCTTTCCCAATTTTTTCAAATAGTTTATATAGTTTTGGAATTAATTGTTCTTTAAATGTTTGGTAGAATTCACATGTAAATCCATCTGCCTCTGGAGAATTTTTCTTAGGGAGCTGATTAGTAGTTTGTTCTATTTCTTTTTTTCTAAAATGGGACTATTTAAGAAATTTAATTCCTCTTCTGTTAATATGGGCAATCTATATTTTTGTAGGTATTCCTTCTTGTTACTTAGGTTATCGAATTTATTGACATTTAGTTGGGCAAAATAACTCCTAATTGCTCTAATTTCCTCCTTATTCCTTTTTCATTTTTAGACTAACAATTTGTTTTTCTTCTTTCCTTTTTCTAATCAAATTATGTAAAGGTTTATCTATTTTATTGACTTTTTCATAAAAACATCTCAGCTTTATTTATTAATTCAATAATTTTTTTTAGCTTTCATTAATCTATTCTTTTAGTTTTAGAATGTCAAATTTGGTATTTAATTGGGGATTTTTAATTTGTTCTTTTTCTACCTTTATTAATTGCAAGCTCAAATCACTGATATTCTTTTTCTCTCTTTTATGCAAGTAGACATCTAGAAAAATAAAATTCCCCATAATAACCACCATGGCTGCATCCCACAAATATTGGAATGTTGTCTCATTGTTGTGATTCTCATGGGTCAAATTATTGATTGTGTATGTGATTTGTTGTTTCACCCACTCATTCTTTAGAATTAGATTGTTTAATTTCCAATTAATTTTTGGATTAGTTTGCCCTAGTCTTTTATTGCATGTAATTTTATTGCATCATTATTTGAGAAAAAATCATTTACTATTTCTGCCTTTATGCATTTGATTTTGAGGTTTTTTATGCCACAATACATGAACCTATAAATTTTTTATAGGTTCCATACTTGCTGCTGAGAGAAAAAGTATATTCATTTTTGTTTCCATTAATTTTTCCCCAAAGGACTATCATCTCTAACTTTTCTAGCATCCTATTTAGCTCCTTACATTCTTTCTTATTTATTTTGTGGTTAGTTTTATCTAGTTCTGTGAGAGCAACATTGAGATCCTCTACTAGTATAGCTTTGGTGACAAATTCTTCTTGCAGCTCTCTAAATTTCTCCTTTAGAAATTTGGATACTATATCACTTTGTGTATATATGTTTAGTATCGATATTACTTTATTATGTATGGTATCTTTTAGTAGAATGTAGTTTCCTTCCTTATCTCTTTTAATTAGATCTATTTTTGGTTTGCTTGATTTGAGATCAGGATTGCTACCTATGCTTTTTTTTTTTTTTTAACCTCATTGGAAGCATAAGAGCTTTTGCTCCAGTCTTTTATCTTTAGTCTAAATGCATTACTCTGCTTTAAATGAGTTTCTTGTTTTTGTTTTTGTTTTTTTTTAATAGCCTTTTATTTATAGGTTATATGTATGGGTAACTTTACGGCATTGATGATTGCCTAACCTCTTGTTCCAATTTTTCCCCTACTTTCCCCCACCCCCTCCCCAGATGGCAGGATGACCAGTAGATGTTAAATATATTAAAATATAAATTAGATACACAATAAGTATACATGACCAAACCGTTATTTTACTGTACAACTCTGAAATATATAATTAGCCTGTGAAGGAAATCCAAAATGCAGGTGGGCAAAAATATAGGAATTGGGAATTCAATGTAATGGTTTTTTGTCATCTCCCAGAATCTTTTGCTGGACATAGCTGGTTCAGTTTATTACTGCTCCATTGGAACTGATTTGGTTCATCTCATTGCTGAGGATGGCCAGGTTCATCAGAATTGGTCATCATATAGTATTGTTGTTGAAGTTTATAATGATCTCTTGACCCTGCTTGTTTCACTCAGCATCAGTTTGTTTAAGTCTCTCCAAGCCTTTCTGAAATCATACTGTTAGTCATTTCTTACAGAACAATAATATTCCATAATATTCATATACCACAATTTATTCAGCCATTCTCCAATTGATGGGCATCCATTCAGTTTCCAGTTTCTGAACACTGCAAAGAGGGCTGCCACAAACATTCGTGCACATACAGGTGCCTTTCCCTTCTGTATGATCTCTTTGGGATATATGCCCAGTAGTAACACTGCTGGATCAAAGCGTATGCACAGTTTGATAACTTTTTGAGCATAGTTCCAAATTGCTCTCCTGCAATTGGTTGAATGTATTCACAGTTCCACCATCAATGTATTAATGTCCCTGTTTTCCCACATCCCCTCCAACATTCCACATTATCTTTCCCTGTCATTCTAGCCAGTATGACAGGTGTGTAGTGGTATCTCAGAGTTCTCTTAATTTGCATTTCTCTGATTAATAATGACTTGGAGCATCTTTTCATATGACTAGAAATAGTTTCAATTTCTTCATCTGAGAATTGTCTGTTCATATCCTTTGACCTAAATGAGTTTCTTGTAAACAACAAATTGTAGGATTCTGACTTTTAATCTAGTCTGCTATCTGCTTCTGTTTTATGGGGTAATCCATCCCATTCACATTCACAGAGAAAATTACTAACTTTTCTTTCCTGACATCTCATTTATAACCAGTTAAATTTTTCTCTTCACTTTCCCCTTTCCTTCCTCCCCAGTATTTTGTACTGATCATCCCTCCCTCAACAACCCTCTCCTTTTGAATCTTCTCCTCCTTTCTTATACCTTTTCCCTTTTGCTTCTGTTCTCCCTTCTCTTAGCCTCTCCCATTTCTTTAATTCTTCCCCTTCTACTTCCCTGTAGGTGAAACAAGCTTCTTTGTGATACTAAATGTCTCTGACATTTTCTCTTTGAGCCAAATAAGATGAGAGTAAGATTCATACAATGCTCACTTCCCTCCTCTCTTTTCCTCAATTGCAATAGGTCTTTTTGGCCCCCTAATGAGATGTAATTTGCCCCATTTTAACTCCATTTTTCCTTTCTTCCAACAGAATCACCTTTCTTCCTCTAGTCTTTTTTTTTTTTTAATCATCACAATAAAATCTAATTATACCAGCTCTTTCTAAGTATACCCATAACAGAGATACAGATCTCAACAGTTAAACATATTATCTTCCCACATAGGGATATAAGATCTTTAATTTTTAAAAGAAAACTATTTTTTCTTTCCTTTTTACCTTTTTATGATTCTCTTGAGTTCTGTATTTGAAGATCAAATTTTTTATTCAGCTCTGGTCTTTTCATCAGAAATAGACCCTATGGAGCTTAAGTCACATAACTCAACAAATACTAATGCAAACCTACTGGAACAACCCGTATAAGCCCCTGAGTTGTAGTCTTTGGTTGGGGTGACCTCGGAGCATAAAATAACCTCCGAATGAGTATAACTCAGATTAACGAATCTAAGTGTAACAATTGTAATTGTCAGTAATTGACCCATCTCTTGATCAATGGAACAAGTTACCCCAGGGATAACAGCACAATCCTATTTGAGAGCCCATATCAAAAATTAGGGTCGTAAACCCTATCGATGTTGGATCAGGACATCCAAATGGTGCAACCACTATTAAAGGTTCGTTTGTTCAATGATTAAATTCCTAAGTGATCTGAGTTCAGACCGGAGAAATCCAGGTCGGTTTCTATCTGTAAATTCATTTCTCCCAGTATGAAAGGACAAGAGAAATAGGGCCAATGTCCCCAATAAGCCCTAGAGCCAACATATGAATCAATCTAAATATACTAAATCAATTTATGTGCCCCCAAGAACAGGGTTGTTAAGATGGCAGAGTTGGTAATTGCATAAAGTTTAAGCCTTTACTCCCAGAGGTTCAAATCCTCTTCTTAATAAATGTTTACAATAAATCTTCTACTCTATATTATCCCAATCCTTCTAGCAGTAGCTTTCCTAACACTTATTGAACGCAAAGTGTTAGGCTACATACAATTCTGAAAAGGACCAAACATTGTGGGTCCCTATGGCCTCCTACAACCATTCGCTGATGCACTAAAACTATTTACAAAAGAACCCCTTCACCCACTAACTTCTTCCATCTCAATATTTATTATTGCCCCCATTCTAGCCCTCTCCATCGCTCTAACAATTTGAACCCCCCTACCTGTACCCAACACCCTATTAGACCTAAACCTCGGACTTATCTTCGTCCTATCCCTATCTGGCCTATCAGTTTACTCAATCCTATGATCAGGATAAGCCTCTAAGTCAAAATATGCCTTAATTGGAGCTCTACGAGCAGTTGCACAAACCATCTCATACGAAGTCTCCTTAGCTATCATCCTCTTATTTCACTTGTTTCATTGAATGTCCATCTTTTCTCCTGAAAGGTGATGCTCAATTTTGCTGGAGAACTGATTCTTGGCTGCAATCCAAGTTCCTTTGCTTTCTGGAATATCAGATTCCATGCCATTTTATCCTTTAAAATGGAAGCTACTAGGTCCTGGGTAATTCTAATTGTGACTCTTTGATATTTGAATTGTTTCCTTCTGACTTCTTGTAATATTTTCTCCTTGATTTAATAATTCTGAAATTTAGCTATGATGTTCCTTGGAGTTTTCATTTTGGGGTCTCTTTCAGAGGTGATTGGTGAATCTAGAAATCTTTAAATGAAGATTAAATCACTAGTTGTTTATGATACTCTAGCAAGAATTCTTATTGAGGTATTTGTTGGAATGGCTAGCCTCATGTATTTTCTATATTTTTAGATTCTTAAGCATGATAAAATAACAATTGTAGTATTAACAACAATAATAAGAACAATAGCTAAAATTTATAGTGTTTTTAGATTTGCAAAGCACATCACAAATATCTAATTTAACCTTTACAAGAACTTGGTAGGCAGGTGCTATTATTATCCTTGTTTTACAGATGAAAAACAATGAGGCAAACAAAAGAGAAGTGATTTTTTTTTTGAAGTAGCGAAACTAGTATGTATCTGAGGCAAGATTTGAACTCTGGTCTTTCTGAGCTCAGGTGCTGTTGTTCTATCCACCTGCTACTTTATTGCTCTATGTAGTTGAGCATAACAGAAGGGAATTCAAAATATCCTAAATTAGTTAATGACATTTGGATGAAGCCTTGAAGGATAGGTAGAATTTTACTTGGATGTGGGAGTCATAGAAAGCTAGAATTAAAATTTGAGAAGATTTTTTTTTGGCATTCCATGGAAGCTTCAAGGCAATGTTCAAATAAATTCCTTCCTCATTCCCTCCACCCATTTTTTGCTGCTGTTATGGAGGTAGAGCTTGCCTTTCAATGCAATGAGATAACTATAAAATTTAATTTTTGTTGTCTATGATATGAATACCTTTAGAGAGGTTATTAACATGATTTAGTTCATGTTCCTAACTGTCTTGGATAGTATTTAAGATAGAGCTGTGAAATGGATTCAGCAGGCCTGGTGTTATTCCCTTCTTCATTACCAACACATCAGTGATGTGCTCTCAGGCAAATCATTTTACATCAAAGTATGAGGACTGGATTAAATGATTCCAGAGATCTCTTTTAGTTTCAACCTTCTGAATGTATATTCAAGAATTAAGTCATACTGTATTTTGCTCTAGATTTTGTGTTACAGTGAGGATCCAAGATATAAATTTACTTAGCCTATTCCCACCCCGCCCCCTTAATACCATGAAAGCTCATGTTAAACTCCTATACACTTATTTATTTTTTTTGTAAGCTTAAAACCTCACTGGTTTTATAAAAGTTTAATGGTATCATGTGATAGAAGCCAATAATTAAATGATTTTTAATTTCCTTTATGAATTAGAGATATTTACCTCTAGTGACACTGGCAAAAGGTTGAGATAAAAAATAAAAAGAAAAATGGAAGTTTCTTAATTAGGGGTCATTTTTCATGTTTAGCACCTTAGACCAGTTTTGCTAATTTGATTGAACTACTCTAATCTATCTTACTTTGACTGAAAATAACTTATAGTAGAGATTGTGAATTTCTTTAAAGCAGAGTCTTTGTCATTTATGTGTCTAAATATGTATGTCATTATTATCTATAACTTTCATATATGTATGACATAAAACTGCTTTCAAGAAACATGGCATCTGTAGTGTAAGATACTTTTCTTCAAAAAAGTTATAATAGAATGTTTTAGTATGTGTGCATGTATATGTATATAGACATATGCACATACATATAGAACTGAGAAGATATGGATTCAGAATCTAACTTTTGAAAGGGTAAGTCAATTAACCTCTTAGGTTTAGCAGAGTTTTATAAAATCAATTTATAGACTAGTCACTGACACGCCTTGCTAGAGGAGTTGATATACTGGTACTTTCTAACATGAGTAAAATAAGAGGTTATAGCAAAAGACACAAAACTTATATACACAGTACTGTATTTGTATTTCTTGTATATAATTGTATAGAGTTTTGTACAACTTAGGCACATGATATATATATATATATATATATATATATATATATATATATATTAAATGTGAACTTTGCAGCTATGGAAACATTTCTCAGACATTTTTGTCCCCAATATATAGCCAATATAATAAATTATATGTGTGGATTTGCTTTTCCCCTTTCCCTCCTCAGTATTTTACTTATGAGCACTGCTTGCCTCAAGCAGTCCTCTCCCTTTAGAGTCTCTCCCTCTTTCTTATACCTGTCCCCTACTATTTCTGTTTTCCCTTCTATTTAGCCTATCCCTTCCATTCTTCCCTTTCCTCCTCCCACATGTCTATAAGATAAGAGAATTTTTTCAGTTAAACCAAATATGTCTAGTATTTTCTCTTTGAGCCAAATCTGATGAGAGTAAGATTCACCAGATGTTCATCCCCCTCCTTTCTTTCCCTCAATTATAATAGGTTTCCTTTGCCTCTTCCTGAGATGTAATTTCCCCCATTTTACCTCCCCTTTTCTCCTTTTCCAGTACTATCCCATTTTCACCTCTAGTTTCTTTTTTATAACAGCAAATCAAATTATGCATGCACTCTCTATGTATGCCCATAACAGAAATACAGTTCTCAAGAGTTCTTTTCTTTTTACCTTTTTATGCTTCTCTTGAGTTCTATATTTGGAGGTCAAATTTTTGATTTAGCTCTGGTATTTTCATCAAAAGTGAATGGAATTCAGCTGTTTCATCGAATGTACATTTTCTTCCCTGAAAGAAAATAATAAGGTTATTGAGGTAGTTTATTCTTGGCTGCATTCCAAGTTTTTTTTTTTTTTTTTTTTTTTTTTTGGCCTTTCTAAATATCAAATTCTAGGTCCTTCAATCCTTTAAGGTGGAAACTGCTAGGTCTTGGGTAATCCTTATTGTGGCTCCTTGGTATTTGAACTGTTTCGTTCTGGCTGCTTGTAATATTTTTTCCTTGGTCTGATAGTTCTGAAATTTAGCCACAATATTTCTTGGAGTTTTAATTTTGGGGTATCTTTCAGGAGGTGTTCAGTGAATTCTTTCAATGGCTATTTACCTTCTGATTCTATGGCATCAGAGCAGTTCTCTTTGATGATTTTCTGAAAAATAGTGTCGAAGCTCCTTTTTTCATCATGGTTTTCAGGGAATCCAATAATCTTTAGATTGTCTTTCCTAGATCGATTTTCAGGTCTGGTGTTTTCCCAGTTAGGTATTTTACATTTTTTTTCTATTTTTTTCATTTTTTTTGGCTTCACTTCACTCATTCTTGTTATCTCATTAAGTCATTCATTTCCATTTGTTCAGTTCTGATTTTTAGTGAATTATTTTCTTCATTTGCTTTTTTAAAATTTCTTTTTATATTTGTCCAATTGACAAAATTTAAAATAATTTGTTTTGTTTTATGGAATTTTTTTTCCCTTTCACAAATTCTGTTTTTCTGGTAGTTGTTTTCTTTTTCCATTCTGTCAAATCTATCTTTTAATGAGTTATATGCTTTTTTTCATTTCACTAAGTCTATTTTGTGCTGCCTTTTCCAAACCCTCTTGCAAAGTTTTCATTTCCTTTTCCCATTTTTCTTTTAGCTCTATTTTAAAATTCTTTTTAATTTCTTCTAAGAAAGCCTTGTGTGATGGGGACTAGTTTATATCACCTTTTGGGGCTTCATTGGGAGACAATCTGCTTTTAGTCTCCACAGAGTTTGAAATCTATTCTTATCTTTTACCACAAAAGCTATCTATGGTTAGAGTTATTTTTGCTTTTTTATTCATTTTTTTAAAGTTGAAATTTGTTTTTAGGGCAAGGTTTTTTTTTTTCCCCCAAGTTTCTTCTACACTGGGTCAATGCTAGCCGTGCTTAGTCAGTGTTTATTGACTTCAGGTGCTGGATGAGCATGGCCAGATCTTATGAGATTATGGCTATTCGGGGTTTGTTATTTATCTTTTGTTTTTGTATTGTATGTTTTATAATTTCTCTGCTACTCTATTAGCTTGCCACTAGGGCAGAGTAGCCAACACTGCTATAGTTTCCTCCCTGTAGTGGAGATCCCACCTCCCCAGGTCTGCACAGCCTGCACTGGCGTCTGTGCTCAGCCTGTTTGTGCTCAACTTGCCTCTTTCCACGCCAGACCTTTTCTAGTGATATTTGAAATTATCTTCTGCTGGCAATTTGTTGCACTCCCAATATTCTTATATTCTGCCAGTCCAGAGCTAATTCAGAGGCTGGATTTGCTAATTAGTCTAAGAAAGAAACTCAGAAAAATCTCTTTTGCCTTAAAGCAATGTGGTCACATATGAGAAATACTTGTGTGAAATAGGATCCAGAAACTTCAGTCTTAGCCCAGTTCTTCAAAGGATTGCAATGTGAATATACTGTTGCTGTCTTGGTTTCTCTTATTCTATTAGCAATTATAGAAATATTAAAGAGGTTTCTATAAAGTGCTTAATATCTGGAAGATAGCTTGATTTTGCTTCCAAGCATGCTTTTTATTATTTCAAGAGGCTTAACAGCAAGTGAAGTTTCCCTGTGGCCAACATGTGGAAGGAAAAGTCACACAGAATAGGTAGGTATAGTTAGGTTGCATATAGAAGGAATACAGAAAACAAGGAAATCATAGGCATATTGAAGTCTTGCAAATTTTATTATTTATATATTCTGTATGAATTTTCTTTCTTGCCTTTCTTCAAAAGAAAAGTTTGTGTATATCTTCAAAATGAACAAAAGAGAAGTTATTTTTAATTTTCTTTAAAAAAATTATTTAAAACTAAATACAAAATAAGAAAAAAAATTAGGAAAAGAAAGACAACAATTTCCCAATTACTGTCATGTGCCCAGCAAAACATCAGGGAATGTTAAAAATTTGTAACAATAAATTTCCATTTCAAGAAAACATATAAGAAAAGACACTATATTCATGACTGCCCAACTTTGCTTTCTTGTAGATTATTCTTTTATTTTCTATTGCTACACAATTATTCCATTCTTTCCCCCTCTTTCATTCCTTTCCACATCCCCCAAGCTGGTTATAGTTAAGTAAATATATGTGTGTATACACACAATTACACATGCACAAATATACATATGCATCTATTCATATATGTACACAAACATAAATATATCTATGTATACATATACACCTGCATACATACACACATGTATATATATATATATATATATATGTATATTTACACATGCATAGGCATGCATTTAAAATAATATTAATATGACTGAAATATAATGTAGATTTATCTCTTGTTTGAATCTATAAGTTTGAGATCAATGATTACTTACTTTGCTTTTTTTTCCCCCAATAAGTTCTACTCCTGATTTTTATCATGTTTGTGTATATTTTTTATTTCCTATCTCTGCTAACTCTTCTAATATAGTTCTCCTTGACTGGCTTTAATATTTCATAACTTCCCCCCAACTCATGGATCTTTCCCGTATCTTTTCCCTTATCTTCTCAAGTAATTTTGTTTTTATATATGGTAAGGAAATAGACTGCTGGAGCAGAGTAAGAAGAGAACTGGATTTGAATCTCAGTGTTAACAAGTATTGGTTTGCTTGATCTCTGACATGGTTGTTTGACATGGGGCAAAGTATTTTAACTTCCATGATGCTCAGTTTCCTAATTTGTAACATGGAAATAATTGTTCTTACAATGTTTATTCCATGGGATTGCTGAGGAATGTGCCTTAAAAAGTTTAAAAACATTATAAATACGAATTTTCATTCTCCCAATTGTGGTGGTTTGAGAAAGAAAACAAGAAAATACATATGAATTCATTCTCTGCTTTTTTTAGCTTAAACTTTCTATTTTATTAGCAACTGGGGAGAGAGAAGAGGCTTCTTTGACCTTTTCTTTCTTGCTTTCCTAAGTCATCCAGAGCTGTGGCCTGGATGCATTAATCATTTGAAAAGTGTTCTGAGCACAGGGCTATCTAATGGACTCTGACTTTATTGCTCCTGGAGGGTTTTACGTAATTCAGTGACTCTTGGCCCTATTATTAGTACTCTTGTACTCCTGTTAGAGGTTCTCAAAACTAAACAGGATTAAAAGTAGTATTACTTTAAATAGTGAAAAGTGCTGTGACTAACAACAGTTCACCTTTCTAATCTTCCCTGGCCCAGCCATGGAATTAGAATGGGAAGAGTTGGCTTTCCTGGGCAGGTGAGTGGTAGCAGAGAAAACTGTCAGCATTGCCAGAAGTCCATGTGTAAGTGAATAACAAAAATGTTAAATCAAGTGCCAAAAATTATTAGAGATCAGAAAATGTTCTGTGATGATCAACTATGATAGACTTAGTTCTTTTTAGCAATGTAGTGATCCAATACAATTCAAGAGGATGGAAAATGTCATCTGCATCCACAGAGAAAACTAGGGAGACTGAATGTGGACTGAATCATATAAATTTCACTTTTGTTTGTTTGTTTGATTTTTTCTTTTCCGTGGTTTTCTCAACCTATATTAAATCACTTACTATCTTAAGGAAGGTGAAGGTAAAGCAGGGAGGGAGAAAAAAAAAAGGAACTCAAAATTTACAAAAATGAATGTTGAAAACTATCTTTACATGTAATTGGAAAATAAAATACTATTAAATTTAAAAAATAAAATCCATGAAAGTAATAAAATTCATATATTTACATATACATACATACACACATACACACACATATTTTTGGGAGAGAAATTTGTCCAGTGAATAGACAGAGAGCCATTCTCAAGTCTCCAGAACTGTTTAAGATAAATATGGGTCCAGATGTGAATCATAGATCATGTAAGCAGGCATTAAAGAATATCTTACTCTTATCCTTATTCTTTCCTTAACTTTCTATCTACATGAGGATATCTTTTTTTTTTAATAGCCTTTTATTTACAGGTTATATGTATGGGTAACTTTACAGCATTAACAATTGCCAAACCTCTTGCTCCAATTTTTCACCTCTTACCCCCCACCCCACCTCCAGATGGCAGGATGACCAGTAGATGTTAAATATATTAAAATATAAATTAGATACACAATAAGTATACATGACCAAACTGTTATTTTGCTTTACAAAAAGAATCAGACTCTGAAATATTGTACAATTAGCTTGTGAAGGAAATCAAAAATGCAGGTGGGCATAAATATAGGGATTGGGAATTCAATGTAATGGTTTTTAGTCATTTCCCAGAGTTCTTTCTCTGGGCGTAGCTGGTTCAGTTCATTACTGCTCCATTGGAAATGATTTGGTTGATCTCATTGCTGAGGATGGCCAGGTCCTTCAGAACTGGTCATCATATAGTATTGTTGTTGAAGTATATAATGATCTCCTGGCCCTGCTCATTTCACTCAGCATCAGTTCGTGTAAGTCTCTCCAGGCCTTTCTGCAATCATCCTGTTGGTCATTTCTTACAGAACAATAATATTCCATAATATTCATATACCACAATTTATTCAGCCATTCTCCAACTGATGGGCATCCACTCAGTTTCCAGTTTCTAGCCACTACAAAGAGGGCTGCCACAAACATTCGTGCACATACAGGTCCCTTTCCCTTCTGTATGATCTCTTTGGGATATAAGCCCAGTAGTAACACTGCTGGATCAAAGGGTATGCACAGTTTGATAATTTTTTGAGTATAGTTCCAAACTGTTCTCCAGAATGGTTGGATTCGTTCACAACTCCACCAATAATGTACATGAGGACATCTTTTTAAAAAGTACTCACTCAGTTTGAAGAGTTGCAGCTGCTAATAATAACTCACATATAAGTTATTGTCATGTACTTTTCTTCTTGAATTTCTTTTTAAATCTTCTTAACTGTTTATTTCTCTCACCCAAATAAAAGAAAAAATAAACTCCTTATAACAAATATTCATCATCCAGAAGAATAAATTCTTATTTTGGTCATATCAAAGAAAAAAAAAAGTCTTATTCTGCCTATTAAGTCCATCCACTCTGTGACAGGACATGGCAAACAAGTTTTATCTTTGAACCTCCTCAATAATGACTTATCATTTCATTGATCAGAGTTCTAAAGTCTTTAATAGTTGCGTAGATTTGTAACATTTTTTTCTTATTATATAAATTGCTATAAATTTGGGTTACTTTACTTTGCATCAATTTATAGAGAAAAGGTTTCCTCTGAAATTCTCTAAATTTTTAGACATTATTGACATAATTTTAATGTCATAATAAAATTATTTTCACAAATCATTAGTCATTCCTCAATAGATAGGTACTTCCTTGGTTTCTTTCTTCGCTTTTTCTTTCTTTCTTTCTTTCTTTCTTTCTTTCTTTCTTTCTTTCTTTCTTTTTTTTATTACTTATTAAAAAGTTACTATAAATATTTTTGTACAAAGCGGGGACTTTTTTCTTTGTTCTAGTGGGAATATATGCTCAGTGGTAGTATTGCTAGGCCAAAAAATATGCACAGTTTAGTAATTTGGGAGAATTGCTGTTTAGAATAGATGGATACATTTACTTCTCTATCATCCTTGCATTAACATTCCAGTTTGCACAGACATTTTTCCTTTTTTGTCATATTTACAAATCTGTTTGATGTTTTGTAGTACCTCAGAATTCTTTAATGTTCATTTCTGTTGTCACTGATAATTTGGATTATTTTCAAATGATTATTGATATTTTTGATTTCTTTTTTTTGAAAATTATTCATATTCTTTAACTATATATATGTATATACTTATAAATATATACATACATGTATATATATATATATATATGCTGGAGAATGGCTTCTTGCATATTTTTGAGGAAATCTTAATTAGAGATACTTGTTGCAAAGATTTCTCCTAGTAACATGTCTTCTTTTAACTCCTTTGGCTTTATTTGCCCAAAACTTTTAAGATATTATATTATTAAAATTTTCCATTTTATATTCTTTGTCCCATATTTAATTAAGAATCTTTCCTTTCCATGGATTTGATTTTGTTCTTTTATGAGATCACCTTTTATATCTAATATATATATATATATATATTCATTTGCACCTTATCTTAGTGTATAGAAATAGGAGTTGGTCTATACCTACTTTTTGCCATGCTGTTTTCCAGTATTCTCAGTGTCTTTTTCAAATACCTAATCTTTAACTCAGTATCATGGGTCTATTGTGTTTGTTTACTTCTCTATGTTATGTATCTGATCAGTTCCAAAGATTGCTCCCTCCGTATTTTAATCAATACTAAATCATGTTAATGATTACTGCTATGCAGTACTGTTTAAGTTTAAGAACTTTTTCCGTTGTATTTTTCATTATTTTTTCTTGATATTTTTGACTTTTTGTTCTTCCAAATGAATCTAAAATGTTTTCTGGCTCTATGAAATAACTAAAAGGAATACTTTTTATTATTTTGCTTGTACCTACAAAATGATTAATGAACTATTTTAATTTCTTCAATTAACTATTAATCTATCTATCTAGTTTTTAAGTCATCTGGTATCTCCAATTCGTCAATCTATTATTTGGTGTTTTCTTAGTAAATATACTAGAGTACATTGCCATTTCTTTTTTCCAGTTTCTAAGTCCAGGTCAGGTACATTATCTACTATGCCAGCTAGCTCTTTATAATTATTTATGATTGCCTTTCTTTCTTCAAAGAATGTTTTGTATAGGATTTTGCAGAATTTAAAAAGTTTTTGGGTATGTCATGGTAGAGAGACTCCCTGATAATATATGCAGTCTATAATTATTTTAATGACATTTCTCTATTTCTTTCTCCTATATATATATTTTTTTTGGTTGGGAGAAATGAGTGATGGTAGTACTAATGAGTGCTCTGTAATATTGTACTTAGTACTATTGATAAATAATAACAACACATAACATTTAAATAGCATCTACTCTGATTCAATCACAGTGTTAAGAGCATTACAATTATTAACTTATCTGATCCTTATGACAACCATAAGAGACAAGTGCTATCATTATCCCTATTTTAGAGATCTGAAGCTGAGTCAATCAGGGTGAAATGACTTAGAATCACACAGGTAGTAATTGAACCTGGATTTGAATTCAGCTCTTCCTGACTCCATACTCAGAAATCTATCCACTGTACTATCTTCTCTAAGTCTTCATAGAGTTTGCATTTTATTGAGGGAATAGTCTATGTATTCAGTTAGAATGGAGCTGGAGCTATAATTTCAGTTATAGAAGGTGTACCCATTGATGAAATTTCTTTACACATGGGAAATATTTTAATGACCTACTAAAGGAAACAGTCCAGGTATTTGAAAATCATCTTTTCCCTTCTTATGAGCAAATGAAAAAGGCAACCATCATTTTCCACCTTAAAACTTGCAAAGGAAAAGATGTAATTAAAAAAAAAAAAAGAATGCTGCCCCAATTTTATACTTATCTGGCATGGGGGTGACTGTAGTCAACATAGATTATAAAATGCAAGCCACGAAATTGCTAGAATTCATAGAAAACTCACTTTTCTCTATAATTTCTCTTCTGGGCAATTGGCCTATACTGCTTGAGTTGGCCAAGGATCACCCAAAAGATAGATTTAAACCCAGACTTTGAGGCCAGCTCTCTGTCCAGTATAGGAGGTTACTTCTTATATATGCAGGCTTTAGGTGGCCCAGAGTTTCCAAGAGATGAAAAGGAGGAAGGAAAAAAAATTCCAGTAGTGGAGAATAGAGATTGTGTGTAAGAAAGAGTCTAACCTAATGCCCAAACTCTCTTAGTTTAGATTTGGTTTCAGGACAAAATGAAATTTTCCCGAGTCATTGAACAGCTGAAAAAAAAAGGGAGATTCACTTTGTCTTCTTAAACAAGCAGAAACAACAACACAGTGGATTCTATCTACAATTTTGGCTTCTTGTGGAATAGTGTGTAGTCAATAGATCCTCAAGGCAAGGCAGAGTTCTTAGGTATGGAGAAGCCTATTATGAGTTTTTTGAAAGGTGGATAAGACCCAAATTTTACCTGCATAGAGAACTCCTGGTAAGGAAATTCTCTCTGTCAATTCACATTGACACAGGTTCTACTTCTTATACTGGTCAGGAGCGAGCTGGGGGCATTCAGTGATTAAAGGACTTGACTTGGGCATTACATTAGTATTTGTCAGAGTGTAAACTTGAGATAGTTTCCCTAAATTCAGCTTTTGATCAAATATTCATGTTTTACTCATAGACAAGAAGAAGAAGAAAAGAAGAATACAAGAAAAAATATTTTTAAAAAATCCATGTTTTATGAACAAACTCAAGCTCAGAGATTGCGATTGTCACTGAATATATTTTCTATCACTCCAAGTTTTTGCCATCAGTCAAAAATAGATAAAACTTTAGACCTGGTTCCAAAAGTCAACTATGATTCTAGATGATAATGGCTGTGTTACTTAGCTTTTCTGAACTTCTATTTTCTCACATATAAGGAATTATATATATAGTTCATAATCTACAGGTATGTTTTAAAGATGAGCAATGATTTTTTTGTGTATATACATGTGTGTATATATATATATGTATAAAAATTATATATAAATCTCACACCACATACAATAGTATATTAAATGCCCAATATACTAACATATATCAAATTATATTAAATTTTTATGTGAATATATAAATATAATAAATATACATATGCTTATAAGTATTATCTATTTATACACAACACATATAAAGTCATATCTATTTGCAAGCATCTTAAGACACTTGAATATTACACACACACATATATATATACACAACATGCTGTTATATGCCTTTGTATATTACTTTGAAAAAAGCTTTTGTTTTTATATTAGTCATAAGCAGAATATTAGTAATAAATTAAAGTAATAGAAAACACAAAATCATGTGGAGGTCATTGGGATGTGCTCCCCTATAAACCTTCTTTTAGTTGTCATTGATACATCCATACTTAGCATTTTGATCCAGAGGTTCAAATAAGTCTGATTATGCCTCACTATATATGCGCACATCACTATATTCCCAACACTGCACATACAAAATAAGAATAGCTGAAAAGACTTTACTGATTGCTTTGCTGAAAAATAGCTTATTTTTTTTAAGCCTAATCTGTGGTTTTTCCAGGATAAAGTAGATTTCTTGTTTCAATTCAGTTTAGCATTTTCTGTCAATATCTAATCTAAGAGAACAGTTTGGATAAAAAGTGAGGATGTAACTTGCCCAGGGCTATGCAGCTGGTATGCATTAGAGGTAGTTCTTGAACCCAGACCTCCTGATTATCAGTTGTTCTCAATGCCCAGTATTTTTAAAGGTTAAGAACATTTTACTAAGCCTAGAGAGAGATAAAAGGATTCCTTTCTTTGGTTGGGTGGGTGGGGAAAAGAATAATATTACATATAATTAAAATCACAGATGTAGAAAAACCTAATAGACATTTTTTGGGGAAGGACCAATCAATTTCATTGGAGTGAAATGGAGCAATTTATTACATGACCAATCTATGTCAGGTACTATGCCAGGTTCTGAGGCTACAAGGAAAAAAAATAACAATTTTTTTTCTCTCATGCTTACCTTCTTTCAAAGGAGACATGTTGAGCTATTGCTGAAGATAAGTCTTGAGATGTAGATTATGTGGCGATTATCTTCTGAACTCTCCTGCTAAAATTTTAAAAGCAGTTTGTACTCAAATTCACTATTTTTGCCTCTCTTTTTACTTGGTTCTAAACAGCCTACTCTCTGTAAAGTTACCAATGATCTCTTTTTTATTTTTTTATTTTTATTATTATAGCTTTTTATTTGCAAGATATATGCATGGCTAATTTTTCATCATTGACATTTGCAAAACCTTTTGTTCCAACTTTTTCCCTCCTTACCCCCACCCCTTCCCCCAATTGCAGGTTGACCAATACATGTTAAATATGTTAGAGTATAAGTTAAATACAATGATATGTATACATGTCCATACAGTTATTTTGCTGTACAAAAAGAATCGGACTTTGAAATTGTGTACAATTAGCCTGTTTAGGAAATAAAAAAATGCAGGTGGACAAAAATAGAGGGACTGGGAATTCTATGTAGTGGTTCATAGTCATCTCCCAGAGTTCTTTCACTGGGTATAGCTGGTTCAATTCATTACTGCTCTATTGGAACTGATTTGGTTCATCTCATTGTTGAAGAGGGCCACGTTAATCAGAATTGATTATCATATAGTATAGTTGTTGAGGTATATAATGATCTCTTGGTCCTGCTCATTTCACTTAGCATCAGTTCATGTAAGTCTCTCCAGGCCTTTCTGAAATCATCCTGCTGGTCATTTCTTAAAGAACAGTAATATTCCATAACATTCATATATCACAATTTATTCAGCCATTCTCCAACTGATGGGCATCCACTCAGCTTCCAGTTTCTGGCCACTACAAAGAGGGCTGCCACAAACATTCTTGCACATATAGATGCCTTTCCCTTCTTTAAAATCTCTTTGCAATATATGCCCAGTAGTAACACTGCTGGATCAAAGGGACCAATGATCTCTTAAATTTTCAAATCTGAGATTTTTTTTCAATCCTTATTCTTTTTGGTATTTCTGCTGAATATGGTCACTATTGATCATAACTACCTTTTCTTCCAGAATGTTTTTTCTTGTCAGTCTTGATTTTGACTCCTTCTTCCTCCCTATGTCCTTGTTCTCTTCTCCTCCCTTTCCTTTCCTCCACTTTCTCTTTGCCCTTCTCCCTTTTCTCTCTTTCCTATGTTCCCTCTTCCTTCTCTTCTGTCTTCCTACCTTTCTCTCTTACCCTACTTTTCCCAAATTGAATTTTAAAGGACATCTAGGAATACAATATAGTTAATACCAAGAGTAAACAGATAGAGATTGAACAATACTAGGCTTATACCCAAGGCAAAGCAATTCAGTTTTATTACAATCTATAGTATGGTGGACAATAATAATTTAAATAAAACTTTCTGCCTCCTATATTTCCTTTTTCACAATGTGTAGTCGCTATAATGTATTTTACTCTCATTTATTTTTGTCATAATTTCACTTCCCCTATGTATGGCATAGAAAGCAGCTCACTTACTTCTAAGTCTTCTGAGAGCACTGACAGTTTATATTCTGGGTCAGCTGTCTATTTTGTTTATTGGCTTTGGTGTTTTGATTTTTTTGTTTACCCCTTAGTTCCTATAGTAATTTATATGACTTGGATCAGGGCCATCCCTACTTTCTGTCCCATCCTCCTCCTTTCCCTTCCCACTCTTTGTTCCTCTTTATCCTTCTCCTTTCTCTTTCCTTTCTTCAACCTCTATTATCTTTCTCCCTTGTCTCTCTTTCTTCTTCCTTCTTCTCTCTTTCCCCCTTCCCTCCTCTCTTTCTATCCAATTCTATCCCCCCAAAATTCTATCTCTACCCCTCTACCCTTCACCCTTTTTCTTCTTTCTCCCATTCCCCCCCCCCATCTCTCATGTTCCTTTCCCCTCAGGAATATATATTTTTTTAAAATAAATGTCTTCCTCGGTTTTTTTTTTTTTCATTTCAGTTTCCTGATGTGTCTAATTTATGCTATATCACATTATTTAATGATAATTACCAGAAAACATTTTTTCCTTTTAATTTAAAGTGTATCCTCTGCATTGGAAGAGAATTGAAAATGAAGTTTAAGGGGACACCTTTGAAAATTTCTGATGACTTGACCAATATATGTTGTGGCCACTTTCTGTAAAAGATGTCATCTTGTTCACCTCTTGTATTATATTGATGCTTTTTCTGGAAACTGAGTAGATGTCCATCAATTAGAGAATGGGTAAATAAATTATGGTATATGAAGGTTGTTCTGTAAGAAATGATCACCAGGATGATTTCAGAGAGGTCTGGAGAGACTTACATGAACTGATGCTAAGTGAAATAAGCAGAACCAGGAGATCATTATACATGGCAACAACAAGACTATACAATGATCAAGTTTGATGGATGTGGCTCTCTTCAGCAATGAGATGATTCAAACCAGTTCCAATTGTTCAGTGGTGAAAAGAGCCATCTACATCCAGAGGACCATGGGAACTGAGTATAGACCACAACATAGAATTTTCACTCTCTCTCTATTGTTGTTTGCATTTTGTTTTCTTTCTTAGTTTTTTTCTTCCTTCTTGATCTGATTTTTCTTATGCAACAAGATAACTGTACAAATATGTATATATATTTTGGATTTAACATATATGTTAGCATATTTAACATGTATTTAACTACCTGTCAGCTAGGAGAGGGGCTGGGGGGGAAGAGGGTAAAATTTGGAACAAAAAATTTTGCAAGGATCAATGTTGAAAAATTACCCATGCATATGTTTGAAAATAAAAAGCTTTAATTAAAAAATAATAAAAATAGATTGATATGTTGTAAAAGCACAAAAATATTACCATTGTTTTCTTGGCCATAAGTGAGTACACACATATACATATGAACATATATTCTAAATCCCATGTAAAATGACCATTTTTTTTCCTTATATGCCCCATACTGAAGGGGGCAGTATTTTTTTTAAAAAAAGTTATTTTTTTCTTTTTTCTGGTATATGTCTGTGACATATATTGCACATGCATTTTGTGACATCTCCCCTAATAAAAAATAAAAAACCCAAAGAAACAAAAACAAAAACATTAAAAGCAAGGATCAGCCTACATTTTCTGGAAACCATTTTTAAGGAGAAAAAATTATTTTCCATGGACAATAAGGAAATTTCCTTTATCTATGTAGATGTACACCTCCTTTGTAATTTCTACTCTTAGAGAGTTGTCTGGGACATTCAGAATTTGTGATTTGTTCAAAATTACACACTCAGGTTGTCTCATTGACTCTACTTGAAGCCATGTTTTACTAACCTCAGAGTCTATCCAAATACATTCCTGGGTCTCATAAATAATATGACATATTGCATATAATAGATTAATATTGCAAATGGAGAATCTCTTAGTTGGAAGAAACTCCAAATGTCATCTAGTGTAATACATCTATATTAGTGGAATACACACACACACACACAGACACACACACACACACACACACATACACACACATTGGGAGTAGGGGAATGGTAAGTGGAATTCATTTACATTAATCTGGCTAGAGGTAAGGTCTGCACATCTTGCTTGAGATGTGCATAATGGGGCTGCCTGATGGCTCTCTAAAATGTCCTACAACTAACAACAAACTGGAATTGTGTTGATGAGTTCAGAGAGGTATTGGACAGGATGATCTCATTCAGAGATCACATGATGACACCTAGAAAAGTAGTGGCTTAGTGACAGAATGCCAAAGGATCAGAAAAATGTCAGAAATCGGTCCAAAGACACTAAATGGCGGGCAAAACTCAGATCTCACCTATGCTGGTATTAAGGCTGCTTGGAGAAGATGGAATTTTAGTTGAGATTTCAATCAAGCCAGAAGGCAAAGAAGATAGGGCAGAAAATTCTACAAGCCTGGGGGACAGCCAGTGAAAATGCAGTTAGACAAATAAATATCTTGTACAAAGAATGACAGGGAGTCCAATCACTAAAAGACATGGAGCACTAAGGTGTAAAAGACTGGAAAATAGGAAGGATCCAGATTATGAAGAGCTTTAAGAGTCAAATATAGGATTTTATATTTGATCCTGGAGGCTATGAGGGGGACAAATGGACTTTAATGAATCTCTCTCTCTCTCTCTCTCTTTCTCTCTCTCTCTGTCTCTGTGTGTGTGTGTATGTGTGTGTGTGTGTGTGAGAGAGAGAGAGAGAGACAGACAGACAGACAGACAGACAGAGACAGAGAGACACACAGAGTGAGAGACAGAGGGAAAGACAGAGAGAAGGAGAGGGAGAGGGAGAGAGAGAAAAATCACTTTGATAGCTACACAGAGGAGGTTCTTTTGGTATAGGATAAAGACTTGAGACAAGAAAGCCAACCAAAAAGACTATTGCAAAAATTTAGGCATGGGAAGGTGAGAGTTTGTTTTGTAGTTGTACTAGAATCAGAAGAGAGAAAAGTTGATTGCTTGATTTCTCAGCATTCTCAAGTTAAGTTTTGATGAAACTGAGAAATATGAATGACTTTACAAAATGGGGATCAAAAACAGCAGACATTCTTTGCGGTTTGGATTAGTATATTCTGTACTTTGAGTATGTGGGATATATTAATTTTGCCTTCCATGCATTATTAATTATTGGTTTCAAGGTAATACAAAATACCAAGAAAAGAGCCAAGAATGTGCCAAATATAAATGTTCCTGGGGGAATCTTGGGTGTGGTAACAACCATGGAATTATTGAGGAGTTTTCAAAATTGAACCTAGATTTTATGATTCTAGAGATTTAATAGATTATGTCACAGTTATAATATTTTTTCATCAGTGACAGAAAAATGAGATTTTTGACCCAAGAAGAGCTTGATCATACTAAGAATTCACCAAAGTAATTTATGGAAAAGATGACACAGTTTTGAAAGCATATTTTTTTTTTACAAGAAATTTCAGGAATGTGAAGATTTAACAAAAAGGAAACATCACAGACAATATTATTGTACATAAAAAGGGAAAGAATATTAACTGTCAATGTATATATTTGCTTTTCATCTTTATAATTTTTATAATGATTCACAATAACATCAATGCTATCACTGATGAAAATATGAAAAAAATAAACTGATAGTCTTAAATGATTTTCTACTGAAATCTACATCCTTATCCCAAAATGTATGCTAAAAAGGTGTGGCTATCATAAGAATCCATACATATATTTATTCATGGCAAAAGAATATTTGACTTAGTAAAATAAAATGCAAGTTTAAAACTTCTTTTTTTCCCCAAAGAATTTATATGCATGCTAGAATTATCCTAGAGCATCTAATAAATTCAACTACAAAGATACTTCTGATCAGGGAAAGAATGAAACAAGAAGTGGAGCTCTCCAAACAGCTTACTGTTCTCATGAAGGATGCATAGATGATGAGGTTTTATACTTACTTCTCTTTGTAAATGATAGTGTGTTGATGGCCTCAGTAAGTCAAATATTACTCTTGTGTTGCAGGAAGCGAGGAAATAAATGATTATTTTTAAATGGAAAGATTTACATGAACTAATGCAGGGTGAAGTCAGTAGAAACAAAATATTTTATATGATGACATCAACATAATAAAAATGAATAATTTTAATGACTTTTATAAACCAGTGAATGAAATTATCAGTAATGAAAAATAATCAATGATAACACTATAAAACAAACAACTTTGAAACATCTAAAAACTATGATAAATGTAATAATGATTACTTCTGATTCCAGGACAATAATACAAAATGTGATATCTCCCACTTTCCTAACAGAGAGGTGACAAAGTCAAGATATAGAATGAGGCATAAGTAATACATACATGTGTGTACAATTATTATTGAAATTTATTATGATTATGAATACTTCTTATGATAATTTTTATTTACTCTCACTACATTAAATTTGTTATTTTTTTTAAACTAGAGAGATCAGGGAAGGAATGTTATAGATGTGAAATCTTACATAAACTCATAGTCTTTCTGTTTTTAATTATACTTATTTTTCTTTGTTACAAAAAACTTCATGAAGTTGGAGTAATCTATAAACATTTGTATTATGTAAATCAAAGTGTAAAACAAAGTAAAAACTAAAAAAAAAACAATAAAGGAAGCTAAGTATTATAGGACATTTTTAATAATGTCTGATTATTCAAAATCAATCATCCTAACCATCCAGAGACAGAAATAAGTGGAGGAATGTAGCTATTTTCTATGACTACAATTGAATGGACAATTCCTTAAACTGGTAACTCAGGAAATACATCTGAATGATTTCTCAAATATAAACCTGACTGCTTTCTTCAACCCATTCCATTTTTAGTACTTTATTTTTTTTCCTGATATATTTATATATTTTTAATACACATTACTTTATGAATCATGCTGGGAGAGAAAAATCAGAGCAAAAGGGAAAAACCATGGGAGAGAGAAAAAAAAAACAGAAAAAAGAAGTTTAAAAAAGTTCTTAAAAAACAAGAAAAAGAACTTAGCATGTGTTGATTTACATCATTCATAATACTTTAGAAAGATAGTGATTTTCATCTAGAATTGCATTTGGAAGATTTTTGTTTTTTCTTTTTTTTTTTTCCAGTAATTCCAAAATATTACCTGATGCAGAAATCTGTATTTTAAATACATCCTCCCATTTATAATGAGTTATTTTTCTAATCTTGAAACATCATAGTCTTTTAAGAATCAAAGCTTTGGAGTATAATTGAGATAAATGGTGAATAGAAGTAGATTATACCTTATTCCCACATATGGTTGTGGAAGAAGTAGCATTATCATAGTTTCATAGGATTAGAACTAAAAGCAACTATGGATCATCAAAGGTAACCAATTCCTAACTTTCTACTCCCTATTTTAAATTATTTATTTAATATTTTATTTTCCCCCAATTACATATAAAAATATTTTTTAACAAAGATTTTTTAAAACTTTGACTTTCCATTCTCTCCCTCTATCTTCTTCCCAATTCATGGAGAAGGCAAACAATTTGACATAGGTTATATATTTGCAAACATGCAAAATATATTTACATAGTAATCATGTTGTGAAAGAAAACACAAACAAAAATCTGTAAGAATAATAAAGAAAAAAAAGTGCATGCTTCAATCTGTATTCAAATTCTATCAGTTCTTTTTCATCATAAGTCCTTAGGAATTGTCTTGGATCCTTGTATTGCTGACAATAGCCATGTTATTTGCAGCTGATAATGATAAAATTTTACTATTACTGTGTATACTGTTCTGCTGGTTCTGTTCACTTCATATCTGATAGATTTGTGATGGTAGCTCAGGATTGTTTTAATTTATATTTCTCTAATCAATAGGTAATTTAGAACTTTTTTATATCACTATAAATTAGTTTGATTACTTCATCTGAGAACTGCCCGTTCATTTCCTTTGACCATTTATCAACTAGGGAATGGCTCTTATTTTTTATAAATTTGATTCATTTTCTCTCTATATTTGAGAAATGAGGTCCTCATGAGAGATATTTGTTGTAAATTTTTTTTTCACAGTTTTGATTACTATGTTTTCTCTTCCATCATATTTCCCCACCCTTTCATTGTTTCTTTTTCTTTTCTCATTCTGTACATCTTTAAAAGTGTTTTGTTTCTGAGTACTATCTCCCCAAATATGCTTTCTCCCTCTTTTTAGCTTCCTTCCTTTTACTTCTCCTTTTTCCTCTCTTACTTTCCTAAGCCATAAGACAAATTTCCATTCTCAATTAAGCACATTTATTATTACCTTTTGAGCCAATTCTGCCTGCCTGCCTGATCATCCTTTCCTCTATAAAAGTTTTTTTTTGTTATCTTTTTTTTTTTTTTGGTGAGAATTTACCCCATTCTACATCTTCCTTCTCCTTTTCCCAATGCATTCTTCTTTCTCACCTCTCAATTATAAGATATCATCTCTTTATAATTAATTCACTCACACCCTCTGTCTATGTATATTCCTTTTATCTGTCTTAATAATGAAAAAGTTCTTAAAAGTTACAAGTAACAGCTTCCCATATAAGAATATAAATAGTTTAATTTTATTGAATTTCTCATGATTTTTCTTTCAGTTTACTTTTTTCTTTTCTCAAATTTTGTATTTGAAAATCAAATTTTCTGTTAAACTGTAATATTTACTTGAGTTAATACTCAGTTTTGCCTAGTAGGTGATTTTTCCAAGCCTTCTAATCTTTTAATGTAGAAGCTGCTAAATCTGGCATTATTAACTGTGGCTCCATTATATTTTGCATTATTTCTTTATGACTGCTTGTAATTCTTTTCTCTTTGACCTGGGATCTATGTAATTTGTCTATAATATACCTGGGAATTTTTTATTTTGGAATATCTTTCAGGAGGTAATTGGTGAATTCTTTCCATTTTTATTTTATCCTCTAGTTCTAGAATATCCATGAAGTTTTCCTTGTTAATGTCTTGAAAGATGATGTCTGGGCTATTTTTTTAAATGAAGCTTTTTGTTTTCAAAATATATGCACAGATACTTTGACATTGACCCTTGCATAGCCTTGTGTTTCAGATTTTATCCTCCTTCTCCCCATCCACTCCCCCAGAGAGCAAGCTATTCAGTATATGCTAAATATGTTAAAATGTATGCTAAATCCAATATGTATAAACATATTTACATAGTTCGCTTGCTGCACAAGAAAAATCAGATCAAAAAAAAAAAAGAAAGTAAATGAGTAAGAAAATAAAATGCAAGTGAACAACAACAAAAAGAGTCAGAATGTTATGTTTTGATCCACATTTAATTGCTACAGTCTTCTCTGGGTGTAGATAGCTCTCTTCATCACAAAATCATTGGAACTGGCATTAATGATCTCATTGCTGGAAAAAGTCACATTCATCAGAATTGATTGTCATATAATATTGATGTTGCCATGTACAATGATCTCCTGGTTCTGCTCATTTCACTTAGCATCAGTTCATGTAAGTCTTTCCAGGCCTTTCTAAAATCATCCTTCTAATCATTTCTTATAGAATGATGATATTCCATAACATTCATATACCATAACTTATTCAGCCATTCTCCAACCGATGGGCATCTACTCAGTTTCCAGTTTCTTGTCACTATGAAAAGGATTGCCAAAACATTTTTGCACATGTGGGTGAGCTAATTTTTTTAATCTTAGCTTTCAGATAGTCCAGAAATTCTTAATTATCTCTTATTAGTCTGTTTTTCAGGACTATTTTTTTTAATAAGGTGTTTTATAGTTTTCTCTATTTTGTCTGTTTTTTCAAAATTCTATTATTTTTATATTATATGCATTCAAATATTATTTAACTACTGTTATTTAATTAATATTTATTTATTTGTTTGTTTAATAATAGATAATATGACCACTAACAAAAGTAAACTCTAATAATATAAATATTAACTTTAGAAATAGAAAAACAGAATTTTAGTGATATATTCAGAGATAAAATTTCAGAATCCAACAAAATGGGGTAAATTCTCACAAAATAGGTCCAATTTTAGGCTTTTTCAACATGATTTCGATCAAATAAATGTTTTTCTTTTTAAAATGATGCTTAATTTTATTTATTAACTCTTTTTATCTTCAAAACATATCCCTAATTTTCAACATTGACCCTTTGAAAAAGCTTGTGTTCCAAAGTGTTTTCTCCCTCCCTTTCCTCCCAACCCAACCCCAAATAATTGAATATATGTTAAACAATGCAATTCTTCTATACATATTTCCACAATGATCTTGCTGCACAAGAAAAATCAGATCAAAAAGGAAAATAATGAAAAAGAAAACAAAATGCACACAAACAGCAAAAAAAGTGAAAATACTACATTGTGACCAACATTCACACACAATCCTCTCTCTGGGTGCAGATGGCTCTCTTTATCATAAGACCATTGGAAATGGCCTGAATTCCCTTGCTATTGAAAGAGCTATGTTTGTCAGAATATATCATCATATAATCTTGTTGTTGTATGCATTGTCCTTCTAGTACTACTCAATTCACTTAGGATCAGTTTATGTAAATATTTCCAAGCCTTTCTGAAATCATCCTGCTGATTGTTTCTTATAGAAAAATAATATTCCATAATATTCCTATACCATAATTTATTCAGTCATTCTCCAACTGATGGACAGCTATTCAGTTTCCAGTTTCATGCTACTACAAAAAAGGCTGCTACAAACATTTTTGCATACATAGGTCCTTTATCATTTTTTATAATCTCTTTGGGGTACAAGCTCAGTAGAAACATTGCTAAATCAAAAGGTATGCATAGTTTCATAGCATAGTTCCAAATTGTTTTCCAGAATGGTGTGATCAGCTCACAACTTTACCAACAAAGCATTGGTGCCCCAGTTTTCCCGCATCCCCACCCACATTTATAATTATCTTTTCCAGTCATTTTAGCCAATCTTAGAGATGTGTAGTGGTATCTATGAATTGTCTTAATTTGCTTTTCTCTGATCAATAGTGATTTATATCATTATATCATTTTTTTCATATGATTAGAAATTGTTTCAATTTCTCCATCTGAAAATTGTCTGTTCGTATCCTTTGACCATTTTCAATTGGAGAATTGATTGAATTCTTATAAATTTAAGTCAGTTTATCAGATGTTGGTACTAACAATTTGATTTTCTTCTTTCCTTTTTCTAATCAAATTAACTAAAAGTTTATATATTTTGCAGTTTTTTACATAAAATGAATCATTTTTGTTCAATATTTTTTCAACTTTTTTAATCTACCCTTTTTTTTTCAGAATTTCAAGTTTGGTATTTAATTGGGAGTTTTTAACTTGTTTTTTCTAACTTTTTAAGTTGCATACCCAATTCATTGATTTTCTCTTTCTCTATTTTGCTATTTTTATTACCATCTAGAGATATAAAAATTCCCATAAGAACAGCTTTGGCTTCATCCCACAAATTTTGGTATGTTGTCTCATTCTTGTCAATCTCTTGCATGAACTTAATTGGATGATTTGTTGTTTTACCCTCTAATTCTTTAGGAGTAGATTATTTAGTTTTCAATTAATTTTTGGTCTGTTTTTCCCTGGCCCTTGAGTACATGTAATTTTTATTGCATCATAATTTTTTTAAAAAGATGCATTTACTATTTCTGCCTTTCTGTATTTGAATTTGAGATTTTATGTCCTAATACATGGTCAAGTTTAGTGTAGGTTCCATGTACCACTGAGAAAAAAAGTATATTTCTTTCTATCTCCATTTTCTTGAAAGTTCTACTATACCTAACTTTTCTAGGATTCCATTTACCTCCTTAACTTTTTTTTTCTCATTTATTTGTGATTTGATTAATCTAGTTCTGAGAGAGTAAGGCTGAGATCCCCCATTAATATTGTTTTGCTGTCTAATTCTTGCAGCTCTTTTAACATCTCCTCCAAGAGATTATGTATGGTACCCTTCATTATGTATGGTACCCTTTAGTAAAATGTAATTTCCTTCCTCATCTCTTTTAGTTAGGTCTGTTTGCTTTTGCTTGATCTGAGATCAGGTTTGCTACATCAGTTTTTTGTTTTTGTTTTTTTTTTTTACATCAGCTGAAGCATAATAGATTTTGTTCTAGCCTTTTACCTTTGCTCACTATGTATCACTCTGCTTTAAATGTGCTTCTTGTAAACAACATATAGTAGGATTCTGGCTTTTAATCCAGTCTGTTATCTGCTTTCATTTATGGGAGAATTCCAGGGGTCCTCAAACTACGGCCTGCCGGCCAGATGCAGTAGCTGAGGATGATTATCCCCCTCACCCAGGGATATGAAGTGTCTTTATTTAAAGGCCCACAAAACAAAGTTTTTGTTTTTACCATAGTCCGGCCCTCCAACAGTCTGAGGGACAGTGAACTGGTCCCCTATTTGAAAAGTCTGAGGACCCCTGCCATGAATGGTATGAATGGCTGAAAAGGGCCATTGCCAGCAGTACCACTGATGACTCAGTTGCCTCAAAAGTCTGCTGCTGCTTTGCTGGGGGCGTGGCTGTGTTGTTACCACCTGCCTTGGATTTTGTTCCATACTTACCTTGGTGTGACAGACTTTTCCTACTGATCTTCTAAGTTGTCTTTTGGCTGTTTTATCCTGTCCTTTTGTGGGTTCTGCTACTACAGAATTTGTTTTGAGATGTTGTGTAAAAGTTGTTTCCTGGGGAATTGGGAAGAGATCAGGCCTGTTCTTCCATAAGTTGGCTCTCCATCTTATTTTAAGGATGAGGAACTCATGAATACAAGAGAGTGAATGACTTTCCCAGGATCACTTCAATAGTTATGAACGATCCAGGATTTCATTCTGAGCTTCCTGGTTACAAATCTAGTGGGAGTTCTATTATACTTAATTATCTTCTTACAAGATATGGTGGAGGAAACTACTGCTGACAAAGGACCTGGGATCATATTGTTACAGCCTCAAAAGATAACACATGGAAAACTTGAGAGGTACATACTTTGTTAAATACAGAAAAATCTAGAGGAAAGCCAATAGTATGTTGGATATATTGTATATTCCCTTTGGAGGTCTGTGCATTGAAAAGCCTGATTGTATTTTAATTTTCACATAGAAGAATATTTGAATCAAATTACGGGCACATTGCAGTGCTGAGAGAAAGTAGCTATCCCCCAACAATTAAACTATTTAACTTAACATAAATCTACCTTTAAAAGAAAAGAAAGAAAGGTGGTCAGAATTTTCTCCCATTTTTTTTCTCCTTTCATTTTATCCAGTTATATTCCTTAAACTGATAAACTGGGCCCAATTTTGTCACGGGTAAATGAAAACAGTGAGGTTAGTTCCATGGTGCATGTCTCTTTACTGTTTAATGGATGTCAAGTGACATAGGTGAAATAGTTTAGTTAATACTACATGATACTGAACTTTAAATCCCTGATTGTTCAAGAAAAGATTTGAAAGAGTAACCCCCAAGGCCATTGTTATTATTAAGAGTGAATACTGGAAGGAAAGTATCTCTACTTTGACACATCTCTTTAATATTGAAAATCATTTTAGTTTTTTTTTTCTCATTAAATGTAGCCATAAACAAGGTACTTCTAGTAAGCCTTATATTCAGTTATTTAAAAAAAACTCATCAGGTACTTATATTATTATTTTACTAATTAAACTCATACTGTAACATTTAAGAAATGACCCTCTCTGTCTGTTTTTATTGAGTGTCTCTCTCTCTCTCTCTCTCCTCCACCCTTTTTCTCCCCCCCTCTCTCTCTTCTCTTCTCTTCTCCCTCTCCTTCTTTTCTCCTAAGGCACTAAAAGAAATCTGATGCTTTCTTCCTCACCTCCAAGCTCCCTTCCCCCAGTCTTTTGAAGGATGTTTCCTAGCAATATATTTCACTAGCATTGAACAAATGTGCATTAGTAAATATTATGGTTTCATCTAATGCTTCAACTGTAAAAATAAATGACATAAAACGTAGTTCATGTATCAGATACTAGGGTCAAAGACCACTAGTACAGGCATTCTGCAAAGTAACTATTACAATACACTTCTCATAGAGTGCTTATTTATTGGAACATATTGTGAGTCATTGCAATTCATAACACGGTGTTCTTTGGAAAATTCCATTCTTGACTCTGACTAAATATTAGACGTGGTACACATAGTTTTTGTTTAACGAGAGTCATAAATGTGTTCTATCAGGTATAATATAGCAGTTTACTGTCTTAACCTATATTGACAGATATTTGATGCATTGTAGAAAATCAGAAAAATTGAATATAATGAAATGGATCTAATTCTCAGCAGGATAACTGGTTAGATGCAACCATTATGTTGTTCATTGTACTGCCTCTTTTTAAGGATTTAGCTTCCTCTTGCATGATTCATGTACTACCTGTGCTGCAGTGTGCTGGTCTATTCTATAAATACTTTCTAATTTGAATTAAGATAATGTGCTATCTGTGCTTGTTAGATATGGCAGAACATAGTTTTGTGCTCACTTTAAATCTCACCAAGCCAGAGAGCCTTTTTGCATTTCAGATAGAGCTAAAAATATTCACCCATTAAAATAGTAATCATCATTAAAATTAGCTCACTGATTTTGCTGATTAATTTTTCGGTAACAAGTATGTTTTCTAAAAAGTTACAATTAAACATATTTTTAGATAAAACTAGATTTTTAAAAATATGATGAAGCAATTGCCTAGTACATAAAGAGAGATGACAATTAAGGAAATAGAAATAGATTTATAAAATCGACCATAATTTAAATACTTAAGAAAAAAAACTTCAGTGGTAAATTAGAGCATCGGGGATGAGGAGGATTGCTATAACTGGCATATTGGAATGAATATCTTTTTTTCTCTTTTTGTGCTGTGATTTATGTGCCCAGGAAAGGTTATTGACTCAGACTGTATATAGTAAGGACAACCTAGCAAATTCAAGCATTTGGAGTCATAACTATGGGATTTAAATGTCTTGTTTGCATGTTCAATTGACCTCCTTGAAGTCTAGTTCAAAGCTTGAAGGGCAGAGAAGACCAAATTTAATGCAAAAGAAGAAGCTGAGGGCTATTGCTATTAATAGACTAGGACATCTAACCACTGGTATGACCTTTTCATCTCTGCCATCTGTAGGACTTAGTTTAGTTGCAATTTAAGACATAAAATGCTTATTGACTTATGTTTGTATATTTAGGCCTTCTACCACTTTAGGAAATTCTACAAAGGAAAAAAATGTCATCTCACATTTAGGATTAATCCTTTTAGGGAAAAAAAACTACTATGCTTTCTCTTTAAGAATAGGGAACAGTTCAAAAGTTTTGTGTTTTTAGAGGGTTGACATTTATCTCCCTTTAGAGCTATGAATAGAGGGTAGAGGAAGGGACACCCTCTCCTTTGGATATCTATTGACACTGAACCCAAAACAGAGAAACATACCTGTCACAGAACATAAAAATAATAAAAATTTGAGACTTTTTGGAAATATTTGATCATAATAACATAGATAATTCAATTCAGATTTGAGAAATTAAATGGTCAAACTTGATAGTATCTGTTGATAGTAGAAAGAATCTGTAATGGGTTCATATCACAAAACACTGGTAAGCTCTGAACTGTCACAGATGACCATTATAAAACAGTTGTTATAGAAAAACCTTCTGAATTTTTTCAAATAATGTATTGTGGAAGATCTATAGAATGAAGAGGTCATCTCAAAATAATCTCTAATGTTAGACAAGAAACAGCTGCAATTAACACAAGGATATCCATAATCTCATGTTTCAAAGCAGACACATTAGGTCAGTGGACACAGTCAAAAAAGAGATCGATGTTTCTTCATTTCTTCATAATTATTATTGAATTTAAATATATTTAATTGGATGATTTAGCAAGAGCCTTCTAATTGTTGTGATTATTTGCTAAAGATTTTTAGTGACTGTTGCATAGTGCTTCAAAAGCCCAGCTTTTGGTTTCATAGGCATTTGTATTGATAGGAAACATTTAAGCCAGGGTCTTCGTTAGAGAGCATTTATGTATCCTATGACTAGAGATGCATGATATTCTTTTGTAATTGAAAAAGAGAATCTGCTGGTTTCCGTCTCCTCTCATTTAAAATGTCAATCTGATTAGGACATGAGAGCCTGCAGGGGATAGGTGAGGACAATATTTTATGTGAATCCATCATGCATGCAGGCCCTTATACTATATAGGCTTGGTACTTTTCCTCTCTGTCAAGTGGACATTAAAACCATTTGGAGATGGAGATGTTTATCTCAGCTCTTTATACAAAATTGTACTTCAACTACCATAAAAGTAAATGTATTGAATAAATTACAGTTCATTTGGGGGTGTGTGTGGTTAGAAGGAGAATGGTGATTGAATTTCTATTTTAATATCAATATCCTTCAGTAAAATTATTTTCTGTCTCTGAACCTTAGTTTCTGAATTTTTAAATGAAGACAATGATTTCTTGTGTTTACATGTGATCTAGGCTGCTCTGAAGATTTTTGAATGAATGAATTTGGCCTTTCTTAAGTAGTCTGATTTTCTCTGGGTGTTCTAGGAATATCTAGAAATCCAATTTGATGCCAGAGAGAATAAAATATAATGTATTATGATATTTAATAATTCCTTAGGGAAAAAAGGGTTCAGGCTTATGATTTAATTCTCAGTTTGGAAATTTTCTTAATCAATGCAGATCAGAAACTCTTGTTTATTGTCTTAGTGGCTTTGGAAACTGAGAGGTTCAATGACTTGTCCATGATCACATATATAACATTTGTTAGAGACAATATAAATGCAAATCATTAGAATCAAGTGAGTGGTTGGGTGGTAAAGTGGATAGAATACTGTTTTTGGAATCAGGTTGATTAATCTTTTTGAGTTCAAATTTGACTTCAGACACTTTTAGCTGTGTAATCTTGGGCATGTCATTTGCCCTGTTTGCCTCAGTTTTTTCATCTGTAAAATGACCTCCAAAAGGAAATAGCACACCGCTCCAGTATCTTTGCCAAGAAAATCCCTAATGGGCTCAGGAAGAGTGAGATGCTAGTAAAAGAGCTCAACAACAAACAATCATCATGTGGATCCATGACTTGAATTTCCATAGGCCATGGTATTTCTTGTTGGGATATGGGAGCCCCCTGCCAGTAGCTGCTGGAGGTTTAACTCAGACCTGTAGAATGGATCTTATCATGTGAGAGGATGATGACGATAAAAGGAAACTGATAGGCAGTTGTGTTGTATAACCTCTCTCCTCTTCTTTCTGCCTCCAATTTATTTCATTCCCAGTCCACAAGCAATATCTGTGTCAGCAAAAGCTGCCTTGCAATTCCTTTAGATGTTATGATTCATAGCTATGGAGGCTCTGAGAGAACTGACCTGCCCCTTCATCTAGGCATGGTTCTTAACAACCTCTCATCAAATACTTACATGCTTTTTACTCTGGGGATTTCAAGAAATTAACTTATATCTCCAAAGATGAAGTTGTATACATATTTAGTCTTTAGTCAAGTTATCCTTGAGTATCTATGCATATATGGGCATAGCTGCTTCTCAACTCTACTCTAATTGCTAGAATGCCATATTGTAGATTATCATTGGGATGTGCTCATTACCAGAGCTTTCCTTTTGAAAAAGTATTCAGTTGTACTTGGAGTTAGGAAGATCTAATTTTAAAACTAGTCTCAGATATTTATGCGACCTGAGCAAATTGCATCACCTCAGCATACCTCAGTTCCTTCAACTGTAAAAAGGGAATAATAACAGTATATACCTCTCAAGATTGTTGTTTTAGTTTTTAAAGTCCTTCTCCATTTTGCTCCAATCTATCTTTCTGGTTTCATCGTATGTTATTGCTCCTCTCTACTCCCATTCTATGATTCAATCAACTTCTCACCTGAAGTCACATTTCCAGTGTCTTTGTACTGGGTATCCCCAAGCTTGAAATGCACTTCTGCCTCACCCCACCTTCAGTCTCCCTCTTGTCCTTTTGAATTACTTTGTATTTGTTTGTATTTATATTTCTTAATTTTGCTCTCTTTAAATACATATATATATATGATACATACATGCATATATAGTACATAGATATATTAGTATGTGTATATATGTATAACATATATACATATATATTATATATATAGTTGTTCAGACATTTTTCAGTTGTGAACTCTGGATTTTCTTAGCAAAGACATCGGAATAGTTTGCCATTTCCTTCTATACCTCATTTTACAGTTGAGAAAACTGAGTCAAGCAGGGTTAATTGGCTTGCCCAGGGTCACACAGCTAATAAATGTCTGTGGCTAGATTTGAATTCACAAAATGAGTCTTCTTGAATCCCAGCACACTATCCACCTTGCCACATAACTGCTCAGTTCATTTCACAGTTTAGGAAAGTGACACAAACAGGATTAAGTGACTTACCATGGGTCACACAGCTAGTCAGGTCTTCCTGACTTTAGGTTCAATACTCTATTCATTGAAACACTGCTTAAAAGATACATGTAGGTGTTATGTTGTAAAGGGCAGGAACTTTGGAGAAATATACTTTAAGACTCAGTATGATGGATTTAATCCTAAAAGAAGGTGTTAACTCAGTAGAATTAAGATAATGATTCTCTAGTTTACATGTACTTAGTATAGTTTTATAAGTTGACATATATTCTACAAGATCGACACCTATGATGATATACTTATAATAGTGTATATAAGAGCTAAGAGATCTGGGAGGGGAGATGGACTGGAAGATAAAGATCCTTGTGGTGGCTGGCCTGTCTC
Organism: Sarcophilus harrisii; assembly: GCF_902635505.1. NCBI lineage: Eukaryota > Metazoa > Chordata > Mammalia > Dasyuromorphia > Dasyuridae > Sarcophilus > Sarcophilus harrisii. Next base: position 217,243,178 of record NC_045430.1, read on the forward strand.
CTTCATTACTCCATTGAAACTAATAGCCATTCTGGAGGACCTCCAGAACGTTAGCCTGGCCTCAGGTGAAGGAGACAGACTATGAAGGAGATAATAAAGACTTTGAACTTTATCCCTGACTATTCTCCTGGTGATTATTCTGCTGAAACCAAGGCTGGTCCCAAGACCTCCAGAAAGCTAACCAGAACCTTACATTATGTCAAACGCAGATACAGGGCTAGTGCTCTATCCACTGTGCCATCTAGCTGCCCCTATGCATTTATTTTCTATGGATATGCACATATTCTACACACACACACACACACACACACACACACATATATATACATATATATATATATTGCACATAGTGCAATACATAAATTGATATTGTACACACATCTCTACAATGCATATATTGCACACAGTTCAACATATATATATACACACACATATGCAACTTACACACACACATATATATATATATATAAAATGTCAGACATTGTATGTACTAGGAGCAAGATGTATATTGCATATATATTATATCTGTATATACCTACATATATACACATATGTATATATACATATACAAATATGTATATGTGTATGTTAACTATATATATATGTCTGTGTGTGTGTATACATATGCATATATAAATACAAACATCCATACATTTATTTATAGGTTGTGTGTGTAATTACAGTTGTAATTCATATGTTATATATATACACATCCACACAATATGTATATGTATTATACATATATGTATTGCATGTGTATATGCATGTGCACACTATATGCATGTACACATGTATACAATATATATGCATATAGGTACAAACATATATGTACACATGTCCACAAATATATTATGTATAGTCATACATAAATCTACATACACATAGATATAGATAGAAATACACTTGTCTCTCCTTGTGAATAGGGAATGTTTCAATTGTGATTTTCTCTCTTGCTTCTAGTACATACAATGCCTGACATATCATAGGCACTTAAGAAATACAGGTTCATTGTTCCATTTATAAAATGATGCATTGTAAAAAACCCATAAATAATAAAATCTGCAAATGAATTTAAAGCATGATTTCATCTTGAGGTGATGAACTCCAGTGTCCTATTTCATTTCCTTAGCCTTCCCTACTGGACATCCTTTGAGTCCAGAAGTAAACATTTGGCACAATGTTTATTTGGGGAAGAGTTTTTAAAAAAAGAAGAGTTCTGTTCTATTGCTTCAATTCAAAGGAAACACAAGTACAACAATATTTTATGCAAAGTAAATATTTACTTATTAAATTGAGCTTGTTGGCATCTTGTCCAGTTGTCCCTTTATTCCTACATCTGTGCTTAGAGCTAGTTCAACATCTGAGTAGCATCAGGGCGGGATAACTTGCTATCAGAGTGCCTGGCACAGCATCATGCAGATGTGGGCACTTACTAAATGCTCATTGATGATGATTATGATGATGATAAGTCTGTGGGCATGAGATGGAGAAAGCTTACTGATTAGTTTCTGGATTTACCATCACTTTTCTTCAAACATTTCCCAGTGGGGGATTGGCTTGTTTTGATTCTTAATCTCAGCTGAATCTCTATTTTAACTGTAATGCTGCACGTGCACACACACACACACACACACACACACACACACACAAAACACCCTTCTCTTCTTCCTCCCTACACTTTCTCCTCTTCTTCTTCCACTTCTTCTTCCTCTTCTTTCTCCAGCGATATTTACATACATGTGCCTATTTGGTGAGAGTGGGATTCATCCCATCTCAGAAAAGGCTAGCACATCTGCTACACCTCTCAGTGTTTCCTGCCAACATGGCAAATTGGCAGACAAATGCAGTGGAGCCTCCAAGCTGCTCTCCACGGTGCAGGTGGTCTGAATGGACTTTCCAGTCTCAAACGCACATTTTACAGATGCTTCCTGAAACTCCTCAGATTCCTCAAGGGTATTTCCAGTTCAGAGACTTGGCAAAGACCCTCTGACTTGACTTTCTTTTATTAAATGTTGCAAGTAATGCCTAAGACTTAAAAAAAAGAGAGAGAGAGAGGAACAAGAAGAAAGCAAAAGTCCTTTGTAAGCAACTTAGAGAAATTCCATAGTAATCAAAGTGCTTGGCTTTCTTTCCAGGTATATTTTATGTATTCTGAGTGCCTGAACCATTAACAAAGAAAGTGTCACTTTTTTTTTAAAAACTGTGTTCAGGATGACAGCTCCCATGATGATGAGTTACATTCTGCTCTCCCTGCAACTTAGATAAAAATGACTAGCCATTCTATTTAACAGTTTCAAAGTATAAAAATAAAATATAATAATAAATAATAATAATGATAATAATGTCATAGGGAGGCACTTTGCTCCAAAGAGTAAAAATTGTTTTAAAATGAAGAAAGAAAAAAAGAAAGCCAAAAATGTTACACATATTTTAAATTTTCTATGTCAAGATATGAATTTAACTAAGTGTGAGTAGACCATATAAACTCTGGGTCTCATTTTCTAAATTCCCTTTCCCACTGGTAAGTTAGGCCGCCAGAAGATAACTAGATATATCTTCTCCAAAGACTTTTAGGTGTAACCTTAGAATCATGGGACATTTTTCTAATGACTTTTTAACATGAGCTCTCATTCTGTTATATTTTCCCAACCTCACTTGTAAAAATTAAATAAATGTATTTCTGTTTAAATGGATTTATAATCTGTTCCTCTTACTAGCCTTCCCCCATGGAAACAAAACCAAACTGCATCATTAATATGCTAAGACTATCAAAGCAAATTACCACACTGTCCATTTTGGAAAAATGTCTTTCTGTATCACCTCTTAGGCAGGAAGTGAGTGATGGTTCATCAGTGTTCTGTACTTGTTTGATCATTGCATTAGTCAGAGTTCTAAAAATTTTCAAAGTTATTTTTTCTCTGTAGTGTCATCATTATGTTCTTTGTTCTTGTTCTGATTATTTTTCTGTCAGTCCATAGAACTCTCCCCTCCCCAGTTATTTTGTCATATATATGTTAATATAGATATGGAAAGATAGTCCTTTTCCTCTTTCTTTGTTCTCCTTAGAAGCTTAGAAGTAATATTATTGGGTTAAAGAATCTGTCACCATTTAAACAATTAACTTTTTTGTTGTTGTTATTTTACAATTAAATTTTTACAGAGAGCTCTTCAAAGTCTCACTAGGATTAATTGCTCAAAAACTCTGATGTGAATTCTAATTCTTGAATCTCTGTAAGGTCATTCTTCTAGTCTTTCAAAGATGATAAGGTCATTACAATTTCAAATACTTCATAAATGTGAATAAGGAGAATAGACCACCAGTTTTACCTCCTCTTGCCATTTGAAGCATTTATTTTCTCTTTCCTTATTAAGGAGAAAAATATTGATTTGACTGGGTATATCAGTAAGTAGAGAAAATAAGCACAGATAACCTACATGCAATATAAAATGGACAGCAAGGACATTCCTTATGAGTGGCTTGAAGCAGCATATATCCATTTATCTGGTGGCCTGAGCTCTCATTAGCTCATTCCCTTACTCTTTTTTTGGATGCTGAACAGAAAGATACTCATTTTTATCTAAATTGCATTTCCTGACAGATAATGCATTTTTGTACCTTCTATTTCAGATTGTAAGAGGCAAAAGGTGGATGGGTGGGAGTGTTTAAAATTAGGGGGGAGAAACATATATTTAGTAAATAGAGAAAAAATGTTATTCTAAATGAGTGTGTACAAGACTTTGGAGACTGAGTAATTTCATATTACTACAAGTTTATGTCCTTTTCACTCAGTTTACAGAACTACAATGGAATATTAGGGTATTTAAATGTAGTACAATTAATGTTAAAGTAATGGTGTTGTGAGTACGCTGGAATTGCATGTATATTCCAGACACAGAATATCAGGATTATATCTATTTGTAGGGGCCAGACTATGTGCATATGAAGCCAGTGATAGTGCAGTTTGAGTAAACCAATTAAAATTGTCATAGGCAGTAATATTAATGACTATCACAGCTAGATCTAACAATTCTATCCCATAATAATAATAGTACACATTTCCATACCTCTTTATCATTACAGAAAATTTAACATGCATTAGCTCATTTTATCTTCACAGTGAAGACGTTGTATATATTTAATTCTACTGGACAGTTGAGGAAACTAAACCTGGAGATGTAGAAATTTGCTTAAACAGAATTACTGAGGCAAAAGGATTGCTACTTAAATAAATCTTAATTGGTCAATTCTACATCCTATTTTTTCCCCCAATATGCTGTCCTGCCACTATTACTTTTTTTGACTTTTCAACTTTTTCATCTTTTTCATACTGCTTTTTCAACTGCTTCATAATTAGCATAAATCTTGAGTATAAGGTGAGAAAGAGAAAAAAAATGAGAAGGGTATTGAGTTTTAGGTGAAAATGACAGTGATAAAGGAGAGTGATGAAATGAAGTCATTAGCAGACAATTAAGACTTATTGCTTGAAATGGGAGAATGAAAGGAAGAAAAAAATTGAGACACTTTCAGTAATACTTATCCTATGAAATATGACCATGTAGAAGAATTCTTCTTCAGTAGAATATTCTTTAGATCATAATATTGAACACAGGAAATTTTTCAAGAAGCAAATGAATGTTGATCTTCCATTATAAAGTAGTCTTTATAATCTTGTAGCTTCAAAGATCATAAAAATGTGATAATTATAACTTATTAATGATATCCTTATTTTAGAGAGATGAAAGCTTTAAGACTCAGGACAGTCACTTGTTTATGGATTAAGTTAATAAACACCCACTATTATGGTTGGGTTCACCAAACTTCAAGCACAAGTTTGATTCACTTCATTTGATTAGCTATATTGTCAGAAAAGATTATTTAAATTTAAATTTACAATAATGTTATTTTTCACATTAGGGGCTTTGAGATTATACTTTGAGGTTTAGAAATCCATAATTTAGCGATATAGATTATTCAGAAATGATCATAGAATCTTACTTTCAAAAAGGCAATTCGTAAATCCATTTCCATTAAACCAAAAAGAATCTATGGTTTGCTAAATTCTCTTCTATTTTTACTAGTAAGTTTTGTGTCAGAATGAATTTTTTAGCCATCTTTCCTAAGCAAGAGGAAAAAAAAAAGTTGATAGTTTTACTGCTATTACACCTAATTAGCTACTCAATTCAGTTTCCCTCTTTTACGTTTACTGTCCTAGACTCTATGGGAAAGAGAATTAATTATAAAAGAAATTTCTCCTGCTACATAGTGGATTTTCTCTTTTAGCAATACTGGTATACAACCATACATGAAATGTTTTATGGTTATATTTAAAGCCCTAGGGTCCACTGTATGACTACAGGTAACTTCTACTTTTTGCTTATAAATATGTTAATAGAAAATGTTTTTCATTTATCAATATGTACATGGAAATGAGTTTGTATAATTGAGCTAAAGATGAAGAAACAAAGTCTACAGCAGTGATTCCCTCAGTTTTCACAGGTAGAACACATCACTTAAAAAAAAAGGAGGGGGGTTCTCTGAGATTAAAACAGTTGAAAATGCAGGCTGGTTTAAGAATGATCATTATCCTGTCTCCTTATTTCTACCAATGGAGAAGATAAGAGAGTTAATACCACAAGAACTGGAATATAAATTTTAGTCCTCTGATTCCAAATACCTCCAGGCCTTTTTTATAGTGTACCACACTATTTTTAATAAAGCTGATGAGAAGTTTAGTTTTCTTATAAACCTAAGAAGCATCTCACTTAATGAATAGGATAAGATTATATTCCACTGTCAAATATTTTCTAATTTGGAAACATTAAATACACTTTCTGGGATGCTTTATAATTTTTACTTTTCTTTGTCTTACATAAGCTAATATTTTAGTAGATTCTTTTAATTTCTAATTATTTCTTTTTTGAAAATTTTGAATTTCATTAGTAAAGAATTAGCTATTTTGTTTATAGATGACTATGATTGAGACAAATGATTATCAGTGAATTTTGGGAGGCATTCAAGAATACCACTGAACCCTTTTATTAATGATATGCTCACATTAATAATGAAATGATTATCCAGAAACTGCATCTCTGTAATGTTTTGATCATACAATTTTTTTGGAATCATGGAACTGTGAAAAAATTTTTTAAAATAACAAAACATATACTATGTATTTGGCTCATTAGAAGTAACACAAGTCTAAGATGTCATCATTATAATTCTTTATTTGAGGGTGGATATATTAAATATCTTGATTTTAAATATCATGATTTCATTATTAGGAGTTAGATTTAAACATTTGGGGGTGGAGCCAAGATGGTGGAGAGGACAACCATTTCTTTCTGACCTAGTCCCATGTCCCTCAAACAAATGAGCAAATCTAGTTTCTGAATTAGTTCTGGGCTAGCAGAACCCACAAATATTGGGAGAGTAACAAATTACCAGCAAAAGATAATTTCAAAGCTCTCCAGAAAAGGTCAGTTTCAAATAGACAAGGAGGGAGGTGGGCCAGTCACAAGCAGGCTGAGCACAAACGCCAAGCATAGGCAGCACACCAGGGGGAGTGAGGGCACAACGTCCCAGAGAATCTATGGGAAGGAATCTATTGCAGTGTGGGCTACTCTGTCCTAGTTGAAAGCCATTAAATCAGCAGAGAAGTTAGAAAACATCTAACACAAACACAAAAGGGAAATAGTGAACCCCACAATGCCAGAATTTCATGGGACCTGGCCACACTCACCCAGCATTGGAAGTCAGTAAACACTTAACCGGCCACTGCCACTTGTAGAAGAAGCTTGGAAAATCTCTCTTGCCCTAAAAACAGATCTAACCTGTTTTAAAAAGTAGTAAGAAAGAAAAAAAAATCTGACCATAGCTAGTTTTTACAGTGAAAGAAGAGAACAGATTTCAAACCCTGAGGAGACTAAAAGCAGATTATCTCCAGATGAAGCTCTAACGGGTGATATAAATTGGTTCCCATGACACAAGGTTCTTCTAGAAGAAATTAAAAAGGATCTTAAAATAGAGCCAGAAGAAAAATGGGGAAAGGAAATAAAAACTTTTAAAAAGGGTTTGGAAAAGGTAACATAGAAATTATCTGAAGAAAATTCACAAATGATAAAATGGAAAAACCATATAACTTATTAAAAGATAGATTTGACAGAATGGAAAAAGAAAACAACTCCCTGAAAAAAATTTGTGAAATGGAAAAAAAAATCCATAGAACAAAACAATTCATTTAAAATTCAATTACCAAATACAAAAACAAGTTAAAAAATTAAATAAATTGATTAAATTAAATAAACATTAAATAAATTAAATAACTCACTAAAAATCAGAACTGAACAAATGAAAATAAATGACTTAAAAAGACATCAAGAATTAGTCAAGCAAAACAAAACAAAAATGAAAAAATTGAAGAAAATGTAAAATACTTAGTTGGGAAAACAACTGACCTGGAAAATAGATTTGGGAGAGATAATCTAAGGACTATTGGACTTTTTGAAAACTATGATGAAAAAATGAGTCTAGATACTATTTTTCAGGAAATCATCAAAGAAAATTACCCTGATATCATAGAATCAGAAGGTAAAATAGCTACTGAAAGAATTCACCGAACAGCTCCTGAAAGAGACCCCAAAATGAAAACTCCAAGGAATATTGTGGCTAAATTTCAGTACATCATACCAGGGAAAAATATTACCAAAAAAAAAAAAAAAACAAGGACCTAGAAGCTTCCAACTTAAAGGATCAAAGGGCCTGAAATCTGATAAACCAAAAGGCAAAGGAACTTAGAATGCAGCCAGAAATGAACTACCCTGATAAATATGTTCTTTCAAGGAAGAAGATGAAAATTCAACAAACCAGGTGAATTCCATTTATTTCTGGAATAGAGCAGAGCTAAACAAAAAAAAAAATTGACCTCCAAATATAAAACTCAAGAGAAGCATAAAAATATAAAAAGTAAAGACCTCTTGAGAACTGTATTTCTGTTATGGGTATACATAGAGAGTGCATGCATAATTTGATTTTATTGTTGTAATATAAAAAAGAAACTAGAGGTGGAAAGGGGATTGTATTGGAAAAAGGGGAAAGTGGAGGTAAAATGAGGGAAACTACATCTCACAAAGCAGCAAAGGAAACATAATTGAGGGAAAGAAGGAACAGGAATGAACTTTGTGTGAATTTTATTCTCATCAGATTTGGCTCAAAGAAAGAATATTAGACATATTTGGTTTCAAAGAGAAACTTCTATCATTTTATAGAAAAGTGGGAGGGGAAAGGGGAGAATGGAAGTGATAAGCTAAATAGAAGGGAAAACATAAATAGTAGGGGAAAGGTATAAGAAAAGGGGAATAATACTAATAAATAATTCCTATACTCCAATTATGGTAGATGAATGCTATGGAATTCTATTCTGTAATAAATGACCACCATTCCTATTAAAAACATTAGAGAGTATCAGAATAAATGGACTTTTCCTTAAAATAGTCAGTAGCATTTATTTAAAACCATCAGTAAGCATCATATGTAATAGTGATAAACTGGAACCATTCCCAATAAGATCAGGAGTGAAACAAGGTTGCCCACTGTCACCATAACTCTTCAATATTGTATTAGAAATGCTAGCTTTGGCAATAAGAGAAAAAAAAAAGAGATTAAAGGAATTAAAGTAGGTACTGAAGAAACCAAACTTTCATTCTTTGCAGATGATATAATGGTATACTTAGAGAACTCTAGAGATTCAATTTAAAAACTATTAGAAATAATCCACAACTTTACTTGCAGGATAGAAAATAAATCCACATAAATCATCAGCATTTTTATACATCACTAAGAAAATCCAACAGCGAGATACAAAGAGAAATTTTATTTAAAATAACTGTTGATAGTATAAAATATTTGGGAATCTGTCTGCCAAGGGAAAATCAGCAACTAAATGAGCAAAACTATAAAATGCTTTCCATACAAATAAAGTCATATGTGAACAACTGAAAAAATATCAGGTGCTCTTGGATAGGTCGAGTGAATTTAATAAAGATGACAATACTATCTAAGCTAATTTATTTTAGTGCTATACCAATCAAAATTTTTGTTTTATTTTGCTTCTTCTTTTACTGCTTTGATTTGATTTTTCTTGTGAAGGACAATAATTTTATACATATGTATGTACACATTAGATTTAACTTATATTTCTACCATGTTTAACATATTGTAGACTACTTGCTATGTAGGGGAGGGCATGTGGAAAGGGAGGGAAAACTGGAACACCAGGTTTTACAAGGGCTAATATTAAAGAATTGTCCATGCATATGTTTTGAAAAATAAAAAGCTTTAATTAAAAAAAAAAGATTTAAACACTTTTGGGGGTGAATATCATGTTCAGACCAGTTTAGATGGACTCTGGTAAATAGAAGAGGAAATACTGATTGAAAGAATCCATTAATCACCTTTGGAAAGAGATCCCACAACAGAAAAAAAAATTCAAGGAATATTTTTGTGAAACTCCAAAAGTACAATCTCAAGGAAAGAATACTGCAAGTTGTTAAATATCAAGGAGCAACAGTTAACATAACACAGTATCTGGCAGCTTCTACAATAAAGGATTGGAGGGCTTAGAATAACATATTCCAAAAGGCACAGGACCTAGAGTTACAACCAATTATTAACTACCCATTGAGGTTCAGCATCATCTTTCAGAGGAGGTAATGGAACTTCAGTGGAGTAAGAGACTTTCAATAATTTCTATTGAAAATAAAAACAATTAAACAGAAAAATTATTCTACAAACACAGGACATAAGAAAAGCATAGAAAAGTAGCATTATTTTCATAAGCAATGGACCTCCTACTTTGTGAAACCATCAGTTATAGCAAATGTAGAAGTTCTGAAGGCTCTGGATAAGTTCTTTTACTTTTGTCAGTATACTTTCCAGGGATATGCACACTGGTAATGAGGTTGACATATGCATTGAAAGAGGTGGCTCAGTATTTGGGAGGCTCTTAGGGAAAGTATGGAAGAAGAGAGGTATTAGATTGACTACCAATTTGTAGGTCTACAGAGCTGTTTGGCTAACTGCCTTGTCCGTATGCCTATGAAACATGGACAGGATACCAGAGCTATGGTAAAAAACTGAATTGCTTCCATTTGAATCTTCTTAGGAAGATTCTGAAAATCACCTGGCACAAAGATCCTTTCTCCAACTACATGGTCAAGTATGTAAACTCTATTGCAGAGAGCACAACTCCATTGGTATGGACATATTATTCAAATGCCAAATGTATGTTTGCCAAAAAGACTATTTAATGGAGAACTCATACATGGCAAGCACTGAGAAGGTGGCCAGAAAAAGTGATACAAGAACACTTTCAAGGTTTCTCTTAAAAACATTAGTATTGATTGCATGACTTGGGAAACACCAGCACAGGACCATTAAGCATGAACTGCCCTCATCATAGAAGGTGGAGTGCTCTATGAGCAAAGCAGAATTTAATTAGCTTAGAGGAAATGCAAGATTCACAAAGTTAGAAAATGTACCCCAAAAGTTCATAGATGCAATGGTGTCTGATCTATGGCAGAACATCCTGAGCTCCTGTTAGTCTGATCAACTGGATTTATTTAAACTTGACTGACATAGTGATATCATTTTGTTCCTCTTCAAGAACAAAGGAAAACAGCCAACCACCAGTATGTCTCTCACAAAATGGGTTTCATATAGTCCTTCCTTCTAAAGTTTTTGAATATAATTTGCATATTGTTGATATTAACTATTATTTAGATGCTTGATAAAATTGTTTTGTAAATCCAAAAAAAAAGATTTGAATACTTTTTTTAGTCATTTCAAAATTCCTCATTTTTGCATTTATTCCATAATGAATATTGTTTTAAAAATGTTAAAAGAATGATTAAGAAATTCTCTGTCTTAAATTCCTTCCCTATCTATTATTTTGTATAGACATAGAGAGAAGGAAGGCAGAAGGCAAATATACATACATACCCATATATATCTATGTATATATATATATATATCTTATAATGCAATTATGTGTTCGTATCTATCAGATATTTTATATACCATTATGATAGTGAAAGACTATATTTTTTATATTAAATCTTTTTATTTTCAAAACATGCGAATGGATAATTTTTCAACATTGATCCTTGCAAAATCTTACTTTTCAATTTCCCCTTCTTCCCCACACCCCCTCATTGAGTTGGCAAGTAATCTAATATAGATTAAACATGATAAACATATCTATTAAATTCAACATATGCATACATATTTATACAATTATCTTGCTACATGAGAAAAATCAAATCAAAAAGGAAAAAAAAATGAGAAAGAAAATAAAATACAAGCAAACAACAACAAAAAGAGTGAAAATGCTTTTTGATGATCCATACTCAGTTCCCACAGTCCTCTGTCTAGGGGTAGATGGCTCTCTTTATCACAAGAACATTGGAAATAGCTTGAATCATCTCATTGTTGAAAAGAGCTATGCCCATCAGATTTGATCATCTTATAATCTTGCTGTTGCCATGTACAATGATCTCTTGGTTTTGTTTATTTCACTTGGCATCAGTTCATGCAAGCCTCTCCAGACCTCTCTGAAATTATCCTGCTGATCATTTGTTATAGAACAATAATATTCCATAACATTAATATACCAAAACTTATTAAGTCATTCTCCAACTGATGGTCATTCACTCAGTTTCCAGTTTCTTGCCACTACAAAAAGGGCTACCACAAATATTTTTGCATATGTGGGTCCCTTTCCCTCCTTTAAGATCTCTTTGGAATATAAGCCCAGTAGAAACACTGCTGGATCAAAGGGTATGCACATTTTTGTAGCCCTTTGGGTATAGTTCCAAATTGCTCTTCAGAATGGCCATATCATTTCACAACTCCACCAACAATGTATTAGTGTACCAGGTTTCCCACAATTCCTCCAGCATTCATCATTATCTTTTCCTGTCATCTTAGCTAATTGAAGAGGTATGTAATGGTACCTCACAGTTTTCTTAATAAGCATTTCTCTGATCAATAGTGGTTTAGAGTATCTTTTCTTATGACTAGAAATGATTTCAATTTCTTTATCTGAAATTTGTCTGTTCATATCCTTTAACCATTTATCAATTGGAGAATGGCTGAACTCTTAGAGTCAATTCTGTATATATTTTAGAAATGATGCCTTTGATAACCTTTGAATGTGAAAATGTTTTCTCAGATTATTGTTTCCCTTCTATTCTTATCTGTATTAGTTTTCTTTTTACTAAACTTAATATGATCAAAATTATTTTGTGTTCAATAATGAACTTGAGTTCTTCTTTGGCAACAAATTCCTTCCTTTTCCACAGATCTGAGAGTTAACTATACTTTGTTTTTCTCATTTGCTTATAATATTCATTTTGTCTAAATCATGAACCCATTTCAATCTTATCTTGGTATATGGTGTTAGATGTGGGTCAATGCCCAGTTTCTGCTAGATTAGCTTCCAATTTTCCCAGCATTTTTTGCCAACTAATAGGTTCTTATCCCAAAGGCTGGGGTCTTTGGGTTTGTCAGACACTAGATTGTCCTGTGAACCTAACCTTTTCCCCTAATTGTCTATGTTATTTCTTAGCCAGTACCAAATGGTTTTGAAAACAGTTGCTTTATAATATAGTTTCCATTATGGCACAGCTAGGCTACCTACATTTGCATTTTTTTATTAATTCCTTTGCAATTCTTGACCTTTTATTCTTCCAGATGAACTTTATTATTATTTTTTCTAGATATGTAAAATCATTTCTTGTGTGTTTGATTAGTATGACATTGAATAAATAGATTAATTTAAGTAACATTGTCATTTTTTTATTATATTTGCTCAGACTTCCCTTGATATAGTTGGGCAAAATAACTTCTAATTATTGCTCTAATTTCCTCTCAATTAGTGGAAAGCTCTCCCTTTTCATTTTTGAGACTAACAATTTGATTTTTTTTTACTTTTTCTAATTAAATTAACTAAAGTTTTATCTATTTTGGTGGTTTTTTCATAAAACCAACTCAGTTTTATTTATTAATTCAATAGTTTTCTTACTTTCAATTTTATTAATCTCCCCTTTTATTTTCAGAATTTCAAATTTGTTATTTAAATTGGAGGGGGGTTAATTTGTTCTTTTTCTATCTTTTGTAGTTGCAAGCCCAATTCTTTGATCTTCTCATGCTCTATTTTATGAAAGTAAGAATCTAGAGATATAAATTTTCCCCTAATAACCAGTCTGGCTCATCCCACAAATTTTGGTATGTTGTCTCAATATTGTTATTCTCTTGGATGAAATTATTGATTGTATCTATGATTTGCTGTTTCACCCACTCCTTCTTTAGGACTAGATTATTTAATTTCCAATTACTTTTTGGTCTATTTTCCCCTGGCCTTTTATTGCATGTAATTTTTGTTGCATCATGATCCGAAAAAAAAGGCACTTACTATATCTGCCTTTCTGCATTTGATTTTGAGATTTTTATGTCCTAATGGTCAATTTTTGTATAAGTTTCATGTACTGCTGAGGAAAAAAAAGTATATTCCTTTTTGTCTCCATTTAATTTTCTCCAAAGTTCTACCAATCCTAACTTTTCTAGGATTCTATTTATCTCTTTAACTTCTTTCTTATATATTTTGTGGTTCAATTTATCTAGGTCTAAGAGAGAAGATTGGGATCCTCAACTAGTATAGCTTTTCTATCTTATTCTTCTTTCAAATCTCTTTAAGTGGAACACTATATTTCAAGAGCAACTCTAGTACTGATGTATAGCACTGTTTGAAGGAAAAAAGAAATTAAATTTTTCAGAAGAATATGTTCAAGTTTAATGCTTATTGAGATATCAGTTGAATGGGGAAGAAGGATGAGAAGAAAGCATTAGTTGTTTTTCCAAACCATAGAGTTATGGTACTTTCCTAAAGTAGAAAAACAAAAAGACAAACCAACCATATCTTAACTGACATGGAACAGCAGAAACCACATAAATGATTCCTTCATTGAAGCTTCCATCCCTGACTCAAGCTGAAGAGAGACTATCAATGTCTACCTCTATGGGAATTGTGTTATTTGGGAAGAATTTAGAAAATTAGGGTTTAATAGTTGAAAATGTACAATATGATTGCTTTTTTTCCCTTTTATTGTTTCTTTCTTTCTTAAATAAATATTCCATTTACCTAAACCTAATAGCAATCATGATTTGTTACTAGAAATGGAATTGAATATCCTATATACCAGCTAAATTCAAACATTCCCAAAATTATCTGGCTGGTTGAAATTTTACTGCTAGTCCTTATTTATATTTAATAATCCTCAGAATATGAGTCTGAATCATTTCATTGGTGTGGAATTTTTTTTTAAATTACATAGCATATTTTTATATAAAACTAAGTCATGTAAATAATATTTATTTTCTATGTCTGTTGCTGAGAAATATGTGATGCTTAATTCTAAACAAATAAAAGGCCTAGTTTACCATCAAAATTATTTTGACCTGTCTCCATGTGTTTTTTTTTTCCCTTTTTTTTTCTTCAGCTAAATGCACAAACTCTATAAATGTCTTTCAGTCATTTTTCAGCTGTATCGAATTGGCTTTTTGTGACTCCATTTGGGGTCTTCTTGAATGTGACAACTGAATCAGACCTGCCTCTAATTTATGAGTGGCCTGAGCCAAACAAAGACTAGGTATAGGAGACACAGAAATCAAACATTTTAAGTTCAAAGTGAGGAAAATCCTTGAAGGCAAGGACACATGTGCCAGAACTTCAGCTAGTAGGGGCACCCAAGGCTTTGTGAGGAGATCTCAGTATTTATGCCTATGGCTATGTAGTGAGCTGTAGCCCTGACAATGAGGGGTAACAGTAATAATTTAAAAAAAATAATAATTCACAGGCTTCATGATGAGAAACAATTCTGGGATTTTGTTGTGTCTGAAATCAGCCACAGGGTGAGTGCAAAGGATTTTATTATACTACACTCAGGGCACAGCCTGCCTGCTGGACCTTAGCTCTGGACTATAACTCTTAGGGTATCTCCTAATATTGTGACTTTAGAGATACAGGAATGTTTTGTCATTTCCTTTTCCATCTTACTTTATAGATGAGGAAATGGAGGCAAACAGGATTAAGTCACTTGCTCAAGGTCACATAGCTGGTAAGTGTAGCAGAAAGATGATACTTCCTGACTTCAGGCCCAGTAAATGTGTGATATCCAAAAGCAAAACAAGCAAGTTTTCTAGGTTTAGTTATCATCAGAATTACCATACTAAGCATTTTTTTAATAAAGAAAAATTTATTTCATGGAATTATAAGAATTGAGTTGAATTCTATGTACAAAAACCATAAGCTAGAGAGTAAGAATCCTTTTATAATTTGGTATTTCATCCAGATTGGCAAAAGCTGGACTGACCCCAAATTACTGATTCTGCCATATTTTAAGTAATCTCAGAATCATTTTCCATAGTGGATTGTGGAATCTTCAATATCTTCAAAACAACAACCTATAGATTTCTAGAGTTTACTTCTAGTATTTGCTAGTGCTAGTGCTGTCATTTTATGTGGTTTTATATTACATATCAGGAGGAGTTCCGGCTCTGCCCATTCCAGCCATACCTTTTTTATTTTTTTTTTTATTTTTTTATTTATTTTTTTATTTAATAGCCTTTTATTTACAGGATATATGCATGGGTAACTTTACAGCATTAACAATTGCCAAACCTCTTGTTCCAATTTTTCACCTCTTACCCCCCCACGCCCTCCCCTAGATGGCAGGATGACCAGTAGATGTTAAATATATTAAAATATAAATTAGATACACAATAAGTATACATGACCAAAACGTTATTTTGCTGTACAAAAAGAATCAGACTCTGAAATATTGTACAATTAGCTTTTGAAGGAAATAAAAAATGCAGGTGGGCAAAAATATAGGGATTGGGAATTCAATGTAATGGTTTTTAGTCATCTCCCAGAGTTCTTTTTCTGGGCATAGCTGGTTCAGAAATGATAAAATTGCCATCCATAAAATTTAATCTGGCTTTTCTTTTAATCTAAACAATATCTTGAAGATAAAAATTTTTCCTTGTTATAACTGACATAAAATAGAACCTGCTCTTATTTGTTTGGAAATACTCTTGTCAGCATTTAAAGAGTGCCCCCAATATCTTGTCTTTCTTATTTGTTTTGTGGTTTGATTTATCTAATTCTGAGAGTGCAAGATTGAGATCTCCCACTATTATAGTTTTACTGTCTATTTCTTCTTGCAACTCTCTTAACTTCTCCTTTAGGAAGTTAGATGCTATACCACTTGGTGCATATATGTTTAGTATTGATATAGCTTCATTGTCTATAGTAGCCTTTAGCAAGATATAGTTTCCTTCCTTATCTCTTTTGATTAGATCAATTTTTGCTTTTGCTTGATCTGAAATAAGGATGGCTACCCCTGCTTTTTTGACTTTACCTTAAGCATAATTGATTCTGTTCCAGCCTTTTACCTTTACTCTGTATGTATCTCCCTGTTTTGAATGTGTTTCCTGTAAACAACATGTTGTAGAGTTGTGACTTTTGATCCAGCCTGCTGTCTGCCTCTGCTTTATGGGAGAGTTCATCCCATTCACATTTACGATTAAAATTCCTGCCATCCTAATATTCCCAGATTATGATTTTCTTTTACTTGCCCCCCTTACCTCCTTCCCTAGTATTAAATTTATGGGTCCCACTTGCATCACACAGCTCTCCCTCTTTAGGATCCCTCTTTCCTCCCTTTGATTCCCTTCCCCTTTCTTGTACCCTTCCCTTATTACTCTTTTTCCTTTTCCCTTTTCCCTCTCCCACTTTTTAATGACATGTGAGAAGATTCTCTGTAAAACAAATATGCCAATTATTTCCTCTTCGAGTCAACTCTGATGAGAGTAAGATTCACACAATGTTCCTCCCCCTCTCTAAGTTCCCTAAGATATGATAGGTTTCCTTTGCCTCATCGTGGGATATAGTTTCCCTCTTTTTATCTCCCCTTTTCCCTTTTTTTGACACTATCCCCTTTCCATTTCTATTTCCCTTTTTCATATCAATAAAATCAAATTATACAGTGGATTTTATGTATATCCGCAACAGAAATACAGTTCTCAAGAGTTCATTTTACCTTTTTTTTTTTTACTTCTCTTGAGTCCTATGGTTGGAGATAAAATTTTTTGTTTAAATCTGGTTTTTTCCTTAGAAACAGATGGAATTCTTCTGTTTCATTAAATGTCCATCTTCTTCCCATGGAAAAAAATGCTCAGCTTAGCTGGGTAGTTTATTCTTGGCTGCAATACAAGTTCTTTTGCCTTTAGGAATATCAGATTCCAGGCCATTCGATCCTTTAATGTTGAGGCAGCCAGATCTTGAGTGACCCTTATTGTGGCATCTCGGTATTTGAATTGCTTTTTCCTGGCTGCTTGTAATATTTTTTCTTTAGTCTGAAAATTCTGAAATTTGGCCACAATATTTCTTGGAGTTCTTTTTCAGAAGGTGTTCAATTAATTCTTTCAATGCCTATTTTACCTTCTGGTTCTATTATTTCTGGGTAATTCTCTTTGATGATTTCCTGTAATATAGTATCCAGGTTCTTTTTTTCATCAAAATTTTTGGGAAGTCCAATGATCCTCAGGTCATCTCTTCTAGATTTATTTTCCAGGTCTGTTGTTTTTCCAAGTAAATATTTGACATTTTTTCCAATCTTTCATTCTTTTGGTTTTGCTTGACTGATTCTTGATGTCTCAATGAATCAGTCATTTCTATTTGTTCAGTTCTGATTTTTAGTGAATTACTTTTTCAATAGCTTTTTTTACTTCTTTTTGTATATGTCCAATTCAGTTTTTAAATGAGTTGTTTTGCTCTATCGAATTTTTTTCCATTTCACTATTTTTTTTAGTGTGTTATTTTCTTTTTCCAATTCACAAATTCTGTTTCCCTGTACTTCTTGGGAGTTTTTTACCTTTTCCAATTCACATTTCAGGAAGCTGTTGCTGTCTTGCATAGTTTCTCTTTCCTTTCCCCGTTTTTCTTCTAATTCTCTTTTAAGGTTTTTAATAGTCTCTTCTAAGAGAGCCTTGTCTGGAGACTGTCTGCTATTAATCTCCTCAGGGTTGAAAAGCTGCTGTCTTTCTGTATAGAAACTATTGATTGTTCTTTTGATTTGTTTACTCATTTTTTAAAGTCTGTACCTTCAGGGCCAGGAGGTTACCAGCTTCCTCTGCAGAGCAGTGATAGGTGTATGGACAGCAGCTGTCCTGCCAACCAGCTACAAAGAGCAGCAAGGTACAGGAGTGCTCTGGGAAAGAGTTCTCCAGTGGGAAGTAACTCAGGCCTGCAGGGCCAAGCTGGGAAAGTGCTCTGCAAAGAACCCTGTTGTGAAGGTTAACAACTGCCCTAGGGCTAGACGGTGATCAATGAAAGTTTCATTACCCCAAGCCAAAGTCCACCCTGGAGCTGTGGGTATTAGTGGCTGAGCAGTGAATAGCCCTGTAGGGACCAGAAGTGTCTCTGCCCTGGGAAGCACAGTTATGCTGCAAAAGTTCTATTACCCCAGGCCAAGCCCCCCACTGGGCAGACTAGAGGCTGCCCCAACCTGTGCCCCCCTGCTGTACAGATTTGTAATTGCCCCAGCAAAACCTCCATATTTTAGGATGTGGCTGCAGGGCTGTGTTACGGGTCTGCCTGAGTCACTTCCGGTTTTGAGTGGTTACAGCCAGATCTTGTTAGCTTCTGGTGCTTTTTAGAGAGTACTCTCATTTTTAGGCTTTAATTTCTCTGCCAGTTTACTGCTTTGTAATCAAGGCATAACATTTAGCCTATAGCAGTCATTTCTATAACTTCTCTAGCCACAGAGACCAACCCCGCCTCTGGTCTGCTCAGGATGCTAGTCTCTCTCTGCTTGCACTAGTCTGCTCCTGGCCCCTCAGGACAAATCTTTCCTGGTGACCTTCCACATTATCTTTGGCTGGTAAATTGTGTGCTTCTAATCTTCATGGATTTTAGCAGTCAAGCACTATTTTTGAGGCTGAGCTTAATAGTTGGTTGTGAGGAGATGAGAGGAGCTTAGAAAGTCAGGTATGCCTTCGCTGCCATCTTGACTCCATGCTCCCTCCCCCCAATATCTTGTGATGAACACTCTAGACCCATGCCATATATGATCTTCTTTATATGGATTTGATCCTATGTCCATTAGCCTTTAGCTTTACAGAGCTTAATGTTCTATAATCAGAGTCTTACTTCATATAATAACTATTAATTATAAAAATGATATCCTTTCTGGTCCATATACATTTTCCATATTTGCAAAATTATTACTTTTATACTGATATGATCTGAATTTTTTCCCCAGATAATCTTTTCCCCCACAAAATATTGTATCTGATATGTGGTTAAATATGAACATGTTTTGGTTTGAAGCATTTTCCCTTGCTTTTATGTGTAGAATTAGCCATTTGAAAATCCCTTGGAATTACATCTTTAGGTCTGCTTCAAACCAAACACTTTGTTCTGATCTTTTTTATGCACTGGGGATAACTACTTATCAAATAATATAAGTGGAAAATCACCATGCTACACTTCACTTATTTCAATTTGAAGGTGCTGGTAGCATTCTGCCCTTAGCAAATCTGAAGCATAACTTTAGAAATTTTCTGAAGGTAAAATATAAATATATTTATGGACTATCCACAGAGACTTATATAAAAGATGAAATAACTGCAGAAGGAAAACAAATTTGTTTTAATGAATAATTTTGATTTTCTTAAAAACAGGATACTGAATATTACTTTTCCTCAGGAAAACCTCTTAATTATCTATTGTAAGAGATGAAAGAATTAGTTATTTTAAATTATCGGGCGATCCTCTTTAGTCTAGACTCTCCTACGCAGTTACATCAAATCATACTCACATTTATCATTACTCTATCACTGAGTCATATTTAGACACATACACACCCCAAATCATTCCATAAAATGCCAACACACACCCACATAAGTCACACCAAGTCATATTTTGCAAGGAAAGATTGATATTTAAGAAATCATGATGCATCATGTGTTACTTTAGTAAGTCATTTCTCCTAGATTTAATCCAATTCTGCCCATATCTCTTGTTAATAGTCTTACCTCTTTGTCATTCTAAGTCTCCACACTATTTTTAAACTGTATTTATACATTGAGCCCACTTGAATGTGATGTCACATTAACTCCCAATTCTGCTTATCCAAAATGAAGAAAATCCTAAGTTATTAACCCAACTAACATTGATAAACTTTAGATTGATATCATTTTTCCCCCTCTTCCCAGACTAATGTGTATAGTACTCACTACTCTCAAAATGTTAAGAAAACTAATGTCAAGTTTGGCATCATAGAACATGAGATAGAATACTTTAGGATTTTTTTTTGTGTGTGTGTGTGTGTGTGTGTGTGTGTATGTGAAAGTGTTTTTTTTTTTTTAAGCATATTGATTTCTATGAATTACAAAAAATATACTTTTAATCCTGATTACTCAGACATCAAAGGAAGTTGTTGTTTTTTAAGAATACAGGGCAATAGAACCTCTTCTAATATTTTTATTCCTAGTCCATGTATCAATGGAAAATGAAGTCATGCTGTGAAAGGAATGAACAGCAGTAAATCACAATGTAAAAAGAAGTTCTCATGACAGGGTTAGAAAATCTCAACCATTTGCTTACCTAAACAAATACTTTCTTCCAACCTACATGATTTCAACATCTAAAGAAAATAGAACATGCATTACTGAAAGGAGATCTTGAGAAACATATGCAAATTTCTAATTATTTGAATTTATATTTGTGTTAATATATCACAGAACTGAAGGCAGCATGGCATACTAGATAAAAAAAAATGGCCTCAAAATCAGGAAGACATGAGTTTAAATACCATGTTTGCTGTACACAGCGTGTGGAATCTTGGGAAAGGCAAATGACCTTTCCCTGTACTAGGAATCTTTCTAGGACTTCAAGTTTTAGAGAAATGTAACATTACTTACATTGGAAAAAAAAAATCTTTATCCAAGGAGTTCCCTATAATACTGCAACCACATTACCAGCCTTTATCTCCCTACCATATGAAGTAAAATAAAACTGAAAATGTGAAGACTGTTATAAAAAAAGAAACTATTTCCAATAGAATCTTCCCATTTTATGCTCAAGTGGATTTTTCAAAAATTTTATAACCCCCAATTTTTAATATTTTCTTTTTAAATTTTCTTTTGAGATTCATTTGAAGAACATTTTCAAAAATGATAAAGTTCTTCCCTCCCTCTTTTCAATCCACAACCAAGACAGGGCTTTCTCTTTGGAGCTTTTCTTCCCCACAATTGGTGAAAATGACTTGTTTCTCTTCTTGTTGCTGGAAGCTTTGTTCCTGAATGTCTTTTTTGCATTCTTCTTTGTTAAAGAATTATTTACATAAAAACTTTTCTTTTAATCAGATTGTGTGATTGACATTAGAATCTGTTAGATTTTGGCTTTTTTCAGTTCTCAATGTGGTATGGTAGAAAGAAGGCTGAACTTATGACTTCATTTATTTTCTAGGCATGCCCTATTCTTTGTGACTCCAATTTAAAATTTCTTTGGCAAAAATATTGGAGTGATTTGCCATTTTCAGCTCATTTTACAGATGAGGAAATTATGGCACACAAGTTTAAGTGACTTGCTCAGGCTCAAATAACTAGGAAGTATCCTGAGGCTAGATTTGACTTCAGAAACACGAGTTTTCTGGACTCCAGGCCAAGAACTCTGTCCACTGTGCCACTTAGCTATTCCAAACTAGACAGTGGGAGGGCAAGAGTTCTAATCAGACCCTATTATAGTTTGTGTGATTTAAGAGAAGTGTTTTTCCTGTAGGTTTTGTTTTCTCTTCTATAAAATAAGGAAGGTATTGGACTAGACAGAGATCCCTGAAGATCCTTCCACTTCTGTGTCTGTTATCCTCTTCAGCTTCTGATACTGTTCACATTTGGCTCTTTCCTGTTCTGTCTCAGGCTCCTTTGTTATCTTCTTTCTCCCATTTAACAATGTGATTCTCCCTAGACTTAGCCCTCTTCTCTGTTTGTGCATTCTCCCCAATTAGTAGCCTCATTAACTTGAAAAGGATGGTAAAGTTTAATGATGACTGAACTACTTAAATGTTATTCTATCTGAGAAAAACCTCAATTTAATAATCAAATTCAAAAAAAATATTGCCTCGTTAATCTCATGTTTTTTCTTCATTTTATCTTTCTTCTGAATTTCAAGAAATAAATCCCATACATTTTAAAAGTGAAAAAGGATAGTGTTGGACAGATGAGATGGATTTTTATAATTAAAAAAATGGGATTGAGAATGCTGTTTTTCCTTTCTTTGACAGATTTTAAAGTCTATGTGTATTACTATACAGAATCAAGATGAGCCACCTTCATGCTTCCCTTCCCCCTAACTCCAAAGATGAAGGGTTCAAAGACATTTAAATATTACTTCCTTTATTCACATCATCATATGACTTGGCCCAACTTTCTCCATTGTCTCTCCCAAACCACACCTGATTTTGCTGGGTCTGTAGCTTGAAAAAAGGTTGATTTTCTACTCCTTGTTAAAATATTTAATTTTAAGCTTCCCAGAAAATGGATCCTCAGATCTTCCCCTTATTTTTATGTTCTTTACCTATAATCTATTTCATGATCCTACCTCCCTTAATATTTCTATAATTTACCAAGTTTTTTTTTTTTTTTAAGGTTAGTGATTTCATGTATTTCTCCTTCCTTATCTATATCCTTCCCAATTAATAATATAATATGGAAAATGAAAATTTTTAACACAACTGCACAATAAGGTTAGGGTTTGAACTGAATAATATCTGTATGCTAAGGAACCACAATTAAGAACTTTTAAATAGGACAAAACATAAAGAACATGTAGTTAAGGATCCCAGATTTGATAAGAATATAAGCTCCTTGAGGGAAATGATTTCTTTTCAATCCTTTATATCCTTAGAGTCTAACATAGTGACCATAATATAGTTGCTGCTTAACAAATATTTATTGAGACAGTTGAATATAGAATTCAGAAATGTTAAAAAAAAATCATGGGTAGGTGCTCCTATCCATTATTTAGGCAACTTATGAATTTATTCTTAAAACAAAACATAAAGAGTGATTAACACAAATGTTTGCAGTCAATTTCTACAAGACTTTTTTTTTAAGTCTTCATCTTTTAATTCTGAGATAAGGCCGTTTTAAATTTATGCATACATTCAATACTGTTGAAAGGGATGGAAAATAGCCATCCCAGAGAGAAAACTTATAATAAACTACCCTTTAATGAGACAATTCTGAAAATACTGTAGAAAATAATAACGATGATGATAATAATTTGAAATTTCAGTCCATGGTGTCTTTCAGGGGGCATAAAACACTTCACCAACATTACAGAATAATATTCATGCCATTGGAATAGGCAAAGCAATAAATGTCTATGGCACTTAAATGCTAATGAGAAGCTGAAACATTTGATGCATTGTAAAAGCCGTTTCCTCTAAGTACATTCCAATGATAGGAACATTATTATCATTGTTAGCTAAGAAATGAGGGTGGCAGGGAGGCTGAATTGTATGTAGCAAGGGGACATGAGCTTTCTTGCATGTTGGGCAGCCATTGTGAAAGCTCTCAGACTAAAGTCGGTCTTTTATAATAGGCTTTAATAAATCAAATCCATAAATATGTGTTGAATGTCTAACGGGGACTGTGCTGTGAAAAATACTGAGAAGTGTGCTCTGCTTTCAAGGTGCCTGGTAACTGGGGTCTGTAGTCATATCATTGCGGATTTTCCTTTCTATGGTAGCTTTTCCTGTTCATCCATACCTTCTTCATCTGTTTGAGTCTATTCTATGTTGGTCTGGCAATTAACTCCTAGAGGTCTTTTATTAACTGGATTGATCTTCTTAGATGTTTCTTAAAATGATATACAAAAAAAAAAAATACAGGGATTGCTTACCTGTTATCCCTCATTCTTATTTTGTGACCAGACTATTTTTGTCATTTTCCACTTTGATTTCTCCAGTACCTAATGCGTATTTTATATATACTAACTATAATACTTCAGGAAACTATAATTTTTTTAGTGTCAATAATGATGGATATCATAGTCCCTATTTATCTCAATATGACCTTAGAGAATTGCACTGATGGAATATCTACCATCCATTTGCAAACATAGTGATGAGTCTCTCTGATTTTAGATTAATTTTTTGACAATAAACAAATAGGCCATTCCACCTTGTTGAAACTTACCAGAGGCATTCAGATAAAATTTTAGTGATGAAACCTTTCATTTGTTAGGCAACAAGTAAATGTTTTTTGAAACAAAGTAGCTAGACTAATCCTTAAATAGCATGGAAATAGTTTTCAACTAGACTAATATTCATTCTTTCCATCTTGCTGGAGTTTGCATTAGTAAACTAGCATTGCAATCACAGACTTCAGGAACCCTTTCATATTAAACCACTGGAACAGGACATTAGTGGAGGCTGTCTAGTGTAACCAGTTCAACACTTAAAAGATCTTTAATTTTGTCAGTTTGACTACTCCTCTCTACAAGCCAATAGATAATCCTCAAGAATTTCTGTGGTTCCAAAATTCATCACCCTACAGCCAAGTAGATGATAAGCTTCTCTCAACTTAACTAGTCTGGTCTTCTGATAAACACAGTATCTGTATCCAAGCTTATGCTTGAAGCCTTTCCAACTTGGCAGAACTTCATCTCTTGAGACTATAGTCCATTCACACAACTTTCCAGAACACAATATCAACACCATGACACAAAGGAGAATAGAAATAGGACTTCAGTAAGGCAACAAGACCTGTGAAACTCTAACACCATCAACATTAAAAAGAGATTCTACTGGACAGAAACTGAGATATTATAATCACATTATTTTTTTCCGAATGGAAATCACAATAGTTTTAAAATAAAATATATGAGATAGAATAAAAGGAAAAAGAGAAGTTACTTAAGTTAATGGCATTTTAATTATTATAAACTTTAGCCACTTTTATACAAACCACTTATGCTTATCACTTTCAATTCAAATATCAACTTGTCTGAAATAAAACATATCATTTAGCATAACATTTTGTTTTGATTTAAAAAACAAAATTGAAATCTATCTAGAAAAAAAGTGGTCATTTCTTTTCCTCTTTCTTTCCTCCTTTTCTTGCTATCATTCTGCCAATCCTAATATTGTGCATTTACACCATCTGACATTGTGAAGTTTATCTCTCTAAGATTGTAAACTTCCTGAAGACAAGCAGACTTTAAATATTAGGTGATTGAGACATGGGATCACATTTTTTTACTATACTGATATGACAGGCTATTACAAAGTCAACTTATTCTTTTACAAGTTTCATTTAGGAAGGGATAGATATGATTTTGTCTAGTATCTTCTAAAAGAAGGGTATTTTAAGTTTAAAGGACACATAAATTTCCCTGGGAACAAATTTGCCATTTATTGGACAATAGTGCTCTAAAAGACAGAAATACTCATTCACTTCAGCATATGTCAGACTTGGTAGCATTCACAGCCTCTGAGACAAATTTACCTAGTTAAACAGGTATGAAGTTTTGACTAATATGGAGTTCTGTCCACAGTCAGACTATCCTGTTAAATATACTTGGAGAAATAGATTAAAATTCGAGTTAATATAATGCTTATGAAAAGGACTATACTTTTATTGGCTTGCATTTGGGGATAGCTAGGAATTTGTCTATTAATGCATTTTATTTCAAAGGTGAAAATCTTTATAAAATATGTTTGTGTATACAAAAACAAATTTATGAGATGCATTCTATTTTACCTTATTTTCTTCCAAGATCTAAGAGTAGAGAAGAAGTCTTAGACTTAATGGGAGGCCTAGAGATTCTACTGAGCCACAAGCCTGAGAACAAAGAACTGATGAGATCAGTCATATAGGGTCAGGGGCAAGTAAGTATTCATCATCAATCCTAGAATGTATCTTTTAGTACAACTTTTCTAGTCACTTGAGTCTCACTTCAAAGTCTAAGTAGAGCATAATCTCAGTTTGGGAAGAATTTTCTTAAGACCTTAATGGAGTAAAGTAAATTTTAAAATATTTAGTAATTTCCTCCTCACCCTATTCTCCCCACCAAAAGGAAGAAAGAAAAAGGAGGAACATAAATTTGAATAGACAGATCCCCTTTTTATGGGTACAAAGGGTTAGTTTCAAGATTTGGAGTGGTAATTACTTTAATCACTTAAATGACAAAAAATAGTAGCAAATACCATTTAAATTATTAATTATTTAGTACTTAAGAGTGGATAAATGGACAGTACAGGCAACCTGAAAGCTATCAGGGCCTTTTGGATGATTTCTAATAATGGCCATGTGAAGTTCCTTGTGGCTTTGTGAAGTTCTTGAAGTTATACCAATTATTAACATCACCATTAAAAGTACTAAGCTTTTTGTGAAAGTTGCAAAATGAATCTTCAATAAAAATGCCATTTGAGACTCTACTTCTGCCATTAGTTTCCAATAACATTTTATTTTATAGACTGGCTTCAAGGGTATAAATACTCATCATTTTCAGAATAAGCTTGAAAGAATTAACTCATCTCAGAGTAGCAAGATAAAACATAATTAATATGTTTCCTTGTAAAACAAAAGCAAACAAAAAATCAAAAGGTTGAAACAACAATTAAAACTCTTGTGTAAAAATTGTAACATTATTTATTAATGGCCATACATCAAAGATAAACTATTAACTCTTACCATGAAAAAAAAGGGTATTCCGAGCCTATACTTAATATAGATGTATCATTTGTAGTATTTGGGAACCCAATATAGGAGTTGCAGTTGCAAGTTTAGGATATAGTAAATTATAAATGTAACCAATTCTACTCAAAGGCTTGGTGACCTGCTTTTTGGTCTCAGTTCTACAGATAGAACTTTATAAATCAATATTATTTTGAATGAAATGGGGGATAGAGCAGTTCTTTAAATCCATGCAAGACAATTTTTAAGTATATAAAAAAATCAAACAACTGACTGTATTTGATAGTTACCTCAGTTCCTTCATGAAAGATCATTCGTTGTGGAGTCAGACAGCATATTTGTCTTTGAGTCTTAGCTCTAATTTTACTAATTACTGGCTGTTTGCTTTAAGTATTGTTCCTAAACTTCTTTCAGCCTAGCCTGTTTCCAGGATTGTTGTGTCACTCTGTGACAAAGCATTCTATAAATGTGAATTCTAATTTAATTGACATAGGTACTTTTTTTTATAGACTGGGATCAGAACTTCCCATGTGCCTCAATAGGCATAAGAGTAACAACAGCTGACAGAGTGACAACACCAAGCTCAATCTCTTGGTGGCCAATCACTTTGAATTGGGCTTGTCTAGTCTTTGGATAATAGATATGATAGTATATCTCTCATTAAGGCTATAGTAAAATTGCTTTAGGCATGCTACCAGAACTTGAATTCCAGTGACACAATCACAGAGAACTCAAAACCAATTTTCCCCCCCACTATCCTGATGAGGCAACAGAGCAGAACTTAAGGGATGGCAATAATGGTGATAATAATGGAGATTAAGGGTTTTAGAGTGTCATCAGTTTGAACAAGTTTTTCTTGTAATAATGTGCAATGTATTTGGGATAAGTACATAGTAGATTTAGAATATATTATTCAATATTGTCTTTAACTGTGTACATATATTTAACACAGTATGGGATTGTTGCATTTTAATTTGCTGCTTTTTCCTAAAAGTTGGTGACTGAAAAAAAGTAGTTTAAGAGGTCTATTTACCTGATTTCTTGCTAAATATAACTTTTTCTCTTTGCCATGTCAGATTATGAGGCAGAATTCACAGATTTACCAATCACTACTACTGTTATTTTCTTCTTATAGAAAAAAAAGATTTGAAACTTAACACTCTCCAGGGGACTTTACCTTATCTTCTAATCCCAATATTAGAATTTATCATAATAATCTATACCAATGGTGTCTCACTCCAATCAAAATGTATCCCTGTATCATGTAGTACCATAAAAATGACAAATTAACATTATTAATGCCATATTTCATTATTTTTTTTACATTTACCAATTATATTTTAATCTTACCCCAGAACTAGAACTTTTAAGAAGAAACCTCGGCGGGCCATCTTTCTGCCTCTAGGAAGGGGGCCAACAAAATGATACCAAACTGTCCATGATGCAATGATTAACTTGCTATTTGTGTTATTTGTGTTGAGATGAAGAAAGGATATTAGTCCTGTTAAATATGATATGTCAAAGGAGACTCATAATACATTTTATGTCCTGATTTTTTCTTCCTTATTCTCCTGAAGACTGAATGTTAGTCAATTTATTTGTATATAGATGGAGGTTAATTAGCAGCTATGGAAAATAATGGCATATTTATCTATACAGTATCTCCTAGGACTTTTATTTGGCTTACATTAGATTCCTCAGTGAGAGGCTATAAAAAATTAAATAACATAATACATTGTAAACTCAATATAACATGAATATAAAACAAAATATGCTATCCAATGGGTTTTAGTTACTGGTCCATCTACAAGGCTTGTGGTAGGTGGGTAATGCAGTGGATAGATCATTGCCTGGAATCAGGAAGAGTCATCTTTCTGAGTTTCAATCTGACTTCAGACACTTCCTAGCAGTGTGACCCTGGGGAAGTCACATAACCCTATTTTTCTCAGTTCTTCATCTATAAATGGCAAATCACTCCAATATTTTTGCTAAGCAAACCCGAAATGAGATTCCAGAGTCAGAAACAACTCAACAACAGCAGCAATAGCAACATCAACTTCAACCAATCACAAGTCTTAGATTTTAGAGCATATTTTCTATGAATTGATTTATAGCATGGACTCATTAAACATGATCACAAAGATGATTTGTGTTTAAAATTTCCAAAGTCTTCTGAATAGATAGGAATAATTTTTAAGGGCAAGTAAAATTTAATTGATAGTACAGAGAATAGAGCATTGGACTTGCAGGATAGCCTGAGTTCAGAATCAATCTCCAATACTTCCTAACTGTGTGATTCTTGGAAATGTTACTTAACCTCTCCTGGTTTCAGTTTTCT
Source organism: Sarcophilus harrisii (assembly GCF_902635505.1). Taxonomy (NCBI): domain Eukaryota; kingdom Metazoa; phylum Chordata; class Mammalia; order Dasyuromorphia; family Dasyuridae; genus Sarcophilus; species Sarcophilus harrisii. Next base: position 217,272,340 of record NC_045430.1, read on the forward strand.
CATTTATAAAATGGAGACGATAATAGTCCCTATCTTACATGATTGCTATTCAGATCAAATCAGATAATATATATAGAATATTATATAATTATTAGCTATTATTGTCAATGTCAATGACATTATTTATTTTAAACCACAAAGACAGCCTATTATGGGAAGCCTCTCCTATTTGGTGCTCTCTTACATCTCAAATTATATTTGTTTTAATTATAGTTACTCCTCCAAACTCTACCACCAGTAAAATCTAAACGTCTTGAGGATGAGAACTTCTTTATGGGGGGAGGCAAGGAGTTAAATTTATATCCTCAATGCCTTGTATATACTTGATGATTAACAAATGCTTTTAGAAGTAGACTTTGTTGAAGATCAAAATGGAATTTTTTTTCAAATCATAAGTATTATTTATTGGTGGACCATATAAGATTATTCCTTGGTTTGAACCTAATGATTTTTTCAGACTGCACCAAAGTCATAAAGCCTTCATGAAAGAATTGTATATGGGAAGAAGTAGGGGGAAGTCCCATTCTCTGAAGATCCACAAAGAGTTCTGTTCACAAGCTACAATGTGTGAATTTTCTTCCTACAAAATATTTCTGTGCATTTTTCAGTTGCCTGATTTTGGGTCCCAGAACTCTGAAGAATATATACTGATTTAAGGTATTAACTAGATGCAGGATATTAAAAAATGAAAACCTTTTGTAAGATTTCCTAATGTTATAAAGGCTTCTTTCTTTGTTTTTATTGTTTTCTCCCTTTTCTCTTTTTGGGAGGATGAAACTATGTAAAAAGACTTCTGAGTACAGGATGTACTTTAATCCAAGGCAGATATTTTCCCCTCTAACTACCATTTACATCACCCTTGCTAACACTGAGAATAAGAATTCCTAAAGCAATATAAATAGCCTGAAATAGCTGTCCCTGTGACCCCACTGCACCAAGGGATTAAGTGTTTCTAATTACTGTATTCTGTTAGTGACCCATAACCAGCACACGCTGACATGGTCATTCATGTTTAATGTAGCTGTACAGTAATTACAGTATTGAGTCACTGTCAGAGTTTAACATTAAACATTATATATGTTTCATTGCCCTAGAATTCCAGGGACCAGGGTATTATAAGAGAGAGGAAGGATTAGATTTCTCAGAAAAATGCAGTAGCCAAGAAAAACATTTCCTAATAAAGGCAACATTCATCAGTCCAGTAGGATATGGAAGTTAGGAGATTTGGTAACCAATAAATTTGTCCCACAAAAGTCTTTATTTTTTCTTTTTATAGAATACTTCTCTCTTCTTTTCTGGCTTTCCACATTCTCACTGATACCCATTTGACACAGATGGAGACATATTACCTCTTATAATCCATGAGAGAGTAATCAGATAGGGAATGTTTCTTAATATGAAGCCCTGGTCACAGGGCAGCAGGTGACTCATCTGCATAAATGTTTCCTAGAAGACTTTCTGTAGTCTTCTCCACTAGTTATATTGTATCCCACATTATCTGTTACTATTATTTCCTTGCCCTTATTTGTATAAACTGTCCCATTGCCTTTCTATTCTCAATCTGATATATTTTATATTTCTTCTTCCTTCTGAGCATGGACATTAAAAAAATATTCAGATCACTACCTCTTTAGAAGTGGTACATGTCCAATGTTTATTTATATTTTATGCTGAATAAAGCTAAGGAAATGAACAGGGTTCTAATAATTATATAATAATCTTAAAATTTTATTTTCAGCACTTTCATTATTTTTTTTTCTAATTTTGGACTACCAAATATTTTGACTTAAATATTTGACCAAATATTTGACTATGTATCACCAGTACAGCATGTACCAGTATTGGTTTTATATTAGTCTTTGAAATACCTGCCCCTCAAATCTTTATCAATTAAACATTTAGGATAAAAATTTCTTGGGTTGTGTTTGTGACTCCATAGAAACATAATTCTTTTTATGTTATTATTACTAATAATGGTAATATTATTATGGGTTATGAAATACTAAGATGAGTTATTTTTAATTCTTCTATAAAATCATTCTTGTTATCTGTGGCCCCCTTTTAGAAAAAAGAAACTTATAACAAATTACTTGCTTGAATTTTGAAGGAAAATGATGCTATTGTGGATGGATTTATAATTTTTTTTTCAATCAGAGAACCAACCTAAATAAATCTGAGTTTTCCTTTTGCCTTGACCATTGAAAAACTGAATTAAATTCTGTACTCAATTGTTGAAAAGCTTTCATCTTAGACTGCTAGTAAAGTATATTTTTGCTTCCTTTAAAAAACATTTATCTCACCAAATCCTTAAACATTTTTATTATTATTTGTATTTTTATTTTATAAAATATTTTATTATTTATTTTGTGTTTTATTTTTGAAATAGACATATTATTTGTAAGTATATACACAACATAACAAAGAAATGTTAAATGTTAAATGTTAAAAATGATGAGCAGGATGCTGGAAGTCCTTCATGAACAAAGTGAAAAATTATGTATACAAAGTAATAGCAATGTTCTCCAATGAACAATTATAAATGACTTTGTTATTCTCAGTAGTCTGAACATTGTAGTCCACACCTACTTTGAAGGACTTATGATGAAAAATCCTATCACAGAGTAGGAATTGATTTAGTCTGAATATAGATCTAAGCATTCTCCATTACTCTTTATTTCTCTTTATTTTTAACTTAATTTTTCTCAAGGGTTTTTATTTTCATTAAGATGGGAATTCTATTTTCCTTGACTGTTATGGAAATGTTTTGCATAATTTTACATGTGGTTTCTTAATTGTGATTTGGGATAAGGGAGAGAACCTAGAATTCAAAAATCTTAAAAATAAATGTAAAGAAAAAAATTTTGAACATAACTGGGGAAAATATTAAATAAATAAAATTTAAACAAAAAATAAAAGAAGAAAATAGGAATTAAAAAAATTAAAAAGAAATAATGAGATGAGGATCCCAAGGATTCTTTTTTCTCACCCCCATCCTCTGACTTCAGTTGTTACCAGTCATTTCCTCATTTCCCTAGGACATGGCTGCCCAAAGTCCTTGCTGAAATTCAGTTTACATAGTTCTCCTCTTTTTTTTTTTTTTATACCAATATATGTACTACTGTTTTCTTGTTATTGTTTTTGTTCTTTTTTCTTCATGGTGGAGGGGAGGGAATTGTTAGTTTTGTTTTTTGTCTTATGGTTTGATGAACAGATAACCATTCTCAAAATTTTTTGTTTTTTTAAAGTGTTATATAATGTTCATGGACTTAAAAGGACCATCTGCCTTTAGGTAGGTTTGCTGTGTTTAGTGAAGGAAAAGGGTATTGAGAGGAGAATGAAAGTAACCTACTCCCCTCCCCTCTGTCTTCTTGTAGACTGAATGAAAAGTGTGATTACTACTTATATACCACTACTCATGTCTTCAATTTTCTCCAATTACAATGTGGCTCATCGCTGGTTAGAATTAGGATATATTTAGAACTAATTCATAGTTATGCCACGACTGTTTCTACTTTGGGTATTGTGCATTCTTTATCCCCCTCTTCATGCCATTTTTTGCTCATTCTTTATTCTGTTACAGACAGAAGACTAGAAGAAGGCTGAGATAATCATATTGTAATTTTAGCGATAAATTTCAATTGTTTATAGAATAAAAAGTGAACAAATATAGATTTGGATATGTTCATTTGGGACATGGTAGGAGTCTCTAGTCATCTTTGGGATGTCCTATCAAGAAACAAAAAAAAGTCTCTTCTACCCCAAAGAGTAATATTGAAAAGTTATCCGACCCAAAAGAATTCATAGAAGAGCTCAAAAAATACTTTAAAGGTAAAATAAGATTGAGGAAAGTTTTAAAAAAGAACAATTCAAAAAAAGACTATGAAAGAAAAGTCAATCAAACAGAAAAGGAGATTCAACATCTAAAAGAAGAAAATGACACCTCAAAGGTTATAATAGACTTATAATCGTCTCAATTCTTTCCCCATTCCATTCCTTCCCCCAAACACTGCCTTGCATATAGAGAGAAATTAATAAACACTTACTGATGAATCAAGGGTCAGCCAAATGTAGTAAGGGACAGTCAGACTTCCAGGAATGTTTGTGGTGCTACCTATGACACATATAAAACATTTTCTTAAATCTCCTTTATACTTGACACAATATTATTGCTTATTTGGCATCGAATAAGTTGAATACAAGCTGTACCTATAATTTGTTTCAACTCTTTAGAAGACTGTATATCACTGGGAAGAGCAAGGGTTTCTTATTCTTGGAAAGTGCTGTCAAATAGGTAGATGTCTTTATATTAGAAATGGCTTTACCACTAATCCTCATTTTGCCATTGCATCCATCTCTAATTCTTATCCCCCAAATTAGCAGCTATATTTTGTGACAACCATATTTTGTTACATAAATTTTTGTCTTTCCAATTTATTTTATATTATGTATATATGTCTATAGATATAGAAATATTTAACTACACATACGCAGAATTTGAGAAGAATATGTACATTATAGCATTTAGAGAGCTGGCCAAAACCTTGAAGACCCAGACTTAGGTTTTGCCTTTAAAGTATCATAGGTTTAGTATGCATACACTATACATGTGACAGTGAGCTAGTTACTCAGTGCTCTAGGTCTATCTAACTGCTTAGAAGGTGCTCTACAATGGTAAAGGGAGTTTTCTCATTTCACTTGAAGCTTTTCCTTATTGACAATGAAACCAGATTGTCTCTCTGTCTCTTTCAGTCTGTGTTTGAGTTTTTCATTGAGTGAATTGTCCAGTGTAACAGTGAGTATCTGAGGCAATATTCAAATTCAGGTCTTTCTGGCTCCAACTGGGTACAGTATCATCTATATAAATGTCACCTAGCTGTTACCCAAGATTTGAAGTCAGGTCTTTATGATTTGGAAAATGACCTATTCACACACCATCATGCCTCTTATATTAATTGTGAGATCAAAAACAAAAGCTTTTCACATCAGAGAAAAAAGATCTACAAGATTGGCCATTTCATAAAATATTACATGCAGCTTTATTTCTCTTAACAAAATTACACAATAATAGACATAAGGGGGGAAGTATGAATTTACCAAAAGTTAATTGCTCACCATTTGAAGACACATTAACATCTCCAGTTTTGGGGGCTATCATTTAGTTTATTGAAAGAGGTTATTGACTAAAGAGTTTTTAACAGAGCTAAATATGATTCTCTTCTCAGGAGGGTTGAGGCTATTACTTTGGCAAAGGTAAGTAGGGAAAGAATTAAAAAAAAAGTGCATTCATTGAGGATTCTGATAAAAGAGCAATTGATTAACTAAAGTAATCAGTTTCTGATATTAATCCATACATAAGAACAAAGAGTTTACTAACTTGCTGCAACCCTGCTTTTGCATTAGTTCAAAGATTCAGACAGATCTGAGTAATAGGAATCCACATTCCCATTTTCCTCTTCTCCTTCTTCTATAAAAAAGAAAAGAGGAGGCTCCAATAGTGTAGCTTGCCTTTATGGGAGAAGGTAGCGCTTGGACAAAGGAATTCATTCTTAATTCCTAACATATAAGACTCTAGGTTATGGCAGGTTATTGAAATACTCCAGGCAATTTATCATTTCTTATCAGCAGTGCCTACTACAAAGCACTTTAATCATCTTTTAAGACTTAGGAACTAGAATAAAGGGGGAAGGTAGGGAGGAAATCTCATCCATTTGATAAAGAAACTAATGCTGTGTGTCCATTTAGAGAGTCAGAAATGACCTGGGGCTTAGATTGTTCAGAGAATGCATGACTATAAACTAATAGTGTGTATTACATCCATGATCATATGGTCATAAAATGCCAACCATGGGTACTCTGTGACTGAAACTGTGAATTTGGTTCATTTAATAGTGTTTTAATAAACACAAAATCCTGAATTCCATGGTCATAGAATTATCTGTACTCCAGAAACTATCATAAAATTTATATTCCCTTATGGATCAGAATTGAACTGAAGGCAACAGCACCATTATTTGGAAGAGAAGGAAACTTAACAATGCAGTATCAATTAGGTGATAAACTTGAATTAAATTTCTTTTAAATCAATTAATGGGACATTTATAAAGTATCTTTTCACAGTAAAAAGTAGACTCCTTTTTTCCTTATCCCTTTCCCTCCCTCCCTGCTTTTTCCCTCATCCCCTCACTTTTGTCATCCCTTCTCCCTATTCTACTCTTTCACAAACACCTTTTCCTCTTTTCTTTCTCTCTTTGTAATCTTATTCCCCCTCTCCTTTTCTCCACTCCCAACCCTTTTCTCTCCCTATTCTCCTTAAACATATGAACAAGTATCCTCCAGAATTGATAACAGATGATCAAATATAACACAGTTGCAGCAGTTGTCTGAACAATTCAGGTTAAAAGCTCGACAAAAACAGCAGGTAAATAAAAGGCTTTCCTTTTGTGCCTGAGACAATCACAGAATAGTATTCCCTTATTTGAATCTGACTATATGTAAACCCATAGTAAAACATGAAGTAATTAAGCTTCTATGCATGAAACATTTTTGTGGATACTGATGCTATGATTAATGCTGCTGAAAATAATTTATTGGTATCTTACAAAGGAAAATAGAAGAGGAAATTAAAAATATAGACATGCATATACATTTGTATAACTTATTAGCATGTATTTTTGTACAATGTTTGCATTTATGTGTGTACATATATATATACATACATATATACACATAGATATTACATACTTTTAAATCTGTAATATTCATCTAAGGAAGTGACTCAAAGTTGTTTCTAATACAGTCCTAAAATGATACTCAAGTTATGGTTCAGTATCTGAAAGCACACTGTCAAATGTTTTCTATGGAGTTTGTCTTTAATAATAATAACTTCAACCCTTGTAACATTGTATGATTACATGACTTCTGTTTATACACACAAATATTTTGCGGTTCTTTAACACTATTAAAAGTTTATATAAGTAAAATGAACTTCTATATTTCCCCCAAAGTTATTTGTTTAATTCGGATGCTTTATAAAAATAAAATAATGAAAAACAAAACTTTTTTAAATGATTAGGATTTAAGTATGGAGACTTTAATTATGAATCGTGTGGTTCTCTCTGTTTGGACTATATCTTTACCATTTCCATCTTTTGAAATCCTTTCCATCCTCCAAGACGTAGTTCTTGTACTACATTCTTCAGAAAGCTTTTCCCATTCCTTCCTTCCTTCTCTTCCTCCTTGTAATACTTACTGTCTCTTTTTATTTCTGATTGATATTTTATCTAACTATCTTTACTACCCTAACCCTTGCTAAATGTGAAATGTCTTGAGGAAAAGTATCAGATGTAATTTATCTTTGTATCTACTTCAGTGCCTAGCATGGTCTGACCACATAGTCACTGTTTAGTATATAAATTATTGAAAGGAAAGAAAATCAAACTGTGTAGTCTATTTCTTATCTCAAACTATAAAATGTGTCTGTGTATGTCACTGAATCCTTTTCTCATTCTTAAACTACTCATTTTTCTCAGCAACAATTTTATTTTTGAAAATAAAAAAAAATGGCCTACATGTGTCTAGTTCTATTCAAGCAATATCTACTGAGGGTACCCTCCATTTTCAACATCATACTAGATGTTGGGAGTAGTGAGGAAGGGGCAAAGGAAGGCAAAGACTCTGACTTCAAGAGATTCTTTTGAAGAACCAGTCACACAAGTTCCTTATGATAAAAAGCAGTATTCTCTTAAATTACATAATGATGATAGACAATAAAAGCTCCAGGAATTTGCTAAAGGAAAACAAATTTATTTAGGTTGCCATACTTTCTATATCCCTTTAATATTCCCCAGCAAACTGATCCCACAATTATCCTCACATTGTTTTTAGTCTTTGATTTCTCCTTTTCTTTTGTCTCCTTCCCTCCTCCTTATAAACATACCCAAATCTTATCTATACTTATAAAGACAAAACCAAAACCAAAAACATACTCTACTTCTTGGTTCTGTATGCACTCACATTACTCTGTACCTATAATTCTCTCCCTTCTCATTTCTAATAGAATCTTTGGGTTTCTTTAAGTCTTAGCTAAAACATTGCCTTTTCTACTGTTGCCTTTGCCCACTTCATAGCCTCTGTTCTACTGTATCTTATCCAAAGCTATCTTCCTTCTATTCTGTATATTTGTTACACTTATATTTACATATTGATTACTCCAGGAAAAATATGAACTCTAATGTATGATGGAAGTATAGCACTGAAGGTTTCTAAAAACTCCTTAAGCCTCTTCCTTTATTCATTGGGTTTATTCGTTGCCTTTTTAAATATAAAAGGCAGAATCTACCTATGATAGTTACTTATGTTATGTTATGTTTATTTTTGAAAATAAAAAAAAATGGCCTACATGTGTCTAGTTCTATTCAAGCAGTATCTACTGAGGGTATATGTTATGAGGGTTTATGTTATGTTATGTTCTATAACATATTAAAATATGTTATAGAAATATTTTGAAGTTATTGTGCTTGTGAAATACCTAGCAAAAATCAATATAATAAATGACATGTAAGCAAAAATGTTTGATAAAATTCAAAGTTTCTTTTTTGAACTATAAAAGTTAAGTTTCTGTGCATTTCTAAAACAAAATGAGTCCCCTTTTGCTTCTATTTTTTGAGGTCCAAGAAGAGACTAAAGCTTGATCTTATGACTGAAAAGTAAAACCAAGTTGGCAAAATTGGCAGAAGAGACTGGGGCAGCTGTACCCAGAAGCTAAACACAAAATGAAAATGCTGCTTAAGCTTGGAGTTGGAGTACTGGATTAGTAAGTGAAGACAGATGGTTCATGTAACCTTATTTCTTGATAAAATTTAATAAAAAATTATATTAATGGAAATATTTGAATAAAGTGGACCTTATGGAGCATAGCACAATGTTCTATAATCATGTTTGTCAATGATCAGGAATTAAGTGTTTTGAATATGTGAATAACTTCAGTATTAATGATGATTCCCTTTGATTAAAGCATGTAAAATTTCTCTGAAACTGCAAATAGAGATGGAAAAATAAATTTTGAAATAATCATAAGAAGTCACAAATTCCTCTTTTATTATTGCTATCAGCACAGTTATTATTGCATGTTGACAGCATGTCAACTATTCTCAGAGACATGTTAACATGTAAAAGTGATGCAGCTTGCAGATAGAAGACTCAGCTTTCTTTTATCTTTAAAAGATCAGGCTCAATTCTCTTTTAAAAGCCACAGTGACTGCTTAGCTTTGCCTTTTAATGTCAATAGAAGGGAATTACATTTGATCAGTGGAGAAAGAAGACAAGGGGAATGGTTGCAAAGGAAAAAAAAAAAAAAAGGCCAAATTACATGCCCTTGCCCTATCCTCTAAGTGAAATAAATTTACCCTATCTAATCTTCCTGCCAGAGTGAACCTTTGTTTTTGATTGTCAAATTTTGGATTTTGGAAATAAAAAGGGAAGGTCTGAATAGAAGAAGACACTTTCTCTGTCCTAAGCATAAAGATACCTACCCCTATTTAAGCCTTATAAATTTTCCTGTTTTTCACAGAGGTTTTTCATTAAAAATTAGACTATTAAATACATTAAATAAACCTCAGTTTGTAGAAATGAATTATTGTAATGCTTAGGTAGGATGCCTCTTTGTGTGATGGCTATGTACAAATGCCCCCAGATACAACAATTGTATAAAGATTCTAAAATGTACCAGATCAGATGATTAGTCTATAAAGGAATAGGTTAAAATCATAAAATGAAACAATTTAATGCAAAATTTTTCCATGAGAAATTTTCTTGTACGGCTAAATAAATATATTATACATTATGTATATTATGTATCATAAATGATAAATTATGCATATGTATTATATATAAGAATGTATGTATGCTCATCCCATCAATAGAATATACTTACTAATTTTTTTTTATTGTCTACAGTGCAATATTACTATCTCAAAACTGATCAGTTTGTTACAAATATACTCTTTACCAATCAACAGACTCAATGTTATTATAAGGGATGTTTAAAAGATAACCCAAAATTGGCCATTGAGGTTAATTTATTTATATCCCTTAAGATTATCATCAGAGAAGACTTAAGTACTCTCAATAAAGTAATATTGTAATTGTATTAGTGAAAGAATACCAGGTGGTATTTTAGATTCTAACATTAGCGTAACTCATAAAGTGAATTGTGGCCTTGTGCTGGGTACAAGGACATCTGGTGACCAGCAGCTATAGGGCTTCAATAGCTTTGTTTTTGCACAATATGAGCAGCTTCCATCCTTTCCCCTCACTCCTATGCTGCCTCATTCCTTTTCAAAGCATCAGTGAAGGTCGATCTATTACTAAAATGAATAGCAATTTTACTTAATTGACAATTTCTTTTCTCTTTCTTCTGCCAACCATGACCACATTTACTTATTTTTTGATGTGTTGGTGCTTTGCAGAAGCTCATAGTTGAGGAGGAGAAATGAAGGTAAACCATTTATGTTGTCAATATACTAGTCCATGTGGTTAAAAATCCTTGGAGGGCTCTTTAGACCTTAGATGAGCCTTTTGGCCTTGGACTGAAAATGGATGGCTTGGGAAAATTAAATGAAAGACCTGCTTCAGCTTTCTGATCTGCTCCCATTTGTTAGTATGTGAGCAGTGAAGTGAAGTTACTTGCATGTACATTTAGTTCTGTAATACCATTCTCTCAAAATCTAGGAATATTCTGAGGAAATACTTGTTAAGAATGAAAAATTATGTCATCTACCTTGAAAGACTTCATAGCTATAATAAATGCGTTATGTCTACTATTCAATTTTAAGGGAATATATACATACCCATATCTACTTGTATATTGACATTGTGCATAGATGTGTGAATATGTATATATACACATGTATCCATTTATCTTTTTGCAATTTCCTCACAAGGAATAAATATAAAAAGGAAATTGTACCCAAATAAATGAATTGTAAGTTTTAGGCTGGATTCTCCTAGCATTTTTTTTTTCTTGCTCAGTAAATTACAAATTAACCTGCAGAAGCAACAGAGTTTTAGAAACATATCCCTTCTTTTTAGAGCTTTATAACAATGGAACTGTATCTGATTGTCTGCAGAAAATAGAAAGTAAAGAAATTTTGTTTCAATATGGAAAATAGTTTAGATAATGAATTGTTTAGGGTTATTTTTATAGGCAATAGCTATATTTAGTTGATGTTGAATAAAAATGGTTTAATGTTTAATGTATTCTGTCTTATCATCTTTAGAGATGAAATTTCAAGTTTTATTCTTCCTCCTCTCTTCTTAAACTAGAATGCATTTCTAGAGCAACAATTAACTATTCATATAAGTATCTATTATGCTTTTGCTATTTGCTGTAAATAGAGGGATAAAAGATCTTAAAATAGAAAGGGAACCCCTAGGACATCTAGTTTAATTTTTTTTTTTTATTTTACAGGTGGGGAAACTAAGATGCAGGGAGGTTAAATGATTTACCATCAAGGAAAATTCTAAAAACAAATGTTAAGATTTGAACCAAGAATCAGTGCTTTTGACAATAAAAGGGTTTTGTTTTTATTTCGGTTTTTCTCTCCTTTCTTCCCTCGTTCCTTCCTTCCTTCTCTCCTTTCTTCCCTCCCTTCCTTCCTTCCTTCCTTCCTTCCTTCCTTCCTTCCTTCCTTCCTTCCTTCCTTTTTTCTCCTCCTCTCTTCTCTTCTCCTCTCCTCTCCTCTTTTCTTCCTGTCTCTCTCTCTCTCTCTCAAAAAGGAGCTTTTCATTAGAAATATTATTATTTGCTTTTATTTCAAATTGAATTTTCACCAGCAAAATGTGAGTATTTCCTTGAGTTCTTGCCACTTTGGGGGCAGCATTGTGTTTCTTTGGATGATGGGACAGTCACTTCAGATGAGTGGCTAGCTTAATCTCCATTTGCTTTATGCTTGGACTGGCTTCTGAGTTTGTCCCTGAAGGACACCAATTAGGAGTGACATTACTTTCAAAACATGTCCCTTTCCTAAGGACATTTCCCTTACTAAGAAAAGGACGAATGTCTCCAATTTCTTTACCACAGAATGCTAGAAAGCTGACAGATGGTGAATCCTTTCAGTTATTTCCAACTTGGCCTGTATTCCAAGAGAAAAGACTCAGGGATTGAGTTATGCACCATGTTTGCATTTTCTCTCCATTTCCCATTTGAGACTTTCATATTGTCAGTTTTTTTTTTTTCTTTTTTCCCCTTGACTTCTTTCTGTTTTCTCTGAAATGCAGACTTTCGAGATAAACAAAAGATCTTATTATCTCCATTAGATTCAGCTCTATGGACAAAAGAGAAGTTTATTTTGGTATGCAATATTTATGTTAATAGATAACTTACAAATCCATGGATTCCTAAACTATAAGAGGCAGTGTTGAATAATAGATGTTCCTGTTCAGAGAGATCCTAATTCATATCTTATCTTTGATATGCACTATCTTCATTACCTTAGATAAATCATTTAACCACTCTAATAATATTTCCTTTTCTTTTGTAATGTAAAACTAATAATTATTACTAGAAATGTACATTGTAAATCTTAAAGTTCTCTATTAATATGAGCTATTATTAAAAGGAGAAGGAAATATTTATCAAATCATTGCTGGGGGAGTCAATTCTATACTTTGCATCATTGAGAATATACGTAATGGAGATCGCCTTGATCTCTTATTGGAGGTCTCTCCTATGGAACTGGACATGTACTCTTGCTCTCATCAAGCAACAAGGAGATTCATCCTTATTATCTCACCTTGTTTAAGCAACAAAAGATGCTCCAGTCCAAAAAATCAAGTCAAGTATTCTACCAGATCTACTTCTATTATATTTTACCTTTATATTTTTTCTCCGACATTTCAAAACAATCTCATTGAAATGCATTTATGAAACTATGCAGACTTTTAAGATAGTCTAAATATTTCAAATTATATTTATAATAGCTAATAATAACTGAAATTTCTATAGCACTTATTATATGCCAGGCATAGTGCAAAGCACCTTATAATTATTTCATTTTATCCTTACAACAATCCTGTGAAGTAGTTGCTATCATTTCCCTTTTTTATAGATAAAGAGGCTAAGTCAGAGAATAAGTGATATGGCCAAGATCACATAACTATTAAGTATCTAATCTTGCATTTGAATTTGGTTCTTTTTGACTTCAGCTCAGTACTCTGTCACTTCCCATTTGTGTATCTATATGAATTGCTGAAAGACATAAAAGATGACAGAATTTGAGAGCTTGCAAGGATTTCAATTATTATCTACTCTAAAACATTTGTGAAAGGTAACATACCTAAAAAGTGGTTCCAACCAAATCTTAAAGACCTCCAGGGGAGGTAAGTTACCACCTCTCAGGGTACCACATGCCATAATGATGAGGACACACAGGGTAATATCTTTGAGCATTATGTTATAGAAAATTTGTTTTTTATTCTTCATTTTTTCTGTCGTCTTTTATTCCGTATTTGTTCTGTATCTGTTAATAACTAACAAGTGCTGCTGGAATGCTTGCTTTATTTTACTGATAATAGTTTAATCATATTGAATCAAACCATGACAAAGAGGTAATTTCAGACATGCACAATCCTTTGCTGATGTCGGTTATGGAAACCCAGGTGTGGACAATTGTTTGTAGAAATAGTGTAACTCTTTAAAAATATGATCCAGGAGGAGAAGATATTTTAAGGAAGTGCTTTATTCTTGTTTTCTAGTTGTTATATACTCAATAACCTACTCTGGTTCTGGGTTTGCTTCGAAGCATGTACTGATAGCTTACTAGAGTTTGGGTCTATTTTAGCTGCTGAAGAAACAGTGCAGCAAAATGCAAATAATTTATGCTTTTAGAATGTAAATATAAATAATTTACTAGATGTACCAAGCAGAATTGTACATAATGTACCTACCCTGCACTACTCAAAACCCAGGGCAGCTGTTAAGTATAGAATTGATGCTTTATATTGAAATATGGCATATCTAACGAGTCTAATGCCATTGTAAGTAGGTACATTGAGGCCATTATAAAAAGCCACAGCATCATTTGATATTGCTTTATTTTCTGAAAGTTTTGGATTCATTACTGTTGCCTTCTTTGCCAAAGCATTTTCTATAATTCCTTAAATAAGTAAGGAATTATGTTTCAACTTACTATATATATATGTGTGTGTGTGTGACTATAAATATATATACATTCACAAGTATCTATTGTATATGTATGTTTTCAAATATACATATACATATATACCTACATAGAAACGCAGAAGAGTATGTATCTAATGTATGTGTGTATGTGTATAACATACATATGTGTATGTGTGTGTGTGTATACATATATATATATGTATATATATATATACATATATATATATATATATATATATTGCTTTTATTGCTTAACTTTTGGTCAATGAAGAGTTTTCTGATTGTCTTTTTTTTTCTTACTAATTACCCAACTATATTATTCTAGAGTTCTTCAACACAGACTGTATGCTTTTATACCTGTTGACAGAATCCTTATTCTAAATATTTCCAAGGTGGCTCACTTCAGCTTTGTACCTATGTTTATCCCACACAGGCAACTATGAATCTCTAGCTCTTTTGTATCCACATTAAAAGTTAATCATGGTATTTCCTTCTCATGCTGAGACTTAATATTCTCTGATAAGAAAATTCTAGATAAAATGGTATGATTGTAATGTTCTCTGGTTCGGTTTCTTGGAGGTCTTTGAGGCAGCCTTCGTTTCAGTTCAGTAACCACTAGAAGAGGAGCCAGGGGTTAAACTCCAAATCCTTTATTATCTCTTTCAAAGTCTTATCTCTTTCCCTGGGGCTTCAGCTAGCTTGGAGGTCTTCTGGAGTCTTGGTTCCAAGAGCTTGAGCTCCTGCCTCCTTCTCTGCTCTCTGAATCTCTCCATATGAATCCTGACTGAGGCTCCTAGTTTATATGCTCTACACTGAGTATAAACCAATCATTATATCACCAGGAAACCATTATGTGCTGTAGGATTAAAACAATGCTAAACTAGATTTAACCATTGTCTCCTCAATTCCACTTAGTACCTTGTTTCAAGTTCTGGCCCATAACACCCAAGTATGTAAGAAAAAAAATTCGAGGAATGGAGGACAACTTATGCAAAGAAAATGAAATGTACAGTACTCAGAAATTAATAAATACTTAAGAAATGAAGGTTGGGGCAGAGTTAATATAGTGGAATAAAGTCAGGATCTTTCCTGAGACCTCCAAATTATGGAGTGACAAGACCAACAAAAAATCAAGGTGAAATGATTTTCCAGCTCAAGATAGCAAAAGAAAGACAGCAAAAAAGATTGTCTTACTGGTGTGTAAGTGGAGTGCAATCCAACACAGGTTAAACCAACACAGGATTGTCAAGCCAGAAGGTGGCCTGGATAATGACTGAATAAGTAGCAGTAATGGCTTTCAGAATTCCCAGCTCCAGAGGATAAGGGAATCAGACAACTGATGAGAGGGAAATTGAAGAGTATTATTTGCTGGCATTAAGAGGGCTCTGTTGCATTGCTTTTTACCCATTTCTGGTTTGTGGGTGTCCTTTTTCTGGATTTCTGGATCACTATCCCAAGGTAAGAAGTAGTGCTATAAATATTAGTGACTCTGATCACAATTCTAAGGTGATAAACAGTGCTTGTGGTTTCCCACAAACAAGAGCACAGTCCGGAATAGGAGTGGCCACAACTCACCTTATATTATATGAAAACTTATCACACATTGCCACCCACTTGGATTAGCTCTGAAAGCAGCAGCAAGAAAGACCTGAAACTTGGCACAGCACTCTCTATAACAAAGAATTGGGGTCCAACTTTATTTTTTAACTTCATAGTATTTTATTTTTTCCCATTTACATGTAAGCATAATTTTGAACATTGAGATATGTAAGATTTTGGGCTTCCCTGCCTTTCTTTGCCTATTTCCTCCCTAAGACAGCAAGGATTCTGATATGTTATATGTGTATAATCATGTTAAAATATTTTTACATTAGTCACATTGTAAAAGAAGACTAAAAGCAAAAGGGAAAACAATAAGAAAGAAAATTGGAAATCCCAATATGCATTAAGAGTCCATATTTATTTTCTGGATGTGGTCAGCATTTTCCATCATGAGTTCCTTGAAATTGTCTTGGGTGATTTCATTGTTGAGAAGAATTAAGTATGTCATAATTGATCATTGCGCAATGTTTCTGTTATTGGGCAGAAAAATTCACTGAGAAAAAGAACTCTTTTAAAAAAAGAAAATTAGAAAAATAGAAAAGAAGCTACAGAAGCTCCCTGAAGAAAATATTGACTTAAAAATTAAAATTGGATAAGTGGAATCTAATAAGTTCATAAGACAGGAAAAAAAATAAAAAAATAAAAAATGTGAAAAAATATGAAAAAAGAACTTAGAAAAGAGATTGAGGAGAGTTAATTTAAGAATTTTTGGATTGTTTGAAGATCAAAATTAAAAGAGTAATATTGACATAATATTTTCTAGAAATTGTCAAGGAAAATTATGTTGATATTTTAGATTCAGTTGGTAAAAATAGAAACTAAAAGAATCTAACAATCAATTCCTGAAAGAGAACATAAAATGAAAACTCTGAGAAATATTATAGTCAAATCCCAGGTCTCCCAGGAGAAGGAGAAAATATTTCAAGAAGCAAGAAAGAAACAATTCAGATATCATGATGTCACAGTCAGGATCACCCAAGATTTAACAACTTCTATGTTAAAGGATCAAAGGGCTTGGAAC
This sequence comes from Sarcophilus harrisii, assembly GCF_902635505.1. Lineage (NCBI taxonomy): Eukaryota > Metazoa > Chordata > Mammalia > Dasyuromorphia > Dasyuridae > Sarcophilus > Sarcophilus harrisii. The sequence continues at coordinate 217,289,142 of NC_045430.1, forward strand.
ATGATACTCCAGAGGGCTTAGAATATGATATTGCAGAGAGAGAAAAGCCAAAAAAAAAAAAAAAAAAAAAAAACTGGGAATACAACCAAAAAACCCCTACCTAGCAAAACTAAGTGTGATTCTTCAGGGAAAAATAGAAAGTTAATGAAATTGAGGACTTTTAAACAGATTTTTAGAGGAAGACCAGAACTGAATAGAAAATTAGACTTTCAAATACAGATCTCAAGAGAAGCATAAAAAGGCCAGCAGGAAAGATAAATCCAAAAGGATTCAATAAGGTTAAACCTTTTAAATTCCTATATGGGAAGATAATACTTGTAACTTTAAAAAACTTATTAGGCCTGTTATAAGGATTATATATAGAAGATATTATATCCCAACTGTAGTGTTCTTAGTTTAGTTTTCTGGAGGTCTTGGAGTAGCATTCTTTTCAGTAGATTAATCATCACAAGAATAGCCAGGTGTTAAAGTCCAAAAGTCTTTATTGTCTTCTTCACTTGGTGCTCTCTCATGCTTTCTCATGGCCTTCGGAGGGAACTTGGGTTCAGTGGGGAAAATGCAGGGCAAGCCTGCCACCTCAGGATGTGAGATAGGATGAACGAATCTGTCTCTCAATCCCCCCTGGCTTAGTATAAACCAATCATTATCACTAGGAAACCATTATTTGTTGTAAGATTAAATCAATCATATTGAATTTAGAGAACCATTAAACACCATGCTGAACTAGATAACCATTATCTCATCAATTCCACTGAGTTAACATCTTGTAAGAATCCTTGTTTCGGTTACATACAACTATTTAAGAAAAACATATCAAGGAGTGGGAAAAAGGAATTCACTGAAGAAAAGGGAAGGAAGAGGTAGTATGGGATAAATTATCTCGCTTAAAATTAGCATTAAATATCTTTTATAGTGGATAGGAACATGGGGGAAGTGACAGGCAATACTTCATACTGTCATCAGAATTGACTCAAAGAGGGAATAACATATACACTCAGATGATATCTTACTCTACAGGAAAGCAGGAGCGGAGGGTCACTGGGGAAAAGGTGACCAAAATCAGGGAAGACAGATGGCAGGAGGAAATGGTGAGAAGGGAGGTGGGGACAAGTTGAAAGCAGAAACAGAAAGATAGAAAGAGAGAGGAAGGTGGGGGAAGAAAAGATAAATATGGAGGAAAAGCAGGATGAAGTGAAATACAAAATTAATGGTTATAATTATGAATTTGAATGGAAGAAACTCAAATAATGGAAGAAAATAACCAGAAACCTACATTATATTGTTTACAAAAAACACACGTGAAGCACAAAGAGATACACAGAGTAATGGTAAGGGCTAGAACCTTATTTGTTATGCTTTAGCTGGAGTTTAAAAAAAAAATCAGTCCTAACAATCATCTCAGACAAAGCAAAAGAAAAATATCTAATTAAAAGAGATAAGCAGGAAAACTACATTTTGTTTAGAAAAATCATGGATAATAAAATATCACCAATACTAAATATATATGCACCAAATAGTATAGCATTATGTTATTAAAGGAAAAAGTTAAATGCATTACAGGAAGAAATATGGTAACACTAAACTTGTGGTGGACCTTAATTTTTTTCCCTCTCAAAACCAAATAAATGTAACTAAAATAATTTCAAAAGAAAAAACTTAAACAATAAACAAAATTTTAGAAAATTCAGATGTGCAAGTCCTTTGGAAAAAACTGAATGGGAATACAAAGAAATCTACCTTTTGTCAGAAGCATATTGCACTTACACAAAAATTGAACATACAGTATACAAAATTCAAAACTTCTACAGAAAAGTGGAAATATTAAATGGATCCTTCTCATGTCATAATGAAATAAAAATTACAATGAGTAAAGAGCTGTGGAAACATTAAAATTAATTAGAAGCTAAATAGTCTTGTCCTCTAGAGTGAGTGGAAAAAGAGCAAATCATAGGAAAAAAATAATTTGGGGTGCGTATTGTGTGAATGTTACTCTCCTCAGATTTGGCTCAAAGAGAGAATATGAAACATATTTAGCTTCAAAGAGATACCTGTCTCAACCTATAGAAAATAAGGAAGAGAAAGGGAAAGGGAAAGGGGAAGCTAATAGAAGGGAGAGCAGAATTAGAAGGGGAAAGATATAAAAAGGGGAAAGAGATGTAAAAGAGAGTGATATTTGATGGAGGTGGCAGTCAGAAGCAAAATACTAAGGAGGAAGAAAAGGGAGAAAGAAAAGAGAAAAGTATAACACGGGGAAACAAGATGGAAGGAAACACATAATTAGTCATTTTAATTGTGAATGTGAGTGGGATGAACTCTCCAATAAAACGGAAGCAGAAGTGGATTAAAAGCCAGAATCCTAAAATATGTTGTTTATAAGAAACACATTCAAAGCAGAATGATACATACAGAGGAAGGGTAAAAGACTGGAGTAGAATCTATTATGCTATAGGTGAAGTAAAAACAAACAAACAAACAAAAGCAAAACGAAAAAAAGAAAAAAAAACGGGTAGTGATTCAGATCTCAGATCAAGCAAAAATAGATCAAATTGAAAGAGATTAGGAAGGAAACCAGGTTTTACTAAAAGGTACAATAGATCATGAAGTAATATCAGTCAATACTGAATATATATTCACCAAGTGGTATAGCATCCAAATTCCTAGAGGAGGAGTTAAGAACACTGGAAGAAGAATTAGAAACCAAAACTATACTAGTGGGGGATCTCAACCTTGCTCTCTCAGAACTAGATAAATCAAACCACAAAATAGATAAGAATGAACTTTAGGAGCTTATAATTAGTACTACTGATTTCCAATCATTAAGTTCTGGGTAAAACCAGAGAAAAATAATTAACCTAATCTTGACTCTCCTAATCAACTCTGCTTTAGCAACCGTCATAGTTCTTATTGCTTTCTGACTACCACAACTCTATTTCTATCTAGAAACATCTAGCCCTTATGAGTGCGGCTTTGATCCCTTAAGTTCTGCCCGTCTTCCCTTCTCAATAAAATTCTTCCTAGTTGCCATCACATTCCTCCTATTTGACCTAGAAATCGCCCTCCTCCTACCCCTGCCCTGAGCCATGCAGCTATCAACTACCAACACTATGCTTATCTTCACATACTCTATCATCATCTTACTCACAGGAGGTCTAGCATATGCATGGTTTCAAAAAGGTCTTGAATGAACTGAATAGGCTTTTAATCTAAGATAATTGATTTCAACTCAATAAATCTTGGTTTTACCCCATGAATACCTTATGCTCCCTATTAACTTAAACCTAACCTTAGCCTTCCTGCTAGCTCTTACAGGAGTCCTAGTCTACCAATCACACCTAATATCCACCCTCCTATGCCTGGAGGGAATAATGTTGTCCTTGTTCATCCTTATAACTCTCCTGATCACCCACTTCCACATATTCTCAATGTCCATAACCCCCTTAATCCTACTAGTCTTCTCAGCTTGTGAGGCAGGAATCGGCCTTGCACTACTAATCAAAATCTCAGCAACCCACGGTAATGACTACATCCAAAATCTCAGCCTACTACAATGCTAAAAATCCTTACATCAACCTTCATGCTCATTCCCTTAACATGATACTCCAAAAAAAATCCTAGAATTCTAGCTAGAATTCTAGCAAAGTTAGGTATGCTAGGACTTGGGAGAAAAGTGAATGAAGATAGAAAGAAATACACATTTTTCTCAGCATTATATGCTACCTATACAAAAATTGACCATGTATCAGAACATAAAAACCTCAAAACCTCATGCAGAAAAGCAGAAATAGTAATGCATTTTTTCAGATCATGATGCAATAAAAATTATATACAATAAAATCCAGATAAAAAAGAGACCAAAAGTTAATTGGAAACCAAAGAATCTAATCTTAAAGAACAAGGGGGTCAAACAACAAATCTTAGATACAATCAGTAATTTTATCCAAGAGAACTGGTAATAAGAAACAACATACCAAAGTTTATAGGGTGCAACCAAAGCACTTCTTAGGGGAAATTTTATATCTCTAGATACTTACTTGCATAAAAGAGAGTAAGAGATGATCAGTGAGTGAGGTTTGAAACTAACAAAGATAGAAAAAGAGCAAATTAAAACCCCCCAATTAAATACCAAATTTGAAATTCTAAAAATAAAAGGGGAATTTAATAAAATTGAAAGAATGAAAACTATTGAATTAATAAACAAAATTGAGTTGATTTTATAAAAAAACACAACAAAATAGATTAACTTTTACTTAATTTGATTAGTAAAATGGAAGAAAATCAAATTGTTTGTATCATAAATAAAAAAAAAGGAGAACTTTATACCAATGAAGAGGAAATCAGAGCAATAATTAGGAATTATTTTGCCCAACTTTATATCAACAAATCTTATATCTAAGTTAAATGGAGAAATATTTCAAAAATATAGATTGCCCAGATTAACAGATGAGGAAATAAATTACTGAAATAGTCCCACTTTAGAAAAAGTAATTGAAGATGTTATTAATCAATTAATCATTTCCCTAAGAAAAAATCTACTAGGGCCATATCCATTTACATGTGAATTCTACCAAATATTTAAAGAAGAGTTATTTTCAATATTATGTAAACTGTTTGGAAAAATAGAGAAAGGAGTCCTACTAAATTAATTTTATCACATAGATATGTCATACCAAAATCAGATAGGGTCAAAACAGAGAAAGAAAATTATAGACCAATTTCCCTAAGCAAAGAAATTACAGAAGTTATCCTCAGGATAATACACCATCACTAAGTAGGATTTATATCAAGAATGCAGGACTGGTTCAATATTAGGAAAACTATCATCATAATTGACTATATCAATAACCAAACTAACAAAAATCATATGATTATCTCAATAGATTTAGACAAAGCATTTGATTAAACCAACACACATTACTGTTAAAAACACTAGAGAGTATAAGAATAAATGCACTTTTTCTTAAAATGATCAGTAGCATCTCGTTAAAACCATCAGCAAGCATCAGATGTAATGAGGATAAACTATAACTACTCCCAGTAATATTAGGAATGAAAAAAGGTTGCCCACTATCACCATTACTACATTACATTATCACATTAGTATTCAATATTTATATTAGAAATATTAGCTTTGGCAATAAGAGAAAAAAAGAGATGGAAAAAAATGGAACAGTTATGGAGAAAATTAATTTATCACTCTTTGCAGATGATATGATGATATACATAGAGAATCCTAGAGAATCAACTAAAATACTACAAGAAAGAATTCAAAACTTTAGTAGAGATTTTGGGGGTGGAGCCAAGATGACAGAAAGGACACATGCTTCTTTCTGACCTTCTCCTCCAACCCTCAGACTAATTAACAAATCCAGCCTCTGAATTAGCACTGGATTGGCAGAATCCACAAATACTGTGAATGGAACAAATTATTGGCAGAAGGTAATTTAGAAGATGACCAGAAAATTTCTGTTTCAATTGAAAATGGGAGGGAGGCAGCTAAGTGCAAGCAGCTGACCACAGATGTCAATGCAGACAGCACAGAGTCCTAGGACGGTGCAGTCTCTGCATGATGGCACAGTCTCCACATGGTGGAGAATCTACAAGGAGGAAAGAAACCAGAAAAGGTTGGTTTCAATCAGAATAGGAGAGAGGCAGACAAGCACAAGCAGCTGAGCACAGACACCAGCATAGACAGCACAGAGTCCTGGGGTGGTGCAGACTCCATGCGGTGGAGAATGTACAGGGAGGAATCAACAGGAAGCTACAGCAGTGTTGGTCACTCTGCCCTGGTTGCAAGCCAGTAGATCAGCAGAGAAGTTATAAAACATCTAATACAAACACAAAAGCTAAAGAGTGAACCCCAAAACAAAATCTCACAGGACCTGCCCACACCCACCCAGCACCTGTAGTGAGTCAGCACCGACTCAGTGTAGCCACTGCTGTTTATAGAGGAAGCCACTGCTTGTACAGGAAGCTTGGAAAACCTCCCCTGCCCTAAAAGCTGAGTTTAACTTTTTTTTTTTTTTAATGAGTAAAAAAGTAAAGAGAACTCTGATGATAGACATCTTTTACGGTGAAAGAGAAGAACAGGTTTCAAACTGTGAGGAGACTAAAGACAGATCGTCTCCAGATGAAGCCCCAAAAGGTGGTATAACCTGGTGCTTTTCATACAAGGCTCTCCTAGAAGAAATTAAAAAGCATCTTAAAAGACAGCTAGAAAAAAAAAATGGTGAAAGGAAATGAAAACTTTGCAAGAGGATTTCAAAAAGGCATATAATTCATTAAAATATAGATTTGATAAAATGGAAAAAGAAAGCAATTCCCAGAAAAAAACAGAAATTGTGAAACCGAAAAAGAAAATAATTCCTTAAAAAACAGAATTTGTGAAATGAAAAAAATAATTCAATAGAACAAAACAACTAATTTAAAAATTCAATTGGACAAATACAAAAGTAAAAAAGCAAATGAAGAAAATAATTCACTAAAATTTATAACTGAACAAATAGCTATGACTGACTCAATGAGACAACAAGAATTAATCAAGCAAAACCAAAAAAATAAAAATATAAAAATACCTAATTAGGAAAACAACCAACCTGGAAAATAGATATAGGGGAAACAATCTAAGGATTATTGGACTCCCTGAAATACATTATGAAGAGTCTAGACACTTTTTCAGTAAATCATCAAAGAGAATTGCCCAGATATCATAGAATCAGAAGATAAAAAGAGTATTGAAAGAATTCATCAAACATCTGAAAGAGACCTCAAAATTAAAACCCCAAGGAACATAATGGCTAAATTTCAGAACTATTGGACCAAGGAAAAATATTACAAACAGCCAGAAAGAAATAATTCACATACTGAGGAGCCACAATAAGGATTACTCAGGACCTAGCAGCTTCTACTTTATAGGATCAAAGGGCCTTGAATCTGATATTCCAAAAAGTGAAGGAACTTGGAATGTAGCCAAAAATAAATTACCCTTCTAAACTGAGCATTTTCTTTCATAGAAGAAGATGGACATTCAAGGACACAGGTGAATTCTATTTATATTTGATGAGAAGAACAGAGCTAAATAAAAAATTGACCTCTAAATATAGAACTCAAGAGAACCCTAAAAAAAAAAAAGCTTGAGAACTGAATTTTATTATGGGTATACATAGAGAGTACATATATAATCTGATTTTGCTGTTATAATATATAAAAAAAGAAAGGAGGTGGAAAGAGGATTATAACAGAAAAAATGGGGAAAGTGGAGGTAAAATGAAGGAAATTATATCTCAGGAAGAGGCAAAGAAAATCTATTGTAATTGAGGGAAAAAAGAGAGAGCGATGAATATTGTGTGAATCTCATTCTCATCAGATTTGGCTCAAAGAAAGAATATTAGATATATTTGGTTTCACGAAGAAACTTCTCTCAACCTAAAGAAAAGTTGGAGGGGAAAGAGGAAAAGGGAAGGGGTAGGCTAAATAGAAGGGAAAACAGAAATAATAAAGGAAAGGTATGAGAAAATGGGAGGGTCTATAAAGGGGGCACTGTTTGAAGGTGCTCATAAGTAAAATACTGTGGAGGAGAGAAAGGGAAAAAGGAAAGAGAAACATATAATTTGAGGTTAATAAGATGTCAGGAAATACAGAATTAGTAGTTTTAACTGGTAATGTGAATGGGGTGAACTCTCCCATAAAACATAAGCAGATAGCAGACTGGATTAAAAGCCAGAATCTTACAGTATGTTGTTTACAAGAAATACATTTAAAGCAAAGTGATACATTCAGAGTAAAGGTAAAAGACTGGAGCAGAATCTACTATGTTTCAGGTGAAATAAAAAAAAAAAAAAAATCAGGGGCAGCTATCCTGACCTTAGATCAAGCAAAAGCAAAAATTGATCTAATTAAAAGAGATAAGGAAGGAAACTATATCTTGCTAAAGGGTACAATAGATAATGAAGTAATATTAGTATTAAACATATATGCACCAAGTAGTTTAGCATCTAAATTCCTAAAGGAGAAGTTAAAAGAGTTGCAAGAGGAAATAGACAGCAAAACTGTAATAGTGGGAGATCTCAGCCTTGCTCTCTCAGAGTTAGATAACTCAAACCACAAAATAAATAAAAAAGAAGTTAAAGAGGTAAATAGAACACTAGAAAAGTTAGGTATGATAGATCTTTGGAGAAAATTGAATGGAGACAGAAAGGAGTACATCTATACAAAAAGTGACCATATATTAGGACATAAAGACCTCAAATTCAAATGGAGAAAGGCAGAAATAGTAAATGCATGCTTTTCAGATCACAATGAAATAAAAATTACATTCAATAAAAAGCCAGGGGAAAATAGATCAATCCTAAATAATCTTATCCTAAAGAATGAATGGATGAAACAGTAAGTCATAGACACAATTAATAATTTCACCCATGAGAATTACAACAATGAGACAACATACCAGAATTTGTGGCATGCAGCCAAAATGGTAATAAGAGGAAATTTTATATCACTAGAGGATTACTCATATAAAATAGAGAAAGAGAAGATCAATGAATTGGGCTTGCAACTTAAAAAGCTAGAAAAAGAGCAAATTAAAAAAAAAAAAACAATCAGATACTAAACTTGAAATTCTAAAATTAAGAAGAGAAATTAACAAAATTGAAAGTAAAAAAAAAAAACCCATTGAATTAATAAATAAAACTAAGAATTGGTTTTATGAAAAAAAACAATAAAACACATCAAGCTTTGGTATATCTGATTAGAAAAAGGAAAGAGGAAAATCAAATTGTTAGTCTTAAAAATGAAAAGGGAGGACTTTCCACCAATGAAGAGAAAATTAGAGCAATAATTAAGAGTTATTTTGCCCAACTTTATGCCAATCAGTTTGATAAACTAGGTGAACTGGATGACTACCTTCAAAAATATAGGCTTCCCAGATTAATAGAGGAGGAGGTAAATTGCTTAAATAGTCCCATTTCAGAAAGAAGAAGTAGAACACATTATTAATCAACTCCCTAAGAAAAAATCCCCAGGACCAGATGTATTTCCATGTGAATTCTACCAATCATTTAAAGAACAATTAACTCCAATGTTATATAAACTATTTGAAAAAATAGAGAATGGAAGACTTCTACCAAATTCCTTTTATGACATAGACATGGTACTGATACCTAACCCAAGTAGGTTGAAAATAGAGAAAGAAAATTATAGACCAATCTCCTTAATGAATATTGATCCCAAAATCTTAAATAAAGTTACAGAAAATCATCCCCAGGATAATAAACCATAAAAAAGTAGGATTTATATCAGGAATGTAGGGTTGGTTCAATATTAAGAAAACTATTAGCATAATTGACTATATCAATAACCAAATTAACAAAAGCCATATGATCATCTTAATAGATGCAGAAAAAGCATTTGATAAAACCCAACATCCATTCCTATTAAAAAACACCATAGAGTATGGAATAAACAGAGTTGTCCTTACAAGAGTCAGTAGCATCTATTTATAACCATTAGCAAGCAGTATGTGTAATGGGCATAAACTGAAACCATTCCCAGTAAGATCAGGGTTAAAACAAGGTTGCCCACTCTCACCATTACTATTGAATATTGTATTAGAAATGATAGCTCTGTTAATAAAACAAGAAAAGGAGATTAAAGGAATTAGAGTAGGTTGCGAGTAGGTTGCAAGGAAACCAGATTATCACTCTTTGCAGATGTCATAATGGTATACTTAGGGAACCTTAGAGAATCAACTAAAAACTTTTAGAAGCAATCCACAACTTTATCAAAGTTGCAGGATAGAAAATAATTCCACACAAATAATCAGCATTATTATATATCACTAACAAAATCCAATAGCAAGAGACACAAAGGGAAATTCCATTTAAAATAACTGTCAATAATATAAAATATTTGGCTATCTATCTGCCATGGGAAAGTCAGGAACTATATAAGCAACACTACAAATCACTTTGCACAAAAATAAAGTGAATTCTAAGCAATTGGAAAAATATTAAGTGCTCTTGGATAGGCTGAGTGAATATAATAAAGATGACAATACTCTCCAAACTAATCTATTTATTTAGTGCTATACCAATCAAACTGCCAGGAAATTATCTTTCTGAGCTAAAAAAAAATAACAACAAAATTCATCTGGAAGAACAAAAGGTCAAGAATTTCAAAGGAATTAATGAAGAGAAAAGCAAATGAAGGTAACCTAACTGTACCAGATCTAAAACTATATTATAAAGCAGCAATCATCAAACTATTTGGTACTAGCTAAGAAATAGAGAAGTTGATTAGTGGAATAGGTTAGGTTCACAGAACAAAATAGTCAATGACTATAGCTATCTAATATTAGATCCAGCTTTTGGGATAAGAATTCACTCTTTGACAAAAACTGCTGAAAAAAAATGAAAATTAGTATGACAGAAAGTAGGTATAGACCAACACCTAACACCACATACCAAGATCAGATCAAAATGGGTTCATGATCTAGACATAAAGAATGATATTATAAACAAATTAGAAGAACCTAGGCTAGTGTACCTCTCAGATTTGTGGAGGAAAAAGGGATTTGTGACCAAAGGAGAATTAGAAAACTTTACTGATCACAAAATAGATAATTTTGATTATATTAAGTTAAAAAGTTTTTGTACAAACAAAACTAACACAGACAACATTAGAAGGGATGTAATAAAGTGGGAAAATATTTTTACATCCAAAGGATATGATAAAGGCTTCATTTCTAAAATATATATAGAGAATTGACTCAAATTTATAATAGTTCAAACCATACTCCAATTGATAAGTGGTCAAAGGATATGAACAGACAATTTTCATATAAAGAACTTGAAATTATTTGTAGTCACATGAAAAGGTGCTCCAAATCACTATTGATCAGAGAAATGCAAATTAAGACAACTCTGACATTACCATTAAACACTTGTCAGATTGGCTAAGATGACAGGTAATGATAATCACCAATGTTGGAGGGGATGTGAGAAAACTAGGACACTGATACATTGTTGGTGAACCTGTGAACAGATCCAACCATTTTGTAGAGCAGTTTGGAACTCTGCTCAAAAAGTTATCAAACTGTGCATACCTTTTGATCCAGCAATGTTTCTATGACTTATATCAGAAAGAGTTCTTTAAAAAGGGAAAGGGACCCACATGTGCAAAAATGTTTTTGGCAGCCCTCTTTGTAGTGTCAAGAAATTGAAAACTGAGTGGATACCCATCAATTGGATGATGGCTCAATAAATTATGGTATATGAATGCTATGGAATATTATTGTTCTGTAAGAAATGACCATCAGGACAATTTTAGAGATGGTTAGAGAGACCTACATGAACTAATATTAAGTGAAATGAACAGAACCAGGAGATCACTATACACAGCAACAAGAAGAATATATGATGATGAGTTCTGATGGACATGACTCTCTTCAACAATGATATGATTCAAACCAGTTCTACCTTTTCAGTGATGAAGAGAGCCATCTACACCTAGAGATAGAATTGTGGGAACAGAGTATGGAACACAACACAGCATTGTCACTCTCTCTGTTGTTATTTGCTTGCATTTTCTTTCCTTTCTCAGTTTTTCTTTTTCTTCTTTATTGATCTCATTTTTCTTGTGCAGCAAGATAACTGTATAAACATGTATACATATATTGGATTTAGCATGTATTTTTAACATATTTAACATGTATTGGGCTACCTGCTAGCTATGGGAGAGTATGGGGGGGAGGAGGACAAAATTTGGACCAAAAAGTTTTGCAGGGGTCAATGTTGGAAAAATTACCCATGCATATTTTTTATAAATAAAAAGCTTTAATACAAAACAAAACAAAATCTTTAGCAGAGTTGCAGGACACAAAATAAATCCACATAAATCATTAGTATTTTTATATATTACCAATAAAGTCCTTCATCAAGAGATAAAAAGGGAAATTTCATTCAAGAGATAATCTAAAATATTCAGGGGTCTACCTGCCAAAGCAATATCAGGAACTGTGTGAACACAATTACAAAACTCTTTGCACACAAATGAAGTCAGATCTAATCAATTGGAAAATATCAAGTGCTTATTGGTAGGCTGAGTGAATGTAATAAAAATACTATCTAAGTTAGTATACTTACTCAGTGCCATACCAATCAATTTCCCAAGAAATTACTTCACAGAGAAAGAAAAAAAAAATAGCAAAATTCATATGGAAGAACAAAAAGTCCAGAATTTTAAGGCAATTAACTCAAAGACTACAGCTTTGGGGAAAAGAACTCAGTATTTGCCAAAACCTGCTGGGAAAATTGGGAACTAGTATGGTGAAAACTAAGCATTGAACTACACCTAACACCCAATATCAAGAAAAGATCAAAATGGATTAATGATTTAGACATTAAAAAGTGATATTATACTTAAATTAGAAGAACAAAGGATAATCTACTTCTCAGATCTGTGGAGAAGGAAGGAATTTATGAGCAAAGAAGAATGGAGTAAAGTTTTTAATACAAAATAGAAAATTTTGATTATATTAAGTTAAAAAGTTTTTGTACCAATGTGCCAACAAAACTAATGCAGACAAGATTAGAAGGGAGGCAATAAAATAGAAAAAAATTACATTCTGGGGTTTTGATAAAAAAAAAACTCATTTGTAAAATATTGAGAGAATTGACTCAAAGCCACTTTTTTAAATTCAAATTTTTGAGAATTCAAGCCACTTCCCAATTGGTAAATAGTCAAAGAATATGAACAGACAATTTTCAGGTGAAGAATTTGAAACTATTTATAGTCACCTGAAAAGGTGCTCCAAATCACTATTGATCAGAAAAATGCAAATTAAGATAACTCTGAGATACCATTACACACTTATCAGATTGGCTAAGATGACAGGAAATGATAATGACCAATGTTGGAAAAAATGTGGGAAAACTTGGACAGTAATACATTATTGGTGGAGTTGTAACCTGATTTAACCATTCTGGAGAACTATTTGAAAATGTATCCAACACTTTGATCCAGCAATATTTCTACTGGATTTATATCCCAAAATGATCATAAAGGAGGGAAAGGGGCCCATATTTGCAAAAATGTTTGTGGCATTCCTTTTGTGGTGGTAAGAAACTGGAAACTGAGTGGATGTTCATCAATTGGAGTATGGGTGAATAAATTTTATTATATGAATATTATGGAATATTATTGTTCTATAACAGATGATTAGTGGGATGATTTCAGAGATGCCTGAAGAGATGTACATGAATTTATGCTAAGTGAAGTGAGCACCACCAGGATTTCATTGTATACAGTTATAGTAAGATTATATGATAATCAATTCTGATGGATGTGGATCTTTTCAGTAATGAGATGATTCAGGCCAGTTCTATTAGTCTTGTGATGTAGGGAGTCATCTTCACCCAGAGAGAAGACTGTGGGGACTGAATGTATATCATAACATATTATTTCTACTCTTTTTATTGTATATTGCTTGCATTTTGTTTTCTTTCTCATTGTTTTTCCTTTTAATCTGATTTTTCTTGTGCTGCAGGATAATTGTGGAAATATGTATAGAAGAATTGTACATGTTTCACATATATTGGATTACTTGCCACCTAGGGGAAGGGTTGGAGGGAAACAAAGGAAATTTGGAACACAAAGTTTTGCAGTGGTGAGTTTTGAAAATAATCCATGCATGTGTTTTAAAAATAAAATCCTTTGGTAATAAAAAAAAGAAACAATAAAGAATAATTCTAATATGTTAACTTTTTTAAAATAGGCAAAGAAAGATTCCTACCAAATACCTTTCATGATACAGATATGGTACTTGTACCTAAATCAAGGGAAAGAAAAACAGAGAAAGAAAATTATAGACCAATTTCCTTAATGAATATTAAAGCCAAAATTTTAAATAAAATACTAGCTTGTAGCAATCTGTCACAAAAATCATTCATAACAATCAAGTGGGATTTATACCAGAAATACACTGTAGCTTCAATATTATGAAAACTAACAGCACAATTGACATAATCAATAACAAAACCAACAGTAATCATGATTATCTCACTATATGCAAAAAAAAAAAAAGCTTTAAAAAAATACAACACTAATTTCTACCAAAAGCATTAGAATACATAGGAATAAGTGGAATTTTTATAAAGTGATAACTAGTATTTAAGACCATCAATCCTTTGATATAGAATAAATATTGTGATCTTTTTTATAGAAATAATTGTATGCCTTACATTGATAGGACTATTATTAAGGTATTTACTCTCATTATATGGAAATAATTATTGATAGTTTTATATGATATTAAGATAATTAGTTCTCCAGTGGTATATTTACTTGACATAGTTCAGGTTATATTAAATCATCATGTTGTCATGTTAGGTTGGAGCAGGTAAATGGTTCCTTAAATTGAGTGCTAGTTCTGAAGTCAGTAAGTTTTTCATTTGTTTATTGAGTTTGGTTGTTTTTAAGTTGTACCCATTTTTCATGACCCCTTTGTTTTCTTGGCAAAGGTACTGGAGTGGTTTGCCATTCCTTCTCCAGTTCATTTTATAGATGAGGAAACTGAGGCAAGCAGGATTAAGTGATTTATACACAGTCACACAACTAGTTAAGTTAATCAGGTCAGATTTTTGAACTCAAGAAAAAAAAAAAGATTCTTCCTTATTCTAGACCAACATTCTATCCATTACACAGCCTATTTGCTCTGAAGTCAATTAGACCTAGGTTCAAATCTAACCTCAGAATCTTAATAGCTGTATGACCCTGAGCAAGTTCCTTACTCTTTATTTGATTCAGTTTCCTCATTTATAAATTGAGAATCACAATACCTATCTTCCAGAGTTGGTGTAAGGACCAAATAACATAGTAATTTTTAATTGCTTATCTTAGTACTTGGGACAAAAGAAGTGCAGTGTAAATGTTAGCTATAGATGTTATATTAATTATTGAATTAGGAATTCCCTCATAATCTATATTCTTATGGCCCTCGTTATATACCACCCTCTAGAGCAAAGTGTTTTTTCTTTTTGTGTGAAGTAGATCTTTGCAGATGTGCTGAAGGCAAAGCCAAAGAATCCCCTAATTCCTTCCATTATAAAAGATTTTAAGTAATCTATTCAACATAGGGTAGAAGTTGAGTAAGGTCTTATAACCAGTATTTTCTTATAATTGCGCTATGAAATAGGATCCTCCCTTAACAGAAAAAGTCTCAAAGGTGAAATCAATTGCTCAATCAAGATTTATTAAGCAGCTTATACTTATTATGCCCTCTATATACTGTTTAATTTCTTCTATCTCTCAATTAGAAAATGGCTGACCTAAAACTCCAACTAAAGTCTTTTGATCTTAAGACCAGAACTTTTTCCAATATATTAAAACCAAAGGAATAATCATCTAATAATGTATACTTCATTCTTTGAGTAATTCCATGGAGAAGAATTTGAAAGAATGCTCAAAGTGATATTTTTCAAATCACATCATGTTCATACCTGACTTCCACTTTCATATAAAATCAGTGACAGGTGTGCCTTGTTCTACTCAGAAAAAAAGAACTAACTCTATAACAATTTAAGTTTTATAAGTGAGTTTAGAGCTTGAAGAGAACTAGACAAGGAAACCGCAGCCTTTATTTGATTCTCACAATAAAACTACATACATTATACTCATCTGTATTTTTCAGAAGAGGAAACTGAGTTTTGATGACATGAAATAATTTGTTCAATGTTTCATGAATGTCAAAGAAAGAATTTGAATGAAGGTTCTATTTGGGCACAAATGCACTATTTTCTTTTCCTCATAGGTAACCTATGGCTGCTTTTTGCCTCTTAATGACTCTATGCTTTTTTTTCTCACTCTCTGAAATGCCATTGATTTACAGGAAAAAAAGGGCCCATGCAGTTGGTCAGTCATGGTCTATTTAAGGGATGTGGGCTTAGTACAGACCCTATATGGTTGCATTTTTGAAGGATGATTAAGATGGCTCAGGAACTGAGGACTAAGTTAAGCTGCCTGACAAACACTGGAGAGGCAGTACCTCTTTGGGAACTTTCTGAAGAATGGGAATTGGAATGAATCCAGTGATCTTAGAAGCTTCTCAAAGTTTTTGGCTTTCCCTCCAAAAGGCATTTTTGAAAGCGAATCAAGCTAATGTTTCTAGTATGCTTTCAAGCTTTTCACTAATCATCCCAATGCTCTGTGATGACAGTGAGTCTATGCAATCTTCCAGGAATGTTAAATGCTTACCTCCTGTCTAATCCAGTCCTGAAAAGTCCTAAAACTCACATGTTTGTCATCTTCAGAATCACATTCTAAAAAGCATAAATGATCTTACAGTCTTGGGAAAGTATACTCCTATTTTCTATAATCCACCACAATCTAAGGTTTTTGACAAGATATTTAATTGTCTCAATTTCTTGATGTAGAAAATGGGCTTAGTTGTTAAGGGACAGATCAATTCTCCTAGAGCCTCCACAGCTGAGGATCTTAATATCTGAAGGTGTTGCAAGATGGCCTTTGCTGACACAGGTGTTGCAGACTGGGGATGAGATAAATTGGAGGCAGAGGGAAGAGGAGGGAGGTCAGACAACGCAAAGGCCTCTCAGTCAGAGAGGTCAGAAAAGAACAATTACCTCTCAGTCCTCTTGTATCATCATCTCCCAAGAAGAGATCCATTGGATCTCCAGCAGCTACTGTCAAGTGGCTCCCATGTATTCCAACAGCTCTCCCATGTATTCTAACACTTAGTGACACCAACCTTCTTTCACACATTGAAATATTGGATATTAAAGAACTTAGAAAATGTATTTTGAGTAAGTCTATAGAGAAAAAGAAAGAAAGAAAAAAAATGTCTTTAGGTCTTCCCCTCTAAGTATATCAGGATATTGTCTGTTGTGATTCCTTGATGTTTTATATAATCGCCTATCTCTTTTTAGATTTGGCTCATTTAAAAGATAAGGGAACATATATAGTCAATGTAAAATTTATCCCTGGATAAAGTTTCTCAGTACAAGCATAAAACATCCAGTGGAAAGGGGACCATGGACAATCCACATGCAAAACTGTTTTGTTTATATAATGCCATATGTGTCTCTACTATCATAGCATATCATATTCTATAGTGAAACTTATGAACTAGCCTCCATATTCTTTTTACAAGAAAATAAGGGCCCATGCTCCATAACATTGACTTTCAAGCATTAGAATTATTTCCTAAGGAGTCCTGTGACATCTCCCTTCTTCCACATTTTGTAGCCTAAAAAACATTACATTTGTATCTTAAAATTATTATTTATGAATTAATCTTATATGTTCATATTTTTTGTATCTGTACCATCTTAACATAAACTTCCTATATACATTAACCATTTTTAATCACCCCTTCTAAAAAAAATATCTCATTTGCAAGTGTGACATTCTAACAGCTATAGGAGCCTTCCATAGCAGAAGATCATTCTCAGAATCAAGAGAAACATTGGATTAATCCCAGTCCTTAACACTTCAAATGAAGTCTGATCACTAATGTTTACTTGGTTGTTAAAAAAAAAGTTTAGATTTCTGACCCATTAAAACATATTTTTTTAATAAATTGATTTTACCTTAGACCATAAAAAACAAACAATAAGCAAAAAAAGAAAGAAAGAAAAGAGAAAAGAAAAACAAAAAAACTTCCCTTTGGTTCATGTTATTCCTATAGTCCTGACCTTGAATAATAACTCCTTTTTGCATACTACTTACTAAAGTTTTCTCTTATGACATTACAGCTACTGCAGCTGTAACCATTGAGATTTTCTATGCCCCATTGCAAACCATTCTAGCATTGTATCTTCTCCACAGAAAACTATTGATTTTAAGCCCTGTCTAGACCTATACTTGGTCTTCTGCTTGGAGGGCCCTTGAGAAAAGCATGTCTATTGAATGATTGTTTGTGCCTGGATTCCCTCTTTGGGCTCTTTATCCTTCTTGCTGCCTTGTCACCTGAAGAAAGCTCCAACCTAGATTTCTAGTCTTTTGATTATAGACTTCTATAGGATCACCATTTTAGGAAGGACCATCTCACTTTTCCACCTTGCCTTCTCTGAAGACCTTTTTCCCTTTGCTGTCTCTGATTATAACCTTATATTGATATTTCCCTCTCATTTTCCATCTCCTCTATGTGATATATGTGTATGCTGTACATGTGATAGGACATATGTAATATATTCACCCTTGAGAATATAATATGATATTAAAACAAAACAGGATACATTTGATATATTAATCCATTAGAACACAATATATTAGAATACAATAGGATAAATGTAATATATTCAACATATAAATATAATAATAAAATGATGATCAGAATGTAATAATGTTAGAATATAATATCCTTATTTCTTGTATTTATAGCCCCAAAACTTAAAATAGTTCAAAGTTTAAAAGTGGTTCTTATTGTTGTTGTTCAGTCATTTTCAGTCATATATGACTCTTCATGATCTTATTAGAGGATTTCTAGGCAAAGATACTAAAATTATTTCTCATTTCCTTCTCCTGTTCATGTTAGGGAAGACAAAAACAAAGTGAAGGGACTTATCCAGGGTCATCCAGCTAGTAAGTGCTTGACATAGCATTTGAACTCAGGAAGACAAACTCTTGATTCCAGGCCTGATGCCACTGTGGTACCTAGCCACTTTAAATGCTGCTCAATAAATTCTATAGCATCTATCTAGCCTATTTGTTGCTCTCTCATCATCTATCATATAATTGTTGTCACCGCTTTCTGTTTTTCCATTGTGTCTAATACAAAATCATCCTTAGAGTCACAATCTTTTAGATTTTGACTTGGAATAGAAGATCTTCTTTCATTAGGAACCTGCAATCTAAATATCAAAGTCCAGGAATCTAGAAATTAGGATAAAATTTTATTGTCCATCGATCATACTTTTCAGTTGTTTTCATCCTATAAATCAGAAGACCAAATAGGATCAAAAGAATGAAGGACAATAATGATAAAACTGAAAGTTTCACATCTCACCATTCAAAATTTGTCCAATAAGGATCATTAGCAAGAGAGTATATAATATATAGTCTCTCTGCTGAGCTTTATGCATACATTTCCAAGAATTTCTTGGGCATTTGAAAAGAAATTTTCAATTTCAACATGGTGGTCAAAATGGATGTCATTATCCTTTCCCCTAAATCTTTCCTTCTTTTGAATTTCTTCTTGTTATTGAGGGAACTGTAACCCTCCCAGTCATCCATACTCACAACTTCAGTGTCATTCCCACCTCTCTCTCACTCAGACCACATATGAACTCTCTTGTCAAATCTTATAATTTCTTAACATTTCTTGTATACTTCAATATACAGCCACTATCTTAGTTGAGGCCTCCCATCACCTGTTGTCTAAACTGTTGATGCAGCCTTCTAAATGGTCTGTGTGCCTCAACTCTTTCTCCAATTCAGTTCATCCTTCACTCATTTATTTTCTAGAGAAAATAGATTTCTAGAGAAAGAGATTTTTTCTAAAGTGTAGGACTGAGTTTGTAATTCACCTGCTCACTGGACTCTAGTAACTTCCTATAATTCCCTTGATTAAATATAAAGTTATCTATTTGTCATTTAAAGACTTTTTTTTTTTTTGGTAGACTGGGCACTTTCTACCTTTCCAGTCTTCTGATACATTACTCCTTGGAGCTCAGAGATACTGTCTTTGTTTTTCCTCAAATATGACAGTCTTTCTCCTTTCACTGAACATTTTCATTAGCTGTTCCTTTTGCCTCTTCTCCCTCCTCATCTCTACTTTATCACTTTCTTGGCTTTATTCAAATCTCAGTTAAAATCCCCACTTCAGCAAGAATTCTTTGTCAAGATCTTTAATTTTAACCTTCAGAAAGAAAACTATTCTTTGCCCTTTTTCATATCCCCAGTGTTTATTTAGTATAGTCTTTGACACAGTAGGCACTTAATAAAATAAATGGTAGGTATATCTCATATAATCTTCATAATAGTCCTATGAGACAAATTATATTGTTAAGCCCATTTTACTGATGAGGAAACTGAGGATAAGAGAGATCAAATGACTTGTTTAGAGGCACAAAACTCTAGTGAAAGTCTGGAGTCAGAATTTGAACTTGATTTCTCTTAAAAATGTAAATTGTACTCTGTTCTCAGAGCAAAAATACTAGAAATTGAGGGAATGCCCATCAATTGGGAAATAGCCTAATAAAATGTGTGTGTGTTTGTGATTAGATATTATCATTCAATGGTAAATGATGAGCAGGCTGTTAACAGGAGAAAAAAAAAACAATCCTGGAAAATCCTCCATGAATTGAAGTAAAATGAAATGTGCTGTATATAAAGTAATAGAAATGTTTTGAGAAGATCTGGTGTAGATGATTTTTTTATTTTCATTACTACAATCATCCATAACTACTCTGAAGAATTTAGGATGAAATATCCTATCCATACCTAGAAAAGTAACTTATTGGATTTGAATAGAGATTGAAGCATTCTCTCTCTCACTCTCTCAACTTAATTTTTCTTGAAGGTTTTTGTTTTTATTAGGGTGAGAGATGTATGTTTTCTTTCACAATTTGACTTTTATGGAAAAGTTTTGTGTAACTTCTGTTGGAATCCTTAGAAAATGTTAACTGATTAGAATTGATAGAGACAATAATTATCTAATTTAGCATGGTACTTAGCAAATTCTCTAACTCACTAACGTATTTAAGTACTCATTAGAGTTCACACGTATGGGTCATTCACAAAGTTAACTTTGTAACATGTACTTTCTTAATTATGGGTGATGATAAGGGAGATATCTTAGAACTCAAAAAATTTAAAAACAAATGTAAAAAAATGTTTTAAATGTAAGTCGGGAAATATTATATAAATAAAATAAAGTATTCAAAAAATATAGACTGCAACTTTATATACTTGCAAAGGGTAGCCAGGAACTCAGGAAGGAATGAAATGAAACCAGGGGCATCCTAAAAGCCAGGAAAGATCAACTCTCTGCCTGTTGTGCCTGTGGACAGAGAATGTTTCACTGTCTATTTTCAGAGATATATGATCTTAGCTTTATGAATATATCAAGGACTAGGGATTTTGAGAAAAAACTTTTTAGGTCTTGACATTAGAAGATGAATTCTCTTCAGACTGACTTCTCATTAGAATTTTCTTTTTGGGAATTACTACTTGTACAATGTAGTGAAAGATGAGTACTATTTTTGTTATGTTATCCTGTTACTCATTCATTTTTTACCTTGATGTCCTTATCTATAAAATGGCAGTGATGATTCCTATTCTACCCACCTCATAAGGTTGCTTATGGATAACAATTAACAACAAGAACTTCTTGTTCTTGGGACGCCAGTTGCAAGAAGAAAGTGGGCAGTTTGGGGCTCCTTGTACCTCTGCAGAGGGGGATCATGTGCCCTCCTAGAGTGGGAGAATTGTGCACCTCCCTCTAAGGCTTCACTAATTCATTTTTTTTTCAGCTTAATACACTAACTGAGAGGCCTAAGAGTTCCCCTGATTAGCATAGCACTTCCCAGCATGTCTGCAGCTTCAGATCACTGTCAATTTTGGTATAATTGTAGCAGCTATTTTTAAAAAGCTCTAATAAAAATAAGCTTGAAATAGGCCTGTTGATTAAATTGCCCTTTGTTATGGCTCCTTTTAAAAACACCCATCAATACTGCTAAAATGTAAGATGTTGATCCCCCATGTAGCTCATTTCTACTCTGAATCTGTCCTTGTACTTTAAAAAAAAATGTGCTTTTAAATAGAATTCAAATGTACCTCTTCAATAAAACTTTTTTTTTAAAGTAACACTTTGGGTTTTGAAAAAATATATTTTATATATATATATATATATATATATATATATATATATATATATATATTACATATTAGGAACCTCTAGGAAGTACAAAGTCATCTACATGAATTAAAGGTTGGAAACTTTGTAAAATTCTGAAAAAAAATATTGTGATAACTGCATTTCAATAATTGTTTTCTTTGTAATTCTATGTATTTGATTTTATGCATTTAAAATATTGTGAAGTATCATAGACATTTAGCATAGTGCTTAGAACATAGAAATAGTGCTTATATATTTCCTGACCGACTCAACAAAATACAGAAAGGTATTAATGATTAATTCTTCCAATGAGTACTTCTTCCATTGTCACAAATTATGAAACCTCTGTATCTTGCTTCATGCTGTTTGTGAGCTGCTCTATTGTTCCCTCACATATGGGTACCTATAGATCTTCCCTCTTTTTTTTTTTTTTTTTTTTTTTGCTTCTCCCTCCCCTTACTTCTCCCACTTCCTCTTGCATTTTATTTCCTTCATTTCATCTTCTCCCTCCTCCTCATTTCCGGGCCTTAAATCTTCTGCCACTCTTTGTCTAGTCTCTTCTTCTCTCATAAAAGTCACTCATTCCTAACATATCTAGTTTAGTCTTCGATAAAAAGACTAAGTCAATTAGTTTAGAGCTCATATGCAAAGACTTTCTATCTTAGTGGAACCTAGTGACACTGACTTACAGAAGCATAGTCATTTGCATACCCCCTTGTAGTACAGGGCTTTTAATTTAAGTGATAAAAAATAATTTGTATGGGTGAGTGTGTGTACAAAACACAAATCATATTGACTTGTGGGAACATCATATGACTTAGGGGAGTCTGGATATATTCTAGTCTTTATGAGCCACCATAAGATGTAGAGACCCCTTCTGTTAGTAACACCAAGTTTGAAATTTGCCAATCTATGGATATTATTAAATCCAAAATAACTGTTAGTCTTCTTTGCTGGAATGTTAAATATATAACAACAGCCTCTCTGGAACAAAAAATAGATATATGATGTTTTATGTGTGTGTGTATGTATAGATAAATATAAATATATAAGATACATATTTAAGGTGAATACATTTTAATCTTCTCTGAATCACTTTCTTGAGACAGTCACCAAAGCATAAATTAATTCCTGATTTGCAACATTTGCTAATTTCCATCATGTTTGTATTCTTATTGAAAACTTTTTTGGGGGTTCTCTTTTATTTGATCAGGTTTCAGCATAATTCTGAACTTATGTTCAACTCACTCTACCTTTTTATTTTTTTCTAGGCATTCAGTACCTAGATCATAAATTTTCTCCCTAACCCAAATCTTATATTCATACTAAGAATTTGAATATAGATGTTGCTGTCCCCTGAGATGACCTAATGTCTTTATTCATGTACTGCTCAAATCCTAAGGCCTACACATTTATTTACTCAACAAACCATTGCTCCCCAGATTCTAATTTAATTGATAGCTCCTTTATTGTAAGTATTATCCAGGATGATGCTCTAAACCTTCTCCACTTCTCTCAACACAGTATCTCAAAGCTCTCATTGACTCTTGGATTTATGTATCATCTCCATTTAGAAAAGGTCCAAATAATATAATTCTATTCTCTTTTTCTGAACTCAGTTCCACAGCACTAGCTGCTTCCTAAATTTCTTCAATTGGATATCCCATTGACATCTCAATGCAGCGTATCTAAAACAGAATTAATTGTCTTTATCTCCTATTTGATCTTTCTCCAAACTTTCCTTCTTCTCTTTGATGGAGTCAGTCTCTTAGTGACTCAGGTTGGAACCTCAGAGCCTTCCTTGACTCTTCTTTCATCTACTGAACCCCATCAAATCATTATCAAATCTTGATGATTCTTATTAACTCAGAAGAGTACTTGCAATTACCCTCTTCCTTCTGCTTATATAACTACCCTCTTGGTTCAGACTTCATCAGTTCTTTCCTAATCTAATAGCCTTAAAATTGGTTTTCCTACTTCTCTCTTCCTAATCTCATTCATCCTTCATTTAGTTATCAACAAAGTCTTCCTTTGAAATAGGTCTCATCTCTGTTCAAAGACATGTTGTGCTTTCCCATCTCCTGGAAAGAGAATTGTTAATATATATATTTATTTCATTTACTTCCTTTGGTAGCAGTCTGGTGAAGTCTATTGAGAGACTCCTCAGAATTGTGTTTTTAAATGCATAAAGCAAAGTGCATAAACTTACAAAGGATGCCAGTTATGTCCAAATAGTTACCTCTTCTTGGAAGGGAGAGGGGGAATTCAAAGATCACCTATTATAAAATAGGTGACAAACTCCCTTGCTTGCCTCGACTTTAAAGAATCTTTCTTATTTCATTACTATTTTTCATGAGTTTATACTATAGTCAATCAGACATATCTACTAGTTATTTTCTAAACTCAATTCCTTGTCTCCTATTGCCATTCCAAATGCATGAAATGCACTTTCCTCAAATCTGTCTGTCTGAATCACTGCCTATCTAAAAATACCAGCTTCTTTGTGAAGTCTTCCCTTTTTTTTTTTTTTTTTCACTCAGGTATTCCCGATCTCTCCTGCTTCAATTTTGCTTTTCTTATGCTTATTTGTAATTACATTATATCCCCACAATCCTCTTTTCCCCAACAGTAAGGTTCTTAGGAGTGTGAAAGATCCTTTTTGATGTGTGCATCTTATAGTACCTAATATAATGCATTGAGCATGCTAGGTGCTTAAAAGTATGAATTGAATGATATTGAATGAGACCTAATGGAATTACCAAAAGAAAATTCCACTTATATGATATGGATTCTAGTATCAATTTGTGTTTTTAGTAGCTGTGAGACCATGAATGAGCCACTTACTTTTTTTAATCTTGAAAATTAGAATATTGCACTAATTATACATGAGGTTTCTTCATGTTCTTATATTTTGGATCCTCTGATTATAAAATCAGTAATATCCAGTGCCAAAGAGAAATCACATAGGATAAGAATTTTTTTTTCCAAAATGCAATGGATTTGAAATGAGAAACCCAATGATGAATGTGAAATAAATTATTTTAGTAGATTTTTGGGAAGAGAACCCAGATTTAAAAGATTTGAGAATTGATGACAGATTTCTAATAGCAAGTTCAAGATTGGTTTCTTTAATGGACTGCATACTCTTTCCATGAGATAGAACTTTTGATCTTCACATATTTCTCAAGCGTATACTTGAGGGTTGGCACATGGATCCAGGATCATGAAGAAAAGGCAGAGGCTCATCTTTGCTCTTCCAAATTTTCTATCAAGTGGCTTTAAATAATATTTCAAAACAAATTCTGGAGTGTCAGAACCCACAAAAGTGTGAGGTGAAATAATTTTCCAATCCAAGACCACTTAGAAGATTGGCAGGCAGGGTCTTTTGCAGCAAGATGAAGATAGAATATAGTTAAGTACAGTCCAGCCCAGGCTGTTCCAACACATCTCAGGAAAACAGTTAACAGACCTGATTGGCAATTGAATTAGCAGTGGCAACAGTGACAGAGGTAAATTGCAGAACTCTCAGCCCACAGATGGTTGGGCAATTGATCAGAAGGAGATTGTGGCAGTGGGTAAAGAACATGTGCACATATTGAGTCACACTCCTGGGTGGCAGTTCAAGGACAAAGAGGAGCACTAGCATACTAAAGTTTGTGACCTCAAGGGAGTGGAAATCCTGATCACAGTTTCAAGGAACAAAAGAGTGCTTGTGGTCACTCACAGAACAAAATACAAATCAGGGAGTAGTAGTAAACACATTTCTCCTTAGATCACATCCCCTTGGAAGAACAGAAAGCTTATATGTACTAAGAATTAGTTCTGAAAATAGCTACACACACACACACACACACACACACAACTGAAACTTGGGATGGTACCTCCTCCATCCCAGAAGCAGAGACCTACTTTAGCATAGAGTTGAAAGTCAAAGAAATAGGATTCAGGGGGTGAAGCCATGATAGCAGAGTGAAGCCAGGAAGCTGCTCAAATTCTCCCAATTTCCCTAGGCAGCCACATGAAACCAAGCCTTTGAACAGAGACTGATGAAATGAAACCTACTCTCCAGTTCAAGATGCACTGGAAAAATTTCAAGAAACATCAGTTTCACTAAGGTTTAGGATGTTCAGCCCAGCTCAGAAGGAGTCTGGGAAAACCAGTGAGAGGTCTTAATCACAGCAGATCAGGAGCTGAAACCCCTCAGTCCTGACTTAGTAGAGGAGCAGATGAAAAGGGCAGTCCCCAATCCCAGCTGGTTTCCTGGAAAGAGCAGATAAAACTATCCCCTGCAAATCCAAAAGGCCCCTATGCTTAAAGTCAAGGCTCAGAGATGCACAGGAAGTTTGGAGAGTTCCCTCTTTACCCCAGGAGCAGAGCTTGACCATAAAAGTTTAAAAAAGAGAAAATGTCAAAAGAAAAGGAAAGAATATGAACAGGAAACAGAAAATAATCTTGACCATAGAAAGCCACTATGGTGAAAGGGAAGACCAATTTAGATGAGGACAAAATGGCCACAGAGGAAATCTCAGCACAATATGAATTGGTTTTAAGCCCAAAAAGGTTTTTTTTTTTTTTTTGGAAGTATTCATAAAATATTTTAAAAGGCAAGTAAGAAAGGAAAAGAAATATGTAAGAAAGAGTCAACAGATTGGAAAAGGAAGGCAATTTCTTAAAAAAAAATACATTGGCCTAATGTAAAAAAAAAAAAAAATCCACTGAGGAAAACAACATCTTCAAATGTAGGATTAACCCCTATGGAAAAAGAGATACAAAAACTAGCTGAAGAGAATTACACATTAAAAACTACAATGCAGCAAATGGAAGATAATGATAATGTGAGACATCCAAGAATCAGCCAAACAAACTAAAAAGCATGAAAAAAATGGAAGAAAATTTAAAGTACCTCATTGGAAAAGCAGCCCACACAGAAAATAGATCCAGAAGAGACAATTTAAAATTATTAGTCTATCTGAAGCCATGTTAAAAAAAAAAAAGACCTGGATAGCATTCTTCAAGAAATCATCAAAGAAAACTGCCATGATACTCTACAAATAGAGGGGGGAAACACATTGAAAAAGTTCATTGTTCACCTTTGGAAACAGATCCCACAAGGAAAACACCAAGGAGCATTGTTGCAAAACTCCAGAACTACAATCTCAAAAAAAAAAATACTTCCAAGCTGCCCACCAAAAACAAATCATATATTTTTAAGAGAGTAAAGAATAAAATATTGTGTGAAGTCTAGGGGGGAAAGCTACCATGGGAGGAAGAAACAGAAAGGCTTTATGTACATAAAGTGCTTGAGAAGGAATTTAAAGGATAGATATGGCTTCAGCAGTCAAAGAGGGAAAAGAAAGATTTTTCAGACATAGGGAACATCATGTATAAACATACAGACACAGTAAAATAGAAGACCCGTGTCTTGAGACACAGAGTCTTTTTGGCTAATAAGGACCATTGAAGACTTTTGAACATCGGAGGGACATGATCAAGCCAACACATAAAAATTCTTTGGGAAGTCCTATGAAGGATTGATTGTGTGAAAAGAAAATGTATATGTATGAGCCTCTTAAAGGTTACAATAGTCCAGGAAGTAATAAAATGGGAGTGCCTTGATATTACTGTGTCTGAAGAGTAGAAAATCCGATACAATAGTTGTCGTGGATTTGGATGGAACTGAAGAGAATCCTGATTGACATTAGATTTTGAGTTTCTTGAGGACAAATACTGTGGTTTTCGTTTCTTCCAAAATAGCCCAGTTTGCTTTCTTTGGTTACGAGAACTCTTGTTGCTAGCTTCAGCTTCTTTCTGAATCTTGGTTCTGCCCGACTGCAGATTAGCTTCTCAATCTCCTGAACTGAACTCTCACTCTGTCAATCTTCCAAAGTGACTTCTGGCTCTAGCTCAACTCCAACTCGGAGCTTCTTCTGAACTGACTCTGACTGATTCACGAAGCTCTTTTTATGCTCAGGATAAAAGGTTGACTCCTCCTCCGAGAGAGTGGGGTTGTGGGTTTCTGACTTGTGAATCTAATACTGAATACTGACTTGTGAATCTCCCAAAAGTGTGAACTCCAATGAGTACTTAAATACATTAGTGAGTTAGAGAATTTGCTAAGTATTATGCTAAATTAGGCAACTGACTTCTCACTTTGTATGGATTCTAACAATATATCATGGCACAACATCAGGATTATCCAGGATCTGGCAGCTTCTACAATAAAGTATTGGGGAACCTGGAATACCAGACTCTGGAACAGAAAGAACTTGGAGTTACAACAAAGAATTAACTACCAAGCAAGACTGAGCATCATATTTCAGGAGAGGTGATGGATTTTCAGTGAAGTAAGAGACTTTCAATCAGTTCTATTGAAAAAAAAAAAAAAACTAAACAGAAAATTGAATCTTTAAACACAGGACTTAAGAGAAATGTAGAAAAGTAAAAAGGGAAAAATACATTTTATTTAAAAGTTAAACTTTTTATATGCCTAGATGGGAAAATGATATCTATAACTCTTGAGAACTTTTTCTGATACTGAGGCAGATAGAAATAGTCATCACAGGGAATGAGGATGTGGTTGTGAATGGACTCTGATGTGATGATAATCAAAGAAAAAGACATTAAGAGGTGGAAAAATGACTGTACTGGAAGAAGAGGAAAGAGGAGGTATAATGGGACAAATTAAATCACATGAAGAGGTACAAAAGACCTATTACAATTAACAGAAAGAAGTGATTGGAATAAGAATTATCTGAAGCTTGAGCTCAACAGTTTTGATTCAAAGATGGAATAACTCAATCATTTAATTGATTATAGACATTTATCTAATCACATAAAGAAGTAGAAGAAGAAAGAGAAAAGATAAAGGAAGGACAAGATAGAAGAAAGGGCAGAAAAACTAGGTGGGGGAGTAAGAAAAGGGGGAGAAGTGATAGAAGTTAAAATAGGATGGGGTGGGTCAAAAACAAAACAAAACACTACTAAGGACATAAGGACAGAGAACAAAAGTATATACAGGGAATAAAATAGTATGGAAAGAAATAAAGAGCTGATAATCATAATATGAATATAAATGGGATGAATTCTTCATAAAATAGAAGCAAATAGCAGAGTGGATTAAAAGAAACAGTACCCTCCAATATGCTGTTTATAAGAAATACATTTGACACAGAGAGAAACATACAGATTATACCAAAAAGGCTATAACACAATTTATTATGCTTCAGTTGAATTAAAACAAACAAACAAACAAAAAAGCAGGGGTAGAAATTCTGATCTCAGACAAAGCAAAGCAAAAGTAAAAATATATCTAATTAAAAGAGATAAGGAAGGAAAGTACATCTTGATAAAGGGTATTGTAAACAATGAAGCGATGATACTAAATATATATGCATTAAGTGATAGAACATCCAAATTCCAAAAGATAGTTATCCAGTTGCAAGAAAAAATAGCAAAACTATATTAGTGTGGGACCTCAAATTTCCCCTATCAGAATCAGACAAATCTAACCAAAAAATAAACAGGAAACTTGGGAGGTCTTTTGAGGTGTCTATGAAGGAATGTTTCAAAAATATTTGTTGTACTTTGAAAGTGAAAGCAGCTTTTTGCTGCTATCTTTCTTAAGTCCTATATGTTCTTCTATTTTTTAAAGTATTCCCCAAGAACAGTAAAAAGCACACACAAAAAAATTCATTTCCCATTCAGGAAAAAATCAATTTGTTCAGTATATTAAAGTATAATGGTGATATAAGTGCATATTAAATGGTATATAGTAAGCATATTGGTTAAAAAAAAAAACCTGATAATTACACACTGTGAAATGCTAAGATGGGGGTGACTTGGAAATAATAGAATGGAGAAGAAGCCTTCAATGCTAAGAAACAAGCTTCCTTTGTTCCCTAAGAATTAAAATTGTTCAGATGGCTGACTGAGCCAATATGTGTCAAAATCACTAGGGTGGGTGGGCAGGAATGAGATAGTCAAGGGTTATAGTGAGGGAGAACAGAATAAATATTATTTATTTTAATCTGAGATTTGTATATTTCCCCCCAAAATAAACATACAAATAAAAATGAGTCATTAGGTACTACTCAGGAAAGCAAATATAAGATAACAAAATTAAACTTTCTATTAAATAATATTTAAATATGGAAAAGTGGTAGGCACTCAGAAATGATGCTCCCTCTCAATGGCTCTTACCCTGGGAATCTGAAAGCCCAAGCTCCCAAACAAAAGCCACTTCAGAGAGTTTTATTGAAACAATTAGTTTCCATGTGTCCAAATGACATCACACTCAGCAAGCATGAAGGGGAAAAAAAAAAAAAACTAATGGATCAGCAGGTGGCCAGTCCAAAAGACTTGTTTGGATTCCACTGGGAACCAAAAATTGGGCAGTTTTCTCAAGGATATAAAAAGAATAGCATAAAAAATATACAAGAGAAGGGGAGACTATTTTCAGAAGACACTGTGCCCTTTTTGCTCCATGTTAAGTATGTCCTAAATATTGTTTTTTTGCTCCTGCTTTTAGTCCAAAAATAAATGGAAATGAAAAATGAGACAATCTTCCTGACTATAGAAATTTGAAACTGTATTTTTTAATTTAAGGGGAAAAAAGTTTTTGTGTATACAGTAAACTGTAGACAAGTATATAAAATAGTTTGTCTTTGGGGCCCTACCTATATTTTATTCAGTTAATTATGCCCTCTCTGACAACTAGCTCTCTCATACTGTTTTCTTTCTTTCTTTCTTTCTTTCTTTCTTTCTTTCTTTCTTTCTTTCTTTCTTTCTTTCTTTCTTCTTTCTTTCTTTCCTTTTTCTTTCCTTCTTTCCTTCTTTCTTTCCTTCTCTTTCTTTCTTTTCTTCTTTCTTTCCTTCTTTCTTTCCTTCTTTCTTTCTTTCTTTCTTTCTTTCTTTCTTTCTTTCTTTCTTTCTTTCTTTCTTTCTCTTTCTTTCTTTCTTTCCTTCTTTCTTTCTTTCCTTCTTTCTTTCTTTCCTTCTTTCCTTCTTTCCTTCTTTCCTTCTTTCTTTCTTTCTTTCTTTCTTTTCCTTCTTTCTTTCTTTCCTTCCTTCTTTCTTTCTTTCCTTCCTTCTTTCTTTCTTTCCTTCCTTCTTTCTTTCTTTCCTTCTTTCTTTCTTTCTTTCTTTCTTTCTTTCTTTCTTTCTTTCTTTCTTTCTTTCTTTCTTTTCTTTCTTTCTTTCCTTCCTTCCTTCTTTCTTTCCTTCTTTCTTTCTTTCTTTCTTTCTTTCTTTCTTTCTTTCTTTCTTTCTTTCTTTCTTTCTTTCTTTCTTTCTTTCTTTCTTTCTTTCTTTCTTTTTCTTTCTTTCCTATCACTGAACTCCTCTACTCATAAACCCTTTTTTAGTGAACAGGGTCTGATATGAATCTATCCCTAATAGTACTCTTTTCATGCCAAAGTTTAACTACTCTGTGTCATTGAATTCACTAACCTTGTGAGAAATCTCATCAGCTAATGGACACTCAGATACTAATGGGTTATAATGATTAATGTATTATTCTTTCAGGTGGACTTACATTTTAACTGTCTTAGAAACCCCAGTGTACTAATTCAAAACAGTTAATCTAATGGTGGAATTTCAAACTGTGGCAAATCAATGTAGGTGAAAAAGAAAAGAAATCTTTTAACTAGACCTCTTCAGACATACTATCAAAGAACAAGAAGTCATAGGAGAGAAGATATTTAGTAATTTTCACTAAGTGAAGAATAAACATAGAGAGTTGCTTACTGAATTATATGACTAAAATAATTATCTCTCTATAGTAGCTCCCTGAAATACCCTTAGGGGATTTCCTCTGAGGTAGTAAAGCTATATAACATGATTCAATGTCTAAGAAATGTGAGTTTTTCCTGGACCAAACCGAAAATGAATCTCAAGGCTAAGGGTGTTCTTTTGAAATTATAATTCTTCTTCTTCTTCTTCTTCTTATTATTATTTTTGATTCTATAAACCCACAGCATAGGGGCTAGTTAGTTGACTGGTTGGGATGGAAGAGAGCAAAAATATATAAATAATATTGCTCCAGGAAAAGAAGTAATGTTTGAGAACTCCTTCCATTCAGTCACCATAGATTCTGATGGATCATTTTAATGTAGATTTAAAGTTTCCCACAATCAGTTTTCGATTAACCTTGAGACTTTTCCATTCTAAATTATTTAATCTCACAGATCTTCATTAGGGCAGTTTTTATATATTCATTAAAATGGTAGCCTTGAATACAAAAAAGATCTGAGTTCAAGGCTCTCCTCTAATATGATGACTTTCTCACTTTGCATGAATGACATCATCTGTCAATGTTCTAGGTAGCTCCCTAAGATTCTCAGATTCTCAGCTGTAGAGAAGATGATGACTTAGTTTAGTAGAGTAATTTTTCACAAGTGGAAATTCTATATATAAAATAAATAAAAGACCTTCTCCTTGTCTCTAAAATTAAGCCTCAGATTCATTCAAGAAAGAAACAGAAGGACAATGTGCCTCTTCAAATGCCTTTATGAGGATTAATGATCATTGTTAAAGTCATCAAGGTCTGCCATAGAATAGGTGCAAATATTTGAACCAACTCTTCATTCACTTTCTAACCAGCTTTGGCTGATTCTAAAGATGGTAAAGAATATCAGACTGACCAATTATTGTCATCCAGACTTGTTTTCAATTCCCTGCCTGAGGAAAAAGAACTATAGATTAAAGCAATAAACTTGTATCAATTCACAGAAAAGCAATAAGTTTGTGTCAACATGGAACTCTTCTGTTTTACTACCAAAAGATCCAATTTTGCTTCTGAAGACTCAAATGAAAAGCAAAGTGTGTTAATCATCTCTCAAAAGACACATGCTTATGTAGCATATTTCCTTGTTGCAATGCAAAAAGAAATTTCTCCAGTTACTGGAAACTTTACCATGCCAAATTGGGACATCAAATGGCTATAATGCTGTTTTTCCCATGAATGTGTAATTATTTTTTAAACTACCAAACACCCTTTAAACCTAGTGATTTGTTGCATTTCCTGTAAATACAATTTTTTTTTTCCAACTTGAAGCTTGGGT
The DNA here is from genome assembly GCF_902635505.1 of Sarcophilus harrisii. Classification (NCBI taxonomy): domain Eukaryota; kingdom Metazoa; phylum Chordata; class Mammalia; order Dasyuromorphia; family Dasyuridae; genus Sarcophilus; species Sarcophilus harrisii. Next base: position 217,322,049 of record NC_045430.1, read on the forward strand.
CAACCTGATTTTTTTTTTTTTTTTTTTTTGTAGGCAAGGGGCATGCTAGAAATTACTAGTGACTCAGCCTTGTATTTAGATGATGTCATAAATGAAATATATCTGGAATGGGTAACATGAGATTTTATTTTCTAACAGGAAAAAATGGGGGGAGCCCTAGCCCTAGCAAAGCTCTAGAAAAAATAGACACATAGAAACTAAAACCTTTTGCTTAACCATAATTTTTTTTAGGCACAAGAAACAAGTTTTCCCTGGAAACATGTGTAGCAGGGAAGAAAGAGACAGCTTTCACAATTATAAAGCTCTTATTGGCAAGCGCTATGAAACCGTTGAAACTGGAGATTTCCACCAAATTTTGCTAAAACATCTGTAAACACCATTTATATTTAGAAAAATGCAATAGAGATGATCACTTATTCCAGGAAATTGAATTTGGATTAAAGTTGGATGACTTTTTTTTTTCCTGAAGCCCAATTGAGAACAAATGTGTTCTTGTTCAAAAAACAAATGATATTATTTCACCATGATTCTTCTCATATTATGTTGTGCCATGTATTGCAAATAGTAGATAGTCATTGAATGAATGAATATGCAGGTGATCAGTTTAATGTATATATAGCAGTTGAAATCAATTTAAGTAATTTTAGATTTTGTTTAGAGAATCATCTAGAACTGGAAGGGAACTGAGACCATTTGTCCTAAATCTTAATTTCTAAAATCTGTTAGTTAGATAGGGAAATTGCAGTCTATTTCTTTGGGGGGAGGGGAGGGAAGGTAAAAAGCAGAGCATCAGACCTGGAAGTCTTCAATCAGAAACTGAACTTTTAGGAGTACTGGAAAGAAGATTCATGTAAAAGCCAGAGGACATATTCAAAGACCTTGAAAAAACTCCTCTTTCAAAATTCTGATTATAAAATGATAAGTATCAGTCTTCAAATAGTTCTCAAAGTAGAATAAAAAATAAGGGGTGGCTAGGCAATGCAATCTTGATCTTCATTATATTATATATCTTGCCACTGATTATTCTCATGACAAAATGAGTTGAAAGATGTATCATTTCAATTTGGTCAAATTAAATATGACATGTAAGTACCAAATAGGTGTTATGCTTGACTCTAGATGTTGACACAGTAGATGAATGACATAGCCCCTGATCTTGTGGAGTTTACAATTAAAAAAAAAAAAAACACAACTCAGAAAATGTTCCACAAACTAAGATGTTACAGACATTAAGAAGATTCCAAGTGCTCCAAGTGAGGAGATAATGATTACTTTTGGTTGGAGATTTTAAGGAAGGAAAGCTTCATGGAAGAGGTAAGGCCTTGAAAGACCAAAATAATTTTAAGTGACAGATTTAAGTAGAATTATATTCCAAGGCAAGAGGATGTGTAAATTGCCTGAAGGATGAAGAATTCAGGATGAGGTGGAAGATCTGCAGGTAGGCCACTTTACTGGAAAATAGGTGGTAGCAGATGCCCTGGAATCTAGAAGACATCTATTCATTCTGTCAACAGAAAGAGTTCAAATTTGGCTTCAGACACTACATGACCCTGAGTAAATCATTTAATCCCAATTGCTTTGCACAAAGAAAAAAAAAAAAAGAAAATAGATGGTAGGAAAGGAAAGAGTGTAAATAAAAAAGCTATAAAGTCAGTTTGGAGCCACACTGTGTAAGGTCTTAAACAATAGGATAGAAAGTTGTTATTTTCTTTTACGGGCAACAGGATAGCCAATGAAAAATTTTGAATGGGGAAGGCACATGAAAAAAACTTTATCTCAACAACTGAGTGAAAATGAAGAATATAGAAAGTTTGAAACTTCAGAAGTACAAGAATAAGAGGTGATTAAAAAAAAACTGAGATTTTAAGTGGGCTACAATCTCACTTTATGAAGCAAATGTGTAATATGGCAATTTTTTCTTAACCCGCATATCCTCTCCTTCTACTATTAGCCTGTATTGAAAGGTATAATATTTGGGAGGAAAAAAATGACCATTGTAGTGTAGTTTGTCTGGGTCAGACACATAAAATACATACTTAGTTCAAGTTTTAGTGCTAAATTGTAAAATGAGAATTAACAAATCAGCCAGAATCTAGAGAAATGGAATTAGAGATGAAGAACCTCAAAACAGTATTCTATAAGAACTGGATATAGGATTTAGAGAGATTTAGCTTGGGGAAGAGAAATATAAACTAAAGATGTCATGCTTATCTTGATATTGTAGCACAAACTCTAGACTTACTTTCCCAATCTCCATTTGCACTGGTAAGGTAGACTCTCCAGAGAATGGCCACCACTTCCAGGTCCTGTTCAGGTTCTTAAGGTTTGTCTGAGAGAGAATTTTTTAAATGGTGCTATCGCTCATGAACTCCTACTTATATACCTCCCCTCTCATGTTTATCAGTCGATACTGATAAATCGTCCAAATCTGACTAGCTTTAACATTTGTACCACAGTCTCTCACTACTACATACAAAGATCAGGGGAAAGTTGAATCTAGCCTAAAATACATGTGGGAAAGGGTTATGTTGGAAGTAAATTAAAGCCCCTAGAAGTCCCTGTTTTGAAATCTTCTTTAGGATGGGCAAAAATTCTTTGCTCATTATGTCCCATATGGACTTTCTAAGACAAATAATACAATAAGCCATTTCAGGAATGTTGTAATGACTTGGGGTAAAAAAGACCAAAATATCCTCCTCTGGCCAACAAATAAGGCATAGAGACCAAGAGTAAAACTGGGGGTCTTTCCCTTTCTTTCTTCTCCCCCAGATGCATTTTTCTCTGTAGCTTGGTTGAAAGTTCCTTCAATTCTGCCAGATGCCCAAATCCCAGGTCAAGGATTTTTTGCAGTAAATCTAAGGCCTGTGATTGATTGATTCAATGGAAATGTCTCATCTTTGTTCACACTTCTGATTGATTGATTGTTCTCATCTAATGAAGATATCAGTGTGTTGCTGTTGTCACTTACTTTAAGTGGGGTGGGGTTTTTTGATTGATTGGCTTAATTAACCTCCTACTCTTATATTTTATTTGAAGGAATATAATAAGGGGAAGGGTTTAGTTTGGGATAACTGACTCTAAAGGAGAAAACTAGGAAAAAAAATCATTTCAGAGAAGCAGAATTAGGTATGTTGTAAGAAACAATGCTTTTTAATAAGTAGAGCTATCTGACAAATAAATGAGCTGCCTATGGAGGTAGTGCATTTCCTCTACTCCTGTAGGGATCTCAAAATAGTTCCAGGCTTACCATTTGCCAGGGATATTATAGAATTTTGGTTTAATATAGGTAATGTATTTTGATGGCCTCTTAAGTCTCATGCAGCTCTTACATTCCCTGACTTTATGATTGGGAAGAAAAGGACAACCCATTTAGTTGTAAATTTTTTATGAGTTGATGCAACTATATTTTCTTACCTGGAGGATAATACCTTAAGTTGTCCAAATTTCAAATATAATGTCTTTTTTTTTTTCATTCAGAAAGACAAAGGAAGATCAAATACAGGTATGCAATTTGCTAGGTATTTGCAAATAACTATGATATTTTCTTAAACCTTGTGATAACCTAATGAATAAATATAGGAGCATCTTAGTGTAGTATCTATGAGTCAGGAATACATTAGTTCAAATACTGCCTTTAACACAAAGGAACTGTGAGATCTAGGGCAACTCATTTAGCCTCTCAGTAGGCAACATTTCTTTCAAGACAATTACCTGTCTCTTCCACAGGCTATACTCTGAGACTGTAATTAGCAAATGAGTTACTTATCTGAATTGGGGTAGGGAATTTTCATACCTAAGATTTTCTATACTGATGAAAATACAATGGGAGAATGAGATAAATTTAAATCTGTTTTGTGGGAACAAGTATGCAGCCTTTGTTCTTTCTCTGGTTATTTTAGGCAATTTAAAGAAATTCAAATTCTGAACTTCTAGTCATCTCCCCAAGTTTGTTCTGTAAATTGGGTTATCTGTAGTATTTGGGTTAAATATATTTTCAAAAACTCAAGCTATTGCTAACCCAGAGAGATTGGTCATTAATTCAGATAATGGCTTTTTATATAATATATATTTTCTTGGTGACTGACCTCTCTGATAGTCAGAGTGAGTAAAAGGCACTGCAGGAGTAAAGAGATCACCCATGTGAGTTAAAGCAATTGGACACCACTGGGTGCCAGGGAAAAGTTAATTAGCCTTGGCTCACCACAGGATGAACCACATAAAAAATTTAATTGTAATAACTTAAAATAAGTGTTGATTATGAGAGTTATGTTAGAACCAATTTAAGCGACATAAAATAGGCCATTTCCACTATGGCAGTGCTTCAAAGGAACTTTGGGAACTCTGATATAGGTACACCTTCCAAAAATACAAGAAGTAACTAATTCACATCTTTTCATTCATTGTGATTCTTGTCCAGGTCCTCAGAATTCTTCATAGGGACCTTACTAAAGTTTCTGAGAACCCTCCTCATCTCTTTTAATATTACATGGTTACAAGTATAGCATTTAGCTTTTCTCTGATTAGTTATTAGGACCCGGTGTAACCAGATTGGCAGTTTTACACTTGAAGGGATGAATGAGTTTTTATAATTCTTTTTTGGAAAATTATACACACACACACACACACACACAATTTGTTTTTGGGGGGAGTTGAATTATAGTTTAACTTGTTTTAGTGTATTCAGTATACCATTATGTGCTTTGCTTATCATATTGTGATTCAGACATTAAAACCTTTTTTTTTTTAATTTCTTTGTCTCTTCACAAAACACTCTACTATATTCATTTATTGATTAAGATTGAGTCATTCTTGAACGCTTGCTATGTGGACAAACTATAAACATGTAAAAGAGTTAAATGATATTAAAACAGCTGGTTTATGTAGTGTCAAAAGAAGTTCAATAACATCCCTTCTAAAATTCAATATTTTAAGATTCTTGAATTTTTGAGTTGGAAAAACCTTCAGAGGCCTTCTTGTTCTACTTATTTCTGGAAAAGGATCTTCTCTACAATATATTTAAAAATTGGGTACCTGCTTCAGGCCTGTTTATGAATCTCTAACTGAGGAAGACCTTGCTACCTCTTAAAACAACCCATTAGGGTTTTGGAAAGATACTTTTAATTGTTGTTTTTTTATTCTTATATCAAACAGAATTTTGCCACTTTTCAACTTTTGTCCTTTGCTACTAGTTCTGCCTTTTTGGGACTGATATAAAAAAGTCTATTATTCCCTTAAAATATTTTCCTTCAGATGCTTGAAAGCAGCTATAGTGTTCTACCTATGTCTTCTCTTCATGAAGTTAAATGTTTCTCTTTCAATCAGTCTTCACATGATACAGAATTGAAGACATTTAACATCCTGGAAGCCCCTTCCCTCCTTTTTCATTTATCAGTGTGCTTTCTAAAAGTGAACACAATTGTCCAGACAGACTCTTACCAGGACAGAGTAAGCAGAATGATCAATTCCTTTGTCAAGGACTTTAGCTTCTCATAATGTAGTCTTTCTTAAAATTCTTATCATAATGCTGTCTTACTGATTTTGCAGTCCACTAAGACCTCTGGATCTTCTGAAGCTGAATGTTTGTTTAGCTCTGTCTTCCCATAATGCATTTATGAAGCTGATTTTTTTTTTCAAATCAAGTGGAATACTTTTTATTTGTCTTTCTTAATGATATCATTGTGTGATTTAAATCAACGTCCTAAGAGGCTATCAAAAACTCTTTGAATTCTAACTTTCATCAGTATATTAGTCACCCCGCCTACCTATTTGTCATGTAAATGCTTGATAAAAAAAAAAAAAAGTGCTTGTGTCTGACTTTATTTTAAAAAAAAAAATTAGACTGATCTTTGTATGTTCTTTACCAGTTCCTCTGGAAATTATATTATCACTGTTGGGAATTATGAAGTTATGTTTTTAACTTCAAAGGAAGAATAGGTAACTATGGCTTATAGAAGTTCAGGCAGCAGGTAGAACTTAAACTAGAATTTAAGTTAAGTAGAATTGGTAGGATTGATAGATCATAAGAAAGAAGAAAGACATTCTAGGAAAAGGGAAGATAGAGAATTCCCCTAGGAATTCCAAGTTTCAACTACAATGCTTATTGGTATTGACCAATAATATTTCCCTCTTTTGCATATTCCCACATTTATTGACTACATTACAAAAATGATATTAGAGAATAAGAATGTAACATGCTCTGCAGAAATGACCCAGAATGTTAATATCAGAACTTGCTTTCAATGTTATATCCCTAGCCCTTTTTTACAGAGCTTTTACCTCTTTTCTGCATGTCTGTCTCTCACTGAAAAGCCAACCCATAGTCTTTTTTTATTCTAGAGTTTAATGGGATTCTAACATGATTATTCTCTGTCATGTTAAATATCTGGTGTTCAAGCTCACAAGATGCCATTACATATTTACCTTGCTGGCTGCAACTATATTGGCTGATTTTCTATATGTCTCATCAGTCTTATGGTGTGTGTATGGGGCGGGGGGTTCCTCTGCTTTGGGGGTAGGAGAGTTTAGAGAAGATATTCTATTACATCTCTATTCAAAAGTAGAGTTCTAAAACTTCACAGTCATTACTTTCTCATGGGTCTTCTGTGATGTTTCTTGCCTTTGTTCATTTCCTTCCAGTATATGATTAACTATTATTCAATATACTGTTTGTAACAGACAATGAGAAAACACTAAATAAACTTTTGTCTGAAAAATTATATATAGCTATCTGTTAGCATAACATGAGAAGAAGTTCTCCTTGGAAGTTGAGAATAATTTATCCAGCTGATCTTCACATAGACTTTATTTTTCTCTTTTATTTACTATCACAAGATAGTGGTTGAGTCTAATTATATATTTCCCAAAGTAGAATAAACAATATCCAGATATTAGAACTAGTAGACTTAGGTAACTTCTTAATACCCTTCCAACTCAGATATTCCATAGTTCTTTATTACTTCTTTAAGCACCAGTTTGAAAGGTGTTTTTATGAACTAAGGAGAGAATAACTTATTTTTTGTTTGTTTCTTGTCGAATTTTGTCTATTTTTTAAATTTTATTTTAATAGTATATTATTTTTCTAATTACTGTAAAGATAGTTTTCAACATACATTTTTGTAAGATTTTGAGGTCCAAGTTTTTTTTTTCTCCTTCTTTCCTTTACTTGTCCTCTCCCCACTCTAGCAAACAATCTGATATAGCTTATATGTGTATATTAAATTTTTCATGTTTTAATATTTATACAATTATATGCAAAACATATATTTTGAGTTCCAGATTCCCACTCTTCCTTTCACTCAATGAGATGGCCCATGTGAAGTTGTACAAAACATTTTCATAAAAATCATGTTGCAAAAGAAAATATAGATCTCCTCAAAAAAAAGAAAAACCCTTAAGAAAAAAAAAAAGAAAATAAAAATGGTATGCTTCAGTCTATATTCAGACACAATTAGTTTTTTCTCTGGTTTTTTAAAGCGTTTTAAATCATAAGTCCCTTAGACTCGTCTTGAATCATTATATTGCCAAGAATAGCAAACTCATTCATAGCTGATCATTACACAACTTTGCCATTATATATATATATATATATTACATTTCACTTTACTTGAACTCATGAGGGACTTTTCCGATTTTTGTGATAGTATCTTGCTCATCATTTCTTATAGAATAATAATATTCATTCATAATTATTTATCACAATTTATTTAGACATTCCCCACTTGATGGACATTCCCTCAATTTCCAAATGTTTTTTTGACCTGAGACAGAGAGTAACTTCTTGACAGATAAAAAATATTGAGCTAGGAAAATAATAAAAAAATTTGTTTGGAAGAACAAAATGTCAAGAGTATCAAAGGAATTAGTAAAATATATAAAGAAAATAGTTTTAGCAGTAACATTAAGACAACAATTTTCAAAACAATCTGTTATTGGCTAGGAAATAGAAAGGTGGATCAGTGGAACAGAATAGACATATGATATATAGTAGTAAATGATTATACTAACATTGTGTTAGATAAATGTGAAGATCTAAGTTTTGGGGATAAGAATTCATTATTTAGGAAAATTATTGGGAAAATGAGAAAAAAAAAAGTTTGGCAGAAATTGTCTATTCATGGATATCTTGCACCATGCATCAAGATAAGGTCAAAATGGATATATCATCTAGTTATCCCGGAAGATATCATAAACAAATTAGAAGAACATGGAGCATATTACATATTAGACTTAGGGTTAGGAAAATTTATGAATAAAAAAGAACAAGCATTGTGAGCTGCAAAGTTGATAATTTAAATTACATTAAAACAAAAAAAAAGTTTTTGACAAGTTAAACCAATATAGCTAAGATTAGAAGGAAAGTAGAAAATTTGGGGAAATTTTTCTTTCATATCAAATATGTAAAGAAATTTGTGAAATTCATAAGAATATGAGCCATTCCCCAATTGTTAAATGGTCAAAGAATATGAATAGAGAGCTTTTGAAAAAAATCAAAACAGTATATACTGATATAAAATACTCTAAATAATTATTGATTAGAGAAATTCAAATAAAGGCAACTTTGAGATATAAAGCTGACTAAAATGATAAAAAGAGGGAATTACAAGTGTTGTAGGTAGTATGGGAAAATTATGATACTAATATAATGTTCATGAAACTAGGGATTGACCCAACCATTTTGGAGAGGCATCTGGAATTGTAGCCATATATTCTAAAACTATATATTTTTGTGCATGTTTTTTCTTCTTTTTAATTTATTTCATTAAAAAAGAGTAGAAAAAAAGAGAAAGAATAACAAAACAAAACGTTGTCGTGTGCTGAGCAGAACATCAGGGAAAATTCAAATTATATAACTATAAATTACCAGTTCAAGAAAAGATATATAATAGTAGAAGATATTGTGTTCATGAGTGTCCATCTTTTCTTTGCCCTATTGTAGGCTGCTTTTTTGTTCTCCGCTGCACATTCTTTTTATTCTTTTTTTCCCCCTTTCATCACCTCCACCCCTCCCAAGCAGGCTTTAAAATTAAGCAAGGATATATGTTTGTACACATATAGAGATATATACAAACTCACACCCACATCCATTCACCTCCATTTACATATATGTAAATGGAGGTGAATGGATGTGGGTATATATATATATATATATATATATATATACATACACACACACACACATATACATTCATACCTATCCCCAGATCCACTCATTTATACATATATTTATATATACACATATATAGAATAACATGCATATGTATCTATATATACTCAGACATATATATAACATGGATCTAAACATGTATCTAAAATAATGTTAGTATGGCTGACATTTTCTTTCTTGATTGAATCTTTAAGTTTGACTTTGTCTAAGATCAGATTATTAGATATACTTTTTTTTCTAATAAATTCTATTCTTGCTCTTTGTTATAGTTTTTTTTTAAATCTCTTCTTTCCTATCTCTACTAACTTTTCTGCTTAATTTCTCCTTAATTTGCCTTACTATTACTTAACCTCCCCTGGTTCATGGATCCCTCCCTTGTTTTCTTCCCCTATCCTATTCTTCTCACCTCATGTCCATCCCTTATCCCTCCTTATTTCTTTATAAATTTTGAATGGTGCTTTAGCCTTCATTTTATATATGTAGTTTTGCCTATTTAAACCATTCCTGATGTGAGTAGGTTTTCAGAACTACAATTTCTCCCCCCCCCAATATCTTTGTTTTGATTCTTCCTCAGCATCTCATCTGCATAAAATAATTTCTATTTTTAGCTTTTTCTAGGAAGTTTTGCTTTTTGGAGTTAGATCATACTCAACTTTGTCCCAAGCTTTCTTTTGAGCTGCCCAATTGGTGATATTAATCTTAAAATATGGTATACATTTTCATGTAAAAAAACACAAATACGTCAAGTTCCTTGAAACTGATCTTCGATATTGCCTCCTATATGTTGAATTTCCTATTAAAATTGGGTTTGGCCAAAAGAAAGTCCTGAAAATCTGCAAGTTTGTTGAATGTCCTTTTTTTCCATTCAGTATTATGGATAATTTTCTGGATATGATATTTTTGCTACTATCTACTAGTAGATTATTACTATATATGATTTTAGGACCTGTGACCTCTTATTGTAGTTGTTCTTAAGTCCTGTATAATTCTAACTGTATTGTGTTTTTCTTGTTTCTTGAAAATTTTCTCTTTGATCTGAGGTTTCAAAATTTGGCCCTAATATCTATTTGTTTTCTGCAAGGGTTCTCTTTAAAGTGGTGATCAGCTAATTTTTTCTTCTATTTTCTCCTTATGTTGTATCACTGCAGCACAATTTTCTTGGATTATTTCTTGCATTATTGTGTCAAGGTATAATGTTCAAGTTAGCTTTCTGGAGGTCCTCCTGAAGGGCGTTAGTCTCAGTAGGATAGTCACTACTAGATGGAAAAGAATAGAGTCCAGAGTCTTTATTGTCTCCTTCATGGTCTGTCTCCTTCACAGTCTGTGTCTGTCATAGTCTGACCCAGTCTCAGTCTGACCCAATCTCCTCCAGTCTCACAGTCTGCTAGTCTCAACCAGTCTCAGTCTGAGTCTGACTTTGTCCCCATTCTCTCAGCCCTTGAATACCCTATTACAATTACATCAATACAGTATACTGAATATAAGCCAATCTATAGTGATTATATCATAATATCTATCATTATATCATACTAGATATATGTGAACTAGAGAACCATTATCTCATCAATTCCACTGGGTTAACACCTTGTTTCAAGTATATTTCTCCAGCATTCTAGCTCTCCATATCAAGGTTCTTTTTTTCTTTTTCTTTCTTTCTTTTCTTTTTTTTTTTTTTTTTTAGTTATAATTTTCAGGTATCCCAATTATTCCCATATTGTCTCTTCTTGATCTGTTCCCCAGATCTGTTATTTTTCTTATGTTCCATATTCTGTTCTATTTTGTTTTTTATTCTTTATAGTCTATTTTCTTATTGCTTGGTCTCATAGCTTCACTAGCTTTCCCTTGCCTGATTCTAATTTTCAGAGTTATTTTCATCTTCAATAATCTGTATATTCTTTTCTGGTTGGTTAACTTTTTTATCTTCTCATTTTATTTGGATAATTTTTATTTTATTTTTCCTCAATGCCTTTCATTTCAGTTTTAAATTAATTTTTCACTGACTCTATAAATTTAATCTGGGCAGGGAGCCATTTAACATTATTTGGGGTAGAAGCAGTTTTTTAACTTCAGTGTCCTCCTCTGAAGATGAGCCCCAGTGTTTACTGTTCCCATCAGAATTTTCAATAATTGCAGTTTTTCTTCTTTGCTGGATATTTTTTCAAAAGAGAAAACTTAGCATAAAAATCTTTTATACTGGGATGGGGGAATGGTTTTTCTAGCTTCATATCTGCTCTCCCCTCTGACCTAGAATGCATATACCTTTTGACCTAGCAACATCTATATTAGGTCTGTTTCCCAAAGTCTTTAGGGAAAAAGGAAAAGTGTGTGTATGTTCTAAAATATTTATAGCAGTTCACTTTGTGGTGGAAAAGAATTGGAAACTGAAGGATTGCTTATCATTTGAGGAATGATTAAACAAGTTGTGGTGTATGATTGTCATGAAATAATACTGTACTGTAAGAAATTACAAGCAGGTTGATTTTATAAAAATATAAAAAATGCATAAAGTAATGAAGAATGAAATGAGCAGAACTGAAAACAATGTGTATAGTAACAAATGTTTGAAGAAGAAATATGAGCAAGTAAGTTATTCTGAGTATTATAAATACTCAAGTCAACTACAAAGGACCTATGATGGAAGATGCTATCCTCCTCCAGAGAAAGAAATGATAAATAGAAATACACACACACACACACACATATATGTATAAATATGTATATATATATATATATATATATATTATAGTTTTACACAAACATACATCACATAGTGGCATTCTTTGATGCACATCAAAGAGTAGCATTCTTTGATGCTTGGTGGGAAGGGAGGGACTCAGAACTTAAAATATAACACATGAAATAAAATAAAATTCTCAGTGCAAATTCTTCTATCTTTTCCTGTCTCCTTAAATGCTTGTACCTTTCCCATACATATATTTTCTATTCTACCTATTTTGTCTTTATTTTGTATATACTGATTTAAATAGGTATACTAATAATCAGTGCAGTTTTAAGCTTGACTAGATTAAATTTGAATGAAGACTTTCAAGAGAAGCTATATATATTGTCTTTCCCCTCCATAAGAAATATGCTTTTCTATATAGAAACAATTTTTAAGATATTTGTATCTCTATTATATTAGGCACTGGGCTATAGTGAGATCTTAATTAATGCTTGTTGATACATTAATATTGATCTGGAAAACTTTTCTCCAAGATATGGAAGTTATCTTTCTACTTGTAATCAATAATCTGGCTTATTTTCTGTTTAAATCTTTACTATTTGATAGTATCAAGCTTGTAATACATTGGCCTCATATGTATAAAGAATGAGCATGACTGAACCATTCAGTCTTTTTTTAATAAAAAAATTTCATTTATCCAAATCATAGCAAAACAGAAATCAAAATATACACAGAAGGGCATATTAGACAATACAGAAAGAAGTTCTCCCATTGAGAACTGAGTAATTCAGCTTAGCAAAGAAGAGAAATCTTAGATACAAACCAAGGAGAAGTTTTCTAAATTCATTGGCATATCAAGTTGAGGGTAGAGTCATGATGGAGACTATCAGATCCTCTAATGTTTACTTTTTTCTCCAGAATCTCTTCCATAACAATTGGGCTTAGCATCTTCTCTCTTGATAGTCGAATCCAGCAGCTCTTGAAGTCTGAAGAGACTCAGTGATTCAAAGAAAACTTTAGAGCTTTCATCTCTCTTATTTAGCCAATTCTGCTGCCCTTTTCATGCAGGGTAGTGCATTCATTGATGTCTCTATGTGAGAAGAATCCCATATCAAAGGGTTCTGGGACTCTTGATATTCCTTCTGTGGCCTAAAACTTTTTGCAGTCCCTTTTAAAGATCAGGGGTAACTAAAACAGCAATAAGCATTTTAAAACAGTAAAAAACTTAAAAACAAGATTGACTATTTTTGAAACTGAAGTAAAACAAATGATCATTAACAATATAAACAGTAGACATGAACCATGTAGAATATTATCTGGGAGAATTATATAGTGGGTCATTCATATTTAATTTTCAAGTTTATTATATACTTCACTATGGTTACTGGGTTTTTGCTGTTTTACAAAAGACCTCAGTATTCTTGCTTACATTATCATCCTCTTCATTTTTATCATCATTATTACTACCAATTATATAATCCCTATTGTGTGCCACTTATTGTGCCAAGTGTTTTATTATTTTATTCTCATGACAACTTTTTGAGGAATATGCTATTGTTATCCCCATTTTATAGAAAAGGAAACTGAAGTAAACAGAGATTAAATGACTTGCTCAGGATCATATAACAAGTATTAAGTGTTTGAGGTCAAATCTGAGCTCTTTACTCTAATTCTGGGGCTCTATGCTCTGAACTACTTAGCTGCCAATCCATGTGACTAAAGAATATATCACTGAGAATATATAAGTAGATTTATAGACATATAAAATACTGCTCTGGCTCTCATCAACAGTGAGGTGATTCAAAACAATTCTAATAGTCTTGTGATGAAGAAAGCCATCTCTACTCAAAAAGAGTACAGTGGGAACTGAATGTGGACCACAACATAGTATTTTCATTCTTTTTATTGTTGTTTGCTTGAATTTTGTTTTCTTTCTCATTTTTTCCCTTTTTGATCTGATTTTTCTTGTGCAGCATGATATTTGTGGAAATATGTATAGAGAAACTGCATGTGTTTAATATTGGATCACTTATGAACAGGGATAAGGGGACAGGAGGAAAAAATTAGAACACAGGGTTTTGTGGGGATGAATGCCAAAAATTATCCATGTATATATATTTAAAATAAAAAGCTATAATTAGGAAAAAGAGAAATTCTCAAAATATCTATTAATTAGATCATTGCAAATTAAGAAAATTTCTAGGTACTACTTCACACCTATCTGATTGGCTAAAATGACAGGAAAAGATAATGATAAATGTTTTAGGGGATGTGAGAAAATGGACACAAATACATTGTTGGTAGAGTTGTGAAATGATTCGACCATTCTGGAGATCAATTTGGACCTTTGCCCAAAGGGGTAAAAAACTGTGATACTTTTTGATACAAGAGTGTCTCTACTGGGTCTGTATCTGAAAGAGATAGTAAAAGAAAAGTTTTATTAAAAAATCAATATACTATTGAGAGAAAATTATATATATAAATGCAATTAAAAAAAAATAGGGAGAAAGAGAATTTCTTTACCTGAAGTAAATATTGCTGGTAAGCAGTCAGCCCAAGTATGCCCAACCTTCACATATTAGATCCAATGAATTCCCAGGATGCTAGGTCATTATATTGTTTTCTAAGAAAAACGATTTCATCTGTCCAATTTCTGCTTTTATATGTTGAATCCAGTACCCTCAGTACAAATGAGCAAACTGACCTACAGAGAATTTCACTTATTCAGCATCACATATCTAGTTTTCAAGACAAGATTCAATTTTGGGACTTTATGGACCACAGAGCAAATACATGTTAGGATAATTCAGTCTCACTTGAACTAGGATTCTAGGAAATGCTTTTGCCACTGGTCACCCCAAAAGATTTTGCTAAGAAAGGCAAGAACAGAAACAAGGTGTGGGTGATTGAAGGAAAATGCTTGATTTGTTTGCAGGTTGTTTCTAGGGAACCTGTTTACTCCTTGTGGTACAAAAATAGTGCTACCAAAATAGTACTATGTTCCTTGGTGTTTACATATCTTAATCACAGAGATCAGTCATTTGTCAGGATAGTATGTCAGTCAATAATAGTTATTAATGATCACTGGAAGATGGGAATTGAGAGCACTTGAGCATGTTGGGATTTGACTGTAAACTTCTGTATATAGATTGATTGTATCTTCTTTCTTTTGTGTTCCTCGAAAGTCCAGGGGCATATTGAATGAACTTGTAGATGCTTAATAAGTGCAATTCAAGAAATGAATTTATAAATGAAGTATTTAGATTAAATTTCATTTCTGTGTCTAAGGCAAAATTTGCAAACTGGACTATGGAGATGAGAAATAAACAATTTTTGAAATCAGGAGTTTTTTTCTTTCCTTCAGAAGTAAGAATGTGTTTAACTAGAATTATATTTCTATATTTTAAACATATATGGGTATGAAGTAAGAGCAAACCACTAATAATGCATGACTTACTTTTCTGATCACAATATTCTTCAACAAAAAATGACAACAATTCCAATGTAATGAATGATATTTCAGATAAATATCATAAGCATATGCAATATGCCTTGGTGCTATTTTGTCATATTAATACATTGAAACCCATACTTTCTGTAACATTAAGAAAAATCCTGTCCTCCACTACTTACTACCTATTTGACATTGAGAAAGGAAGATTCCAAGGGCAGCAGGAGGTAGTGTGGTAGAGAAAAGATCCTTGCATTTATAGCTAAATGGTCTGGATTCAAGCCTCTTTCTGCCACTTGCTACCTTTAACACCTGTGGCAAATAATTTAGCCCCTCATCAACTTAATTTCTTCCTGTGAAAAATTAGGCTCTTAGTCTATCTTTTTGAGTATAACTGCTGATTTTTAGACTATCATCTCAATGTCTATCACTGAAGCTGTACATATTAAAATCTTTCCATTGGTGGTACCTACTAATGTTCATGCTCATATGCTAAAGCCTTCAAGAACCCTGAATTATTGCCATTCTGTGATGAGATTTACAAACATAAGAGCTTAAGATAAAAATCTAAATATACCAATGGTTTAGTTGAATTATATTAATGTATTAATTTTTTTAAATCTTTAGAATAAATAGTAAACCCATAAGAAAAACCTGTAAATTTAGTCTCATGCTCAATCCTTGCCAATATTGTGTTTATATCTATTTATATGTGTAATAGATAGGTACATACACACACATATATGTGTGTGTGTATGTGTGTGTGTGTGTGAGTGTGTGTGAGTGTGTGTGTGTATTCAAATATTAAACTGAAATTAGGATACAGAATAGTTAAAACAATAAAATAAGAAAAAGAATAGTTTTGAAACAGAAAAACATATGAAACCCTTTGGATTCTTTTTATTCATAGCAATTAAATAGCTCAAAAAAAAGCCATTAACTAAATATTTTTCTTTTCTTTTCTCTTCTCTCCATTTTGCTTTCTCTGCTATGGAAGGTTTGAAGGGCTAATGATTTTCCTCATATACAGAAACCATTGACTGTAAGATATAACAACAAGAAAAAGGAAATAGTTGTAAGTTCATCTAAAGAGCTTTATTGGAATAATCACTGTATTTTCTTGGCACTTGGACAAAAATGCATTAGAAAGGAAGAAAAATAAATTAAAAATGTGAGAGAGAAATTCTTCCTTCTCTCTTATCCATTGGTCACATGATTGATAAGGGTGTGGGCTGAGTTTTTTATTCTTAGGAAAGTGACTCCATATATTTCAGTGTTCTTGCTTAAAGTCTTGTATGTAATTTTCTTATATGCACATAGATGTTTACACATATAAGAATATGAACTTTGTAGGAACAAGAACTATATGTTTTGCCTTATTATTATTATTATTTTTATCTTTAGTGTTTAGCACATTGCTTGTTACATGGTAAACATTTAAATGCTTATTGATGAAATATATCATGCTACTGGAACGGAATTATAGTCAACTGAGATCCTACAATAGAAACTCTTTCTTTACCCAGTCTGGAGGAACTCTTAGAGGAAAATTTCTTGGGGAAGAGAAAAAATGGGCTCTTGGATACTGAATATACCTAGCTTTATTTCACAAATTCTATTTTTCCAAAAGGTCAATAATTTCAAGGGAACTAATGAAAAAAAATCAAATGAAGGTGGCCTAACTGGTACCAGATTTAAAATTATATTACAAAGCAGCGGTTACTAAAACCATTTGGTATTGGTTAAGAAATAGACTAGCTCATCGGTGGAAGAGGTTAGGTTCAAAGGATCAGTTCAATAGTCAATAACTTTAATAATCTAGTGTTTGACAAACCCTAAGACCTCAGCTTTTGGGATAAGAATTCACTGTTTGACAAAAACTGCTGGGGAAATTGCAAATTAGTATGGCAGAAACTAGGCATTAACCCACACTTAACACTGTACACCAAGATAAGGTCAAAATGGGTTTATGACCTAGGCATAAAAAATGAGATTGTAAATAAATTAGAAGAACATAGGATAGTTTACCTCTCAGACCTGTGGAGGAGGAAGGAATTTATGACCAAAGAAAAACTAGAGATTATTACTGATTACAAAATAGAAAATTTTGATTATATCAAATTGAAAAGTTTTTGTACAAACAAAAGTAATATAGATAAGATTAGAAGAGAAACAATAAACTGGGAAAACATTTTCACAGTGAAAGGTTCTGATAAAGGCCTCATTTCCAAAATATATAGAGAATTGACTCTAATTTATAAGAAATCAAGCCATTCTCCAGTTGATAAATGGTCAAAGGATATGAACAGACAATTCTCAGACAAAGGAATTGAAACTATTTCTAGCTATATGAAAAGATGCTCCAAGTCACTATTAATCAGAGAAATGCAAATTAAGACAATTCTGAGATACCACTACACATCTGTCAGATTGACTAGAATACAAGGAAAGATAATGTGGAATGTTGGAGGGAATGTGGGAAAACTGGGACCCTGATATTGTTGGTGGAATTATGAATACATCCAGCCATTTTGGAGAGCGATTTGGAACTATGCTCAAAAAAGTTATCAGCCGGTGCATACCCTTTGATCCAGCAGTGTTACTACTGGGCTTATATTCCAAAGAGATTTTAAAGAAGGGAAAGAGACCTGAATGTGCAAGAATGTTTGTGGCAGCCCTCTTTGTAGTGTCCAGAAACTGGAAACTAAGTGGATGCCCCTGAATTGGAGAATGGCTGAATAAATTGTGAAATATGAATGTTATGGAATATTACTGTTCTGTAAGAAATGACTAGCAGGATGATTTCAGAAAGGCCTGGAGAGACTTACATGAACTGTTGTTGAGTGAAATGAGAAGGACCAGGAGATCATTATATACTTCAACAACAACACTATATGATGATCAATTCTAATGCATGTGGCCCTCTTCAACAATGAGATGAAACAAATGAGATCCAATAGAACAGTAATGAATTGAACCAGCTACACCCAGCGAAAAAACTCAGGGAAATGAGTGTGAACCACTACATAGTATTCCCAATCCCTCTATTTTTGTCTGCCTGCATTTTTGAAATCCTTCACAGGTTAATTATACATTATTTCAAAGTCTGATACTTTTTCTGCAGCAAAATAACTGTATGGACATGGTATACATATATTGTATTTAACATACACTTTAACATATTTAACATGTATTTGGTCTACCTTCCATCTGGGGGAGGGAGTAGAGGGAAGGAGGGGAAAAATTGGAACAAAAGGTTTTGTAGCTGTCAATGACAAGAATATATCTTGCAAATAAAAATCTATAATTAAATATATATATATATATATATATGTATTTTTCATAGCACCTTAAAAAAAGAATTTAAAAAAGTCTGTTTTTAGTGAATTTATATCTTTTTTTCATATTTATTTTGTAAGGAGTTATATGCTTTTTTCCCCCCTTTTCATCATATCTATTTTGTAGGAAAATATATGCTTTTTTCCATTTCATCAAATCTATTCTTAAGAAGTTTTCTTCAGATAATTTCTGTTTTTCCTTTTCTATAACTTCTTGCAAAGATCTTATTTCATTTCCCAGTTTTCTTTAACTATTTTTAAGATCCTTTTTGAGATCTTCAAAGACAGCCTTATGAAATGGGGACCAGCTCCTATCTCACTTTGGTCCTTCATCTGGAGTTGATTTGCCTTTGAGAATTTCAGGGTTTGAGGTCTGTTCTCTCTCTCCATAAAAGTTGTCTATGGTCAGAATTCTTTTTACTTTTTTGCTTTTTTTTTTTTTTTTTTTTAGGATTGAATCTGTTCTAAAGGCAAAGCAGCTACAGCTGCTTTAGCTTGCCCTGGGGCCAGTGTTTTTGATTGACTTCTGGTGCTAGGTAATCACAATCAGGTGCCAAGTTTTGTTTTTTTTTTTTTTTTTGGGGGTGGGGGGCTCAGAGGCTTATAATTTGTCTTTTTTATTGGCCTTTGGGTATCTTGTAGCAAATGTAATAAGCCACCCACCTGCAACCAGGGCAGAGTAATCTAAGAGACTAACAGGAGTTTCCCCCATTTGCAGATGCAGCAACATTCAGGTTTCCCACCCTAGCTCCTTGCCCCAGATTCCCTGTGCTGTGGTTTAGGGTCGTCAGACTGTCCTCCAACCTGATTGAAACAGATCTGTTCTGAAGTTCTTCCAAGGTAACTTCTTCTAGAAATGTGTTGTACTCCAAATATTTGTGGGTTCTGTTGCTTTAAAACCAGTTTAGAGGCTTAAGTTGCTGTTTGAGAGAAAAGAAATGGAAGTCACAGAAAGTCTTGTCTAGTCTCTGCCATCTTGGCTCTGCCTCCCTGTACCTAGATTTAGAAAGGAATTGTGTGCATATGTATGTGTAATGGTTTCTTCATGGTTTAATTTGATATGATAAATATAAGAAGACAGGCAGCAAGGCATGGCATGAAGAACAAGATATTGGACTTGGAATCCAGAAAAATCTAGATTATTGATCCAGCAGAAGCACCAGTAAGTCTGTATCCCTAAAAGATCACAAAAAAGGGGAAAGGACCCACATGTACAAAAATGTTGTATCAGCTCTTTTTGTGGTAACAAGGGATTAGAAATAGAGTGGATGCCCATCAGTTAAAAATGGCTGAATAAGTTATAGTATATGAATGTAATGGAATGTTATTGTTCCCTAAATGATGAACAGCTGATTTCAGAAAAACCTTGACTTACATGAACTGATGCTGAGTGAAGTGTGCAGAAGCAGGAAAACATTATATTTAAGAACAGCAAGATTATGTATTGATCAGCTATGATATCAGTTTGTATGCTGCAATGGGTAAGGGCAGAAGGTAAGGGAGGGAGGGAAAATGGAACTCGAAATCTTACAAAAATATATGTTGAAAACCATCCTTATTGTGAACTGATCCAACCATTCTGGACAGCAATATGGAACTTTGCCCAAAGGCTATCAAACTGTCCATATCATTTGATCTAGCAAAGTCTCCTGCTGGGTTTTTATTCCAAAGAGTTTATAAAAAGGGTTGAAAAGGACCCACATGTGTAAAAATATTTGTAGTACACTTTTTTGTAATGGCAAGGAATTGAAAACTGAGTGAATGCCCATTAATTAATGGAGAATGGCTGAATAAGTTATAGTATATGAATGTTATGGAATATTGTTGTTCTCTAAGAAATGATCAGCACGATGGTTTCAGAAAGGAGAATTTAAATGAACTGATGCTAAGTGAAGTGAGTAGAACCAAGAGAACATTGTAACAACAACATTATATAATGATCAATTCTGATGGATATGGCGCTTTTCAACAGAGAGATGATTCAGGCCAGTTCCAATGGTCTTGTGATGGAAAAAGCCATCTACAAGCAGAGAACTGTGGGGACTAAGTGTGGATCACAACATAGTATTTTCCACCTTTTTTTAGATATTATTGTTTGCTTTTTGATTTCTTTCTCATTTTTTTTTCCTTTTTGATTTTTTTTTTTTTTGTGTGTGCAGCATGATAATCGTGAAAGTATATATAGAAGATGTTTTATATATATTGGATTACCTGCTATTATGAAAGAGGTTTTTGGGAAAAGAGTGACTAAAAATTGGAACACAAGGTTTTGAAGGTTGAATGCTGAAAAATATGCTTATATTTTGAAAATAAAAAGATTTATTAAAAAAAAAGAAAACCATACTTAATTGTAATTGAAAAAATAATATATCTTTATGTTGTGCCAAAGTTCCCTTTTAAGGTCGTGACCCAGTTTCTCCAATTGTCCTATTTATTCTGCTTCAGGTTTATAACCTTTCCCTCTTAATGTTTGATGAGATAAAGGTCTACCTCAGTTGCTCTGCCCCAAAACCCCAGGTTATAATCATTCCCTCTTAAATGGTTGATGAGATAAGGGTTTGCTATCTTTAGGTTATAGACATTCCTTCTTAATGTTTGACAGGATAAAGGTTTATCCATTTTAGATGTCATTAGAATATCAGTAACCTCCCTCCATTGTGTCATCCCCTAGTGGCTTTCCCCCTCCATTACGTTATCTCCATCCAGATACCTCCCTCATTATGTTATTGTTCTTGTTATCCTATATAAAGCTTGCCCTCTGATACTTAATTGCTGGACTCTTTGAGATGATAGTCTCGTCCAGCCATGGGACCAAACATGGATCCATTGGTCCCAGTATCTCTCTCCATTTAATAAACTATTGAATTGGTCTCTAATCTCTGCCTTGCTCAGTTTTTTTTGGCATTACATTTACATTAAAATAAAACAAAATTAAGAAAGAGAGACTTGGATTCAAATTCCATCTCTGATACTCATTGGCTATGTAACCCTAGGCAAATCCACTTAGTGTCTTTGTTTTTTAGTTCTCTCATTTTTAAAGTGAAATGGTTGACTATAAACAAATTAGAAGAGCAAGCAATGTCATATCTATGGAAAAGGAGAGAATTAATGGCCAAACAAAAGATAGAGGGCATTATAAAATGCAAATGAGATAATTTTGATTATATTAAATGAAAACGTTTTTGTGCAAACAAACCTGATGCAACCAAGATTAGAAGGAAAGTTGAAAGTGGACAAATAATTTTTATAGTAAATATTTCTGCTAAGACTTAATTTCTCAAATCTAAAGAAAACTGAGTCAAATTTATAAGAATGCAAATCACTCCCTAACTGATAAATAGTTAAAAGATATGAGTAGGCAGTTTTCAGACAAAGAAATTAAAATAGGCTATAGTCATATGAAGAAGTACTCTAAAAGCACTTTTGATTAGAGAAATGCATTAAAAAAACCTTGAGAAAACCTCACACCTTCATGACAGAAAAGGAAAGTGATAAATGTTGGAGAGGACATCAGAATATTGGGATACCAATGCCTTGTTGGTGGATTTGCCTTGTTGGTGGACTTGTGAACTCAACTGACTATTGTAGAAAGCAAAGACCAACTAAATTCACATAGCTTTTGATCCAGGATTACCACTACTAGATCTGTATCCCAAAGAGATAATTAAAAAGGGAAATGGGCTAGCCTTTTTAAAAAATATTTATAGAAGTCCTTTTCATGGTGGCAAAATATTGGAAATTGATAGGATGCCCATCAATAAGGAAATGGCTCAACAAGATATGTTGTTTAAATATAAGAAAATGCTGTATAACAAACGATAGGTAGATTTCCAAAAAACCTTCAAAACCTTTGCAAACGAATGCAAAGTGAAACAAGCAGCACCAGGCAAAAACATTGTATACTGTCAAAGGAATATTATATGATAATCAACTGTAATAGACATAGCTCTTCTTAGCAACACAGTGATCTAAGATGAATACAAAGTATTCACAAAAGAAAATTTGATCTATAATCAGATAAAGAACTGATGGGTTCTGAATGGAGATTGCAGCATATTTTTCCACTTTATTCTTTCTTGTGATTTTTTCCCCCTTCTTTTTATCTTTCTTCTTTCACAAGAGGGATTATACATGATAGACCATGAATAAACTATATCAAAATGCCACAATCTTCAGAAAAGGGGAGAGAATGGAGGAAATAAAACAAATTTGGAACTCAAAATCTTGTAAAAATGTAAACTAAAATTTTTCTTGACATGTAACAGAAAAAACCCACACTACTTAAAATGAAAAAGTTGAATTTGATGGCTTCTAATGCTCTTTTTTTGTCTACATCTATGCTTCTATGATATGGTAAGATTCTAAGGTCTGAATTCAAGATCTCTTTTTGATACACTGTATAATAGTCATGAGCAATTCCATGAGTAATATATATATATATATATATATATATATATATATATATATATATGTATATATAAACTTTCAATTCCCTTAAATAATTATTGGACTTCTAGCACCTATCTCCCAGAGTTGTTTTGAGAATCAAATAAGATTAGATTCAGCAATTACTTAGTATAGTACCTGGCATATGCAATATCATAAATAAATGTTTCTTTCTTCCTTTGTTTCTCTTTCCTCCCCTCCTTCCCTCCTCCCCTCCTCCTTTTTTCTTCCTTCCTCCCTTCCTTTTTTCTTCCCTTCTTCCCTTCCTCTCTTCCTCCCTTTTTTGTTCTTTCTTTTCTTCCTCTTTTTTATCTTTTCCTTATTTCTTTGTCATTCCTCTTTTTTTTTATTCCTCCTTCCTTTCCCCTCTACTCCCTGACAAGAGCAAACATTCTCATTAGCAATCTGTGTACTTTCAATATGTTCTGAAATGCTCACTCTGGATGATTTTCCCCCACCACTACCATTCACAGTAATATTATATTTTATTTTTTTCCATTGAATTTGACTCTCGTTAATTCCAAACGGTCTTTCAAAATGTGTATGTGGGAATTTGAATGGTAATGTGACAATTTATTCCATTCTGAGTACAAAGCAAGGCTACATTTTTTCCTCTGTAATTAAAAGACAATACCATTAAGAATTTTTAATGTTTTCACAGATGTTATTCTCCATTTAGCTGTGAGAAAATATCAAAATATTTTTTTCCTGTTTTAGGTAAAAGCTGAGGGTAGAGTTCACCAAGTCCATGAAGCCTGTTGAAATTGTCACCTGGCTTGGTTTTATTTCTAGTTGTATTGCCCTCCCACAAAGCAAATATTTGGAACATATCTGTGTTTATTGGGCCCTGCCTAACTACTGACTAAACTCTTATAGTAAAATGAACACACTGTTTCTGTTCCCTATTTCTGAGAGGAAAAAAAAAAAGATTTTCCATCACTGCTCCCTTTAAATAGCCAAAGGTTATATCTATAACCTTTCTGTCCTTTCCTAATGATTCATGCCAAGAACCTCATCTTCTAAATAGTTGAGTAATTGATCTTTTTGTCATTCAAGCTTTTAAAAATGTTTATTTTCTCCATGTCATCTCTTTGCCTTTATGTTAAAAAATAAAATCTAAAAAAAAGTCTACCATTTATTTTGATTTTTCATTCTATTTTTTCTTAAAAATATAGTACTTGCTCTATTCTAATAAGAAAGAATCTTAGCTATGTACTTATAAAGTATGTAACATTGCCTGAGATAGAATGATAATCTTGTATTAAGTAGATAACTTTTAAAATTGAACTTCTAGGTCCTTTCTGATATCTCCATATTCAATAATGTCTACATGAAGCAAATAACCAAATTATAATAATGAATTTAGTCCAAAGCTATCCTTCTCTTTCTTCCCCTCCAAACTTTCTCTTTTGATAAAAATGAGTCTAGGGAGACTATTAAAATGAAAGCCTAATGATAATCTTACTGGCACCAGTTTAATGGTTAAATAATATTAAAGCTTTTGTTGTATCCAATTCACTACAACTTAGCTATAGACCTTTGTTGTAGTGATTCAAATATAGTGAATCTGACATTAGGCAGGTCACTACCATTGGTCCTAGGGGAAAAGATGAGCTGTCATAAGTTATTTGATAGGGCTCTTAACACTGGAGCTGGAGCAGAGGTTGACAGTTGCCAAATAATACTGAAAATGGCTACTCTTTAGTATCGTGGTGCTAGCTCAGACAGTTGTATACATACAGATAGGCCCCAGCTTCTACTTTGCCTTAAAGTCTGGCATTGTGTTGCATGGGAAGAGCTCTAAAGAATTTTTTTTTTCTTTTTTTAATCAATAAATTAGAAGTTGAATTTTATTAATTAAAAAAAAAAATCCAGAAGAGAAGCAATGGGTAAGAAAATATTTCAGTCATATTCCTCTACTAGGGTAATCTTTAGGGGTACATTGGTGATCTTTTAAAACCTCTCTAATCTCACTCACTATACCTATTTCTTCATTCACAGTAAAAGCATGTCTTACAGTAAATTTCTCATAGGATTTTCTGTTTTTCTCATTTTGTTCTCATTATATGTTGTAGTCTAAATACTACAGCCCCCAAAGATGACCTGTGGCCATTGCCTGCCATTCAACACAGAACAGCATATTAAGGAGAATTATGTTATTTTTAGAAGGCAAAGACCTATCATTTTCCTGGCTTTTTCTCAACTGCCTAATTTGCCAGCACTCGAGGCAGCTTCATGGATAAGCTGTTAGTATAGTTTATGCCAAATTTCAGTTGCCTTTACTGCCAATGGACAATTTTTGATCCACTCTTATGCTGATGTAGATGTTTTCTTTGTTTTCATTGCTGACAGAAGCATAGTCTTCACAAGCCCACAAATGAGTCTGCAAAATGGCTTACGTTGCATACTTACTTGATTGCATTTTCTCAGTGACAGTGAGAAGTTCTCATCACTTCCTGTGGATTGACCAACTCTTGTGCGTGTATTCAACTCATTCAAAGTAATGAATATTTCTAGAGTTGGCAAAAATCCTCTTAATAAAGCTTGGAAGAAAGATATATAGAGAAAGGAAAACAGAACAGAACGTTTTCATCTTTGCCTAGTCTTATTATGTTTCCTTTCCTCATTTCAGGTTCCATTGTAACTCCAGAACTCACTTAGATCTTTAATTATGGTATTTCAAAATTGACCTTGTAGTTTAAGAACATAATTGGGCTTAGGTAGATTTAAGTTATTTATGATATATTTTGTAAATATATCCTTCTAGCATGATTTTGACTAATTCCAGTATTATTTATATAATTAAGCTATGTGATTTCTATCCAAGGAGAAATGATCAGGGCCTTAAAAAAGAAAAAAAAAATGCTAATAAGCACATCTATTTCCTACAGTATTCTTTCCCTTCAAGAAAAAAAGCAAAAGAAAACAAACAAACCCTAAAATAAGGAAGAACAGCTTTCATGTGTATTTTATTTATATGTCCATCATTACATGTCATTTATATGAAGACAAATAAAATGACAACTTGTATGATATAGTATCCAGATAAAGATCCAGGAATTAAGAAAAAAAAAAGCCAATGTCAAATAATGTCCACATTCTATCTTTTACCTTTCAAGGACCTCAATTTTCTACTCCAAACCTATTTTTACAATCTTTTCTTTCTTTTACTCCCATTGCACTTATTTTCTTTTATGCTAGTGTGCACATGCTATATTCCCAACCCATAGTTCCTTCCTTGTTTTGTTTTGTTTTGTTTTGTTTTTCCCTCACAGTATTCTTTTACCTACAATGCCATTATTTTTTAAAATTTCCTTATTAGTCTTACATATTCTTCAAACCCTAGCCTGAACACATTTACCTAAAAGTTTTCATAATTTCATCCTGAATCAAAATTATTTTCCCCCCTATTTTGAACCTCTCAACTTCTCTTATGTTATTTATTATATTCCATTTTTTATTATTGATATGTTTACATACCTAATCTCCTCTATTGCCTTCTTAAGGATAAGAGATTGTGTCCTATTGATCTTTTTATTCCACTAGTCAAAGTGCCTTTTACATTTTTGGGAATGAATAAATTTTGAATGATTAAAAAAAAGTCTTATGAAAAGCTAAGATACACAGAGAAAGCACACCAAACACATTCATACTTTTTTTTTTTTCTAAAGATGCACCATTAAGACTATCCTTTAAAAATAATCAGTCTCTCTCTTTCTCTCTCTCTCTTTCCCTCCCCCCCCCCACATTGTTCCAATGAGGTTAGTCATGTGACTATTCATCCCACAAATAATTAGGAATATCATAAAGGATAAATAAAAGAGTACTCTCTGACCATAGGAAAAAAAAATAATGGCTATCAATATGTGGCAAAAAGGGAGAAGAAAGAGGCAAAAACACAAGATAAAAGATGAAAGAGAGTGATAGTTATTAGAAATCAAAATAGCTCTATACATCCTAAAAGTTCAAAGGTCATCACTTTGTGTAACTTTCATGATAATGATCCTGAGTCATCAAGAAAACATTAGTTTATGAATACTAGCCTACATTTAAGAAGAGAAAAAAGAGTGTAATGTCTTTTAACAAAATTTCCATCATAATTTGGAAAGCTTCAGTTAGCTGGAAAATCCCTTTATTTAGGACAGTGTATTCTGAGAAGAAGCCAACTAAATAAATCATTACTCACACACTTCCAGCAGATTCATTGTGTAACCAGTTAATTTATTGAATGGAATTGAGATCTTTCCTTTTAAATCATCTTCATTCTGATGCAACACATGGCTTTCCTTTCTCAGACTGGCTGCCTGGATTAAAGGCGGGTTGGTGATCCTGCAGGGAAAAGGCTTCCAAGATGCCAGACTCAGCGGGATGTCTTAACTCTACATAGCCTGCTCCCATTTTTGCATTGTTTGCTTAGCTTGACCATTGAAAATAAGGTTTTCCATTTTTTCTCATTCTAAGACCTCCAAGGTCAACAAGACAGATCACATTATCAAGCAGGGAACTAAAATAAGAGGTTTACCTTGTAAGGCCCAGATGCACCATATGTTCTCCTCTGTATTTACAACTGTTGACGGTTGTATTTCCATTCAAATTAAGGTGAAACTGAAGCCTTCACAGCTTATGTGTGACCCCTAATCAGTAGGTGGTTTCAGGGTAGTAGTACCACTTGCTGTTCTTCTGTCAATCACTGAATTCACAGTGAACCAACATTCTGTACCATGCCTAGAATAAGATGGCTTGAATTAATTTAAGCAATAAAATGATGAATCTCCAGAACATTGGAAAAGACATGCATTGGCTATCAGGGAGGGAAGCCCAGAAAGCATATGCAAACAGACATAATATCAATTGTACATAGAGTTCCAGTGGAAGTGCCTGCAATAAATTTGCATTACTGGTAGAAAACAAATTCAACATTGTTCTCATAATCTTGTTTTTAATGGATTATTATTTCTATTGATACTTTCAAGATTCCTCTCTTCTACTTTCCTTCCACTTAGTTGACCAGTAGAAAATGTCTGATAGCATAATTTTGGTTGCTGTTCTTTTCACATGGTTTCTATGCAATGCTGCCAATCATGAGTTTTCAGAATTATAATGGAAATTTAGAGAAGGATGAGAATAGTTCACACAATAGTAATACTAGCACAGTGATCTCTATACTGAATTCATAAGGCATATACTTCATTATTTTTCCTCTTTTTTCTTATTAAACCTTGTTTATTTACAAAACATATGCATAGGTAATTTTTCAACATTGACCCTTGCAAAACCTTTGTTCCAAATTTTCCCTCCTCCCCAACCCTTCCCCTAGATGGCAGATAATAATATGTTAAAATATATGTTAAGTTCAATATATGTATACAAGTTTATACAGTTATCTTTCTGCAGAAGAAAAATCGGATCAAGAAAGAAAAAAAAAACTGAGAAAGAAAACAAAATGCAAGCAAACAGAAA
Organism: Sarcophilus harrisii; assembly: GCF_902635505.1. Classification (NCBI taxonomy): domain Eukaryota; kingdom Metazoa; phylum Chordata; class Mammalia; order Dasyuromorphia; family Dasyuridae; genus Sarcophilus; species Sarcophilus harrisii. The sequence goes on from NC_045430.1 coordinate 217,350,590, forward strand.
GAGTGAAAATGCTATTTTGTAATCCACACTCAGTTCCTACAGTCCTCTCTCTGAGTGTGGATGGCTCTCTTCATCACAAGATTATTGAAACTGATCTGAATCATCTCATTGTTGGAAAGAACCATATCCATCAGAATTGATCATTGTATAATCTTGTTGTAGGCATATACTTTGGAGAGACTATTGGTTTGAGCAAATAATGAAACACCTGTAGGCTTATCACTAAGATGAGATGAATGAATTAAAATTTGTGTGGGGTGTTGTTAAGAAAAATAATTTTCTCTACAAAATTCTGACCTACTGTTTCATCATGGAATGAAAATAATTCTGGATGCCCAAAACATTTGTTAATGTATTACAAATGCTATCACACTGGAAAGGATTTTGATTATGCAACAACTAATCTGAGTAAGCATAAGAAGGCTCATCATCATTAGGCTGAAGACTTGATGATGAACTTGGCCAAAAGAACTTATAAAACAAACAAGCAAAAAGTACAAAGTGTTCTTTAACCCCTCTAGCTCTCTTCTACTTTTAGCATAAAGATGGTAGAACAGTGGTGTTATGAATTGATTTTTTTCGGTCATGTACATTTTGACTTGGTAGTTAGTGATTTCAATGTGATTTCCTAAGTCTCAGGGAATTAAAACATATCTAGAAGATCAGAACATGTGAAATTTAGTGTTTTCATTTGAAGTGAAATCAGAACAAAGAAGGACATTATAGCAAAACAGAAGCTGCTAAGTGGGGCAAAGAAAAGAATTAGGGAATTTTTTTTTAATGGGCACTGAAAATCAATAAGGAATCTCATTTCATGGAACATTTGTCACCTTTTGTTGTAGTAATAATTTTATAAATCTGCAAAAATATCACCATGAGGAAAACTGTAGCTTATGTACAAATATTTGGTGCAAGCAAGATTGGTATTGAAATAGATGGAAAAATAAATTTAATGAACTAGGTAAAATAAACTGGAAAAATTTAGTGAGAAATCTAATAAATATTCTTAGATACTCGGTGATTTCAATGCAAAAGCAAGAATGGTTGAAGATATACTGCAAAAAGAAGAAGGAAAGATACAAGAAAGAGAAACAAGAGACAATGGATTTCTCAACTACACAGAAGCTGCATACTTATGTCATGAACACTTTCATCAAGAAGGACCTTGGTCATTGTAAGCACTAAGTAGCAATAAAAACTGAAATTGATTATGCTTTAATGGGTAGTAAATCATTTGCTATTGATGTCAGAGTCATTTCTGAATTAGCCTTCAGTATAGAGTCATAGCACCAAATTATTAAAGCAAAGATCACAATTAACAATTTTTCAAGAATAAAAATGAGAAAAAGATAGGGAGCACATTTGAAACAACACAACGATAAGCTGTGCACAGTAGTTATTGCACAGGAAAATAGGAAATAAATGTGAGAATGGACACGATTACAGACTAGAATTATTTCATAGTAAAATTTAACTGATATAAATCAATTGTTCTATCAAAGAGACTGAGGGAAAAATGAAAGAAAAATAATTAATTAAAAAGTGCAGTCATGGTTGGTAAAATAGTGGCCCATGGAATCAGGAGGACTTGTGTTCAAATTCAGGCAGTTGACACTAATTATGTGAACCTGGAAAAGTCACGGAAGCCTGATTATCTTGCCAAAAAAAAAAAAAATTAAGTACCTGTCACCACAGTTGATTTTTATTTTCCTAAGAAATGGCAGATAAAGATGACATCAATTTAAAATAAAAACTTAATCGTAAGAGGATAATGAAAGATTAGGAGTAGAATCATTTCACAAACAGGAAAAAAGGAATGGGATAAAACCATGGTAAAGAATGCTTGACAAGAGATCCAATCAAGCCACATCTTGGATAGATTATAAAAGAACAACAAATGAAAGGACAATTGAGAATAAGATCAGAGGGGATCCGAAAATATTTTTATACCTCTTTAACATCATAAGATAACTACAATTCTTAGACTTGAACATCAGTCTTTTTTAGCAAATAGAAATGTTAGTAAGAAGAATAGCTGGATTAAACCCTGGAGACAAAGAGAATATCTGCTGCAGTCCAAGCTCATCTGTCCTCCAGAATACCATATTCCAGGCCCTTCTATCCTTTAAAGTGGAAGTTGCTAGGTCCTGGGTGATCCTAATTGTGATTCCTTGATATTTGAATTGTTTTTTTTTCTGGCTGCTTGCAGTATTTTCTCCTCAATCTGATAATTTTAAAATTTAGTGTTATTTCTTGGAATTTTCATTTTTGGGTCTCTTTTAGGAGATTCTTTCAATGATTATTTTATCTTCTGGTTCTACCATATCAGGGCAGCTTTCCTTGATGATTTCTTTAAAGGTATTGTCTAGGTACTTCTTTTTTTTCATCGTGGTTTTCTGGTTATCTAATAATTCTTAGATTGAGGTTAGTTGTTCTTTCCATAAGGTATTTTATATTTTCTTTTTTTGTCTCATTTTTTTGGGTTTTGTTTGATTCTTGAAGTCTCATTCAGTCATTCACTTCTATTTGCTTAAGTCTAATTTTTAGTGAAACATTTTCTTCAGTTAACTTTTTTACCTCTTTTTGCATTTGTCCAAATGACCTTTAAAATAAGTTGTTTTGTTAATTGGATTTTTTTTTTTTTTTTTTTTTTTGCATTTCATCAATTCTATTTTTTAGGGAGTTATTTTCTTTTCCCATTTCACCAAATACAATTTTAAGGAATGATTTTCTTCAGAAAATTTCTGTGTTTCCTTTCCCAAAGCTTTCAGTTCCTTTCCCTATTTTTCTTCTAACTTACTTTTAAGATCCTTTTTGAATTTGCCTGTTAAGTTGGAAAGCAACTCATATCATACTTTGAGGCTTTCATGTGAAGACAGATTTATTCTTCCCTATCTCCATAATAGCTATTTATGGTAGAATACCTTTTGCTTTTTTACTCCTTTTTCAAGATTGTACTTTGCACTTAGAGCAAAGGGAAGATTGTTCCAAGTATCCTCTACAAGTGACAGGCTTCATGCTGCTCTGAGGCCAATGCTGCCGGCTTCCTCTGGTCTCACAACTATTCTGCTTCTGAACCAGGAAAGAATAGCCAACACTGCTCCATTTTGGCTTAGTCTCCTAGTAGATTCCCCAGGTACTTGGAGACCTTTCCACCATGGATCTCTATGTGCTGGATCTCTCTGGGCTAAGACTGCTCTAGGCCACCTCCACACTTTGCCATATCGAGGCAGACCTTTTCTGAAGTTCCTCTAAAATATCTATTGGTGGTTATTTGTTACACTTCAAATATTTGTTGGTTTGTTTACTCTAAAACCCACTCAGAGGCTTGATCTGATATTGATTCTGAGGGAAAAAATCATATAATGACCTATCTACTCTTTGCCATCTAGGCTCCACACCCCCTATTTGACTTTTGAATTCTCTTTTGAATTCTTTAAATTCTCCGGGGAAAAGAGCTATTTACCATTACTCTTTGAGGTGAAAAAAAGTGGTTTTTTTTTTGTTTGTTTGTTTTTTGTTTGTTTTGTTTTTTGTTGTTGTTGTTCCATTGTCCTACTCTGAAGATAAACCCTGGTCTTCTTTATTCCCATGGATCCTTTCCTACCAGAGCTGCAGTTGGGCCGAGCATTCCTAATCAGCCTAGGTTCACTCAGTTTTCTGGACTCAGACCCTGAAATCTGCACCCAACATTGGAGGCAAAAATCTCTGTCATTCTTGATGAGGCTCCAGCTACATCCAGCTAGTCCCTGCCTAATTTCAGGGCTCCCCACTTGGGGTTTCTGTGCAGTTAGCCTGGAGGTATTTGCATTTCACTTGGGTTAATTAACAGTCTTTCTTCAGATTTTCTGGAGTTGTACCAGAAAGTCGGCCTGTTCTTCTCCAAGTCTTGATTTTTCACTAGTGTATGTTCACCCTGAGGCACAAATTTGTTCTATTTGTGGGAATAATCTTGAGAGCTTGAAATTTGCCAGTTTACTCTGTCTCTTCCCAGAATCTTCCTTTGACAAATATTTTTTTGCTGTTTTTCTGGAAGCAATCCCATTCAGAGTGCAAATTAAAGAGAGATGCTTGTACATGGTGAAGACCTCCAGATGTTCCTTTTAGGAGATAAATCAAGTCATCAAATATTTATAAAGCTCTTACTGTGTTTCAGGTGCTGTGCTAAAGGCCAAAGTACAAGTAAAAAATAAAAGAAATAAGTAAGTCCACACTCTTTAAGAAGTAAAGTCAAGAGAAGCTCATCTGGGCATTTCCCCAAACTGAAAGTTCCAAAGTCCATCAAGAAGAGTTTGAGTGATTGTTAGTTCAGGAATTGGTATAATCTGAACACCTGAGTTGACCCTGGGCAAGTAATATTGACTCTTTGTATTTGTTGTCTTACATATAAAATGAGGGGTTTAGACTAGATGGTCTTTAGGGTATCATTGAGCTTCAAGATAATTCTCTTCTGATACACATGCAGAGATACTCTGTCTCTGTTTCTGTCTCTGTCTCCCTTTCTCTGTCTCTCTCTCTCTCTCTGTCTATCTGTTTTTCATACACACAGACCCTCCTCACATTTTATCACAGATTGGAGGGAAAAAAAAATTTGTGGCCAGTTTTCAGAATTAACATGATAGATATAGTTTATGTATCTATACATATACTTGCATATAGATTTATATGTGTGTGTGTGTGTGTGTGTGTGTGTGTGTGTATACATGTTTGCTTATATAAGGTAGCACAGGAGTTAGGATTCTAGACATGGAATCAGGAAGACTTGAGTTCAAATCTTGCATCAGTGATTTACTAGATGGATGAGTCATTTAACCATTATGCCACAATTTCCTCAACTGTAAAATGGAGGTAATGATATCACCTATCTTGTAGAGTTATTAGGCTCAAATGATATATTTGTATAACACTTCGCAAACTTCAAAGTACTTTATAAATACTTGTTATGATATGGATATATATATATTTTTTTCTTTCTTTCTTTTTTTTTATTATAATAACTTTTTATTGACAGAATCCATGCCAGGGTAATTTTTTTTACAACATTATCCCTTGCACTCACTTCTGTTCCGATTTTTCCCTCCCACCTTCCACTTCCTCCCCTAGATGGCAAGCAGTCCTATATATGTTGAATATGTCCTAGTATATCCTAGATACAATGTATGTGTGCAGGTCCAAACAGTTTTCTTGTTGCACAGGGAGATTTGGATTCAGAAGGTAAAAATAACATGGGAAGAAAAACAAAAATGCAAACAGTTTACATTCATTTCCCAGTGTTTTTTCTTTGGGTGTAGCTGCTTCTATCCATCATTGATCAATTGAAACTGAATTAGGTCTCTTTGTCAAAGAAATCCACTTCCATCAGAATACATCTTCATACGGTATCGTTGTTGACGTATATAATGACCTCTTGGTTCTGCTCATTTCATTTAGCACCAGTTCATGTAATTATCTCCAAGCCTTTCTGATTTCATCCTGCTGGTCATTTCTTACAGAACAATAATATTCCATAACATTCATGTACCACAATTTACCCAACCATTCTCCAATTGATGGGCATCCAGTCAGTTTCCAGCTTCTAGCCACTACAAACAGATCTGCCACAAACATTTTGGCACATACTGGTCCCTTTCCCTTCTTTAGTATCATCTTGGGTATAAGCCCAGTAGAAACACTGGATCAAAGGCATGCACAGTTTGATAACTTTGGGCATAATTCTAGTTGCTCTCCAGAATGGTTGGATTCATTCACACTCCACCAACAATGTATCAGTGTCCCAGTTTTCCCGCATCCCTCCAACAATCATCATTATTTTTTCCTGTCATCTTAGCCAATCTGACAGGTGTGTTATATTCAGAGTTGTCTTAATTTGCATTTCTCTGATTAATAATAATTTGGAACACTTTCATATGAGTGGTAATAACTTCAATTTCATCATCTGAAAATTGTCTGTTCATATCCTTTGACCATTTATCAATTGGAGAATGGCTTGGTTTCTTATAAATTAGAGTTAGTTCTCTATATATTTTGGAAATAAGGCCTTTATCAGAACCTTTAACTGTGAAGATGTTTTCCCAGTTTGTTGCTTCCCTTCTAATCTTGTTTTTACATTAGTTTTGTTTGTCAGAAGCTTTTAATTTGATGTAATCAAAATTTTCTATTTTGTGATCAATAATGGTCTCTAGTTCGTATTAGTCACAAATTTCTTCCTTCCACAAGTCTGAGATAAACTTCCTATGTTCCTCCAATTTGTTTATAATCTCGTTTTTATGTCTAAATCATGGACCCATTTTGATCTTATCTTGGTGTACGGTGTTAAGTGTGGGTCCATGCCTAATTTCTGCCATACATTTCCAGTTATCCCAGCAGTTTTGTCAAATAATGAATTTTATCCCAAAGTTAGGATTTTGGGGTTTGTCAAACACTAAATTGCTATAGTGTTTCTATTCTGTCTTTGAACCTAACCTGTTCCATTGATCAACTAATCTATTTCTTTGCCAATACCAAATGGTTTTGGTGACTGCTGCTTTATAATACAGTTTTAGGTCAGATACAGTGAGGCCACCTTCATTTGATTTTTTTTTTTCATTAATTCTTTTGAGATTCTTAACCTTTATTATTCCATATGAATTTTGTTGTTATTTTTCAGATCATTAAAAATTTTTCTTGGAAGTCTGATTGGTATAGACAAATAAATAGATTAGTTTGGAGTATTGTCATCTTTATTATATTTGCTCAACCTATCCAGGAGCATTAATATTTTTCCAATTGTTTAATCTGACTTTATTTGTGTGGGAAAGTTTTTGTAATTTTGCTCATATAATTCCACTTTCCTTTTGGTAGATAGATTCCCAAATGTTTTATGCTCAAGTTATTCTGAATGGAATTTCTTTTATCTCGTGTTGATTTGTTGGTGATGTATGAAAATGCTAGGATTCTGGGGATTTATTTTATAACCTGCAACTTTTAAAGTTGGATTATTTCTAACAGCTTTTCATAGAATCTCTGGGTTCACTAAGTATCCATCATATCATCTGCAAAAGAGTGATAGTTTGGTTTCCTACCCTATTCTGATTCCTTTAATCTCTTTTCCCACTCTTTTGCGAGGCTAGTATTTTTATACAAATTGAATAATAATGGTGACAGGGGGAACCTTGTTTCCTCCCACTGGGAAAGATTCCAATTTTTCCCATTGCATATGATGCTTACTGATGGTTTTAAATATGCTCCACTATTTTAAGGAAAAGTCCATTTATTCCCTATTCAAGTGTTTTTTATTAGGAATGGATGTTGATTTTATCAAATGCTTTTTCTGCATCTATTGAGATGATCATATGGTTTTTTGGGTTTGCTTATTGTTTATCAATTATGTAATAGTTTTCCTTTTGAACCGCCCTGCATTCCTGGTATAAACCTACTTGGTCATAGGTTTATCCTGGGAATGATTTTCTGAATTTTTTTAATACTTTATTTAAGTTTTTAGCACGATATTCATTCAAGATTGGTCTATAATTTTTCTTTTCTGTTTTCAGCCTACCTGGTTTAGGTATCAGTACATGTTGTTTGTAAAAGGAGTTTGGTAGGATTTTAACCTATTTTTTAAATAGTTTATATAATTGGGGTTAATTTTTTTTAAATGTTTGATAGAATTCTTTTCCATCTGGTCCGGGATTTTTCTTAGGGGTTTTAAGGATCTTCTATTTTTTCTAAGATGGGACTGTTTGGATATTTACTTCTTCCTCTAATTTGGGGCTTTATTTTTTGAAGGTATTCTTCCATTTCATTTAAGTTGTCGAATTTATTGCCCAAAGTTGGGCAAAGACCTAATTATTGCTCTAATTTCCTCTTCATTAGTGGGTTCTCCCTTTTCATTTTTAAGACTAACAATTTGATTTTCCTCTTTCCTTTTTTTAATCAGATTTACTAAGGGTTTTCATTTTGTTGTTTTTTCATGAAGCAACTCTTAGTTTGATTAATTAATTCAATAGTTTTTACTTTCAATTTTATTGATCTCTCCTTTTATTTTTAAATTTCAAGTTTAGTGTTTGACTGGGGTTTTAATTTGTTCCTTTTCTGCATTTTTTTAGTTGGTCCAATTCATTGACCTTCTTTTTCTATTTTATCGTAGGTCTAGAGATTAAATTTTTTATTCCGCTTTGGCTGCATCCCAATTTTTGATATGATGTCTCATTATTGTCATTTTTTGGGGAAGAAATTATGTCAGATTTGTTTTTTCACCCAATCATTCTTTAGTATGAGTTATTTAGTTTCCAATTATTTTTGGTCTATTTTCCCCTGGCTTTTGTTGAGTGTAATTTTATTGCTGGGTCTGAAAAAGGATGCATTTATTTATTTCTGCCTTACTCAGAGTTTGAGGTTTTATTTCTAATATATGGTCTATTTTTGTATAGGTTCCATGAACCACCAAGAAAGTTTACCCTTTCTGTTCCATTTTGTTTTCTCCAGAGGTCTAATATCTAACTTTTCTAAGTTTCTAACCTCTTTGACTTCTTTCTTATTTATCTTTTTTGTTTATCAATTTGAGGAAGGTTTGAGATCTCCCACATTAAGTTTTTGCTATCTTTTCTTCTTAGTTTTAATTTCTTTTTTAAAATTTAATAACCACTTGGGCATATATGTTTAATATTGAATTTGTTATTATTTGTACCCTTTAAAGATATAATGCCCTTCCTTATCTCTTTTAATTAGATCAATTTTTGTTTTTCTTGATCTGAGACGGATGGCACCCCTGATTTTTTGATTTCCCTGAAGATAGTAGATTTTGTCCATCCTTTTTACCTTTATTCTGCATGTATCTCCCTGTCGGGGTGTTTCCTGTAAACAACATATTGTGGATTCCTCTTTTAACTATTCTCAACCTTCCCTTTATGGGGAATTTAACCCATTCACATTTATGGTTAAAAATTACCAATTCGGTATTACTTGCCATCTTGAATCCCTTTTAGCCCCCCCTTCCCTTCCCGAAACTGAGCACCACGTTTCCAGCCCTCCCTTTGTATCCCTCCCCACCTTGATTTCCTCCCCTATCTTACCCTTTTCCCCTCCAATTTTTATTCCCCTTCTGTTTACACCTTCCCTTTTCAATTTTTTCTCATTTTCAAAGGATGGGAGAAGCACCAACAAAATGTCTTTTTTCTTAAAGCCAATTTTTGGGCAGTAAAATACCCACCAATTCATCCCCCCCATTCTTTCCTCAAAATTAATATTTTTTTCTTTGTGAGATTAGCCCCAATTTCCCTTTTTTCGATACAATGTCCTTTCCATTAATTTCTAGAACAAGGTATACATGTATTTTTTATACATCTTTCGCAGAAAAGCCCAAGATTTCTTTTTACCTTTTTAGGTTTTCTTGAGTTCTATATTTGCAGTCAAACTTGTTGTTCTGTTTTTTTCACCTGGGAAATTCCTTATTTGTTGAATGACCATCTTCTTCCTGGAAAAAAGTGCTCATTCTGGCTGGGTGTTATTTTTGGTTGCATACCGAGTTCTTAGCCTTTTGGAATAGATATTCCGGCCCTTGATCAATTAGATGCTGCTAGATTTGAGGATCCTTATTGTGGCCCCCTTATTTGAAATGGTTTTTTCTAGCCACTTGGAGTTTTTTTCCTTCATTTGGGGGTTCCATTTGGCCACTATATTTTGGTTTTGATTTTAGGATCCCTTTCAGTGGGTGATCATGAATCCCAATGCCTTTTTACCCTCTGTTTCTATGACTTCTGGGCAGTTCTTTTTTAATTTCCTGAAAATAGTGTTTTTTTTTTCATTGTATTTTCTGGGAGTCCAATAATTTCAGATTGTCTCTCCTAGACCTATTTTCCAGGTCTTTGTTTTCCCAAGAAGGTTTTTACATTTTTTCTCCATTATTTGATTTTTTTTTTGGTTTTGCTTAATTCTTGTTGTCTCCTTGGTATTCAATTCCATTTTGTTCCATTGTGATTTTCAATGAATGTTTTCCACTCCTTTTTTCTTTTTCAAGTCCAATTTGTTCTATGGAAGTTTTTCCATTTTAATTTTTATTTTTTTAGAGAGCTATTTTTGTTTCCAGTTCACTAATCCTTTTTTAAAGTTTGTTTTCTTTATCCACTGTCTTTAATTGAGTGGAATGACTTCTCCATTTCTCTTGCCCCTCCCTCTCCTTTTCCCATTTTTTCTTCTAGCTCTCTTGTGAGAGCCTTTTTAATTTCTTCTATAAGATTCATCTGTGCTGAGGAACAGATGATCTCCTGTGGGGATTCACCTGATGATAATCTGTTTTTAGTCTCCTCAGGGTTTGGAGTCTACTCTCTGTCCGTATAAAAGCTGTCAGTCATTAAGGTCCTTTTCAATTTTTTGCTCATTTTGTCAGAGAAGAATCAAAGACAAACTAGCAAAGAAAAAAAAGAAAAAAAAAAACCAAATGGAATCTGCCTTTTTTGGGTGGAGGGGCTGGGTGGTGTTACTGAGCTTCCTCTACAGACTGTGGGGGTAGCAGCAGCGAGGCACTAGCAGGACTGTGCTGCGCCTGTGCTCTCTGAGAGTGTGCTGAGACGCTGTGGGGGAGGGGTGGCCAGGTCCCGGGAAACTCCAGCTGTTTGGGGTTGAATTCTTCATCCCCAGTGCTTTTAGCTTCTCTGCTGGGTTACTGACTTGCTGCCAGGGCAAAGTATGCAAGCCTGTAGCAAAGCTCTCCCTGCAAAGACAGCTGAGATCACACCCCAACCCACTCTGTTCTGCTCAGCTGTGAGCTGCCTGCTGAGCTCTCAATGCTGCTGACCTCAGCCTGTGCCCGATCTAAAACCGTCCTGCCTTCGAGCAAAAACAGACCTTTCCTGGAGAATATCAAAGATGTCTTCTCTTGGTAACTATTTGCGTTTTTTTTTTTTTTTTTTCCAGTCAGGCATTAATTCAGAGGCTTGTAATGAGATGGATTCTGAGAGAAAATGCAGAGCTTACACAGCTGTGTGCCTCCTCATTGACATCTTGGCCGGAAGTCCCAAAAAGTGATAGATATGTTTTTGTTACAAACTATCAATAAACCTTGATTTGGAAGTCAGTCACTAAAATTACATGTTTATGGAATTACATGAAAATTTTGATCTTAATCCATGATACTCTGATTTGTGCTTGTAGAGATAACAGCCTTGCCTGATTTACTCTTTATTATCAATGGAATGAAACAGTTGTATAATGGATCATTTAAAAATAATTTTATATTGTTCAATTGTTTGTTGTGTCTGACTCTTTGTGACCCCATTTGGAGTTTTCATGGCAAAAATACTGTTTTGCCATTTCCTTCTTCCCCTTGTTTTATAGATGAAGAAACTGAGACAAACAGAATAAAATGATTTGTCCAGAGTCACAAACCTAGTAGAATTTGATATAGAATTTGAACTCAGACCTTCCTGACTCAAATAGGACTGGGATGGAAAATACACAAAATGGCATTCAATAGCCAAAATAGCTTTAAAAAAATAAAACTGATTTCTTAAAACATGACAAAAAATTAGTGATATTGATTATCTATTCAATATACATACCAATTCTCTCTCACACTCTCGCTCTTTCTCTCTCTCTTGCATACACATGCACACATGCACATACATAGAGTAATATGTATCCCCAACTCATTGATTAACATTGTTCATCTTCTATCTATATAGCCAGTGTTGCCCTTCAGACTGAAGTTAAGACTGAAGAAAAATATGGCTTATATATCAATATAGCTATGACTCTGGGTGACACATTAAATTGTTAGGAATACAATTATTTAACTATTTCCCTATATCATACTGCTAGACTGGAAGGTGAGGACAACTTGAACTTATTGTTCCCTTAAAAGATGCCTTGCACATCCATTACATATCCTTCTTTCTTTAATCGCCCAGCAACGTACAGTATGACCCAGGAAAGAGAAGCAGGATTTCCATGATCCTTTGGTATCATGGTATTTCATAGCATTCCTGGAGCTATAAGCTATATCATATCCTATGATGGTTGTCTAGCAACTCTTTTTTCATTGAACCAGCATTTTCCTATATTTCTGTTCCCCCTTGTTTCTGGCTATGTAATTTTCAATCAGTCTCAACTTTGATAGTCAAAATATGGTAACCTCTTAGAAGCATTGGTAGGAGACCTAGAAAGTCTGCTAATTCTCATTGACCAAAAAGACAGTCAATTTTATTGGCCAAAGCAAGGAAATGGCAATAATTCTTTGTTTTTTATATGATCCATTAATAATATAAAGTAGAACTCATGTGCTATCTGCTATTAAAACTTGCTTGACCTTATTCTGCTACCTCTTTGGAATTATATTGTCTGTCTGTCTGTCTCTCTAGTATACACATGTATACATGAATATACACATGCATATATGTTCGTATTTGCAATATACAATATACATGTGAATATACACATGTTTGTGCATGAATGAAAATGTGATATGCATACAGGCATATATGTATACAGATGAACACAAATCTATATACACATTTCATATATGCACACTTATACATGCATACATATGCGTGTGTATAACCATATATAAGTGGTTTTATATTTGTATATGTATACACATGGATATTTATTATATATATGTAAATATGCATTATATGCACTTACATGTACAACATATATACACATGTATATGTACATAGAAAAAAAGGGTGGGGAATGTATGCAGATATAGATATGGGCATTGTTCCCTTTTACCTATTCCAGAATGTAAAGTCCTTTAGGGAAAGAACTATTTGATCTTTTCTTTGTATCATCCATAACTAGAGCATTTCTTGGACCAAAGTAGCTTCTTATTAACTGTTTTTGGTTGATTGGTTCTGCTATGCAAATAATATAAAAGTGTGATATGTCAAAGAGAGTGATGCTATAGGAATCAAATGATCTGAGTTTGTCTTCTCTCTATCACTTACTAGTTTCAAGATATTCAACAAATTATGCAGTCAGTCTTTAGGAAATTCAGTGAACCCATTTTAAAAATGTGAAACATGCACTAGAACCTTAGCTGATTTGTAAGATCCCTTTCTGCTCCAACTGCCCCTGGGTAAGAGTGGAGCACAGTCCAGTGGTGGCTGTGCTAGTATAGACTCAACCCCAGAAAAACCAGTAGCAGGTTTAGGGAGCCATTGAAGGGAACCTAGTGGCCATAGATGCTTCCAGAGCTCTCACCCCACAGCCCATAAGTAGCGGTGGAGTTGGGGTCTAACAACTGGTCAAAAGGAGATTATAGGGTTCTCTTTGCTAAAACTGAGATAAAACTCAGTTGCTTTACTTATACTCAGCTCTGGGTTGTAATATTGGATGGCAAAATCAGAGCAAGGAGGAGCACTAGCACAACAGAGCATATGGTCCACAGTGGAACAGGGATCCTCATCAGAGTTTCAAATATAAAAGAGTGCTTGTGGTCACTCACAGACCAGAGAACAGGTTTGGAGAATAACGAATATACTTTTTTTTAGATCATACAACTTTGGAAGAACTGAAAACTTGAAGGTTTTTAGAAGCATCTCTAAAAATAGCTCTGAAGCTTGAGACAGTATGCTGTATACTTTGGAGGAGAGCTCTACTTTAATAAATAGTTAAATTTAAAAAAATTGACTGGGAAAAAATGATCAAATAACAGAAAAATTTTGACCATAGAAAGTTACTATGGTGACGAGAGATCAAAACACATGCTCAGAAAACAAAAAATTCAAAGCTCTTACATTGAAAACCTGCAAGAAAGATATGAATTGGTCTCAGGCCATGCAAGATCTCAAAAATGATTTTGAAACTCAAGTAAGAAGGATAAGGACAAAATTGGGAAGAAAAATGAGAATAATATGAAAAAAAGAATCAACTTCTTGGTAAAGGGGACCCCACAAAATTGAAGAAAGTAACGCATAAAAAATAGATTAGGCCAAATAATAAATGAGGTACAAAAAGTCAAGGAGGATTCTGGGAAGAAGGTGGAAAAAGTTGGCACATTGCGAGATCTCCCAATTTCCCCCACAAACAGAACAAATTCGCTCCTCAGGGCAATCATAGACTGGTGAAAAATCAAGTCTTGGTGCAGAACAGGGGTCTTTTTGATATAGCTGAAGAACATCTGAAAAAGACTCCAGTCTGGGGGTTAATCTGTATGAAGTGCAAACACTTCTGGGTTAGCTTCTCAGAAAAATCAAGGTGGTAGTGGGGAGCTTGGATTTGCAAGAGTGACTGGAGCCTCAAGTAGAACAACAGTGACTTTAATCTCCTAGACTATTTGTGGAATCCTGGTCTGATTCCAGGAAGACTGAGGGAACCTGGGCTGATTGGTAATACCAGTACGAAGTCTGAACTAGCTCCCTAGAGGCCTCAAGGTCAGCCAGAGTCAGGATAAGCAAAAGTCTTTGGTCTTTAAGGAGAAGAGTGAAGGAGATGGACAAAACTTCCAGGAGTTTTGTCAAGGATCCCTCCTTGATTCTAGAGTCCAAAATCTCCACACTTTTCTCCTCCTCATCCTGAGGCCAAGTGAAGTTCTCTCATCTCCCACTCCACCCCCTAATCCTTACCTACAATTCTCTTAACCCCAAGTATTGAGCCAGCATTAACTAAGAGAAGAGAAATTCCAAACATATGCTAATAGAGTTATTGTCCAATAGGTTATTAGCTTTAAGTGCTAGGTTGTCTGATTCAAGCACACCTTTTAAGAATTTTAGCCCTCTAAGAAATGACCAACAAGAGAGACTTACACGAACTGATGCTGAGTGAAACGGGCAGGGCTAGGAGATCATTATATACTTCAACAACAATACTATATGATGACCGATTCTGAGGGACCTGATCATCCTCAGCAATGAGATGAACCAAATCATTTCCAATGGAGCAGTAATGAACTGAACCAGCTACGCCCAGTGAAAGAACTCTGGGAGATGACTAAAAACCATTACATTGAATTCCCAATCCCTATATTTTTGCCCACCTGCATTTTTGATTTCCTTCACAGGCTAATTGTACAATATTTCAGAGTCCAATTCTTTTTGTACATCAAAATAACAATTTGGTCATGTATACTTATTATGTATCTAATTTATATTTTAATATATTTAACATCTACTGGTCATCCTGCCATCTGGGGGAGGAGGTGGGGGGAAGGAGGGAAAAAATTGGAACAAGAGGTTTGGCAATTGTCAATGCTGTAAAGTTACCCATACATATAGCCTGTAAATAAAAGGCTATTAAAATAAAATAAAATAAAATAAAGAGTTTTAGCCCTCTACATATCAGGTCCAGCTGTGTTGCTGAGACAGAGTCCTGAATGAGAAAGAATCAGCAACTGTTGAGTGCAGAGTCAGTGGGTCAGGAATGCTGCTGGCTGTGAGTACTTGCAGGAGGGTAGAGCTTTTGGTTTGGGCTTCCTTGGTTCTCCCTAGAGGAGAGAGCTAAAAAAGAAGTTAGAGGCACCATTCCTCCACTCCACAATTAGAGGTGCTTACATTAATATCTCTTATAAAAAATGAATCAGCAAAAAAGAAAGAAACCTGCCATTGAAATATGGTACAGAGAAGACAGGGGTTCATCTTCATAGGAGGACATTTTAGAGAGGATACTTTACTTAAAAAAAAATACTCTATCCCAAAGAGTAACATGAAATGGCTCCCTGTCCAGAGAGAATTTATAGAAGAACTCAAAAAAGAATTTAAAAATCAAATGAGAAACATTAAGGAAAAACTAAAAATATATAAAAACCATCTAAGAAAAACAAGAATATTATAAAAAAAAGTAACCAACTAGAAAAGGAGATACAGAGTCTCAAAGATTAAAAAATAATTCTTTGACGATTAGATTGGACAAGGGGAAGCCAGTGAAGCTATGAGAGAAAAAGAAATAATAAAACAATTATACAGAATGAGAAAAATAGAAAAGAATATAAAACATTTTATAAGAGAAATGATGGATCTGGAGAACAATCAAGAAGAGAAAATATAATAATTGAACTGCCAGAAAGCTGTGACCAATAAGAGAATCTTGACAAAATAATGAAGGAAATAATCCAAGAAAATTGTTCTACAGTAATAAAACATGAGGGGAATGTAGAAATAGAAAAAAAATAATCCACTGACCACAACCTCAAAGAGATCCTTTGTGGAAAACACACAGATATAGTATTGCTAAATTTTAAAACCTCCAGATCAAAGAGAAAATTTTGCAAGAAACAAGAAAAAAATTCAAATACACTGGAGCTACAATTAGAAATGTACATTGACTTATAAGTAAGCTACAATTAAAAACAAAACAGCAGGACATGGAATCATATCTACTGAAAATCAAAAGAACAAGGCCTATGGCCAAAAACATCATATATATCAAAATTATCTAAAATTTTGAATAAGAAAAAATGGACATTCAGCAAACTTGCAGATTTTCAGGACTTTCAAACAAACCCAACCTTAACAGAAAATTTAACATATAAGAGCCAATATCAAATAATTTTTAAGGAGCTTGATAAGGACAAACTGTTTAAACATGGACAAATTGTTTATGGTTCTTTTTTTACATGGGAAATGTATACTATATGCTTAAGATTCACATCAACAATAATGTAGCTCAAAAGAAATATTGGCAGAGTTAAGATAAAAATAGTAATCATGTTATACAAATGAGGTGCAGAAAAAGAATAGACATAGAGGCACTAGAGTTGGGGGGAGAGTTCGTAGTTTTAAAAACCTACTCACATCTGGAATGAGTTTAATAGGCAATGCTATATATACACACATATACATATACACATATGTGCGTGTGTGTGTGTGTACACAATAAAGAGAATAGCATCCTCTAAAATCTATAAAGAAATAAAGGGAAAGGTGTGGGAGGATGGGGAAGTGATAGTAACATAAATTATGAAACAGGATTTAATTAATGAATGAATCAGCAGGGAAAGACATATCTGTGCATGTAGAGGGTATGTATGTATGTATATATGTATATATCTACATATGTATACATAAACATATCTTAACTATAGCTTGCTTGGAGTGGTGAGTAAGGGAATGAAAGGGGGAAAAAAGAACAAAATAAATGAAGTGTGCAGCAGAGAACCAAAGAACAATTCATAAGGAAGTGAAAGAAGAAAATGGACATTCATGAATTTAATTTCTTCTACTAACATGTATATTTTTTTGATGTAATAATTTGTTGTTATATATTTTGAATCCTCTGATATTCTGCTTGGTACATGGCAATGTTCTCTTTTCTTTTCTTTTGTTTTGCATTTTTTTCTTCATTTTTTTCCAAATAAAAAAATAATAAAATGAGTTTTTTTTAAAAAAGAGGTACAAAAAGCCAATGAGGAGAAGAATATCTTGAAAAGAAGAATGGCTAAGTGGAAAAGAAAGGCACATAATTCAATGAAGGAAATAAATCAAAACAAAACAACTCCTTACAAAGGAGAATTGGACAATTGTAGAAAGGAAGTACAAAAGCCCATTCAACAAAAAAATTCTCTAAACATTAGAACTGAAGAAATGTAAATTAATGACTCACATCAAAAATAATAAAAATAAAACTAAAAGAATGAAAAAAAAAAAAGAAGACAATGTGAAATATCCCACTGAGAAGGAAAAAAAATGTCCTGGAAAATATATCTGGGAGAGATAATTTAAAAATATTGGACTTTCTAAAAAATATGACAAAACAAACAAACAAAACTAGATATCATCTTTTTAAGAAATCTTGAATGAAAACTTACCTGATATTCTGGAACCAGAAGGCAAAATAGAAATTAAAATAATTTACCAATCCCCTCCTGAAAGACATTCCAGGAATACTGCAGCCAAATTCTAGAACTCCGAGGCCAAGGAAAAATATTGTAAGCAGCCAGAAGGAAACAACTCAAGTATTGTAAATCTAGAGCCAGGATACTCCAAGATTTAGCGACTTGTACACTAAAGGATCAGAGGGTTTGGAAAAGGATGTTTCAGAGGACAAAGGAGCTAGGATTACAAACAAGAATTACTCAGCAAAACTGAATATTATACTTTGGGGAGAAATGGATATCTAATAAAATAAAGGATTTTCAACCATTCTTGATAAAATGACTAGAACTGAATATAAAGTTTGACTTTTAAATACAAAACTCTAGAGAAGCATTCAAATATGTAAAGGAGAGGAAAAATCATAAGCAACTTAATAAGGTTAAGCTGTTTACATATTACATGAGAAGATGATATTTCTAACTTATAAGAATTTTATCATTAGGACAAAGCTGTTTGAATGTGAAGGAATTATATCTTTAAAAAAGTAAAGAGAGAGGTATAGAAGAAAGGACCATGAAGAAGTAGAATGGGATAAATTATCAGACATAAAAGAGATCAACAAAAAGTTTTTGCAGTTCATGGACAGAAAGAGAAGCAAAGGAAAAGTGCATCAACCTCATCTGAATTTGCTCAAAGATGGAATAACATACAGACTCAGCTTGGCATAGAAATCTATTTTACTCTACAGGACAGAAGAAAGGGGAGGGGACAAGAGATAGGAAGTAATAGAAGAGAGGACATATTGGGGAAGGAGGAAGTTGAAAGTAAAACATGTTTGAGATGGGCAGGACAAAAAGAGAGAATAGAATAAACAGGGTAGGGGGGATGACTATAGTTAACAAGAGTAATTGTTAAGAAAAAAAAAAAAGCTGAAGGATGTTTCTCTGATAAAGGCCTCATTTTTCAATCATATAAAGAACTGAGTAAAACTTATAAAAGAGCCATTCCCCAATTGATAAATGATCAAAAGAAATGAACAGTTGGGAGGCAGAGGCAAGATGGTGGAGTAGACAAATAAACTTACCTAACCTCTTCTCAAACTGTTCAAAATTCCTTTAAATAATGACTCTAAACAAATTTCAGAGCATCAGAACACCCAAAAAGATGGAGTAGAATATTTTCCAGTGGAAGGCAACTTAGAAGCTCAGCAGAAAAGGTTTATGGAACCAGAGTGGGAATCCAGCATACATTCCCAGGGTAGATTGCACCATTACAAATCTGTCTCCAGCCCCAGCCTTGGCCAGGACCTGACCCAGCATCTGGTGGCTTCCACACCTCTCAGCCCAGAGACACCAAAGAGGACCTGGAAGGTCAGCAAAAAATGTCTGTGTAACCACAATGGGAGTTCATTGCAAAAATTACAGCAGAAACCCACTCTGGCCCCAGCTCTGGCTTGAACCCCAGTTTCAGTGAAGCAAGACCTCTAAATCAGCAGCAGTGCTGGAGGCTTCTTGACCTCTTAGCCCAGGGACATCAGGGAGACCTGAGGAGTCACTTGAAAAGGTCTGTGGCACAGGATGGCAGTCTGGTGTCCCAGTTAGCAACCTGGCCTTCACACCACTATCTTATAGCTACAGTGAAGTAGGACATATCTAATAACTCCAGGGCAGAAAAGAGTGCTTGTGGTCTGATTTCTAGAAGGATTTCTGAAAACAGATGCACAAAAGCCCAAAGCTAACTTGGGACAGTGTATCGTCCACCCTGGAAACAGAGCCCTATTTTAACAAAGTATTAAAAGAAGAGTGATAGGCTAGGAAAATAAGCAAAATAAATATAAATAAAGATAAAATTTCTAACCATTGAAAGTTATTATGGTAACAAAGAAAACCAAAACACCAGAAGATGATAACAAAGTCAAAACTCTTACATCCAAAGTCTAAAAGAAAATTAAGAATTGTACTCAGGCCATGGAAGAGCTCAAAAGAAACTTTTAAAATCAAGTAAAAGGGCTAAAGGAAAAAATCAGGAAAAGAATTGAGAGAGATATGAAAGGAAATACAGTAAAGCTAAATAGAAGAAGAATGCTTTAAAAAGTAAATTGGCCATTTGGGAAAGGAGGTCCAAAAGCTCACTAAGCAAAATAATTCTTTAAAAAATAGAATTGATCAAATGGAAGCTAGTAATTTTATGAGAAATCAAGATACAGTAAAGCAAAATGAAAAAATACACTTTTTTCCTGTTTTTTTTTTTCTTTTTATCTTATTGGAAAAGCAAATGACCAGGAAAATAGATCCAGGAGAGATAATTTAAAAATTATTGTTCTACCTGAAGGTCATGTTCAAAAAAAACAGCCTGGCCATCATCTTTCAAGAGATTTTTCAAGGAAAACTTTCTTGATATTCTAGAACCTGAGGGTAAAATAGAAATTTAAAGAACCCACTGATCACCTCCTAAAAGAGATCTCAAAATGAAAATTCCCAGGACTGTTATAGCCAAATTTCAGAACTCCCAGTCAAGGAGAAAATATTGCAAGCACCCAGAAAGAAACAAGTGAAGTAGAGTGCAGCCATAGTCAGGTTAATACAACCAAGAATCACCTACCCAGAAAAACTGAGTGTATTCCTTCAGAGGAAAAGGTGGTCATTCAATAAAATAGAGAATTTTCAAGCATTCATGAGGAAAAGAACAGAGCTGAAAGGAAAATCTGATTTTCAAATACAGGACTCTGAAGAAGCATAATGAGGTAATTAGAAAAGTGATATCATAAGGGACTTAACACAATTTATCAGTTTACATTTCTACATGAAAGGATAATACTTGTAATTCATTAAAACTTTCTTATTATTATGGCAGTTAGAAGAAGTATATATAGACAAAGGACACAAGTATGAGTTGAATATGAAGGAATAATATCTTTTTTTTTTTAATGATGAAATTAAGGGGTGAGAGAAGAATGTTCTGTGAGAAAGGGAAAGGGAGAATTGGAATGATGTAAATTATCTGCCAATAAATGAGACAAATAAAAAGCTTTTAAAATGGAGGGGAAGAGAGGGAGGAAAGGGTAGAGGAGTGAACTGTATTTCATCAGAATTGGATCAAATAAAGAAATAACATGCATACTGAAAAGAGGTATAGAAATCTATTTACCCTGCAGGAAAATAGGGAGGGGAAATGCAATATGGGAAAGGGGAGAGGGTGATAAAAAGAGGGCATAGTAAGGTTGGGAGTTGCCAATAGCAAAACACTTCTGAGGAAGGACAGGGTGAAAGGAGAGAAAGAGAATAAATGGGGATAAATACAATTGGCAATAGTAATTGTAAAAAAAAAAAAATTGAAGCACGTTTCTCTGATAAGGCCTTATTTCTCAACCATAGAGAGAATTAAGTCAAATTTATTTAAAAAAAAAAAAAAAAAAAAAAGAGCCATGCCCCAGATGATAAATGATCAAAAGATAGGCTCTGTGTCCAAAGAACTGCAAATTCATGCATATACTTTGACATAACAATATCATTACTAGGCATTAATATCAAAAGATATTCATAAAAAAACCCAGAAAAAGTGATCTAGATATAGAAAAAACAATATTCATAGTAGCTCTTCTCAGAACAAAACAAAACTAGAAATTGAGGGAATACCCATGAACTGGGGAATGGATCAATAAACTGTAGTATATATTTGTGATGGAATATTATTATTCTCTGGTAATTGATGTGCAGAATGCTCATAGGAAAAACAAACAAACACACCTGGAAATTGCTTCATGAACAAAGTGAAATATACTGTATAGAAAGTAATAGCAATGTTCTGGGTTCTTTGTTATTCTAAACAGAATAATCATCCACAACTGCTCTGAAGGACTTGTGATGAAAAATCTTATTCATACCCAGAGAAAGAACTGATTTTGTCTGAATATAGATTAAATTATTCTCTAAAAAACAAACAAACAAAAAACTATTCTTCTAGTTCATAAGTGAAAAAGTTGAATCTCAGAGAAAGGAAGGAAGTATATGCCAAGCACCATTTAAGTACTTTATAAATATGATTTTATTTGATCATTTATTATGCTTTTACAATACCCATTTTGAAGTTGAGGAAACTAAATCAGAGGTTGGATGATTTGCTCATGGATGCACATTTAGAAAATGTGAAAAATTTCAAAGTCATGTTTGGCTGAATTTCAAGTCTGGCAGTTTTTATTGTGCCATCATTCTACATTTGATTATCTAGGTTTGAATCCCATCTCTTTCACCATTACTGTCTTTGAGGCTGATTTCTTCTACTGAAAAAGGAGAATAATAACCATTGTACTGACTATCTAATTCCACTGTTTTGAAAATGAGAAAGTAGATATGAAAAGTTCTTTTTTTTTTAAATTCAGAGTGATATACCTGTTATGTTGTGCATTGTCATATATTTATTTAAACTCACATAAGAACAAAGTATAGTGATGCTGAGAACTTGGTCATTTTTCATGAGTTGTGATATTTGGTTTTAATGTCCTATCAGAGAAATTACTTGGAATCTGAAGAACTGAGTTTTGTTCTTCAGTCAAAATTAAATATTTATATAATCTTGAGTGAGTAGTTTTTGATTTTAGATCTGAGTTTCCCTGGATTTAAAATAAAATAGTTGGATTAACTGAAAAAAAAGAAAATGAGCAGTCTTCAGATGATCTATAGCCACATGAAAATTAATTCTATAAATCACTATTGATTGGAGAAATGCAAATTTAAAACTTTTCTGAGGTACTACTGCATACTGATTAGATTGGCTAATAAGACAGAAAAGAAGAATGACAAATGTTGGAAAGGATGTGGAAAAAGGGAAACATTCATGCATTATTGGTGGAGTTTTGAACAGATTTCAATCATTTTGTTTAGCAGTTTGGAACTATGTCCAGACACCTGTAATGCCTCTATTAGGTGTGTATCTCCAAAGAACTAAAAACAATAAAAGGAAAATATACACACACACATACACACACACACACACACACACACACACATTTATAGCAGCTTTTTCTGATGGCAAAGAATTGGAAATTGAGGGGATGCACATGCATTGGAGAGTGGCCAAACAAATTGAGGTGTATGATTATAATGAAATACTCTTTTGATATAAGAGATGATAAATAAGCAGGATGCTCTCAGAAAAACCTTGAGAACTTACATGAACTGATGCAAAGTAAAATATACTTTGTACAAAGTATTAGCAACTTTTTATATGATGAGCTATGTACTCTTTAGCTATTCTCAGCAATACAATTATCTAAAATGTCTCTGAAGGATTTATGATGAAAAAAATCCATCCCCAGAGAAAGAACTGATGGTGGCTGAATACATATTGACACTTGCTTTAAAAATTTAATTTTTCTTGCTTTTTTGTCTGTTTTTTTTTTTTTTTACAATATGACTAATATGGAAATGTTTTGCATGACAATACATATGCAACCTATATCAAATTGTTTACCTTCTCAATGGAATGGAGAAGGAGGAAGGGAAAGAATTTCAGATTCAAGTTTTCAAAAATTGGATGGTAAAATTGTTTTTATATTTAACTGGGAAAAATAAAATAATATATAATTTTTAAAAAACCCTCATATACCTAAAAATTTAACACCTCTCCCTCCCCATAGATAAACATCAATGCACCTGTTAGCCAAATAGATTGCTGTTCTTTTTCTTTGTCCTTTCTTCTCAAAAAGGACCATGACATCAGGAAGGTGATGCAAGACATGCAAATGAATTGGATTTAAGTGCAGTAAGATTGTATAAAGTCACCAGTCTCACTTTTTCCTCCAAAGCCACCTGGGTCCAGGGACAAAATATAATTCAAGATGACTGGAGATGGCCCTAGTCAAATAGATAGAAATCTGACACAATTCTAAAACAAACAGGATAATTAAACTACATTTAAATTAACCTGCAAGTTACAATTCCCCTCTGGGAAATAATTAATTACTGAACTCTGAAAGAAAGGATTTTTGGGACATATTCTGGAATGATAGAAAGCTAAAGGACATATTAACAGATAATGTAGCAAATGGTTTCCCTCCCCTTTCAGATTCAGTTTCCAGTGGAAAATTAATTTTTTTTCTTTTTTTAATGTATTCAGGATAGCAAACTTAGGCACTATGCCATTTGGCCCACTAATGTTCACCTTGCCACCTGATAATATGCCATTGAGAGTCATTTTTCTAGATCTTGAATCCTTTAAATTGTCTAATAAAAATGTAAATTGCTATGTGAAAAATAAAACCACAAACTTTATCAATATCAGCTAAACCAAGACTCTTTATAGTACGAAAAATGAAAATGGTAAGCACCAAAATGGTAGAAAATGGAGGAGAGTGGACATCTTCAACATACTTTTCCTATTTCATTATTGCCTTCATATATCTCTCATTGGGTCATTGCAAAGATAAAATAAGATAACATAAGTTGCTTTACACACTTTAAAATATGAAATATATTAGCAATTCTAGGGATGATTGGAGCATTATTCATTTTGCTTGATGATGTAGTAGTGGTGGTGGTGGTGGTAGTGGTAGTAGTAGTAGGAGTAGCAGCAGCAGCAGAGATACTAGTAGCAGTAGTAATAGTTATAATAGTGGTGATAATAGCAGTAGTAAAAGCAGCAGTAATAGGAGTAATTGTAGTGGTTATAGTAGTGGTGGTGATAGTAGCAGCAGTACTAACATCATATCTGAGTATTTGACTTGAAATAACTTGTCAATTTTATTTCATTTTTAAGCCTCTCTGTGAAAACTCAGAGATTGTCTCTATCACATAATGTATCACTCAGGAAGCCTACTACCTACCTTCCAGATGAAAATGGAAACCATGAGTTTGATTTCACCCTTTCTATCTCTTCTCCACACCAGCTGAAATATTTACTGCTTTCTTTGGGAATCATTCCCTCTTTACATTTGTGAGGAAATGTCCCAATGATCTCTATTCCCTTTGGCATTTGTTCATCTTGTTTGGGGAACTGACATGGAAAGCATTCTTTGAAATTGTCTGCAGGATTTTGTATTTAAACAGATCATTCATGTTCTCTCAATTCATAGGCTGCAAATATCGAAGGTATAACATAGCATGCAGCTGACGCAAATGAATCTCATATTTGCTGAAGAGAAGTTGGCAGCCCCTGATGTCTTATGCCTTACCATTTTTGTGGTAAACATTCTCCAGAACTCTTTTCAAGAGGATGATTCACTCCAAATGTATTTTTAGGAATCTGTTAACTCACATTTAGCTTAGTGTGCTAGGACCCAATGAGAGAGGAGCCTTGAGCAGTCACACGTAAACCATTTTGAAAGCTATAATTGTACTCCATTTTCTTGGTCTGTGGACTGAGTCATCCACTGGTTCAGTAGGATAGGAAAACAGAATAAGGCTGTTGCTACAACAGGGAATTTGATAAGATGCTAAAGGAATCAATGCCAGTAACTGGATTATATTTATCTTTATGGGATTACACCTGCTTGTTCCAAGCGCAACTTGTAATATGCTATGAATTTTGCAGTCACTCCCTGCAGTCTCAGCATTACTTTTCAATGTCAGCAGTGGTTTTAAAAGAAAAAAAATAATGTTTTATGCTAAAATATCTCTTTAAGCAAGATTGACTCTAGATAGTGCCTATCTAATTCTGTAGTTTCTTTCATGGCCATTTGAAAGAAGTGAAATGAAACTCAGCAAAACTTGCTACTTGAAGATGTTTGAATTATAATCAGAGCCCTCTTTTTTCCCACCTCAGAAAAGTTGGAAACCTGCTAAATTAGTATGAAAATGTGTGTATGTACGTGTTTTATTTTAATAGCTCCATATCAATCAGAGCCAGACAGAGAGCATGATTTACTTAATAGAAAACTGGCTTTACAGTCACGGGGGGAAATACATACATACATCCATATATATAGATTTGCTTTAGATACACACTGGCTGTGTGACTCTGAGAATTTCTTAACCTCTCACTGCCACAGGCAATTCTGTATAAGAATGTAAACTGAAGTGACGGTAGAGATCTGCCTTTTTTAGAAAGAGGTCCAATTTATGAGTATTCCCCACATCAATGAAATAACAGATTCAATTTCATGTCCTATATTACACATTCACTGAAAAAATACATTATATATTACCAGTGTTGCATATCAACACATGGACCAATGAGGTGGCACAGTGAATAGAATGTCAGGCCTTGAGTGTGTAGTTTATATCTGGCTTCAGACATTTAATATCTGTGTGAACCTGGGCATGTCGTTTAGTTTGTTTGCCTCAATTGCTTCATCTATAAAATGATCTGGAGAAAGAAATGGCAAATTGCTCTAGCATTTTTTCCAAGGAAACTCCAAATGGGATCACAGAGTCAGACATAGTTGATATGACCAGACAACAACAAAATATCAACCAACAATTAAGACAAAAAATTTATAAAGTTCAGTTTCTTCTATAAATTTGAAGTATCTGATACAAAGAAGTGATCAGACTTATACAGAAGAGATGGACCTTAATTGGACTTTCTCTGAAGCCACTTAAATAGTAACATTAGGGATAATTTGATCAAATTCTGATATTTATGTAGTGTTGCCCTCTGAGAATCTCTATTCTATTGAGTATGGTGTTCTCATTCTTCAAAAATATTGTGGCTCAACCTGACCACCCCCAATATTGCTATCTACATGTGTTAATGGAAATGTTCATCAGGGATCTCCTATAAGTTTAATGACTTCTTTATATCAGATATCTCTACTTTAACAAAAGCATCTATAATTTCTTTTATTTTGTGTATTTTTTTTAATTCAAAAGGATTTCCTTTGCTTCAAGGAGAAGTTTGAAGTCATTAAAAGAACTTAAACTTTTTCCCATCTAAATTTACCTTATTCTATTTTCTAACAAACTGACAGTCTTTGTGTTTTATTATTATTTCCCCTGTGCCAATAAACATAATGTTTACTGGCATGTTAGGAACTTTTCAAGAATCAGACTTATGAGAGAAAGGGGCAAGATTGATACTAGAATGTATATATGTATGGGTAACAATAAGAGACTTCTTTGGAGAAGTGGAATATACCATATCCAAGTGACTGAAGATCATTAGATTATTAGTATTTATTCAGAATCATTCCTTCCTGAGACATCAAAATCTGAGCCATCTACAACTTTGATGAATTTAGCTTTGGTTTCACCTGAATGACTTTGATCTAGTAGAAAAAGTGCAGGCCTACAAGTTAGAAAACAACTTGTGTTGTACTCTGGGCTCTCGTCCTAATTAATGGCACATCTCTAAACATTCTTCAGTAGCATATCGAAGATGATGTGGGGACCAAAAGTCCATTAGTTATTACCCACTTTCTTTTTTTATATTAAACATGTGAAATTCTTCCATACGTATTTCGACAAATATCAGGCTGCACAAGAAAAATCATATCAAAAACAAAAAAAAAAGAGAAAGAAAACAAAATGCAAGCAAACAAAAACAAAAAGAGTGAAAATACTATGCTGTGGTCCACTTTCAGTTCCTACTGTTCTCTCTGTGGGTGCAGATGACTTTCTTCATCACAACACCATTGGAACTGGCCTGAATCATCTCACTGTTGTAAAGAGCTATGTCCATCAGAATTGATCATTGTATAATCTTGTTGTTGCCATATACCCTGATATCTTGGTTCTGCTCATTTCACTTAGCATCAGTTCATCTAAGTTTCTCCAGTCCTCTCTGAAATCATCCTGCTGATCATTTCTTATAAAATAATAATATTCCATAACATTCATATACTATAACTTATTCAGTCATTCTCCAACTGATGAGTATCCACTCAGTTTCCAGTTACTTGCCACTACAAAAAGGGCTGCCATAACATTTTTGCACATGTCCCTTTTCCTCCTTTAAGATCTTTTTGGGAAATAAGACCAGTACAAACACTGATAGCCCTTTGGGCATAGTTTCAAATTGCTTTCCAAAATGATTGGATCACTTCACAACTCTACCAACAATGCATTAGGGTCCCAGTTTTCCCACATTCTTTCCAATATTCATGATTATCAGAGATGTATTTAATGCTACCTCAGGGTTGTCTTAATTTGCATTTCTCTGATCAATAGTGATTTAGAGCACCTTTTCATATGACTAGAAGTGCTTTTAATTTTTTCACCTGAAAATTGTCTTTTCATATCCTTTGACCATTTATCAATTAAAGAAAGACTTGAATTCTTATAAATTTGAGTCAGTTCTCTATATATTTTAGAAATGAGGTGTTTATCAGAATCTTTGAATGGAAAAAATGTTTTTCCAGTTTATTGCTTCCCTTCTAATCTTTTCTACATTAATTTTGTCTGTACAAAAACTTTTTCACTTAATATAATAAACATTACCTATTTTGTATTCAATAATGAATTTCAGATCTTCCTTCTCCACAGATATGAGAACTATTATATGTTCTAATTTGCTTATAATATTACTCTTTATATCTAAATCATGAATGAATTTCAACCTTATCTTGGTATATGGTCTTAGGTATGGGTTACTGCCTAGTTTCTGCCACACTAGTTTTCAGTTTTCCCAGCAGTTTTTGTCAAATAGTGAGTTTAACACATGGTCAGTTTTTTATAGGTTCCATGTACTGCCTAAAAAAAAGTATATTCCTTTCTGTCTCCATTCAATTTTTTCCAAAAGTCTATCATCTCTAACTTTTCTAGGATTCTATTTACCTCTTTAATTTCTTTCTTATTTATTTTGTGGTTTGTTTTATCTTATCCTGAGAGAGCAAGATTGAGATCTCCCACTAGCATGGTTGCACTGTCTTAATTCTTCTTGCAGCTCTCTTAACTTCTCCTCTAGGAATGTGGATTATTATATATATATATATATATATATATATGCATATAAACTATGTTTAGTATTGATATTACTTCATTATCTATGGTACTTTTAAGTAGAATGTAGTTTCCTTCCTTATCTCTTTTTGAATTAGACCTGTTTTTGCTTTTGGTTCATATGAGATTAGGATGGCTATCCCTGCTTTTTTCATGTTACCTCAGCTGAAGCATATTAGTTTCTGCACCAACATTTTACCTTTACTCTAAATGTATCTTCTGCTTTAAATGAATATCTTGTAAAGAACAAATTGTAGAATTCTGGCTTTTAATCCAGTCTGCTATCCACTTCCATTTTATGAAAGAGTTCATTCCATTCACATTCACAGATAAATTTATTAACACTGTATTTCCTTCCATCTTGTTTACCCTCACTTATATTTCACTTATATTTTTCTCTTCCCTTTTCCCTTTTCCCTCCTCCCCAGTATTTTGTTAATGATTACCCTCTCCCTCAAATAGCCCTCCCCTTTTGCAGTCCTTCCTCCTTTCTTATTTTTTCCCCTATTACTTCTGTTCCCCCTTCTATTAGTCTCCCCCTTTCCTTTCTCCCTTCCTCTCCTACTTCCCTATAGGGTGAAACAAGCTTCTCTGTGAAACTAAATGTTTCTGATATTCTCTCTTTGAGCCAAATCTGATAAGATTAAGATTCACACAATGCTCATCCTCCTACCTTCCTTCCTTCAATGGCAATAAGTCTTTTTTGCCTCCTCATAAGATGTAATTTACCCCATTTTAACTACATTTTCCTCTTCTTCCAATAGAATAATCTTTTCTCATATAGTTTCAGTTTTTTAAATCATCACAATCAAATAAAATTATATTATTTTCTCATACAGGGATATAAGCTTTTTAACTTTTAAAAGAGTTATTTTTTCTTTCTTTCTTTCTTTTCTTTTTCTTTTTCTTTTTTTTACATTTTTATGCTTCTCTTGGGTTCTGTGTTTGAACATCAGATTTTGTATTCAGTCCTTGTCTTTTCATCAGAAATAGATGAAATTCACCTGTTTCATTGAATATCCATCATTTTCCCTAAAAAATAATGGTCAAGGACTTGTGGCCAAGATGGTGGAGAGGAGGTACACAGCTGCGTAAGCTCTGCATTTTCTCTCAGAATTCATTTCATGACAAGCCTCTGAATTAATGCTTGACTGAAAAAAAAAAAAAACCCACAAATAATTACCAAGAGAAAACATCCTTGAAATCTGCCAGAAAAGGTCTGTTTCTGCTCAATGGTGGGGACGGTTTTAGATTGGGGGCAGGTTGAGGGCAGGCAGCGGCAGCAAGAGCATGGCAGGCAGCTCACAGCCAAGCAGACCAGAGCAGGGTGGGAGTTGAAATCAGCCTTCTCTGCAGGTAGAGCTTTGCTACAGGATTGGACACTTTGCCCTGGCAGCAAACCAGCAAATGAGAAGAGAAGCTAAAAACACAGGGGGTGAAGAATACAAGCCTGAAAAGCTAGGGGACCTGGCCACCCCTTCCCAACAGTGTCTCAGCACTCTCTCAGAGTCTCAGAGCACAGGCGCAAGCACAGCTATCACTGTCCTGCTAGTGCCTCACTGCTGCCCCCACAGTCTGTAGAGGAAGCTCAGTAACACCACCCAGCCCCAATAAGAAAGCAGATTAACTTTGGGTTTTTTTCTTTTTTTTCTTTGCTGGTTTGTCTTTGATTCTTCTCTGACAAAATGAGCAAAAAATTAAAATGGACCTTAACCATTGACACCTTCTATACAGATTAATAGCAGACTCTAAACCCTGAGGAGACTAAAAACAGACTGTCTCCAGGTGAATCCCCAAAGGAGGATATAATCTGGTCCTCAGCACAGATGAATCTCATAGAAGAAATTTAAAAAGTCTCTCACAAGAGAGCTAGAAGAAAAATGGGAAAAGGAAAGGGAGGCTTGGTAAGAGAGTCTGGAGAAGTCATCCCACTCATTTGAAGACAGAATGGATAAAGAAATCAAATCGTTGAAAAATAGAATTAGTGAACTGGAAACAGAAAGTAGCTCTCTAACAAATAAAATTGGCAAAATGGAAAAAAATTCCATAGAACAAAACATCTCACTTAAAAACTCAATTGGACAATTAGAAAAAAGATATAAAAAAAAGTGAGTGAAGAAAATACTTCATTGAAAATCAGAATTGAACAAATGGAATTCAATGACTCAAGGAGACAACAAGAATCAGTCAAGCAAAACCAAAAAAAATGAAACAATGGAAAAAAATGTCAAATACCTTCTTGGGAAAACAACAGACCTGGAAAATAGACAAGGAGAGAAAATCTGAGAATTATTGGACTCCCAGAAAAATATGATGAAAAAAAGAGCCTGGACACTATTTTCCAGGAAATTATCAAAGAGAACTGTCCAGAAGTCATAGAAACAGAGGGTAAACTAGACATTGAAAGAATTCATTGATCACCAACTGAAAGGGATCCTACAATCAAAACACCAAGAAATATAGTGGCCAAATGCCAGAATTATCAGCAAAGGAAAAAATACTGCAAGCAGCTAGAAAAAACCAATTCAAATATAGAGGAGCCACAATAAGGATTACCAGGATCTAGCAGCGTCCACTTTAAAGGATCGGAGGGCCTGGAATATGGTATTCTGAAAGGCTAAGGAACTCGGTATGCAACCAAAAATAACTTACCCAGCCAGAATGAGCATCTTTTTCCAGGGAAGAAGATGGACATTCAACAAAATAAGTGAATTTCACCTATTTTTGATGAAAAAAGCAGAACTTAACAAAAAAGTTTGATCTACAAATATAGAACTCAAGAGAAACCTAAAAAGGTGAAAAGAAATCTTGGGAACTATATTTCTGCTTTAAAGATATATAAAGAATACATGTATACCTTGTTCTAGAAACTAAAGTGGAAAGGACATTGTACCAGAAAAAGGGTAAAGTGGGGGTACTATATCTCATGAAGAGGCAAAGGAAACCTATTATATCTGAGAGAAAGAATGGAGGGGGACGAATAAATACAGTGGGTATCTTACTGTCATCACAATTGGCTTAAAGAAAAAAATTCTAGACATATTCAATTTATGGTGAAACTTCTCCCACCTTGAAAAGATGAAGGTATCTTCATCATAAAGTAGAGATGAGTAAGAAATCCAGACAGAATTTGAGGGTTGGCACCCTAAATTCTGAAGGGCAGAGAAAATATTGATATGATGAATACTAGCAAATTAGAGGTGGAATAGACCTAAAAGATAAACTCATTATTTTACAGATGAGTCAATTGAGGTAAAGTGATTAACTGAGGTCACACATGAAATAGCATAGAACCGAACACTCTCAAAAAGTTCAGGCATCTTTTTTTATAAATATCTCTGTCAATAGAATTAAAATGACAACTCAAAATATTTATTTTTAAGTGTGCAATTTGAATGTTTCCTTAATGCTTTACATCATTGTACTTTGACATTTTCATTAATTTAACAATCTATTAATATTTCCTATTAATAAAATTATTTAAAAAATAAAAAAAAAAAAAAGAAACTTCTCCCACCTCATTGAAAAGTGAGAAGGGAAAAGTGAAAAGGGAAGGAATAAGCTAAGTAGAAGGGAATACAGAAACTGTGAGGAAAAGAAGATAGGGGGAGGAACTCTAAGGCAGGGGGGTTGGGATACTAAAAAGGAAGGGCTGTAAGAAGCAAGTGGTGCTCATAAGTTTAATCCTGGGAAGGGGGGAAAGGGAGAAAGAAGGGAGGAAAGCATAATCAGGGGTTAACAAGATGGCAAGTAATACAGAACTGGTAATTTTAACCATAAATGTGAATGGGGTAAGGAAGAGGAAGCAGTTATCAGAATGAATTAAAAGCCAGAATCCTACAATATGTTGTTTACAGGAAAAATACCTGAAGCAGGGAAATACATACAGAGTAAAGGTAAAAGATTGGAGCAGAATCTACTATGCTTCAAGTGAAGTCAAAAAAGCAGGGCTAGCCTCCTGATCTCAGATCAAGCAAAAGCAAAAATTGATTTAATTAAAAGAGATAAGGAAGGGCACTATATCTTGCTAAAGGATAGCATAGATAATGAAGCTATATCAAAAATAAACATATATGCACCAAGTAGTATAGCATCTAAATTCTTAAAAGAGAAGTTAAGAGAGCTGCAAGAAGAAATAGACAGCAAAAATATAATAGTGG
Source organism: Sarcophilus harrisii (assembly GCF_902635505.1). Classification (NCBI taxonomy): domain Eukaryota; kingdom Metazoa; phylum Chordata; class Mammalia; order Dasyuromorphia; family Dasyuridae; genus Sarcophilus; species Sarcophilus harrisii. The sequence goes on from NC_045430.1 coordinate 217,383,347, forward strand.
GAGATCTCAACCTTGCACTGTCAGAATTAGGGAAATCAAACCACAAAATAAATAAGAAAGAAGTCCAAGAGGTAAATAGAATATTTAGAAAAGTTAGATATGATAGATCTCTGGAGAAAACTAAATGGAGACAGAAAGTAGTACAGTTTCTTCTCAGCAGTTCATGGAACCTATACAAAAATAGACCATATATTAGGACATAAAAACCTCAAACTCAAATGCAGTAAGGCAGAAATAGTAAATGCAGTCTTTTCAGACCACAATGCAATGAAAATTACATTCTACAAAAAGCCAGGGGAAAACAGACCAAAAAATAATTGGAAACTAAATAATCTCATATTAAAGAATGATTGGATGAAACAGCAAACCATAGACATAATTAATAATTTCACCTAAGAAAATGACAATAATGAGACATAATACCAAAATGTGTGGGATGCAGCCAAAGCGGTAATAAGGGGAAATTTCATATCTTTAGAGGCCTACTTGTATAAAATAGAGAAAGAGAAGGTCAATGAATTGGACTTGCAACTAAAAATGCTAGAAAAGAAACAAATTTAAATAAAAAACCCAGTCAAACACTAAACTTGAAATTCTAAAAATAAAAGTAGAGATCAATAAAACTGAAAATAAAAAAAAAAAACTATTGAATTAATTAATCAAACTAAGAGTTTGTTCTATGAAAAAAAAAAACAAACAATAAAATAGACAAACCCTTAGTAAATCTGATTAAAAAAAGGAAAGAGGAAAATCAATTTGTTAGTCTTAAAAATGAAAAGGAATAACTTGCCACTAATGAAAAAAAAATTAGAGCAATAATTAGGAGTTAATTTGCCCAACTTAATGCCAATAAATTCGACAACTTAAATGAAATGGAAGAATACCTTCAAAAAATATAGCTTTCCCAGATTAACAGAAAAAGAAGTAGTAACAGTAGTAACAGAAGTAAATAGACTAAACAGTCCCATTTTAGAAAAAAGAAATAGAACAAGCTATTAACCAACTCCCTAAGGAAAAATCCCCAGGACCAGATGGATTTACATGTGAATTCTACCAAACATTTAAAGAACAATTAACTCCAATGCTGTATAAACTATTTGAAAATATAGGGATTGAAGGAGTCCTACCTCCCCAGGATATTACACTATGACTAAGTAGGATTTATACCAGGAATGCAGGGCTGGTTCAATATTAGGAAAACAATTAGCATAATTGACTATATTCAATAACCAAACTAACAAAAACCATATGATTATCTCAATAGATGCAGAAAAAGCATTTGATAAAATCCAACATCCATTCCTAATAAAAACACTTGAGAGTATAGGAATAAATGGACTTTTCCTTAAAATAGTCAGGAGCATATATTTAAAACCATCAGTAAGCATCATATGCAATGGGGAAAAACCTTTCCAAGTAAGATCTGGAGTAAAGCAAGGTTTCCCACTATAGCCATTATTACTCAATATTGTATTTGAAACGCTAGCCTCAGCAATAAGAGTTGAGAAAGAGATTAAAGATTCCTTTAGAGTAGGCAATGAGGAAACCAAACTATCACTCTTTGCAGATGATATGATGGTATATTTAGAGAATCCCAGAGATTCTACTAAAAAGCTATTAGAAATAATTCATAACTTTAGCAAAGTTGCAGGATACAAAATAAATCCCCATAAATCCTCATCATTTTTATACATCACTAACAAAATCCAACAGCAAGAGATACGAAGAGAAATTCTATTCAAAATAACTGCCAACAGCATAAAATATTTGGGAATCTATCTATCAAAAGAAAGTCAGGAATTATATGAGCAAAATTACAAAAAAAACTTTTCACACAAATAAAGTCAGATTTAAACAATTGGAAAAAAATATTAAGTGCTCTTGGATAGGCCGAGTGAATATAATAAAGATGACAATACTCCCTAAAGTAATCTATTTAGTGCTATACCGATCAGACTTCCAAGAAAATATTTTAATGATCTAGAAAAAATAACAACAAAATTCATATGGAAGAAGAAAAGATCGAGAATCTCAAAGAAATTAATAAAAAAAAAAGTTAAATGAAGGTGGCATAGCTGTACCTGATCTAAAACTATATTATAAAGCAGCATAAATATTATATTATAAAATAGCGCCTAATGTATTGTGACAGTATTTCTAACTTGCTCTGAAATCAGGAAATATTAGAAATTTCCTGCATTGAATTTTCACTCACCAAATTTTGTTTTGGTGAGATTTCTAGACTTCTTTCTAGTCTTAAAAATTTGGACTAATTTAGAATAAGTTTGGGATAGAGATCTAAACAATGCAATGCTTAATTAAACCAGAGCTATGAACCACTTATTCACAACTAAAAGTGAATTATGTAACATCGATTTTTTTTAATTAGAAATATTTCCTCCTATATAAGGTTTTTCCTAGTAAATCTGTCCTATATATAATATACAATATACATATATGTATACACATACATATATACATACACACATATACACACTATAATTTTATAGTATACTGTACTTAGTAAATATTATATCAGCAGATAGGCATATTTCATGACCTCATTTTGCCTAATTTCTTCAAATTTTTTCCCTCTCTTGTTCCCCCAAACTGAGGTTTTTTCCCCTCTCTCATTCCCCAAAACTGAAGCTTAACAACAATTCTCAAAATAATCAACAAAACACTATCTTAGGTTTTGCTAAAGGTGAAAGCCAATCAATCAAAGAAAAACCAACCAAACAAAAAAAAAAATGAGGAAACTGATGTGTTATTTCATTTGTATCTATAGCATGAGCATGACATACCTTTCTACTAAGTTTCAAGCAACCTGATATACTGTATCAAATGTCAAAATTGAAGTATAGAAAGAGGACAATCCTTTTGTTTATTCATCACAGGTAGACAATGTCTCAAGTGAAGACTATTGTATTTTTAGCTCTGTTAAGCTCTGCCCATAGCCATTCGGCTGACTCAAATGTTTTGGTCAAAATCATGTTTGGATATCCATCCCATGGGAGTCATAAAAATGTTTTCAAGGTCAAGTACATGTTTTTGTGAGTGACCTATCCACAGGCTGAAAATGTTACACTCAAAGTTTTCTGTCTCTGGTTCTGAGTAACAAATTTGCTTCCAAAAGCATTCTGTGTTTTTCCAGAGATATTTTTCCAGTGATGTAGGGTAAGAAACATTCAGTAGAGTTGCTGTTCTAATAGTATGAATCTTGCCTTGAAATGATATATTCCCCACGCTATTCTACCACCCAGAATTGTAATAGAACATTTTATGTCTAATTTAAATGAACAGTGTGCTAGGGGAGAGCATGCAATGCAGTCTTCCCTAGATCTCATAAGCTAGGAGTTGAGTAGTTTATACCTCAGAATCTTGATTCTGCCTCTAAGGTATGGGTGAAATGTCTAAATCTCCCATCCACAGGGAGAATGAAGAGAAGGGGTGACAGCAAATAGAATTGAAAAGAAGAGTATGATCTTAGGAGAGGAAACTGTGGCTGAATAAATAACAAAGGGTTGTGCCAGACCAGATGACTACTGATCGTCCAAATCCATGATTGAAGATATCTTCCACAGTAGAAAACATGCCCCACCTCCCCTACTTTATCATTATCCTGAGGCAAAGCTCTTAATTCCATGGCTGCAGTGACCAATGTACTACTGCCATCTAACCCCCTAGTTACTGCTTATCCTCAGCAATTATAATCCTTTTATCCTTTTCAATTTAGAATCTGTGAAGATTGGATAAAACAGATTTACATTAGCAAATATTTTAACTAAATGAATTATAATTCCCTCATCACTATTAACAAGCTTCAGTGGTCATTTGATGGCTGAACAACAAGAAAGAAATAATACAAAAAAACAACAACAAAAAAAAAAAAAACACCCCAAACTTATATGTATTTCTCAAAATTGAGGAAATGAAAATAAATAAAAGAGAGAACAGATATATAGGTAAATATGGTGTGTTGTAGACAATGACTCAGTCTATGGTATTAGTAGATTTTTTTTTTTTTAAGGTTACTTCATTTGCCTTAAACTTCATCTTTACCAAGTCCTGATTCCAATAAGGTCTATTCTATCTGACACTTAATAATTATCAAAGAACATGTAAAGGAAACTATAGGGAGAATCTTGTGTGACTATAACATTGTTGTGAACACATTGGAGTTAATGGAAGTCCTACCTGACCTTGAAATGTTGAAGCTCTAGTTCCTTCATCTATAAAAGAAAATATTAAATGGTAGAGTGTGTTTCCCTTGCTAGGAAGAAATGATTGAAAATGACTGAAAAATCCAGCCTTTATTTTGTCCTAACCAAAGTTCCAAATGATGGTATTAGAAATTAAAAGGGAAGTATTCCTTTCCTTCAAAAACCTACATTATAATAGTAAAAGTGGTATATTGGATAGAAGCTAGAGAAAAGAATTTTCTGAAAAGTTTAAAAAATGGGGAGTATAACAAGAAAATATCATTTATACACTCTATTTTCTCTAGAGGTAACAGTTATTATGATTTGATTATCAAAGAAATGGTTATTAATAACCATTAATTTGGGGAGATCTAGAGCTTCTCTCTTCTTGTAAAGTTCTGATTTTAAAAAAGTAAAAAGTTCAGCCTCTTATAAAACATTATTGTTGAGATTAAATAACTCTTCTCACTTTTTTTTTTTTTTAATAGCCTTTTATTTACAAGTTATATGTATGGGTAACTTTACAGCATTAACAATTGCCAAACCTCTTGTTCCAATTTTTCACCTCTTACCCCCCACCCCCTCCCCCAGATGGCAGGATGACCAGTAGATGTTAAATATATTAAAATATAAATTAGAAACACTATAAGTATACATGACCAAACCGTTATTTTGCTGTACAAAAAGAATCAGACTCTGAAATATTGTACAATTAGCTTGTGAAGGAAATCAAAAATGCAGGTGGGCAAAAATATAGGGATTGGGAATTCAATGTAATGGTTTTTAGTCATCACCCAGAGTTCTTTCTCTGGGCATAGCTGGTTCAGTTCATTACTGAGCCATTGGAAATGATTTGGTTGATCTCATTGCTGAGGATGGCCAGGTCCATCAGAATTGGTCATCATATAGTATTGTTGTTGAAGTATATAATGATCTCCTGGTCCTGCTCATTTCATTCAGCATCAGTTCGTGTAAGTCTCTCCAGGCCTTTCTGCAATCATCCTATTGGTCATTTCTTACAGAACAATAATATTCCATAATATTCATATACCACAATTTATTCAGCCATTTTCCAACTGATGGGCATCCACTTAGTTTCCAGTTTCTAGCCACTACAAAGAGTGCTGCCACAAACATTCGTGCACATACAGGTCCCTTTCCATTCTTTATGATCTCTTTGGGATATAAGCCCAGTAGTAACACTGCTGGATCAAAGTTATGCACAGTTTGATAACTTTTTGAGCATAGTTCCAAACTGCTCTCCAGAATGGTTGGATTCGTTCACAACTCCACCAACAGTGCATCAATGTCCCACTCACTTGTGTTTTATTCAGGTTTGGGTGGGGATAAATTCTTTTATTAGTTTGCCTAATAGGGGTGGGGAGTGAGGGTAAATGGGAGAAGTGGAGGGGTGGTTTGGGTATAGAGAGATAAATCTCTTTTGTGATGTCACTCTCTGCCTCTCATTTTAATATAGTTCAACTCTGACTATTAATCAATTAGAGTTGATTAATTAGTAGGTGTCACTCCTCTTCCAAAAGAGCATAGAAGCCTTGAGCCATGCCCTTTATGATTGTCTTTGGTCTAGAGTGATGTGCAAATAACCATCCTTTTATGAATAACCTTAATAACATGCTGATCTTATTAATAAAATGATTAAATTACCCACAATCTACATCTCATAACTTTAATTGCCACAATTACATTTCTGGGGGAATGAGATAGACAGAGGAATGGAGAAGAATCCTCTTGTGGGGACTAGACAGAAAATGTCTTGGACAAAGATGAGGTTTCAAGGTCCTATGGAATATAAATTCAGATGTGTGGCTCAGAATGGTGAGGCATCATCATTTAATAGAAAGCTGGAGAGATCTCTGGGAGCAAAGCAAAAGTTTATTGTATGTTCTCCTGAGAATCGGGCATCCCTCCCAATGAGCAAGCAATCAAAGGGAAGAGGCACCTTTTGGGACAGGTTTTACACTTTAAATAGTTCCTAAGGCAAACATTCCTACCACCACTGACCATCATCCTCATTGGCTGAGGGTCTTACATTCTAAACACGGGAACTACCCAAGAAATTGAACTTGGCCAATAAGTGCATAATTGCCCATTTTTGATTGAAGTAGGGAGAAAATGATGTCATGGGAGGATAGCAGGAAGGGGACTTAGTTATGCCCTTGAATCAATGCTCAAGGACTTTAAGGCTTACTCCAACTCTGAAGTAGATGAAGCCTTACTTGATTTTCACAATTCTTTCCAGAGATCTCACCTCATCTCGTTCACAAATGTATAAGCTCCTCCCAGTCATAGTCTCTGGTGGACTCCATCCTTATTTCTACTTTTCAGAATCCTTTATTTTCAAGAGTTATCAAAGTACTTTCTCTTCGATGTAGGCTTCCTCTCTGTTCTCATGTGAAAGTTCCCTTTCCCTTAATAAATATTCACAGAACATTTTGCCTGAACTTGCATTTATGAAATAGTTTTGGATAGTATCCAGAGTATAGAAAAGCCAGGAACATCTGGATTCAAATACCCTTTATCACTTACTAGCTGTATGACCCTAGAAAAGTCAGTTAAACTATTTCATTCTCAGTTTCCTCACTTATAAAATGAGAGAGTTTGATTAGATGTCCTCTAAGATTCTTTCAAAGGGCAACTCTGTGGTGCAGTGGATCAAATATCAAATCTACAGTCAGGAAGATCTAAATTGTTCAAATATAGCCTCAGACATTATGTCACCCTGAACAAGTCAGGTAACCCTTGTTTGCCTTAGTTCCTATCTGTAAAATGAGGCACATTTCATAAAGAAATAACAAACTACTTCTTTCCCAAGAACACTGAACAACTGAACAACAGCAACAGAGTTTTAAAAATCTAAATCTATAACCCTTCATGGGTCAGTATGGCCATTCCATAAGCTTTATGTCCATATTACCCCATAAATCTTCCAAAAGGGATCATTTCAACTGTTGATATGATTTTGTTTTGTTTTGTTTTGTTTGTTTTATTTTGTTTGTTTGTTTGTTTTAGATCCCATGGAGTATGTTAAGAACCACTTAAGTATGAAACCTGGAGAACCTGTAAAGGGTTAAAGGAGACTGCACCATTAAGGGGAGGATTGGTTCTCTTAAAGTCCCCATAGCTGTGAATCATAACACACTTGAAGGAATTGCAAATCAGCCTTTACTGATGCAGATTTTGCTTGTGAATTGGGAATGAAATAAATTGGAAGGAAGAGAGAAGGGGTAAGAGATCAAAGAATGCAGCTGCCTCTCAGTCTTCTTGTATTGTTATCATCCTCTCACATGAAGGGATCTATTCTGTTTGCCAGAAGTAAATTCCCCAGAAGCTACTAGTAGGTGGTTCCCATAATATGAGGATGTGGACTGATCATGGGCTACCTCTCAATCTTAAAATATAATTAGCTCGTTTTTTCCACCAAGATCTCTGCTGGAATCCTTTGTGTTGTATTTCCTTCACATTTTTTTCATTACTGATATAGTATAATCTACTTGGGAACATTCTATGACTCTCCATTTACTTTTGGATGATTTAAAACTTGAATTTCCTATTAGCCTCTCCCTTTTCTTTCCCCCTTCCCTTCCTACCTCCCTATAGGGTGAAACAAGCTTCTCTGTAAACCTAAATGTGTTTGATATTCTCTCTTTGGGCCAAATCTGATGAGAGTAAGATTCACACAATGCTCTTCCCCCTCCCCTCTTTCCCTCAATTACAATTACAATTTTTTGCTTCCTCATGAGATGTAATTTGTCCCATTTTAAGTCCATTTTCCTTTTCTTCCAACAATCACCTTTCTTTTTTTAAAAATAATTACAATAAAATATAATTATACTCACCCTCTCTAAGTATACCCATAACACAGATACTCATCCATCTCAAGAGGTAAACATATCATCTTCCTATATTGAGATATAAAATTTTTAATTTAATTTATTATTATTTTTTATTTTTTATCTTTTTTAATGCTTCTCTTGAGTTCTGTATTTGAAGATCAATTTTTCTATTCAGTTCTGGTCTTTTCAACAGAAATAGATGAAATTCATCTGTTTCTTTGAATTTCCATCATTTTCCCTGAAAAATAATGTTCAAAATAATTGATTCTTAGCCACAATTCAAGTTCCTTTGTCTTTTGGGATCTCAGTTTCCATGCCCTTTGATCCTTTAAAATGGAAGCTTCTAGGTCATGGATAATTCTGGTTATGGCTCCTCAATATTTGAATTGTTTCCTTCTGAGTGCTTGCAATATTTTCTCCTTGATTTGATAATTCTTTTATTTTATTTAGCTAGGATGTTCCTTGTAGTTTTCATTTGGGGGTCTCTTTCAGGAGATGACCAGTGTATTCTTTCAATGATTATTTTACCCTCTGTTTCTTGGACATGTAGGACATAACCAGTTTTACTTGATGATTTCCTGAAAGATGATGTTCAGCCTCTTTTTTTAATCATACTTTTCAGGTAGTCCAATAATTCTTAGATTGTCTCTCCTGGATCTGCTTTCCAAGTCAGTTGTTTATCTAAAGAGTTATTTCACATTTTCTTCAATTTTTTTTTCATTTTTTTTGCTTTTGTCTGAATGATTCTTGAAGTTTCACTGAAACTTCATTTCCATTTGTTCAAATCTAATTTTTAGTGAATTTATTCAGTTTTTTAAAATCTCCTTTTGCATTCAGCTAATTGAACTTTTAAATGAGGTGTTTTGCTCATTACATTTTGTTCCATTTCACAAATTCTGTTTTTCAATGATTTGTTTTCTTTTCATATCTATTTTATAGGGAGTTATATTTTTTTCTGTTTCATTAAATCTATTTTGTAAGGGCTTTTTCTTCAAATAATTTCTGTTTCCTTTTCCAAACTCTCTTAAATAGTTCTCACTTCCTTTCCCCATTTTTCTTCTAAATCTCTTTTAAGATCCTTTTTGAATTTTTTCATGAGAACCTTGTGAGATGGGAACCAACTCATATCACCCTTTGTGGCTTCATCTGGAGATGATCCTTAGGGTTTGAGGTCTGTTCTTCTCTTTAGGCATAAAAGCTATCTATGGTCAGAGTTCTTTTTGCCTTTTTACCCATTTTTTAAAAAGTTGATTTGCTCTTAGAGCAAAGGGAAGATTGTCTCAAACTTCCTCTACAAGTGACAGCTGCATTACCCTGGGGCTGGTGCTGCTGACTGAATTCTCCTGCTGGGTAGGCTTAGCCAGATGCTGCATTTTTCTTGGATGAAGAGATTTGCGATTTGCCTTTTGTAGTTTCATTGCCTGTTTCACAGCTAATCTGCTGATCCCTTGACTTGTAACCAGAACAGAATAGCCAGTGCAGTTGTATTTTGCCTAAAAGCCTCTCAAAAGATTCCCAGGTACCCTCCCTAAATGTTGTGTTTCCCGGGGCTATGTCTGCACTTGACCACCTCCCCACTGGGTCACTTTTCACCTGCTCAATTGAAACAGACCTTTTCTGAAGTACTCCTAAAGTATCTTCTGCTTGAAATTTGTTACACTCCAAATATTTGTGGGTTCTCTCACTCCAAAACTAGTTCAGAGGCTTGATCTGGTGTTAATCTGAGGGATACTAGGAGGAGCTCAGATGAAGGCTGTCTGCCATCTTGGCTCTGTCCCCTCCTCCCCTCTGCCAACTTTCTAAGTTGTCCTTGGTGTCTGCAGGATGAGAGGTCTGGAACTCACTGGTGCCACTGATTCAGTCCCAAGGCCTGTTCTGAGTTTTCTGGGGCTGGAGCTGTGCTGGACTATGCTCCACTCTCACAATGGTATGTCCGACTTTTTCTGCTTATCTTCCAATTTGTTATGGGCTAGAAAAATTGTTTCACTCCATTTTTTTTGTAAATTTTAATGCTCTAAAATTTGTTTAGAGACCTTATTTAAAAAAAATATTTAGAGAGATTTGGGAGACAAGCTCAGGTGAGTTCCTTCCTTTACTCCATCATCTTGGCTCTGCCTTCCTAGATGAAATAGTTTTGAAGGTCTACAAATTTTCAAGGGCTCTTTAGTGACAGAGATTGATTCAGTTCGTACAATGACATTTGCAAATGAGTATATGTGGAGGTTATCAACTATAGGGCCATCTCCTGCTCAAGAAGCTTCATTGTTCTCCCCGGCCTTTTGGATAAAGTTTGAACTCTTTTGCTTGGCATCTAGAGTCTTGATTCTGGGTTTTTTTTTTTTTTTTTAGGTTGACTAGAGATTGCTCTGCTTCAACTATTTCTTATGTGTGACATTCTAGTTCTGTTCTTTTGCAAGCACTGTCTTCTATGCCTATTTGTTTTTATGTTTGGAGTCTCCTAATTCCCTTTGAGTTTCATTTCACTTGTTTGAGTGTAGTTGATATCACTGACAAGCCACTGTATGTGTATTTTGTGTGTATCATTTATGTATTTATTTGTGAACATACTTTTCACAATTAGTAGAATAGAATCTACTTGAGAGCAAGCATTGTTCTAATTTGTATATGTATTCCCAGAACCCAGCACAATATGACACATAATAGATGCTTGCAAAATTCTTGTCTAATGTTCAATTGATAAAAAATCTCCCCTTTCATTTGTAATTTGTGAAACTTCCTCCACTATGATTAAATATTGATAGAATTCCTTTTTTTCTAAGAATTCAGTATAGTTATTGTTTCCTCTAAAGGGGAAAAAATATTTTTTTGATGATTTTCATGGTCTCCCTTACTTTCAAACTGCTAGTACCTTTCTGTATTTATTTTGTATGCACCAATTTATGTATGTATTTTTTTTCTCACTAAGTTAGTCAGTTACTATATTTTAAGCATCTCTTATATACCAGCACTGAGCTAAGTTCTGGATCCTCAAAGACAGGAAAAAAAACAAAACAGTTCTTGATCTCAAGGAGCTCAGAGTCTGGAGGAGGAGACTCTGGACAAACAAGATATATATACAAACAAAATAGTACATATCAAATACATAGTATATGCATAACTATATGTATAACATATGTGTGGATAAAACATTTATGTATGTGTAAAATTATATATTTATGTATATGTGTGAAGTCCGGGGTAGCTACCTGTTGACCCCAGGATCAGCCAGAGTCAGGAACAGCAAAAGTCCTTGATCTTTAGGGGGAGAAGTAAAGGAGATGCATGAAGCTGCCACAAGCTCTCTGCCTCCAAACCTCCCTTCTCCTTGTTCTCCTCCAAAGTGACTCTGGCTGGTCTTCCTCCACCCCCTAATGTCTCCTACAATTATCTGTATACACCAAAAGATCCAGCCAGCACAGAATAGTGGGAAGGGCCATTTCCAAGCATATGCTAATAGAGTATTGTCCAATAGATAATTAGCCTTAAGTGCTCGGTTATCTGATTCCAGTGTACCTATTCAGAGTTTCAGCCCTTTACATGTATGTATGTATGTATAAAATCATATGTTTATGTGTGCAAATAAAAACTCTATTTGTCTATATATCTGTCTATCTCTCTAACTTTTTTTTTCTGTTTATCTAGTTTAACTTCAGATCTAAGACACTAAGTAATCTTAGGAAAAAAATTTTGCAAAAGGAAGAACTTGAGACTTTGAAAAATCAAAGAAGGTAGAAAGGAGAAATGAAAAAGAGGGTCCCAATCAATAACATAAAAGCTTTTATTATTATTTTTTTTTGTATTCAGTGCTCAGCATAGTGACTAGAAGATAGAAAACTCTTTTAAAATGTTTTTATTGATTGATTAAAATGGTAGCAAATATGTTTGGTGTTCCTTATATAGTCTTCATGATCAGAAGGTCATTGAACAAAAATATTTCTGTTATTACATCAGCCATAGAATCTTCTGTGATTTTAATGAGAGACACTATGTTGGAGGGGCTTATTCTGCTGAACCAATTTTTAAAAATATTTAACAAATCGTAATTACAGAGGGATACTGTATTCTCATTACAGTGTGATATTGTATTTTCAGTATCTCAGTAACTTTCTGTTTATAAAAATCTGGTCTAGTGGAAGATATACTTGGGGAAAGCTTCTTTGTTCCATTCTCTTATCCTCTTTGAAGATGTCATTTATACCTATATATTTTATTTTCATAAAAATTTGTAGAGATGGGAAGTAATTATCAAAATTATTGAAGTATAGATAGTGGGTACTTAATAAATATTTGCCATTGATTGAGTAATCTCTAATGACCTTTTATTTTCTGAATTATGCCAGTCTAAGGTTTGGTTAAGATCCACTTATATCATAATGACTATTTTGAAGTTATTTGATTTTTTTCATGTACTCTTTTATGAAAGACTGCATCATCAATTAGCCATGCACATCCATTTGGGTATCACTATGACCTCACTAAATAGTAGTTCATGCATCTTCTACTTTATTATTCATATAGCTGTCTTCAGGCATGTGTCTTTGAGACAGAGCAGAAAGTTTGATTTATACTTGCTATTAAGAGAGTCATGTATAGGAATAATAATAGCTGTAGACTTGTTCTATTGTAGTGGTTTAAATTTTGCATGCTTTAAAAGTAATATCTAATTTTATACTTACAATAACGCTTGGAGTTAGAATGTGTCATTATTATTGTCATTATTATAGCTTATTATTTTCCCCAATACATGCAAAGATGGTTTTCAACATTCATCTTTGTAAACTATTGTGTCCCAAATTTTTCTCCCTCCTTCATACCCTTCACCCTTCCCTAGACAGCAAGCAATGTGATATAAGTTTTATGTTCAATTCCTCTAAACATATTTCTGTATTTATGATGCTGCACAATAAAAATTAGATCAAAAGACAAAAAAAAAAACAAACAAACAAACAAACAAACAAAAAAAAAAGAGAAAAAACCAACAAGCAAATAAACAGCAATGATGAAAAAGGTGAAAATACTATGCTTTGATACATATTCAGTCTCCATAATTCTCTGTTTGGATGTAGATTACTCTTTCCATACCAAGTCTGTTGGAATTGCCTTGAATTACTTCATTTTTGAAAAGAGCCAAGGCCATCCCAGTTGGTCATCCCATAATTTTGTTGCTATGATGTTCTATTAGTTGTACTCACTTCATTTAGCTTCAGTTCATTCAAATTTTTCCATGCTTTTCTGAAATAAGCCTGCTTGTCATCTGTTAATAGGAAAATAATATTCCATTTTATTAATATACCATAACTTATTCAGCCATTCCAAATAAGTATATACCTAAATTATAAACATACAACTTCTTGCCAGAAATTAAAAAAAAAAAAAAAAAAAAAAAAAGGACCACTACAAACTTTTTTTTTCTTTTGGCACATGTGGGTCCTTTTCACTTTTATTTGTCTTCTTTTCGATACAGACTCAGTAAAGAGACTCCTGGATAAAAGGTGATGCACAGCTTGATATCCCTTTGAACATATTTCCAAATTGCTCTGCAGAATGGTTGGATCAGTTCACAACTCTACCAGCAATGCATTAGTGTCTGAGTTTTCCCACATTCTCTCCAATATCCATCATTATCTTTTCCTATAACCTTTGCCAATCTGAGAGATGTGAGTTGGTACCTCAGAATGATCTTACTTTGCATTTTTCTAATCAATAGTGAAGTAGAGCACTTTTTTCATATGACTAGAAATGGCTTTAATTTCTTCATCTGAGACTTGTCTTTTCATATAATTTGGCCAATTAAAACCTGTGAAATTGTTTATGTTCTTATAAATTTGATCAATTCTTTATATTTTAGAAAGGAGGCCTTTATCAGAAATACTGGATGTAATCTTGCTCTCCCCGTTGCCCTCTCACCCCCAGCTTTCTCCTTCCCTTCTAATCTTAGCTGCATTGGTTTTGTTTGTATAAAATCTTTTAAATTTGATATAATCAAAATTATCCACTTCAAAATGTTATTCAGTTCTTCTTTGGCATAAATTCCTCCCTTCTTCATGGATCTAAGAAGTAGACTTTTCCTTGTTCTCATTTGCTTATAGTATCAATCTTTATGTCTAAATGATGAATCAATTTTGATCTTCCTTATCTTGGTATAGAGTGTAAATATTGGTCAGTGTCTAGTTTCTACTGCTATTGTTCAATTTTTCCAATATTTTTTGTCAAATAGTTATTACTCCAAAGGCTGGAGTTTTGGGTTTATAAAACACTAGATTAATATAATCATTGACTATTGTGATTAGTGAATCTAACCTATTTCATTAATTGATTACTCTATTTCTTAGCCAGTGCCAAATGGTTTTGAGGACCATCACTTTATAATATAGTTTTAGGGTCTGGTTCAGCTAGGCCACCTTCTTTAGAGATTATATTATTATTACAATTTTAGAGATATGAAAATGAAATATAGAGGAGTTAAATGAATAGCCCCGAATCATATGGCTAGTAAATGTGTGTGATCAGTTGAACATGTGAGGTTATGTAAAGAAATTTCCATACTAGCCATATTGCAATAAAAAAAAGTAAGAGAAAAATTGGAAATGGAAAAACAATATATTCTTCTGTCCTCATCCAGAGTTCATTAGTTCTCTCTCTGGAGGTAGATTATAACTTTTTTTTTATCTTGAGTCCTTTGAAATTGTCTTGGATCTTTGTCCTGATCAGAGTAGTTAAATTTTTCACATGTTCATCATTATCATATTACTACAGTGTATAGTGTTCTTCTGATTTGGCTTACTTCACTTTAAGTAATTTTGTGTATTTCTCTCATATTTCTCTAAAATTATCTTGTTCATCAAATAGCACAATATTGTACTATAACAGTCATATACCATAAATTGTTCAGCCATTCCCTAGTTGATGGTCATCTCCTCATTTTCCAATTCTTTGGTACCACAAAAGAGCTCTAAATATTTTTTAATATATTAGTGATTTTTCATTTTTATTGATCTCTTTTGGATACAAAATTAGAATTTATATTGCTAGGTCAAAGTCAATATTTTCTAATACTTTTGATATAGTTCCATAATTAGAACAGTTTGTGACTCCAACAATATATTAGTATACCATTTTTTTTTGACACATCCCCTTCAGGATGCATTTTCATTTTTTTGTTATGTTAACCAATTTGAAAAGTATGAACTAGTACCTCATACTTGTTTTAATTTGTTTTTTTTTTCTAATCAGTAATGGTTTAGAACATTTTTATGCTATTGATAGCTTTTATTTCTTCTTCTGAAAACTGTCTGTTCATATTCTTTGACTATTTTTCAATTGTTTAATGACATTTTAAAAAATAAATTTGGCTTAGTTACCTACATATTTGAAAATTAAGACGTTCATCATAGAAACTTACTATAATTCTTTTCCACCACTTTTCTGCTTTCCTTCTAATTTTGGCTGCTTTGATTTTGTTCATCCATTTTTTTTTATTTCATGTAATCAAAATTATCCATTTTATTTTATGTGATCCTCTATATATCCTGTTTTGTCATAAACACTTCCCTTATCCATGAATCTAATAGGTACATTTTTCATGCTCCTCTAACTTATGATAACACTCTTTTAGTCTAAATAATTTTTCCATTTTGAATTTATCTTGATGTGCAACGTGAGAGGTTGGTCAATGCCTACTTTCTGACAAACTGCTTTCTAGAAATCCTAGTACTTTTCCAAAAAGTGAGCTCTTGCCCCCAAAGCTTAGATCTTTAGGTTTATCAAATACTAGAATATTATGGCTATTTATTATACTATTATATATTGGTTACCTAAAGCATTCCACTAATCCATCAGTCTATTTCTTAGTCAATACCAGATTGTTTTGATGATTTTTGCTTTTTATTATAATTATCCTTTTTACATTGCTGGCATTAGGGAACAGTGCCCTTAGGAGCCTGAAAAATCTATCTAAATTTTTATGGCCCTCCCTTTGTATCAGAGAAAAAGACTTAATATTATACACAACTTTGCATAATAATCACAAATTTTCATTTAATTTCTTATGCACACCCATGACATATTGAAATTATGATGGGAAAAGGAATAACAGTAGTTTGAAATCTGGTATGATTAGTCAACTTTCCTTCATTTTTTTTCCCATTGGTTTCCTTAATGTTCTTGATATTTTGTTCTTCTGGATGAATCTTATTAATATTTTTCTAGTTTTGTAAAATAATTCTTTTTAGTTTTATTGGAATAGCAGTGAACAGATTAATTTAGATTGAATTTTCATTTCTATTATATATGTTCAGCCTACCCAGGAACAAGTAAAATATATATATATATATATATATATATATATATAAATTTTTTAAATTTTTTTTTTCTGTGTGAAAAATGTTTTGTAGCTATGTTTATGTAGTCCCTGGGTTGTCTTGGAAGGTAGACTATTAAGTATTTTATATTATTTGCAGTTATTTTAAATGGGATTTCTGTTTTTATCTCTTCCTGCTTTTTTTTTATTGGAGAGATAATATATAGAAATATCTATGATTAAGATGGGGTTTATTTATACCCCAGAACTTTGCTAAAGTTATTAATTGTTTCATGTAGTTTTAAATTGATTATCTAGAATTCTCTAAGTACATCATCATATCACCTGAAAATAATGATTTTTTTTCCCTTTATTGCTTATTTTTATTCCTTGACTTTTCTTCTTTATTGGGAAAATGTCTTCTTTGTTTCCATTACAGATATTTGCTTTTGTTTTTAGAGAAATGCTACTTATTTTGAAAGTCTTGAATATGACTTGAAGTCTAAATCTTGAGTAATCCTTGTTGTGTCTCCTCTGTATTTTAATTCATTTTTTCTAGCAGCTTGCAGTATTTTTTCCTTTGTTTGATAATTTTGGACTTTGGCCACTATATTTCTTGGTGTTTTGATTTTAGGGTCCCTTTCAGTAAGTGATCAATGAATTCTTTCAATTTCTACTTTACCCTCTGTTTCTATAACTTCTGGACAGTTCTCTTTGATAATTTCTTGGAAAATAGTGTCCAGGTTCTTTTTTTCATTATATTTTTCAGGGAGTCCAATAATTCTCAGATTGTCTCTCCTAGATTTTCCAGGTCTGTTGTTTTCCCAAGAAGGTATTTGACTTTTTTTCCCCCATTGTTTCAATTTTTTGGTTTTTCTTGACTGATTCTTAGTATCTCTTCAAGTCATTCAATTGCATTTGTTCGATTCTGATTCTCAATGAAGTATTTTCTTCATTCACTTTTTAATATCTTTTTTTAATTGTCCAATTGAGTTTTTAAGTGAGTTGTTTTGTTCTATGGTATTTTTTTTTCCATTTTGCCGATTTTATTTTTTGAGAGCTAATTTTTTTTTTCCAGTTCACTAATTCTGTTTTTAAAAGATTTGATTTTTTTTTTTATCTACTCTGTCTTTAAATGAGTGGGATGACTTATCCAGACTTTCTTGCCAAGCTTCCCTTTCCTTTTCCCACTTTTCTTCTAGCTCTCTTGTGAGAAACTTTTTAATTTCTTCTATGAGAATCTTCTGTGTTGAGGATCAGATCATATACCCATTTGGGGATTCACCTGGAGACAGTCTGTTTTTAGTCTCCTCAGGGCTTAAAGTCTGCTCTCTATCCATATAGAAGCTATCAATGGTTAGGGTCCATTTAAATTTTTTGCTCATTTTGTCAAAGAAGAGTTAAAGAAAACAAACTAACAAGAAAAACAAATGGTCTGCTTTTTGTGTGTGGGGGGTTGGGGGGAGAGGGGCTGGATGATATTATCCTTCTTCTACAGACTGCAGGGGACAGCAGCAAGGCACTAGTAGGACAGCAATGGCTGTGCTGCACCTGTGCTCTGAAAGCATGCTGAGACACTGTGGGTCGATGTGGCCAGGTCCTGAGAGACCCTAGCTTTTCTGGATCATAGTCTTTACCTCCTATGTTTTTAGCTTCTCTGCTTGTCTATTGGCTTGCTGCCAGGGCAAAGTATCCAGTACTGTAGTAAAGCTCTCCCCACAGAGATGGCTGAGATCACACCCCATCCCTCCATCTGGTCTGCTCAGCTGTGAGCTGCCTGCCCTGCTCTTGCTGCCACTGCCTGCCCTCAGTCTGTGCCAGATCTAAAACCGTCCCTACCCTTAAGTAAAAACAGACCTTCTCTGGTGAATTTCAAGGATGTCTTCTCTTGGTAATTATTTGTGGGTTTTTTTTGTTTTTGTTGTTGTTGTTTTTTTTTTTTTTTATTATTCAAGCACTGATTCCAAGGCTTGTCATGAAATAAATTCTGAGAGAAAATGTGTAGCTTAAGTAGATGTGTGCATCCTCTCCATGATCTTGGCTGGAAGTCGATAAGACTACTCTTAAAAGAAAAGATTGTGGGAAACTAAAATTCATATTTTTCTTTCCCTAGAATTTTGTTTATCTAGATTTTCAAAAAATATTTGATTCTTTTCTATTGATATATTATATATATTATATTTGATACATTTTTATAATAATGTAGGATCCTTGTTTGATCATAGTTATTTATATTTTATTTATTTATTTATATTTCTATATAAATATATTATCATATTCACTATTTATTTATTTTAATATTTATCATTATATTATTTTATTATTATCAATTAATTAATTATAATAATATATAATAAAATATACAATTATATAATAAATATATAAATAAAGATAATTATAATAATAAATAAAATATTAATTAATATAATTAATTAATTAAATTGTTATATATTTATACAATAGATTGCCATCTATTGGATGAAGATAAGTGCTACCACTTTTTGTATTCATTTGAGGCATGATAGATTTTATATCAACATCTCTAATTCTTCATGAAGCTTTATATTTTAGATTCAGTTTCTTGCATATATCAGATTGTTAGCTTTTGCTTTCTACTCCATTCTTCTATGCCTCCACATTTTAGGTGAGATCATACCTTTCACAACTTTTAGGAAGTCATACCTGTTTTAGCAAAGACAATAGTTATTGTTAATAGCATAGTAGTAATCAACTAACATCCAAATAAACAATCTCTTGTTTTGTATTGTATTGAGCAAACAAAGAATCATCAATTGGCAGAAAGAAAAGAACCTCACAAAGCGATTAGAGAGTTAGACATCAAAAATAAATTTCTTTTGTTTAATATTTTTGCCTTATATCAACCATCATGCCTACAATACTTTTTAAAATTTTTTTAATAAATATTATTTCTAAAATGTGGATATTGAATCCAACTTCATGATGAGAAGTACAGAATAACTGAAGAAACTCATCCAAATAGCCTCACCATTTCCAGTGGCCATCTGGATGAGACATTAACATGCCTGATGTAAACCTTGGTAAACAGAAAGTTATGGTTCTACTTCAGTTCAATAGAGTGAATTCAGAGCCCAATGCAGAATGATCTCCATCCCTGCCAGAGATGTAAAGTATTCAAATAATACCCCCCAATGTTTTTCGACTCAGATTCATAAAAGAGTGGTTTAAATAATTATAAAGATATTTGGAAAATTGTTGGAAAATAGAAATGTCTAATGGTACAGTGTCTTGGTATAGCATTTTATTACTGGTTCTCTACTCATCGAGAATGAGATTTTTTATCTAGTATCAAGGGATCACATGTTTCATGAAAAGTGAATTGTGAATGTGTAGAGATCCTATTTTATATAACCATGTTTCTGCCAAATCTATTATTTCCCAATGTGTATAAACTTTTATCTTCTGAAACTATGTTCAGCTTGGTACCATTTCCTACTTTAAAATGCTATAACTGTACTGAGGCTATTTTCAGTATGTTTTACAGTTTCTTTTGTGGTTAAAAAAAAATATGCTTTCTGTCAATCACTGAATGACCCTCAAAGGAGAAAGAAGGAAGAAAGGAGAAAGAAAGGGAAGAGGGGAAGGAGATTTAATAGGCAACATTTTCCTTCTCAATAACTCTTATTCCCTCGCTGTGCTCTGCATTCCTCTATTCCCTGCTCCCCTCCTTCACCTCCCACACAACATGCTTAGCTCCCCTGCTACCATTACCTTTACTCTTCTATCCCTTGTGCCTTCTGGCTATTTGGAAGGAGAAAGATGTCTGTAAGAGAAAGATAAAACCACTTTTAAAAAAATGATCAAATTCCATTCTGTGTTTGGAGAACATTTCTAGCTGCTTTAGAGTTTCATACTGTAGCCTATAATAGCCCAGCAGTGACAGACCTGAATCCTCTTGGCTCTCTTTGTGCAGCTATGGAGCAGATAGCTTTTATTTCATGTATCATTTCTTACCTGCTGCAGTGATTCTACACTGTAAGTCTATGTCATTACCCAAAAGTAAAATGGGAATGCTTTAACTATTGTCCATATATAAACCATTAGAGAAGAGGTATAGGTGCATTCATTGTTGGGAGGAGAGGAGGTAGACTTTGGGTCCTTTAGGGCCTGATAGTGAAGTATGATGATTGTAAATTCACCCTTAGAAGTTAATTTTGCAAACTGAGGAATATTCACCTGCTCTGTTACATTAAAAATAAATGCATTAGTTGAAAATACTCATCAAAATATCTTTCTTAATACACATCTGTGAGTATTATACTTGTAGTTAAATCATTCAATGTAAGCTTAGCCCCTACTCTTGAAAGAGTTAAATAATCAATAGTTAACTTTATAAGGGAGTAATGAAATTTAGTGGATAGAAATTTAGTGGTTTCAAATTCTGTATCTGAGACTTACTGACTATGTGATGTCAGAGACAACATTGAATTGTTCACAACTTACAATCTGACCAAGACTCTATATTAGAGAAAATAGTTTCTTAAGCTGGGATCCATAGAAGCCATGCCTGGTTATGCCTCAGGGAATCTGTATTTTCACTAATATGTAATTGAAATTTAGCATCTCTTTCCCTTATGGTTAAAAAATACTTTGAGAAATAGTCCATAACTTTAACTAGACTAATAAAAAGGATCTTCTCCCCCAACTTTTCTCTGTCTCTCTTCTTCCCTCCCTTCCTTCTTCCTTCCCTCTGTTCTTTCTTCTCCTTCTCCTTCCCTCTCCCCTCTCTGACTCTTTCCTTTTCCTCTGTCCTTCTCCTTTCCCTCCTCCCTCTTCCTATCCCTCCCTCTCTTCCTTTCTCCTAAATCTCTCTGTCTCTGTCTCTCATTAAAAAGGATAAAGAGATTTTTCTCTATCAGGAGTTTCTTATACTGATGATAATATATATGCTTACATTCCCCATTTCTAGTCTCTCCCATCCTACCTCCCATTTTAAGAGAGAAATTTAGGCATGGAAAGTTGGAAAAATGTTTATTATTGGGAAACAATAGTAAGAGCAAAGTAAGTGAACATTCTTTTTAATACACTTTTTCTTTTGCTACCTTTATATTGATCTTGATAAAACACTGTATGATTTATTCTAATTTTCTTTTCAAGAATGTTCACATTATATTCTTATCTCATCAGTTACTTCTTAATGGTTATTAATCGGCAAAAGGAAATTCAATCTCAGATATGTCAAAGAAGACTGGGGGAAGGGACAGATAAATGACAAGCTCACAAGTTGAAGTCACATAAGATACTAGCTTTCCATATGTATCAAGCTGGTCAAATAATATCTAAATGGTACAACCAATTCTGTAATAACAGCCTGATTGTTTACTATTGAATAGTCTTGACTACTGAAGTGATTCAAGTGAAGAATATCTTCTATCATCCAGCATGTTGTTCTGCCTAGAGTCAGCCTGGGAAACTATCAATCCCTGGAGAACATCAAGTTTCCACTACTGATTTATTTCCTTCAATAAATCACTGAAATAACTAGCACAGAGATACTCCCATAATATAAATACCATAACAAAGGGCAGCACTACTCATGAATGCCCCGAACAATATGGTACTGTGCTGTATCGCTCTTTCCAGTAAAAACAACTGACTGCCAAATAATAGAAACACATCAGATCGTTATTCAGAAAGTTAATTCAAGTTTTACAAAGAAAACACTGATTTGCCTCAAACATTGAACCTTTTGGTTGGATGAGTTTAGCTTTAGTTTTGAAGCAGTGTCAAAATTGAGATGGAGGTGTAGGTGTAGGGCCAAGAGAAATTCAGGGGATAAGCTCAGCATAATTGGCATATCCTAGTAGTCTTTATAAGTGTTAAGAATAGAATTAATGACTCACATCTCAATCAAATTATGTGAGAAGTCTGTATGGGAATATGGAAGCCTTGGCTATGGAACAGGGAAGGCAAGGTACTTAAAAAGAAAGCTCTTTCAAACAAAATATTTCAATATATCAAGTAATAAGGTGAACCAAATTTCTCAGTTTGTTAATATCCTGTATCCGATGCTAATTCCATTATGACATTTTTTTTTTATTGGAACCTCACCACATGTACTACTAGTATTAGTATTAGAGACAAAAAATGTCATTTATGCAAAGTGGTTTTTGAGCAATAAATGGAAAAACATGCAGCAAATACATAGTTCTACATTCTACATTGGAAAAGGAAATACCATTTGAAGAACCAGGAAATCCAGAATTTGCCAAATGCACAATATTGGGTGAGAAGTGAGTTTGACCTGTTGAGTCTGTTTAAAGAAGCATATTTGAAAGGAAGCTAATAAATGCATCTACATTCAGTCTAATAAAGTATAAACTCCTTAAGGGCAAGGAATAGTACATTTTTTGTCTTTGTATTTATGTTTTGTATTTTCGGTTTTGTATTTCAGCTGCTTAACAAATGTTTGCTGAATTCTTTTGTGGAATAAATGACTCAAGGATTATCCCCTCCCCCCCACTTTTATTGGCAAAGATAAAGATTTGATTCCATTTTCCATTTTTCCTAACTAGTTTGTCTAGAATGTACTGACTTTTAAACAGTAGACGTGACAGAAAACGATTTCTTCTGCTGCATTTTTTCTGCCATTAATTTAGGTCAATGAAGAACTCTAATGAGAAAGGACAGAAGAAGGTTCATCATTACTACATTCATCAAATGTTTATTAAAAATTTGTCATATGAAGAGTTATATCACAAAGTTAAGAATCTCAGACTTGGAATTAGAGGCTATTGAATCCAATTTGTAACTTACAAAAAACTCTATAACCAACCCTGAAAAAAATGTTTTTTCTCCTACATTTTTGTTCCTTCCCATGTGACCCCCCAAAACACTCCTGAGTATTGTATTCCAATTCACCTTAGGTGGTTCCAGTTTATGAGAAGTTTGGCTTTACATTAAAGCTAAAGGGTTCTTTTAGCAACCTTGGTTCTCTGAGTAATTATCAGTACCAAAAAAACATGCTAGAGGTAACTGGGTATTGCCTTGAAGTTAGGGGAGACCTTGATTCAAGTTTCACCTTTAATACTGGTAGCTTTAAAATTCTGGGCAAGTTATATAATCTCTAACTATGTGCTCGAGCTTGAGAATAGTGCTCAAGCAATATTCTAAAACTATCAATAATGGAAATTGAAATGAAATAATATTTATAAAGTGCTTGACACAGTGTTTAGCACATAGTAAGTGCTATATAAATGCTTATTCCATCTACAATGTTAGAAAGAATTTTCTCCCTATTAGCTTTTCATGACAGTGAAATTGCAGATAAAAATCAACCAAAACACAATTCTCTCAAGTATCTTATAGTCTATTCAAGTGAGAAAATGATGGAATGAGACTGTGGGAGGAGAAACAATACTTGTATAGATAAAGTGATGTGTAATCACATAAAAGAGTATGATTTCTTTTGACTGAAGTAATTGGAGTTAAGTGTCTTGCCCAGAGTCACACAGCTATAAAGTGCTAAGTGTCTGAAGACAGATTTTAAGTCAAGTCTTCCTGACTTCAGTGCTGGTGCTCCATCCACTGCACCACCTAGCTGCTCTCAAAAAGGATGATTTTGAGTCAAAAGCCTTCCATTCAAATTCCAGGCTCTCCACTTATTAGTTTATAACATTGGGCCTCACTTAAACTTTTAGGGCCTCAGTTTCCTTGTCTATATAACTCATCTCCTCTTGTCTTTACAAATCTTTGTTTACCTTACTTCCCAACATTTAACTCTTTAATCCAATGACACTGCTGTCCTATCTATTCTCAAAACACAATTACACAAACAAACAAATAAGCAAAAACATTTCAGCTCTTGGTTTCCGTCATTTTCTCTGGCTATACTCCATAGTAAGAACTTCCTATGTCTCCTTATGGCTACTGATTTCCTTTAGGTCTCATCTAAAATCTTACCTTCTATAGCAAGTTTAACCTAATCCTTCTTAAATCCAGTGTTTCTTCTTTTTAAATATTTTCTTATTCATCCTATATACAACTTGTTAGATATATGTTTGTTTGCATGTTGTCTCCCATATTAAATTGTAAACATCTTGAAAGTGTCGACTTCATTTTGCTTTTTATATCAGCAGGACATAGTATGGTACCTGGAATATAATGGATCCTTAATAAATTTTACTGAGTCTGGAAGCTACATATGGCCTCCCAATTTAGGAAATTACGCTTTCAAGAATTTGGTTTCTCACATTCTCTTTACTGATCTCCCTTCCTCACTATCATCTTTCTGAGCAAAGAGATTTTATCCAGAACATAAATTAGTCCTTAAGCACTTCCATGTCTGGTTTCCATGTGTGGCTTCTATACTTTGATTAGTCTGAAGGGAAAATTATAAGGATTGGTTTGGCCACATGTGAAAAAAAATATTCTCTAGGTGATGATAGAAATGATTTACTTAAAAAATTTGGACCTCTGCTCACTGAAAAAATGTTTGCTCCCAAATGAAGAATTTACTTACCAAGATAATTGTGGTTCAATACTGAAATAATATTTTATGTATTTTCAAATGTTTTTACTTAAATTAAGTGATAAGTTATAATAAAGTATAACAATTCAGGATTTGTCATAAGATGAAAATAAGATCATGCTACTACATCCCATATACAGTAATATGAATGTTTTAGTGAGCACATATGATGTGAAATTTATATAGTATTTCATTAAGAACTCATTTTATAATGCATAGATTAGATAACATATAGTATCCTGATACAAATGGTTTGGGCATTAGCACTACTAACTGTTATTTATATAGCAAATGACTAATTTTATTTTTAGAAAAACTTGATTGTTCTTGTCTTGTTATCCGATTTCAAGTTATTACACCAAGTGTTCCAGAATTCACCCTTATTACTGTGACAATAAACAGAGAAAATATAGTCACATAAATTGGAGTAGTCACAGGTATTACATTTTAGAACCCATTATTTATTAGACTGATGACACAGATAAGCAAATAATCCAATTTTAAGAGATAATAGTACTTTTAGTAACTTTCTATTTTAATCATATTGAAAAATGTTGTTGATTATAATGTAGCTGCAATTGTCTTCCAGTGATAGGATAATAGTTTTTAACACATGTAATTGCTGCCTCAGTTAATATGGTATGACCAGTAAGAAAAAAACAAACAAACAAAAAAGGACAATTTGAATTCTATTTGCTTATTAGGAATGCCTAGTTTGGGAGACATGTTCACTGTCTATAAAATGTTATTTTAAATGTGAAATACATATTAGATTCAATATATGTGTGTGTATATATATATATGTATATATATATATATTTGTACAATTATCTTGTTGCACAAGAAAAATGAGATCAAGAAGAAAGAAAATGAAAAACTGAAAAAGAAAACACAATGCAAGCAAATGACAGAGAGAGTGAAAATGCTATATTGTATTCCACACTGTTTCCACAGTTCTCTCTCTGGGTGTAGATAGCTCTCTTCATCACTGAACAAGTGGAACTGGTTTGAATCATCTCAATATTGAAGAGAGCCACATCCATCAGAATTGATTGCTGTATAATCTTGTTGTTGCCATGTATAATGATTTCCTGGTTCTGCTCATTTCACTTAGTGTCAGTTCATGTAAGTATCTAAAAGCCTCTCTAAAATTATCCTGCTGGTCATTTCTTACAGAACAATAGTATTCTATAGCACTAATATACATAATTTATTCAGCTATTCTTCAAGTGATGGGCATCCACTCAGCATTCAGTTTCTTGCCACTACAAAGAAGGCTGCCAAAAATATTTTTGCACATGTGGGTCCCTTTCCCTCCTTTAGGATCTTTTTTGGGATGTAATCCCAGTAGAAACACTGCTGGATCAAAGGGTATGCAAAGTTTGATAGCTTTTTGAGCATAGTTCTAAACTGCTCTCCAGAATGGTTGGATCCATTCACAGTTCCACCAACAATGTATCAGTATCACAGTTTTCCCACATCCCCTCCAACATTCATCATTATCTTTTCCTCTCATCTTAGACAATCTGACAGGTGTGTAATGGTATCTCAGAATTGTCTTAATTTGCATTTCTTTGATTTGATTTATATGAAGTTTGATCAGGAGTGATTTGGAGCACCTTTTCATGGGGATACAAATAGTTTCAATTTATTCATCTCAAAATTGTCTGTTCATATCCTTTGACCATTTATCAATTGAAGAATGGCTTGAACTATTATAAATTTGACTCAATTTTCTATACATTTTAGTAATGAGGCCTTTATCTGATCTTTTGGATGTAAAAAATGTTTTCCCAGTTTATTGCTTCTCTTCTAATCTTATCTGCATTAGCTTTGTTTGTACAAAAACTTTTTAACTTAATATAAGCAAAATTATCTCTTTTATGATTAATAATGATTTCTAGTTCTTCTTTGGTCACAAATTCCTTCCTCTTCCACAAATCTGAGAGGTAAACTGTCCTATGTTCTTCTAATTTGTTTATATTATCATTCTTTATGTCTAGATTATGAACCCATTTCCACTTTATCTTGATATATGGTATTAGGTGTGAATCTATGCCTATTTTCTGCAATACTGGTGTCCAATTTTCCCAGCAGTTTTTGTCAAATAGTTAATTCTTATCCCCAAATCTGGGGCTTTTGGGTTTGTCAAATACTAGATTGTTATAGTCATTGGCTATTTTGTTCTGTGAACCTAACCTCTTCCACTGATCAACTTATCTATTTCTTAGCCAGTAACAAATGGTTTTGATAACTACTACTATATAATATAGTTTTAGATATGGTACAGCTAGGCCAATTTCATTTGCTTTTCTCTTCATTAATTCCTTTGAAATTCTTGGTCTTTTGTTCTTCCTAATGAAGTTTCTTGTTATTTTTTTTTCTAATTCAGTGAGATAGTTTCTTGGGAGTTTGATTGGCATAGCACTAAATAAATAGATTGGTTTAGGCAATATTGTCATCTTTATTATATTTGCTCGACCTATTCAAAAGCACTTTATAATTTTCCAGTTGCTTAGTATGACTTTATTTGTGTGCAAGTGTTTTGTAGTTTTATTTATATAGTTTCTGGCTTTCCCTTGGCAGATAAATTCCCAAATATTTTATATTATCAACAGTTATTTTAAATGGAATTTCTCTTTGTATCTCTTGCTGTTGAATTTTCTTAGTGTTGTATAAAAATGCTGATGATTTATGTGGATTTATTTTGTATCCTGCAACTTTGCTAACCTTGTGGATCATTTCTATAGCTTTTTAGTAGAACCTCTGTGGTTCTCCAAGTATACCATCACATCATCTGTAAAGAGTAATAATTTGATTTCCTCATTACCTACTATAAAATGAATTTTTTAAGGTGGATACTGAAATTACAACCAATCTGTAATAAATTTCCTAAATTAGCATAGTTTATTATTCACTGTAACATTTAAAGAAAGAGCCTTATTCTCACATATCATGATTTCAAGATGTTGACTTTATCAGCATATTAATTTTAGAAATGCTCTTTAAGAGAGCAGCTAAAACATTTCCATTTTAATTTCACAAATGCAGTGAAATAATATACAGATTACAATCTAATTGCATTTTCTTACTTTTTCCTTGAGTCCAAACACAATGCCACAGCTTGGATACTTCCCCTTCAGAAGAACGTTTTGTTACTAAATACCTTGAAAGTTACCCCTTTTAAACATCTTCTTATCAAGAATGAACCTTTTCATTAATCAGAAATGATAGTTTTAGGACAGGATTACCAGAGGCAAAGTTTTGTATAATTTTTTCCCCTCTTAATTAAATGAGATGATATATCCAAAAGCTTTCTGAAAAGCATAAGGTGCTTTCAAAATGTAAATGTTGTCATTGTTTTTTATTGTTACATATATATGTAGAGAGGGAGAGGGAGAGAGAGAGGGAGAGGAAGGAAGGAGATAGGAGAGAGGTCACAGAATGAGTACACAAGGACCTACATACTCATTCAAAGTCAACTAGTAATTCTTAAAGCTATTGTCAAGTATTCCTCAGAGCAGAATTTAGAATTTAGAAATTTAGAAAACTTGATTTAGTTTTTCTGAGTATGCCTCTTCCCCTCCTCATATTGCTACTTCATTGGAAAAAAAAACAAAGACCAAGAATACTTTGCTATATTCCTGTGGACAGTCTCTCATATGTAGAATGTGGCAGTTGTTTTGTTTTGTTTTGTTTTGTTCTATTTCTTTGTGTGTGTGTGTGTGTGTGTGTGTTTATTGTTGTTAATTTATTTTGTTTGTGTTTATGTGTGAATGTCTATTTGATCTTCCTCTGTATAGTCAGTCTAGGGGTATAATTTGAATTTCTGATGTCTATCCCTTAATGTATTTCCCAAATTATAATATCTGAGGATATATATATATATAGGTGTGTGTGTGTGTGTGTGTGTGTGTGTGTGTGTGTGTATGTGTGTGTATACACACACATGAAGTAAATATAAAAAATAAGATCTGAAAACAGAACATCCTGGCTCCAATATCAGTACTTAATATAATGTCTGACTTGGCTAATATGTATGTTTGTTTTCCTCAACTAACCCTCCTCCTCCCCCCAAAAAAATCTTTGTAACAAAGAATGAGTCTTAGAAAAAGCTCTAAATATAGATCATATTTTTTATTATTCATTAAGATTCATCTTTTTCCTAACTCTACCTAACTCATAAACAAACACATGTACATCATATATATATATATATATTTTTTTTTTTTCTGAATCACATAGATTATAAAATAAGTGGGTTAGTGGTTGTCAGATTAAAGTTTCACTACTATGCACTACCATGTCTAGATACATTTCCTTCCTATTTAATGGATGAGTACACAGATTTGCTCCTTTCAAAATAATCACTAAAGTTTGCACTCTTCCCTTTTCAGTTCCTTTGTTTCAATCAATCTCTGAAATCAAGTGACTCAGAATGGTTTTATTAGGGAAGCAATCATAATCCAGTGCTTAAGAAGAAAGGGAAATAATCACTTTATCAACTTAACTATTGGTATTTATTACTGAGCTCCTACAAATCCCAACTACTAGGCACAAACCTAGCTGCAGTTCAAACTTTGTCCTTAGTGCACCTGTTATAAAGACTTTTCTCTGGTAAATCTTAGTGTTCAGGAAGGTGGGAGAAAGAGAAAGAGAAGGAAGTAAAATAGGGATGTGGAAGGATGGCTATTTTTATCCTGCTGTTCCATTGTCCATACCTTTCTTTTCCCAATATAGCTTCCTGGCCCTATGGTTGTGTTTCTCACAAAGCAGTCCAGTTTCTATTAGAAAAAATTCCCTCTCAATATGATAGACGCCAGACAGTCACTCTTTAGTTTCAGGTATCTACTTTCTGTTCCCTCTTTCTTCTCTATTTATTGGTCAGTTTTGGAAGGAAATCAAAAGTAAGAATGAAAAATAATTCCTTGAAGTCAATAAGGTTGTAGTTTCTAGTTTATTACTTTAGTCAAATGATGCCCTGATGATTTTACAGAAGCAGCTTGAAGGAAGCAATCCTTGAACTTGAATCACAAGGACAAAATAAATTAGCTCTATTTCAGTTTCTATCTATTGGTCTTGCTTCTTCCCTTTCAGGGTCATCAGAACAAAACAAATCCCTCTTTTTGAAGTTTTTATATATCTCAATTAGCCTCAGCAAATGGATGAATTTACATATTTCTTACTCCAGGGTTATTTCTTCATGGTATACCTAGCTGCCTCTAGTTTATAACTGTTCCTGAGTGTTCTCCACCACAGAATGAATCAAGGAAAAAGAAACATGGGCCAGAGTACTAAGACAAAAATCAATGCAATATGATGTCCCAGAAGGGAAAACTGCTTAACATTTCACAAAATGAAGTAATAGCCAAAGTCAATAGATGCTTTTGAAAGGTCTGAGAGCAAGAATTGAGAAAAAGTCACTTTGATTTGGTCTTTGTGTGTGTGTGTGTGTATACATATATACATACACATATACACACACACATATATATGTATGTGTATGTGTATATATAAACACACATGAAGCAAATCTCTATGTATATTTGAATATGTCTATATAATAAGTGTGTGTGTATATGTGTGTGTATTCCTTAAATTCTCTATGATTCAATTTTTTCATCTGTAAAATGGATGTAAAATATATTTAAGACTTATATCATGATACTTATGTCAAGCTCAGATGACAGCCTATATGTAAATCTCTTGACAATCATAAAAGCATAATGCAAATTTCAATTATTATTTTGTATTTTTTTAACCAACAAGGAATTCATTCATTATGGAACAAGAAATTGAAACATTGTTACTGATCAATGTTAAAAAAAAAAACCTACTGATTGATAGTTGAACAAAAAAGGCTATAATATGTTAAAGATATTATATGATAAATAAGAAAGTTTAATAACTTTGGAAACATGGAATTAGGGTTTTATTACTTATTCTTTATATTATCTTGTACTAGTCATTTAAAATTCTGGGTCTTATTTTTCTCATCTATGAAATGAGTAGGACAAAGTATTTAGAAAGCCTCTTATCTTTTCCAGACATAAATTACAGAAAAAAATTACCTTGCTCTTCAAATAAAATATTTTGCAAAAATTCAACAATAAAAGATGGATATTTTACAAAATCAAGGACTTCTAATGCATTCTCTTAAGGGAACTATAGATGGTCAGGGCCTTTGATTTATTTATTTCACCTGAAAATTTGCAATTGTAAACATTTGAAAAGCATGGAATATTATTATGTAGCATAAATCAATATCATATACTATATATAGGCAAGAACAAAGTAAACTTAGAAATAACATTAAATTAATGTCATTAATACAGCAGAGAGAGAACATGTCTCAGCTAATCTTATGTTGGAGAATTTTGACACACAGAGAATGAATTGTAAAAGCTAGTATTAATTTGTTTAAAAAAAAAAATCCAGGAATTATAATCTGGACCGGATAGTAGAAGTTAAGGTATTTTTGTGTTCAAGTGGTCATGGTGTGAATTATTTAAGTGAAATAATTTTCAGTAATTTGATATTATTTTTTAAAAAGTTAAAATAATGAATTTGAAGAAATGAAAATAGGCACAAATTAAAACCTTAATAAAAATTTTTTAAGTTCACCCAAAAAATGAAGAAGAGTTATACCAAAAATGTCATATACAGCAACACTAATGAAACATAAACTAAAATTTGTGCTATCAAAGGCATGGGATAGAATAAAATCTACTATGCTGCAGCTGAAACCAGAAAATAAAGTCTGACAATTATAATCTCAGATACAGGAAACATAAAAAATAGATTTCATAAGAGAAAGAAAAACCTGTTCCTTAAAATTATGCTAAATAATTCTAAAATATCAAAACTGCTACACAAACACACACACACTTGATAGCCTGGCATCTCAGGCTATCAAAAAAGTCTCACTAATAAAGCAACAATTGATTGATAGTGATTTCATCATTAATTTTCTTATCTTTAAAAATTGACAGACTTTTATGAAAATAAGTATGAAATGTTAATCTGTGTAAAATGCGGGAAAATATAGCTGACAGATAAATATATCTGCTAATGATTATTTGATGGAAATCTTAACTAATATATTTTGAACACTAAAATTATTTTTTATCAAAAATCATAACATGCTGAATATTAAAAGATAAATACACTCATGATTAACTTTGAGAAATATTTATTAAGCAACAATTAAATATAAAACATTGTTTTAGGTAACGGATAGAAAAGCAACAATAAATCAGTTTTCAAGGAGCTTGCATTGCAACAAAACACAGTCATTTAAAATTTTTCTTTATAAAACAAAATATTATTTAAAATATGTATGATTAGCATGGAGGTCTAGTTAGAGACTACATATTTATAACATTCTTCAAAAAAATGAATAAATTAGAGAACAAATAATAGAAATAATAAGGGATTGTATGAAATGGAATAACAATGAATGTGTAGACTCAACCTGAGAAAGACATGGGTTTTAGTCATAGAGGGATGAAAATTTGTATGGAGGCAAATTAATTCAAAAGGTAAAGCAAACAAATTTAACTCCTCCTTAAAAATTGAACCTGACATAAATTAGCCATTAAGCTACAGCTGGAGGGAGAGTATTCATAGTATGAAACACATTCTCTAAGGTAGCTGGGACTCAGACCACAGAAGTCTGTAATGATTAAGTATATTAAAAAACACTTTAAAAAGAAAAGCATATTCTAAGCTATTAAACCTAATTATTCACTACTGAGAGTAACTTCATTAAGTTTTCCATAATTAAAATTTGAAATTTTTAAGCTTATGAAAATGTGTTTATCTATACACATTTCTCCCAAAGCAGACTGAAGAAATATGACTTTATAATTTGGAGACACTTTCTGTATACCATTCCTTTTTGTCCACCAATAAGATTTCTTGAGTTGATAGAACAAAAAATATGTAATATATGAAAAAGAAAATACCTTAAATTTTGAGACATAAACAGTGAGTGTTTAAAATAATAGTGATAGAGCACTCTTAGTTTCTATATTATTCCTGAAGTCTTCAGGTATTGATATTATATTGGTATAGTTAACACACCATAATGAATAAGGTAATAGTCAAATCATGGATTTTATAATAGTTAAAAATAAAGGCCAATATAAAGAACTTGAAGAAGGTTTAAATGGAAAATATATTTTGACAAAAATATTTTTAGGGAAAAAAATCTAAAGCAAGAATTTGTTAACAGGGTTCCCTCTTTAGGAAATATTTTCTTCTTAATGGTCTTCATGTCATCCCAACATTTTATTTTCCAACACTATCAGCCTAATTAGGTTCATTCTTCTATCAATAATGATAAATGTTTTTCTTTATTTGTTTGTTTTTCCTTACACAGTATATTTTTTGTGTAAGATTTACTTCAGATCTTGGAATAAGAATCTGTTCATAAAATTATCTAATAACTTAACTTTATGGTTCAGTGTAAAGATTCAGTCAATGAGGATGAGATGTTTTGTAGCTATGTACGTCATACTGAATTGCTAAAATTGAAGCCAGCTGTTGAGAGGAAATAGCTGTATAATTAGAAAAATGTGTGTAGCATACCAAGTATAGTTGGAAGGGTGATGGAGTAGCACTTGAATGAAGTTCTAAGCTTTTCAGGGTAAGTTTCACATTTATAGGCTGACGCTGGGTACACATCTGTTTCTATCTACTGTATATTACTTAACTATTGAATGATTGCTGTCCCACTTTGGACATGTCTATTCAAAAAAATAATGATATACTCAGACTGTAAATCTGTTCTTTTGCTTTTATATGACAATTGATATCATGTGTAGCATATGAAAATCAAATATCCAACTGACCTCTTTTCAATCACCTTCCAGAAAATTGAGGTTAAAAGTTCTCTCACCATTTGCTGGATATAAGAAAGGAGGAAGAGCTTTTCTTGGCAAATTTTTCAAATAACAACATGCAGGAATATTTCACACACATCCTAAGCACAATTTCATTTTTTTAAAAAGAATTCATCATTGACTATAGGGGGCCTGAGAAACAAAATAAGAAAAGAAAATTCTAGATATCAATTCCATTTGTTGTTGTTTCAAAAACAATGATATCATGTAAGTAATAATGTCCTAGTGATGTTTCAATTTGTATTACTCCACATAGCTACATTTTTAATAATGAAGAATCCATTAGGATTATTTTGTAGCTCAAGTCAGTTACAACTCTGCATTTATTTCAGGTAATGCAGATGTTGGCCACATGCAGAAGGATTTAAAACAGAAATTGTGACCTGAATTTATGATTGATAGGTTTAATGGTATCACATAGTTCTTGAAGTATTTTCACAGCTTATGCATTTAGTTCTGTCTATATTTATATTCATCATATTTTTACTCTTTTTACTAACTTGACTTGCCAAGTTTTTTTTAATGCTTTTCCCTGAGTTAAATAAAAAATGAAAGCTAAAATAAATATTACTTAAAAGTTTTCAATTTAAAGAAGATAGATATATAATGAACTTAACCTTGATATAAAAAATGATATAAAAGTACCTAGAGTTAACTTCAACCTATTATTTTAATTTCATATTATTTTCCTATTAATACTGCCCAAACTCATTGAAACATAAAAGAAGCAGTTGTCACAACAACACTCTGGTGGTAATGAGAAGTAGCTATAATGTCACTGAACAAAAAGCCCTTAAATGAAGAAAATAATGATATATAGTAATAAGACTACATGTCAGATTATCTAATGAATGGTTTATGTTATCAATATCTTTTTTCTGAAAGATGTGAAATCTAATAGAAATTATATTTATTTGTAAATATATCTCTGGAATGAAATGACTACTGAAACCCACAGTCATGATCCCTTAGCATATAAATTCCACAAAATTAAGAGCATATAATGTCCTTTATAATCACTTTGTAGTAAAGAAGCATTTATTAAGTGTTCAATACATGCCAAATACTGTACTTAGTATTGGGAATACAAATACAAGTAGAAAGAGACACCTCATCTGCTCTCAAATAACGTATGTTTTTAATAGTATTTTTGAATATATGTAAAATGGTTTTCAATATTCATCATTATATGATTTTAAATCCTAGGTTTTTCTTCTTTTCTCCCCTTTCCCTCCTTAAGACAGCAAGCACTCTCATATAGGTTATACATATCAAATTATATTAAACAGTCATGCTGTGAAAGAAATTTCAGAACAAAAGGTGAAAACTATAAGGGAAACCCTCCCCCACACCCCACAAAGACAAAAGTAAAAATAGTAAGCTTCCTTCTGCATTCAGACACCATAATTCTTTCTGTGGGTATGGTTAGCATTTTCCATCATAAGTCTCTTGGAATTGTCATTGTATTACTGAGAAGACCTAAATCTGTCATAGTTGATCATTGTACAGTGTTATAGTTTATGACTGTTCTCCTCACTTCATTTAGCATCAGTTCATGTAAATCTTTACAGGTTTTTTTCTGACATCTGCCTACTGATAATTTCTTATAACACAATAATATTTATTTTTATGGTGAATATATGGTAGCTTAGGTGTCTATAGGCAGCTACAAGGATGAATATGGAGTCAGAGTAAAAATGGAGATGGGACAGAATCAAGGAACTAAATCTAAGTTGAATGATCATAATACCCAAGGGATATCAAAAACTGAAATTACAAATCTGCAAATATAGAGCACTTTCTTCATGATAACATAATTTGCTTCCATTGGACAGGGTTAAATTGAAAAAAAAACTGTAAATCAGACACTGTGATTGTAGTGGACTGAAGGAAAACTAGTCAGTTGAAATAACAGGTGAGTGACTTGTATTCACTGTAAGAAAAAATAGCATCTTATAAATTTTGTGCCTGTCAGGACATGTAATAAGTTATCCCATCAAAAAGTATACTTACTAAATCCAAAAGTCTTCAATTGAAGTGAGGATGAAAACTTATTGGTCTATTTTAGAAAAGATTCCTAAATCATATTGGGGTAAGGTAAGGCAGCTTCTAAGATTCATTCCTTACTATGTATGGAATTAACTTTCCACTAAAGACTGTTTACCTTTGATTTTCCTTGTCATGGTGACCCAGTCCACAGTGACAGAGATGATAACTATATGGGGAGTCCCACAAAATATTTTTGTGCCTCTAGACCAATCTCTTGTTTAATAGGATCAGGTAACCAACTTATAATCACTTAGGTCTTTTACTGTGATAGCATGTACAATCTCTCTCTCTCCCTCCAAATTAAGAAACCTTTGAATCGTATGTGGAGATATTCCTTGCTTCACCCAAATTGTTACACTGCTGACATATTATTTTGATTATTTTAGTTTATTCTTCCCATGTCAAGAAATTGAATTATTCTGTATTTGGTATAATATTCTTGAATGACTGAACATCTAGCCCTATAAAAATAGGGCAGTGGAAGGAGACATCTTAGATCATAATGAATAATGAATGAGTACAACTTCATTGGACAGAACCATAGACCATTTAATAAAGTGTCATTGATTTAGAACTCAGCCTCAGATTCTTTTATTGTAGGTGGGATTTTTTTTGTTAAAAATGTGCAATTCTTCTATACATATTTCCATAATTATGCTGCACAAGAAAAATGAGATCAAAAAGAAAAAAAATGAGAAAGAAAACAAATGCGAGCAAACAAAAACAAAGAGTTGAAAATACTATGTTGAGATCCACATTCAGTCCTTATAGTCCTCTCTCTGGGTGCAGATAGCTATCTTTATCATAAGACCATTAGAACTGGCCTGAATCACCTTATTGTTGAAAAGAGCCATGTCCAGTTATCAAACTGTGCATACCCTTTGATCCAGCAGTGTTACTACTGGGATTATATCCCAAAGAGATTATAAAGAAGGGAAAGGGACCTGTATGTGCACGAATGTTTGTGGCAGCCCTTTTTGTAGTGGCTAGAAACTGGAAACTGAATGGATGCCCATCAGTTGGAGAATGGCTGAATAAATTGTGGTATATGAATATTATGGAATATTATTGTTCTGTAAGAAATGACCAACAGGATGATTTCAGAAAGGCCTGGAGAGACTTACACGAACTGATGCTGAGTGAAATGAGCAGGACCAGGAGATCATTATATACTTCAACAACAATACTATATGATGACCAGTTCTGATGGACGTGGCCATCCTCAGCAACAAGATCAATCAAATCATTTCCAATGGAGCAGTAATGAACTGAACCAGCTATGCCCAGAGAAAGAACTCTAGGTGATGACTAAAAACCATTACATTGAATTTCCAATCCCTATATTTATGCCCACCTGCATTTTTGATTTCCTTCACAAGCTAATTGTACAATATTTCAGAGTCTGATTCTTTTTATACAGCAAAATAACGTTTTGGTCATGTATACTTATTGTGTATCTAATTTATATTTTAATATATTTAACATCTACTGGTCATTCTGCCATCTGGGGGAGGGGGTGGGGGGTAAGAGGTGAAAAATTGGAACAAGAGGTTTGGCAATTGTTAATGCTGTAAAGTTACCCATGCATATAACCTGTAAATAAAAGGCTATTAAATAAAAAAAGAAAGAAAGAAAAGAGCCATGTCCTTAAGAATTTATCATTACATAATCCTGTTGTTTCTATGTACAGTATTTTTTTTTTGGCTCTAACTCATTTCACTTAACAGTAGTTCTTGTAAGTCTCTCTAGACCTTTCAGAAATCACCCTGCTAACTGTTCATTATAAGAAACAATATCACATAACATTCATATTATTCCATAATTTATTCAATTATTCTCCAACTGAGAGACATCCACTCAGTCTCCAGTTCCTTGCCACTACAAAAAAGGGCTGCTACAATTTTGTACATGGGGGTTCTTTCCTAATTTTATGATTTCTTTGGTAAACAGACTCAATAGAGACACTGCTGGATTAAAGGGTATGCATAGTTTGATAGCCATTTGGTCATGGTTCCATATTGCTCTCCACAATGGTTGGATCAGTTAATGACTCTGCCAACAATGTATTAGTGTACCAGTTTTCCCACATCCCTTCCAATGTTTTTTTTTTTAATCATTTTCTGTCATCTTAGACAATCTTAGAGGTATATAGTGGTATATAAGGGTTGTCTTAATTTTCATTTCTCTAATCACTAATGGATTTTGACCATTTTTCATGTTACTAGAAATGATTTCAAATTCTTCATTGGAATATTGTCTATTCATATCCCTTGTCCATTGATCAATTGGATAATGCCTTGTATTCTTATAAATTTCAGTCAATTCTCTATATATTTTAGTAATGAGGCCTTTCTCAGACCTCTTGGATGCAAACATCTCTTCCTCCCCCCTCCCCCCCCCGATTTTCTGCTTCCCTTCTAATCTTATCTGCATTGGTTTTGTTTGTACAAAAGCTTTTTAAATTAATATATATAATCAAAATTATCCATTATGCATGTCATAATGTACTCTAGTTCTTCCTTGGCCACACATTTCTAATTTGCTTATATTATCACTCTATGTCTAAATAATGAATCCAATTTGACATTACGTTGGAATAAGGTGTTA
Source organism: Sarcophilus harrisii (assembly GCF_902635505.1). Taxonomy (NCBI): domain Eukaryota; kingdom Metazoa; phylum Chordata; class Mammalia; order Dasyuromorphia; family Dasyuridae; genus Sarcophilus; species Sarcophilus harrisii. The sequence goes on from NC_045430.1 coordinate 217,421,773, forward strand.
GATGTTGGTCAATGCCTAATTTCTGCCACATTATTTTCAAATTTTCCCAGAAATTTTCCCAAATAGTGAATTCTTGTGAAACTGGGGTCTTTGGGTTTGTCAAATATTAGATTATTATAGTAACTGATTATTGTCTTGTGAACCTAACCCATTCCACTGATTGACTACTCTATTTCTTTGCCAGTAACAAATGATTACTTTATGATTAAATGATTACTCTTATTCATACATTAAAATGATGACTATTACTTTATAGCACAGTTTTAGGTCTGATACAGCTAGATCAAAAGATGGGATAATGTTAATCTTCACATGAGGAAGAATTTCACAAAATTTGAATTATTTTAAGTGCTGTAGGAGTGATTCTGGTGGTGTTTGGTTCTCTGAGATCAGAAAATCTTTCACATTTCAACATTTGCCATATATCTCCATTATATTGTGCTTCTTTGATATCTAAATATTGAAGGTATAGTGAACAAAACTGGTTATTTCTTTGATGTCTTAGAATCTTGAGGTCTCTAGTCCCATGGTTCTTAAAATTTTTCACTTCCAAAACTATCCATTATAGATCAAAAATCTTGATGGGATTATACTGAATGTAGCTTTAGTCTGACCTTGAAATACATAAATATATCTGTTCCGAAACATGAAGTGAATTTGTGATTTCCTTTTTTTTTTTTTTTTTTTTTTGTATTTTGGGGCATAGAAGAAATTAATTAGGTTTTAATGGACTGAGTTCTGGCTTATCAAGGCTTTCTTATAACTTAATGCATCTTTCTACTGTAATGCTTCTTAAAAATAAGGTAGCTACTGTAGCATCATTTTTTTTATTATAGCTTTTTATTTACAAGATATATGCATGGGTAATTTTTCAGCATTGACCCTTGCAAAGCCATCTGTTCCAATTTTTTCCTTCCTTCCCTCCACCCTCTCCCCCAGATGGCAGGTAGACCAATACATGTTAAATATGTTAAAGTATATGTTAAATACAATATATAGATACATATACATACAGTTATTTTGCTGCACAAGAAGAATTGGATTTTGAAATAATGTAAAATTAACCTGAGAAGAAAATCAAAGATGTACGCAGACACAAACAGAGGGATTGGAAATGCTATGTAGTGGTTCATACTCATTTCCCAGAGTTCTTTCACTGGGTGTAGCTGGTTCTATTCATTTTTTTTTATTATAATAACTTTTTATTGACAGAACCCATGCCAGGATAATTTTTTACAACATTATCCCTTGCACTCACTTCTGTTCCGATTTTTCCCCTCTCTCCCTCCATCCCCTCCCCTAGATGGCAAGCAGTCCTATATATGTTGAATATGTCACAGTATATCCTAGATACAATATATGTGTGCAGAACCAAACAGTTCTCTTGTTGCACAGGGAGAATTGGATTCAGAAGGTAAAAATAACCCGGGAAGAAAAACAAAAATGCAAACCATTTACATTCATTTCCCAGTGTTCTTTCTTTGGGTGTAGCTGCTTCTGTCCATCATTGATCAACTGAAACTGAATTAGGTCTCTTTGTCAAAGAAATCCACTTCCATCAGAATACATCTTCATATAGTATCGTTGTTGAAGTATATAATGATCTCCTTGTTCTGCTCATTTCACTTTTTTTTTTTATTTAATAGCCTTTTATTTACAGGATATATGCATGGGTAACTTTACAGCATTAACAATTGCCAAACCTCTTGTTCCAATTTTTTACCTCTTACCCCCCCACCCCCTCCCCTAGATGGCAGGATGACCAGTAGATGTTAAATATATTAAAATATAAATTAGATACACAATAAGTATACATGACCAAAACATTATTTTGCTGTACAAAAAGAATCAGACTCTGAAATATTGTACAATTAGCTTGTGAAGGAAATCAAAAATGCAGGTGTGCATAAATATAGGGATTGGGAATTCAATGTAATGGTTTTTAGTCATCTCCCAGAGTTCTTTTTCTGGGCATAGCTAGTTCAGTTCATTAGTGCTCCATTAGAAATGATTTGGTTGATCTCGTTGCTGAGGATGGCCTGGTCCATCAGAACTGGTCATCATATAGTATTGTTGTTGAAGTATATAATGATCTCCTGGTCCTGCTCATTTGACTCAGCATCAGTTCGTGTAAGTCTCTCCAGGCCTTTCTGAAATCATCCTGTTGGTCATTTCTTACACAACAGTAATATTCCATAATATTCATATACCACAATTTATTCAGCCATTCTCCAACTGATGGACATCCATTCAGTTTGCAGTTTTTAGCCACTATAAAAAGGGCTGCCCCAAACATTCGTGCACATACAGGCCCCTTTCCCTTCTTTATAATCTCTTTGGGATATAATCCCAGTAGTAACACTGCTGGATCAAAGGGTATGCACAGTTTGATAACTTTTTGATCTGCTCATTTCACTTAGCATCAGTTCATGTAAGTCTCTTTAAGTCTCTTTGTATTCATCCGGCTGGTCATTTCTTACAGAACAATAATATTCCATAACATTCATATACCACAATTTACCCAACCATTCTCCAATTGAAGGGCATCCATTCATTTTCCAGTTTCTGGCCACTACAAACAGGGCTGCCATAAATATTTTGGCACATACAGGTCCCTTTCCCTTCTTTAGTATCTCCTTGGGGGATAAGCCCAGTAGGAGCACTGCTGGGTCAAAGGATATGCACAGTTTGATAACTTTTTGGGCATAATTCCAGATTGCTCTCCAGAATGGTTGGATTCGTTCACAACTCCACCAACAATGAGTGTCCCAGTTTTCCCACATCCCCTCCACCATTCGTCATTATTTCTTCCTGTCATCTTAGCCAATCTGACAGGTGTGTAGTGGTATCTCAAAATTGTCTTAATTTGCATTTCTCTGATTAATAGTGATTTGGAACACTCTTTCATGTGAGTGGTAATAATTTCAATTTTATCATCTGAAAATTGTCTGTTCATATCCTTTGACCATTTATCAATTGGAGAATGGTTTGGTTTCTTATAAATTAGAGTCAGTTCTCTATATATTTTGGAAATGAGGCCTTTATCGGTTTTATTCATTATTGAACAAATGAAATTGATTTGGTTCATCTCATTGTTAAAGAGAGCCATGTCCATCAGAATTGATTATCATATAGTATTGTTGTTGAAGTGTATAATTATCTCCTGGTCCTGCTCATTTCATTCAGCATCAGTTCATGTAAGTCTCTCCAGGCCTTTCTGAAATTCTCCCGCTGGTCATTTCTTACAGAACAATAATATTCCATACATTCATATACCACAATTTACTCAGCCATTCTCTAATTGATAGGTATCCATTCAATTTTCAGTTTCTTGCTACTATAAAGAGAGCTGCCACAAACATTTTTGCACATACAGGTCCCTTTCCCTTCTTTAAGATCTCTTTGGTATATAAACCCTGTAGTAGCACTGCTGGATCAAAGGGTATGCAGTCTGATAATTTTTTGAGCATAGTTCTAAATTGCTCTCCAGAATGGCTGGATGTATTCACCATTACACCAGCAATGTATCAGTGTCCAAGTTTTCCCACATCCCCTCCAACATTCAGCATTATCGTTTCCTGACATCCTAGCCAATCTGAGAGTGGTATAGTGGTATCTCACAGTTGTCTTGATTTGCATTTCTCTGATTAATAATGACTTGGAGCATCTTTTCATATGCCTAGAAATAGTTTCAATTTCTTCATCTGAAAATTGTCTGTTCATATCCTTTGACCATTTATCAATTGGAGAATGGCTTGATTTCTTATAAATTAGAGTCAATTATCTATATGTTTTGGAAATGAGGCCTTTTTCAGAACCTTTGACTGTAAAGATGTTTTCTCAGTTTATTGTTTCCCTTCTAATTTTGTCTGCATTATTTTTGTTTGTACAACAGCTTTTCAATTTAATATAATCAAAATTTTCTATTTTGTGACCAATAATAATCTCGGGTTCTTCTTTGGTCACAAATTCCTTCCTCTTCCACAGATCTGAGAGATAAACTATCCTATGTTTTCCTAATTTATTTATAATCTCCTTCTTTCTGCCTAGATCATGAACCCATTTTGACCTTATCTTAGTGTACAGTGTTAAGTGTGAGTCAATGCCTAGTCTCTGCCAGACTGTAGCATCATTGCATAAAGATGTCTTGCCTAGTTCTAAGGAAATACAATATTAAATTATGAATATTCCGTATCTTATGAACTTCATTTTCTATGAAGTTCACTGGTTTAGATCTTGTTTATTCATGCAGGTGATTTATTTTGATTTTTAATAAAATAACTGCAAAGAACATACACATAAATGCAAGCCCTTCTCCCAATTATCAGGACTTTCCCAGCAGCTAGTCCCACTTGTATGTTGCTCTTTAACACTTATTTTCCATTTTAATTCTGAAATTTAGTAAAAATGGTTTAATTACCAGAAATGATGAAATTCAGGACAGTTTATTAATTAGACAATCTGAGTCATCTGACTTTGAGAGAGATGTAGACTTCATAGTACTATATCTCATTCTGTTTGTCATTTAATCTTCTAAAAAAATAATTTCTATGCATCAAAATAATGCAAGTTTCACTCCTTTGTTTAATCCATTTTAATTAATTTAGGCATGTAATTTGCAAGTAATCAAATTATTGTCTTCAGATTAATAAAAGGTACTAAAATATTAAAACACATCAAAAGGCAAAGCATCTAGATTGTAACAAAATTTGACAATTGCTGATAGTTTTCTTATATCATTACTTACATTTTAAGAAAACAGGTGACTTACCATTTTTAAGTTTTAATCAACATATTGAATGCTTTTACAAACATTTTTTATTTGTACAAAAAAACACAAAATAGGCTTTAGTAAATTCATTTTACTCCAATTTTAAAACTCATTTGCATTTGGAAGGAAATTCAGTCTATATATTTCTAATTCCTCTACACTTGGCTCATCACATTTAAAAAAATGTTATTTGAATATATTATAACATATTTAACATGTATTGGACTACCTGCCATTTAAGGAAGGGATTGGGGGAAGGTAGGAGATAATTTGGAACAGAAGCCTTTGCAAAGGTCAGTTGAAAAATTACCCATGCTTATGTTTTGTAAATATAAAGCTTTAATTTAAAAAAAAAAGATTATTTGACATCCAAACAACATCCCAATATTTTGAATTTTCCTAATGAGTCCTTTTTTATAGAAACTGAGATCTCTTTTTACCATGTCATTAATTTTACAATAGCAAATGATTGATATTTTTGAAACCAGTGATTTTCAGGTGATTGATTGGGGGATATGGTTAAGGATGGGAGAGAATCCTGTTCTTTTCACTCAATGTTCTTTTATCTAGATTTGTAAATAGTATTCTGTGTTCACAAAATCTAGCTATACTCTAGTGTTACTTGCATACAATTTTCCCTTAAACCAATTCCAAATATGGAGAAGAGATAATAACTATGATGATAATATCTCAATTTATATTGTGATTTACAGTGTATGAAGCACTTTTCTCACAATAACCGTATGAGAGATGTAGATGTATTAATGTTATAGATGAGGGAATCAAGACTCAATGAAGTTTAATGACTTGCCCTGTGCTCACATATCTAATTAGTGACAGCCAGAACTTAAATCCAAATCCATTGTTTTTCTACAATGCCAAGAAAATGAGCTTAAAATATGCTAACTACAGGAAATAACAAAATCCTGAAATCATAGAAATTGAAAGTTGTAAGGTTCCCTGTTGTTAGTACAAGAACTGAAATGTAAATTAATTTAACCAAAAGCTCTTCATACATTTGCCCCACCTTTCATTCAAGTCTCATTATATGTTGATTCCAGTCACATATTTTGGGCATAATTTGACTAAATTGTTAGGGTTTTGCTGTTTCTCTTACTATATGTTTTTATACAATATTCACTCACTCTCATGATGCATTCCATTTCACATCTCACAGAATTGCTTATTTCTTTCTGGAATCAGTTAAAGAACAGCCCTTTGTTTTGGATGAAACCTTCCCAGTTCCCTTTACTTAACCCCCAGAGCCACTACTGCTTTTTCTACATGGATTACTTTTCATTATTAAAAAAATAATCCTGTATATACATGTATAATGAATCACAGTATGTAGACTCCCTTTGAGGTCTTCTTTTACGTCTATGTTTGTGTTCTTTGTCCAGCAAAATTGTACTTACTAAATGATAGTGTGTTAATCCCAGCAACTATTTATTTCAGCCTTATCAAGAACCTTCCCTATAACATTCTGAACAAGTGGTCATTGTGCTTCTGTTTAAAGACCTCTAGTCAGGGGAAACAAATCATCTATTGGACAACTTTAATTGTTAGAAATGTTTTCTGTCACTAAGCTCTAATTTGCCTCTTTGCAACATTAACATATCCCTTCTTGGCTCTGCATTCAGAGTCCAAAAAGAAAAAAAAAATCTTCTCCACATGACAAGCCTTCAAATACTCTAAGATAGATATCTCTCCTCTTATCAATTTCTTCCCATGTTAAACATAACCAGTTCTTTGCAATGAAGTACTTATCACATTCCCAATTATGCTATTCCAAATAATGAATTAAAGTAAAAAAGGAATTGAATTAAGTAAAAATAACATCTCATATGTATATTTAACTTTATAATTTATGTAATACCTGCCATATAAAACTTGTAACATTGGTTAGAATAAGGATTATTACCCAGACATGGTGTAATTATAGTCCTTGTTCTTTACTTTTTATTGTCTTAGTTTTCTCATCAACAAAAAGAGAATAATAATGACATCTACCTCCCAGGGTTGTTATGAATATCAGATGAAATAATAATCATAAAATGTTGAGCACAAAATCTGTCAGGCAATAAATGCTATGTAAATGTTAAATTTTATAATTATTTTATCACAATAATCCTAATACTTATACTGTTACTGCTAAACTATAGATGTATTCCAGTAAGAGAAAAATAACTCAATTAAAATATTAGCTCTGATAATATAAATTAAATATCTGACAGATATTAGGTATGTATTAAATATGGAATGATGCATTAAATACTGAGAGATTATAAAAAATAGAGAAAGCAAACGCCTTGTCCTCATAGCTTTTATACTCTCATAAGAGGATAATAGAACAAAGTCACAGAGAGCAACATTATAATATACGTGTATAACATAAAGTTTTAAAAAATGGTATATCCAATAGTGTTTCATTAAAAAAAAAAGTAATGTGTTGGACTTGAAAGTTTGCACAGAGATATTGTAACTAAAAAGAAGGATATTCCAGGAATAAAGTAAACGAATAAAGGCAAAGATGTGGAGAGATATAGATCAGTACAGTTTGTAGAGCTGATGTATAACAAATGTTGTAGAGAGACCATTGGCTATGGATTCAAAAATTCTGAGTTCAAATATGAGGTTTGCTATATACCTGTGAGATCCTGAACAAATCACTTAATCTCAAATAAGATTAAGATGTATTTCTTCACCTTTAAAATAAAGGATATGTATATGCTAAACATTGAGGTTCCTTCTAGATGTAAGTTTAATGATTTTATGATTTGCTAGTGAGATTGTACCTTGTGAATTGACACAGCCTACAAACATCATTCAAAATGTTGGCCACTTTTCTCCAATATCTGCCACTACATCCATGTAGGGGCATTTGCCAGGAATGGATGATACATAGATAGATAGATAGATGGATGAAGTAAACATTTATCAAGATTTTACTATGTAAAACTTTAGGATTTACAGTCCTAAATCACTGGGAGTAAATATACAAGCATAATGAAAGATGGTCCCATTTCCGGAGAAATATATATGTTATAGGAAGGCAACATTTAATAGAAATCTGAATAGCATGGGGAGAAGGAAAGCATCTATGTAGGTGAACCATAGAGAAGCAGACTGGGGAGCCATGGATTAGGCTGAGTTTGAAGCGATCATCACTGCTGTGAACATTTCTTCATATGGAAGTTCTGGAGAACTCACCAATCACTGGAGGAGGTCATACCGATAGAAGAATTATCAGCACAAGAAGACAACTGAGATGAAGAAAGAAACGTATTCTGGGAATTGTTTGGCGATCAACTTTTTTTTTTTGCTTTATAAAGGATTCACTTATTGGATATTTGCAAGTGTATAGTTTGAGGTCAATGCCCTAATTTAGTGCAAATATACAAGTCCATCAAAAAGATTTAGTTGACTATCCTATTCTTGACAGCAGCTTTAAAGACTCAAGGCATATCATCAATTGTCATTCTATCAAGGAGGCACTTATTAACTGTCTACTGTGTACAAGCAATTTTACTAGATGTTTAGGAAATAAAGATAAAAATGAAATAGTGTCAAAATTCAAAGATATTACCATTCTAGGGGAATAGAAATCAAAAACATATGTAGATATAAATAAAACACACTTTAGAATTTACAAAGGATCTTTGACAGGGAAAAGTACCAGCAACCAGGTAGACCAAGAAAGATTGTACTTAATGTAAAATCCTAAAAGACTCAGAGATTCTGATGGATGGGAAGAGAGGGAGCAATTCCACTGTGGAGGATATGAAAGAGAAAAGACAAAGACATGAAGAAATGAAAAGTCTCTTTTTAGGAAAATGAAGATAGCCAGTTGGTATGCAGCATAAAACATATTGATGGGAGTAATGTATGATTGGGCTGAAATTCTAGAATGTATCCAAGATATGAAAAGCTTTAAATGCAAACAAAGAAAAAGAGGTAAACAATAGAATCTATTTGAATGGATTGTTGACATAATTGGACCTATATTTTACCCAAAAAAATCATTTTGGTAGTTCTCTGGGGACTAAGTTAAGGTTATGGAAACTAAACAGGCTGTTTTAATAATCAAAGTGAAAAGGAATAAGAGCCTAAATTAGAGTGTTAATTATGTAGGGAAGAGAAAGGATTTTATGTGAAATATTGTGGGAAAATAAATGAAACATTTTTCTGTGGCTGGGTATTGGGGACAAAAGACAAGAGGAATCAAAGATAAAATAAGGTTGTTAAACAAATTAGAAAGATGGTGGTGCACTTGACAGACATTTAAAAGTCCCGAAGAGAGGTGGATTTAGAGGGAAGATAATAAATTCTGTTTTTGATAAGCTGAATTTCAGGTTCCTATATACTACCCAATTAATAATATCTAATAGGAAGCTGGTGATGTGTAGGACTGGAGCTTCAGAGAAAGAGGAGGACTAGATGCATGCATCTGGGAACTATCTACATAACATGTTAATTGATATCAATAAAGCTTTGGTCACCAAGTAAAATAATATAAGAAGAAAGAGGAGATGGCCCAGGACATATGTCTTCTTAAAAAACAATGAATTTCTAACTCCAGTTGACACTGATAATAGGTTCATGGGAATCTTTTATATTTTTATTTTAGACGAGCAGTAAAGTGCTTCTTTAATGATCAGAAATATGAGACATGCTAAAAGTAGGAAAAAGGGAAAAAGATAAGAAATGACAGGTCTGGTGTTTTGTGTCCCAGGAAAGAGGAAAAAGTAAGATTTAAAAATCCCAAGTCCTGGAAAATAGATCTAGGAGAGAAAACCTAAGGATCATCAGACTACCTGAAAGTTATGATGAAAAAAAGAGCCTAGATACTATTTTACGGGAAATCATTAAAGAGAACTGCCCAGAAGTAATAGAACCGGAAGATAAAATAGGCGTGGAAAGAATCCATCAAACACCTTCTGAAAAAGACCATAAAATAAAGACTCCGAGGAATATTGTGGCCAAACTTCAGAATTTTCAGACTAAAGAAAAAATTCTACAAGCAGCCAGGAAAAAAACAGTTCAAATACCAAGGTGCCACAATAAGGGTCACACAAGATCTGGTTGCCTTAACATTAAAGGATAGAAGGGCCTGGAATTTGATATTCCAAAAGGCAAAAGAACTTGGAATGCAGCCAAGAATAAACTACCCAGCTAAGCTGAGCATTTTTTCCATGGAAGAAGATGGACATTTAATGAAACAGAGCAATTCTTTCTGTTTCTAAAGAAAAAACCAGATTTAAAAAAAATTTGATTCCAACAAAGGATTAAGACAAGAGAAAAGGTAAAAGGAACCTTGAGAACTGTATTTCGTTGTGGATATACATAAAAATCACATGTATAATTTGATTTACTGATATAGATAAAAAGGGAAATAGAAAATGGAAAGGGATAGTGTGAAAAAGGGGAAAGGGGAGATAAAAAAGAGGGAAACTACATCGCCAATGAGGCAAAGGAAACTTATAAATCTTGGGAACTTAGAGAGGGGAGGAACATTGTGCAAATCTTACTCATCGAGTTGGCCAAAGAGGAAATAAGACACATTTGTTTTATACAGAATCTTCTCACCCTCATTAAAAGGGGAGAGGAAAAGAAAAAGAAAAAGAGTAATAAGGGAAGGGGTCAAGAAAGGGGAAGGGATTCAAAGGGAGGAGGAAGGGATAATAAAGGGGGAGAACTGGGTGACACAAATGGGACCAATAAGTTTAATACTAAGGAAGGGGGGAAGGAGGGCAAGAAAACGAAAAGCATAATCTGGGGATATTAGGATGGCAGGAAATACAGATTAAGTAATTTAACCCGAAATGTGAATGGGATGAACTCCCAAAGGAGGAGGCAGAAGCAGACTGGATCAAAAATCAGAACCCTACAATATGTTGTTTACAGGAAAACATTTAAAACAGGGAAATACAACAGAGTAAAGGTAAAAGGCTGGAGCAGAATAATTAGCTTCAGGAGAAGCAAAAAGAGGGTAGCATCCTTATCCAGATCAAGTAAAAGGAAAATTGATCTAATTAAAAGAGATAAAGAAGGAAACTATATCTTGCTAAAAAGGAATAGACAATGAAGCAATATTAGTATTAAAAATATGCACCAAGTGGTATAGCATCTAATTTCCTAAAGGAGATTAAGAGAGTTACGAAGAAAAAAAATTATAAAGGGAGACCCTCAATCTTGCACCCTCAGATTTAATAAACAAATCACAAAACAAATAAGAAAAAAATTAAAGAGGTAAATAGAATATTAGGAAAAATTAGGTAGATAGACTTGAGAAAACTGAATGGTGAAGAAAGAAAATTTCTTCTCAGAGCTCATGGAACCTACATAAAATTACCCATTTATTAGGACATCCTCAAAAATTAAATGCAGGAAGGCAGAAATAGTAAATGCTTTTTTTCAGATCCAAATAATAAAAAACACATTACAAAAAGTTAGGGGTAAATAAACAAAAGTAATTGTAAACTAAATTATCTATCTTAAAGAATGATTTAAAAAGAAATTATAGACACAATTAATAACTTCACTCAAGATAATGACAATGGGAGACATCATACCAAAATTTGTGGATGCAGCCAAAGATAATAAGGGGAAACTTTAATCCTTAGAGGCTTACTTGAACAAAAAGAGAAAGAGAAGGTCAAAATTTGGGCTTGCAACTTAAAAAAAGCTAGAAAAAGAACAAAAAAAACCCCAATCAATTAAACTTGAAATTTAAAATTAAAAAGGAGAAATTAATAATATTGAAAGAAAAAAAACTATTGAACTAATAAAAAAATGAGTTTTTTTTAATGAAAAAACAAAAAATTGATAAACCTTTGAAATCTGATTAGAAAAGGAGAGGAAAATCAAATTATGTCTTAAAATGAAAAGGGAGAACTTTCCACCCAAGAAAAAATTAAAGAAATAATAAGGGGTTCTTTGTGAATTTTACCAATAAATTTGATAACCAAATGAAATGGATGACTACCTCCAAAAATATAGGCTTTCAGATTATCAGAGGAAGAAGTAAATTTTAAATACTCCCATTTTAGAAAAAGAAAAGAACAAGTATTAATGCCCCTAAAAAAAATCCCAGGGACCAGATGGATTTACATGGAATTTATCAAACATTCAAAGAACAATTAGTCCCAATGCTTTTATAAACTATTTGAAAAAAATAGGGAAACAGAGTCCTACCAAATTATTTTATGACACAGACATGGTACTGATACCAAACCAGGTAGGTTGAAAAACAGAGGAAAAAATTATAACCAACCCCATGAAATTGATGCTAAAATCAAAAAAAATTAGCAAAAGACTACAGAAAATCATCCCAGGATAATTCACCAGATCAAGTAGGATTTATACCAGGAAAGCAAGGCTGGTTCAATATTAGGAAAACATAGCAAATTGGGCCATTTAATGACCAAATTAAAAAAAACCATATCATACTTGATAGATGCAGAAAAAGATTTGATAAAATCCAACATTCATTCCTATTAAAACACTTGAGATAAGGGAATAAATGGACTTTTCCTTAAAATAATCAGTAGATCTATTTAAAACCATCAGTAAGATCATATGTAAGGGGACAAACTGCAACCATTCCTAAAAAAGTGGAGGAAACAAGGTTCCCAGCATCCCTGTTACTATTTAATTTGTATTAGAAAGCTAGTTTCAATAAGAGCTGAGAAAGAGATTAAAGGAAAAAATAGGCATGAGGAAACCAATGATACTTTTTTGATGAATGATGGATACTTTAGAAACCCGAGATTCTATAAAAAGTTATTAGAAATCCTTTTAAAAGTTTCTATAAATAAACCTCATAAGTCATCAGCATTTTATATTCACAAAAATCCAAAATCAGAGTTACAAAGAGAAATTCATTTAAAGTAACTACTGATAGTATAAAAAATTTAGGACTCTATCGCCAAGGGAAAATCAGAAACTTTTATGAGCAAAACACCAAACACTTTCCACACAAATTAAGTCTGATCTAACCAACTGAAAATATTAAATGCCTTTGATTCAGAAATTAATAAAGATGACAATATCCCTAAACTAATCTATTTATTTAGTGCTATACCAATCAGATTCCCAAAAACTATTTTGATGACCAGAAAAAAATAACAAAAACTATGGAAAACAAAAGGTCAAGAATTTCAGGGAATTAATGAAAAAGAATCAAAATGAAGGTGGATGTAAGGTGTAAAATTATATTATAAATGTTATAAAACCATCTGGTATTGACTAAGAAATAGACTAGTTGATCAATTTGGTGGTTAGGTCAAGGACAAAACAGAAAATTAATTATTTGGTTTGAAAACCAAAGACCAGTTTTTGGGATGAATGTTATTTGAAAAAATTCAAAATTGGAAATTGTATTAGAAATAGGATTGACCCAACCAATAACTGAACCAAGATAAGGTCAAATGTGTCAGATCTGGCAAAAGAAGATATTATAAAAAAATTAAGACATAGGATAGTTTTACCTCTCAGATCTGTAAGAGGAAGGATTTAGACCAAAGAAGAATGAGATCACATTACTACAAAATAGAAAATTTTGATTATATCAATTAAAAGTTTTCAAAAAATAATGCAGGCAAGATTAGAAGGGAAACAATAAACGGGAAAATTTTTTACAGTCCGGGATAAAGGACTTTTTAAAATATAGAGAATTGACCTAATTTATAAGAACCGCCATTCTCCAATTGATAAATGGTCAAAGGATTAAAAGACAAATTTTCAGAGATGAAATTGAAACTATTACCCCTATTGAGGTTTAAATCACTATTGATCAGAGAAATGCAAATTAAGACAATCAATTTTACCACACACCTTTGATTTGAAAGACAGGGAAAGATAAGGGAATGTTGGGGATGGGAAAACAGGGACACTGATACATTGTTGGTGGAATTGTGAAACATCCAGCCATTCTGGAGAATTTGGAATATGCCTAAAAAGTTACCAAATTTGATATCCTTTGATCCAGCAGTGTTTTATGGACTTATAAAAGGATAAAAGAAGGGAAAGGGACCTTATTGCCAAATGTTTTAGAGCCCTGTTTTAGGGGAAGCGAAAAATGGATGCCCATCAATTGGAGAATGGTTGAGTAAATTGTGGTATATGAATGTTATGGAATATTATTGTTCTGTAAGAAATGAGCAGCAGGATGAATACAGAGAGGATTGGCGAGACTTACATGAAATGAAGCTGAGCAAAACGAGCAGACCCAGGAAGGAGATTATTATATACCTCAACAATTATACTGTATGAGGATGTATTCTGATGGAAGTGGATTTATTCAACAAAGAGATCTAACTTAGTTTCAATTGACGGATGGAAAAAGAACAACCCAAAGAAAGAAACTAGGAAAAAACTGTTGATTTTTATTCTTCTTCCGTTTTTATACTTTCTAAACCCATTTCCCGAGCAACAAGAGAACTGTTCGGTTCTGCAAACATATATTGTATCCAAGATCTACTGTAACCTATTTAACATGTATAGGATTGCTTGCCATCTGGGGGAGAGGGTAGAGGAAGAGAGGGGAAAAATTGGAACAGAAGTGAATGCAAGGGATAATGTTGTAAAAAATTATCCTGGCATGGGTTCTATCAATAAAAAATGTTTAAAAAAAATCCTAAATCCTGAGAAGATATGCCCCTTTAATCTTGTTAATTCTATTACTTCCACTCTGATCAGATCAGATACTCCTGATTAAGTTCATTTTTGCTATAATCTGAACCTTTTTGACTCTGTTCTCTAACGGTGGGAGGCAAAATCAAGCCTTCCTCATTCTGACTGTGGCCATATTGGTTAGTCAAAATGGCCTTTTTTTTCAGAAAACATGGTTTTGTTGTTGTTTCTGTTGTTGCTTTTTAATGAGGTCCTGTTCTGTTAATAAGTAAAAAGGTTGATTCTCAATTCACTCACAGAAATCATCGGAATTTACTTCCTGAGATCACTTGTTCTCCTTAAAGGCAAGTGGAGTCTTTAAATCTCTTATTCCAAACATATAGAGTTGGTTGATAAATATTGTATTGATGATAGTTCAATAGGCAGGAGCCTAACAGCCTTTGTGCATGATATGAGATAAGGTTAGAAAGGTCAAGGTGGCCTCAGTTTATAGAGGGCCTTTAATGTCATGTAAAATCTAAATATCACAAAAATAGAATGAGTGAATAGTAGCTATATAGCTTGCCCCATGCAAAAAATCTGACAGTTTTTTTTTTAACTGTCAGCTCAATAAGAATTGAAAGTTGGACAGAGCAAGCTAATAAAAATAATATCCTAGAATCCTATGTTCAGAGCTGGAAAGGACAATAGAGTTACTTGTTCATTTAATAAATGAGAAAATAATTTCAGAAAGTTTGAGCCTTTCCCAAGGTCATACAAGGTATAAGGAGCAAAGTCTACTTTCAACCTATTCTGTCGTAATTAGTTCTCTGATCATAGCCCTTCTGTTTCCTTCATATAGACTTTTCAATTGTATTAAGAAAAAGGCAGTGTCCAGAGTAAGAGAAATTATAGTTCTGCTTTGTTTTAGTCAGAATTTAGGGTTTTTGTTTAGTTTTGGGCATAACTTATTAGACATGACATAGAAAGTTGGAGTGTATCTCAGTGAGGGGGAGAAGGATGAATATTATGCCATATAGGAAGCAGCTGATAAGAGTGTTTATGTGTTCTCCCTACCTCATAGCACTATATATGTATTTATACATGTACACACAAATACACATACATGCATTTATACATATGCATATGCATGATTGTGCATGGATGTTCCAAAGATTTCAACCCAAATCTTATAGTCTATGATCATGTGACTTTCTCATGAGGAAAGGTTTAAAAACAGGAGGCTTCTCAAGTCTAAAAAGTAAAAACTACAAAAAGGATGTGATAAAAAAATTTACAAAATTATAAAGGGATGGACAGCATAAGCATGCAATCTGTAATGTTCAAACTGGAGAGCATGCTTCAAACCTTGAGAATATTTTAAGCAAATAAATAAAAATAGAGCTTTATGAATAAATACTAATAACATTATCTTTCTGACTCCTCCCCTCCAAAAAATGGATCAGGCTAAAAGCCAAGACAGGTTTATTAATGGTTATAGAAATCTGGGGAAGGAATTTTAAAAAGAAGTTAGAGATGTATTCACTAAATGCATCTTTTATGTTTTGCTATTGCAGACCACTATCCTAATAACAGTTGACTATGTGATGAACAAAAGTTAGTCATAGTGAAAGAAAACTCTGTCTTGCTATAAAACAATACATTAAAAACTTTTCAGTATGTCAAAAATAAATTTAAGGCAACAAAATGGATTTCATAAAGGAAGCATGTATGTGTGTGTATTTATTTGTGTGGCGGGGTGAGGGGTGTGTGTGAGAGAATGTCAATTATTGGAAATCGAAGCTTTGATGAATTTTTATAGTTCAGGCACATGTGGAAGGGGGGGAAATGAATACAACACCAAAGGGGGTTTCCTGTTTGGGATATTAAAGTGGAAAGTGAATTTTTTATATTCGTATTAATGGATTGTTATTAACATTCATATATTTATTTTAATAATAATTAATATTTATATAATGATTTAAGTTTTACAAAATGTTTTGCACACGTAATCCCATTAATCCCCACAAAAACACAGGTGAAACTGAGGACAACAAAGCTTGGGGAGTTACATAAAATTTATTTCACATATTTTATCAAGTTAAGTTCTTTTTAAAATCAACGATATTGATTGAAATGTTTCAATGAAGCACACTCAAGAAAAGGATAGAAGGGAGTGTCTAATAGGTAGGGATAGATAAGTTCAATAACTTAATTGGTGGAAATATAAACCTGAGCATGTCTGAACAAAGGAATCCTGCACTGCTCAGCCAAGGGCAGAGTTAAGGAATGATTTGCTACCAGATACTCTGAGTTTCATCCAATGAGAAATGAGTAAGTTGGCTGCTTCTGATTTTGTATGCTCTGCTCCACAGCAGTGGTTCTCAAAGTGTAGTCCAGAGAATACAAAGGGTCTCTGAAATCAATCATTTCTACAAATTCAAAATAAGATTTTACTTCTAATATTTAATAGTATTTTAATAGTATAAATACACTGAGAAAAAAAGTAGAGAATCACTGCTTTACAGTAGCTAATGTGGATGTAAATGGAGATGTTAGCTATAATTGGAAATGATAGATACTTTCAGAGCGACATGATCAGAAGGAAATTACTATGACCAGAATATGCAAACTGGATTGAAGAGAGCAGAGACTATAAGCAATGAGACAACACAGATTACTGAAATTGCTTAGGCCCAAAATAGTATGACAATAATGATAATATGGGAGGAGGGAATGAATTGACAGGATTTGATGATGAAAATATGGATCATAGGAAAGACATAGTAGGCACGTTCAGAATAATATTAAAGTAAAAAAAAAATCAATGTTGAAGGTATGTTTATTTGATACAATAAAGTAATTATTTGATTATTATTACCTGTTTCTACACAATAGGAAAACAGCAACAATGTTTTCCATGAAAATAGAGGAAGAGAGAAATATCTTAATTGTGGATTATGTATAATCTACACTTGATTGTTCAATTTTTGTTTTGTCAATTTGATTTTTGCCACAGTGAGAACCTTAAAAAATCATTTTCTCATTCTTTCTAGTCTTATCTAATACATGATAACTTCCTTAACAGCTATTTAAAAGCAGGGGGAGCGATTTATAAGGTAATTGGTATCATTTACCCTGCATTTGTTCAAAATATATTGACATAAAACCTCCTAATGTAATTATTCAGAAAATGGATCATTCACTTTTGCTGGTATTGTACTTACTGTTGCTTTATTCTTAAGGATTCCTACATGGTAATAAAAATAGATTACTGACTCTGCAAAGATTATCTTATTACAGTAGCAAAATGTTGTAATAGGGGAAAAAAAGCAAAAGCAAAAAACATTCTGCATTTTGAATAATTTTTAAAGACAGTTTCTAGAAAGGCAAATTAATGTTGCTCCTTTCTTCACCAAGAGGCAAGATCATGTAATTTGTTCTTCCCTTATCCTTTGCAAACAAAAGTTCAGTTTTATTTTATAAGACTTATACATGGAATTGCTTGCATTGGAAAAATGGAAATGGCATATGAGGTTCAGCTTTTATATGGAGAAAGGAAATTTGGTTCAGGAACTTATAACCTTAAAATCATCTTTGATTGTTCCTATCTAATCTCCTTTTGGCTCATATTCATGCTCAATTTCCAAATTGAGTCAATTCTTTTTTTTTTTTTAAACAATGTCTCTATTCACATCCTATTCCAGATCCTCCTCACATTTTGAATAAACTATTCTCAGAGCTTCCAAATTGGTGTTCTTGTCTTGAGTTTTTTCTAACTCATCCTTCAAACAGTTGCCAATATTATTTTCTTAAAGTAAAGATCTCTCTTTATGCCATTTCATCATTCAAAAAGATTTCTTCAATTCCCTAACTTTTAGAATAAAATACAAACCACTCAAATTGATTTTTAAAGATTTCAATATTTTGGTCAATTTGGATTAAAATTTAGTCTGCAAAATCATCATTTTCCTTGTTATCTTCATGCATAAGCACAAGATATCCTTCATGCTGAGTTTATACTTTATTACTGCCTTTCAGGATATGATTTTTCTTTCCAAGTTCACTTTTTTTCCTTTGTTGTTGGAAGTCTTTTTTCTCCTTAACCCTCAGGTTTCCCCTTCTTTCCCTACCAATAAGTCAATATAAAAATTAAGAAAACATAATAGTTATAAGGGATAGTGTCTGGGGTAAGTGAAAGTGAGTCCCAGGGGAAATATAGATGATATTTTAAAATGTCAACTAAAAGCTATTTTTAAAGAAAACATAATAATTGATCAACTAGTAGGAGGGACTTTTTGCTAGGGGCTTTTTATATATTTATTATGATACGCATTGAATAGGTTAAGGAACAGTTAAAGATAATATTGCTGTTGGGACTTATAATCTATTTATAGAAACAGTCATTTCCCAAATATTAAGAATTATGGAAGAGACAGAATATAAAATGTAATCCCTGTCCTCAAGTATTTTATTACATAGTTGGATATAGTTATATATGTGTAGATACATATATACATCTATATACATGTATATGCACATACATATACACACAAACACACACACATACATATTTAAGTATATAAATGAAATAAGGCTTATTATTATAAAACAATATGTAAAAATCAGTGAAGGAAAAATTTTAGAGCCATAATAAGTGTGTCTTGCACATCTGAATGATATGTGATTTTGTGTAGAACTCTCAATGAAGGGACCTCCTTCTTAAGAAGAGTTAAACTGATTTGCTCAAAAATCACATTTCTATTATTTGAGATAGGATTTGGAATCAAGTCTTCTTCATTTCATGTCTAGTATTCTATCAGGGGATATATCATGCTAATTCTATAGAAATTGCTTAAAATGAGTGGTACAAACACTTATCAATGGTTGAAATTGTTGTGGATTATAGTTAGAGAGTCAGACTGATTCTTGAAAAACTTACAGATTTAAGACAGGTGGAAATGGGGGAAAGGGATAGTGTTAGATGATATCAGAAGGCCTTGTAAATTTAGATTTTTAAATTTGAAAATAGTGAATCACTGAACTCTTTTGAGCAGAGGATTGATAAGATCAGTTCAAAGTATGGCAGCATTATCAAGAATCAACTGAATGGAGGTTGAAGGCTTTATAGAGATAAAGCAAATTAGTCCAAAGGACTTCAAGATGTGAGCAAATAATAGAACGACTGCATTGGAGATACCAAAGGATGTATTGATGGGATGATGAATGTAAAGGAAAATAATGTTTGATACAGAATTGTTAATTGATATAGAAACTCCCTCCACAAACATAGATCAGCTTCTCTTTTGCAACTTACAGTCTGAGAAGTTTTCTTGGGGATCTGAGGATTGAAGTGACTTAGACATGGTTAAATAGCTATTATAGGTCAGAGGCAAAACTTTTAACCATAACCTCCATGTTTTGATCAAGGATTCTATTAAATTTTGACTTTCTGAAAAAGTGTGTGTTTGTGTGTCTAAATACAGAGGGGGGAGATAGAAGGGGAGAGAGAGAGAGTGGAGAAAATAGGTAGGTAGGAATAGCATATTTATTGAAAAGATATGGTAAGTTTGGAGAAGGAAGTATCATTTATGGGAATAGTGAGTTTGGATAATGGATCAGGCTTGGAGAGGGGAGAAAATAAACTCATTTGAGGGTATATTAAGTTTAAGGCATCCAAGTAGAAATGTCTGTCAGGCAGTTGAAAATATATAATGTGGGGGTCAAGAGAGCAATCAGAACTAGAAATGACAATAGGAGAGTTATTAGCATAGAGATGAAAAGTGAAGCCCTAAATATCTATCTAAAAGGGAGTATTGAAAAGCAATGAAGAGAAGAATTCTCTAAAATTCTCATTTAGAGAAGAATAAGCAGCATGGTACAGGGAATAGAGAGATGTCATCAAGATTAAGAAGATAGGAGTTCAAATCTTTTCTCTGAAAAACATTGATCAAGCAGCTAAGTGATGTAGTGGATACAACACTAGATTTCCTGATTTAAAATTTGACCTCAGATATTGACTACTTATATGACTATGGGTCTGCTTGCCTCGGTTTCCTCACCTGTCAAAATGAACTGGAGAAGAAATGGCAAACCATCCCCATATTTTTGTCAAAAAATAAAAAACCCAAATAGGGTTGTGAAAAGTTGGATACAACTGAAAGGACTAAACAACAACAAAAGGGAGGTGGAGAACCTTGACCTCTCCATGTACCAGGCATCTTTGTAAGAGATGCAGACATAGAAAAGTTGGAGATTTTTATTGGCTGAATGTTTCCTTATTGAGAGTTCTCCACACCAATAAATATAGGATTAAATTTAAAAAAAAAAAAAAAAAAGATACGATGAGCCAGACAAAAAAATGATGGGAATAGAATCACCTGATATCATGGAAGGGAAAGGGTGGAAGGAATTTAGAAAAGACTGCCAAATAGAGTAAAAAGGTCAAGACAAAATAAAGCATTGGTTTGAGGAATAATTGAAGACATGGTTTATTTTAGTATAGTATAATACCTGGGACAGAAACCAGATTAAGTAGGGTTAGATTGAAAGGAAATGGGGCTGTAGATTTAGACAACTCAGAGAATGACTAGTAGGAAAGGATCTGGGACATGCAATAGGGTCAAGAGGTTCCTCCCCTGTTTCTCAGGATAAGAGTGAATTGAATCTCTTAGAAGACAAAAGTGAAGAAATCAAGAGAGAGGGAGAAATTAAATATACTGAAAATGGCAAGGATCAAAGGTCTTTCAGTTGGCAAGTGGAAGTTTAGAGAGGTAATGAACCCAGATCCCAAAGAAAAGAGCACCTAATAAGGTTATTATTATTATTTTTTTGATCACTCAAGTCTTCCAAGTGTTTCACACTTGTTATAATAAATCCTCTTGGAAACTTTCACTTAACAAGATTTTCCATATAATATATTCAAATACTTAAGACTTATTTTTTTAAATAGCTATAATTTTCCATTTCCCCCTAAGAAGCATCTCCTGTTGAGTTGTAGCAGCTGCTCTCTGGAGAAATCTCTTAATTGAGTTTATTCTAATTTATTTATTCTAACAAAACTTCACATTTAAATGATACTGACCCTAATGTGACCCAGCTTATCCTTCTATTTGTAGTACATTAAAGAATGCTTGGGTTTATATCTCTATGAAGCCTGCCATGTGATTAGAATAACTTCATAGTAAATTCTCTTGCATATATTGACATGTTACTTTCTAAAATACTTCTCAATTATTTGTCTTATGAGTTAAATTCATCCTCTTTTCCAAAACTCTTTTTTTTCAGATTGCTCTATCTAGGAAATAGCACCACTATTTTCATCACTATTTAATCTCAAGGCTCAGAGTAATCTTAGAATCCTTTCTTCCTTGTTCCACACAGTCATTCAGATCTTCAAAATATCTCTTTTTGTTATTTTCTTTGTTCCGGATTTGTGCAGTTGCTTTAGGACTTAGATGCTTTCACAGAAGAGGAAACATCAATGAATGATATTAAAAGTAACAATTTTTTATTAAGGGTACAAGTCAAGACCAAACTTAACTTGAAAAATCCAGGGGCAAAAGAGAGCAAGGGAAATAGAAATGAGATTCAAAGTAAAGCATATTCATCACAAACTTAATTGTTGACAGGGTCCAGGAAGAGTTGGATTTCTTGTGGAGAAAAAATTGGAACAAATTGCAAAGGTGTGTGTTTTGAAAAAATATATAAAAATAATAAACATTATATATTCTTGTGGAAAGAAGAAAAAAGTATTTTAGGAGCAGAGAGAAATGAAGCTGTTTCACAATGAATGTATCAAAAATAGAACTGATTATCATGTCCCCTAAGCTCTCTCCTGTACCTGACATAAAGTAAGTGCTTATTGCAGGGGAAACTATTCAACTTAGTGGATAATACTTTGAGCCTGGAGTCAGGAAGATTAATCTTTGTGAGTTCAAATCCAGCTTCAGATACTTTCCTATTTGATCCTGATCAAGTCTCTTAACTGTTTGCCTCAGTTTTTCATTTGTAAAATGAGCTGGAGAATGAAATGCTAAGTCATTCCATTATTTTTATGAAGAAAACCCCAAGTGGGGGCAGAAAGAGTTAGATATGACTGAAAAAATGGCTGAACTGAACAATACATTAAGATACATGTTTTTTGATTTGATAACTATTCTGAATTTCTTTATTATTGGCAAGGATACCATCATCTTCCCAGTCAACCAGTCTTAAAACCTTGTTGTCACCTTTGATTCTTCACTCTTTCAGTCTCTCACCCCATGTCTAATATGATGCTGTGTTCTTGTTTCTTTAAAATAACTCTCATATCCAAACCCTTCTCAGAATTCACAGAGCTGCCACCCTGCTATAGCTGCCATACTCATAGTGTGCTATTACAACAGCCTATGGGTTGACCAGTAGATCTATTAAAACAACTTCTGTAATTCAAATGTTTTCTCATCTATTCAGTATCAATGTCTTCCTGAAGCACTACATTACACATCCAAGAAATCTATACCCATTCCCTTATTCAAATATAAAACTCTGTTTGTTCACACAATCTGGTCCTCCCTACCTTCTTCACTTTATTCCTCTCGAAAAATTTTTCTATCCAGCTACCCAGAGAGACATTCCTGTTCTTATGCTAAACACTCTTCATCACAGCTCTGAATTTTTTCCTGGCTCTCACCATATCTGGAATGTTTTCTCTTCACTTTTGTCTCCTGTTTTTTTTTTTTTTTTTTTTTTTTTTGTTTGTTTGTTTGTTTTTTGTTCCTGGCGTCTTTTAGGGCTCAAATCCTATATTCTTAAAGAGGCATTTCCCAGCAGTCTTTCTCTTTCCTTCCTCTCCCTTGTTTCCCCTTTGAGATATATTGGTGTAATTATATCACATATATACATAGTTGTTTGCATGTTATCTCCCCAGTTTGAATATGTGTTCCTTGAGGAAAGGAATCATGACTTTTCTTTCCTTTGTAACCCCAATGCTTAGTATATATATATATATATATATATATATATATATATATATATATGTTCTTTTTTATTATAACTTTTTATCGACAGAACATATTCCTGGTAAATTTTTACATTATCCCTTGCACTCGCTTCTGTTCTGACTTTTCCCTTCCCTCCCTCCACCTCCTTCCCTAGATGGCAGGCAGTTTTATACATATTAAATATGTTATACTATATCCTAGATACAATATATACTTGCAGAACTGTACAGTTCTCTTGTTGCACAAGAAGAATTGGATTCAGAAGGTAAAATAACTTGGGAAGAAAAACAAAAATGCAGACAGTTCACACTCGTTTTCCACTGTTCCTTTTCTGAGTGTAGCTGATTCTGTCCATCACTGATCAATTGGAACTAAATTAGATCTTCTCTTTGTCGAAGATATCCACTTCCATCAGAATACATCCTCATACAGTATTGTTCTTGAAATATACAATGATCTCCTGGTTCTGCTCATTTCACTCAATGCTTAATATATTGACTGAAGCATACTATGTACTTAATAATGCTTGTTGCATTTGTTGAGGTTATATACTGATTATGAGGTAAAAGTATTCATACCAGTGACAACATTAATTTATCTAAAGTACAAAAACTCAATAATGGCTGGTTATTTGTTATAAACACATATGAATAAAACATAGATAATTTACAGTTACACAAGCATAAGATATGGACATGCTATCAGTTGTAGTCTCTTTGTGAATACACAAATGAAAGATATGGCTATGACTATGAATAATAGCCTCTCTGGGGAGTTAAGTTCAAATGAGCAACAAATAAAAAATCCTTACATAATGGCAAGTAACTCAATTTGGAGTTTTAAGACATTGAATATAAATGTTCTAGAAGAGAGGGTTCAGTAAAAACGTGTTCATTGTTACTTGGAATTTGTTTTTAGATTTTAGGCTATATAGAATTTGGATAAACAGAGAGGAGAAGAGTGGGGATCTTGGAAAGGGATGGGCATGGGACATGAGCCAAAACACAAAGATAGCAAGAAATATGCTGTTAATGGGACAAAATATAATTCAGAATGATTAAAATAGAAGAAATAAAGATAAGGGTGACTAGATAGTTGAGCTCAGAGCATAAAGTGCTAAGTATGTTACAACTGTAGACTTGGGGGTTTAGACCATTAAGAAGAGATAGAATGCTGAACTTTGAGCCAGAAAGGCTTTAGCCCCAGACTGGCTTCTTTGTAGTTATGTGACCTATAAGTAATCTGACTTCTTTTATAGTATCATTTTCCATATACCATGATTTTTAAACGAAGGTAATAATAATTCCCATGATTATTGTTAGTAGCAAAAAGTTTACATACATATATGTATATATATATATATATATATATATATATATATATATACATGTGTATGTATGTATGTATAGACACAAGGGTTTATATGCACATGTTGGTCTCTAAAATACTTCTCAATTATTTCTTATGAGTTAAGCATAGATATATCTGTTTATCTGAAAGACATTATAAAGAGTGGCACTTGAGCTAAATCTTGAAGGGATCAAGAGTTATGAAAGATAACAGAAAAGACAGAATATTTTCCAGTTGTGGAAATAACAAATACAAAGTAAAGCATCTCATGCAAGACAGGAATAGCAATAGCATCTACCTCAGAAGATTGTTGTGAGGGTGAAATTATATGTGAAAAATGTTTTGTAGAAACAAAGTGAAATGTGAATTCTAACTCTTACAATAAAAATTTTGATTATTGGCACTGATATATTATGCAGATTAAATTATAAGTGCCCAAGAGGAATACAAATCTTGTTTCTCAGACTGAAAATGGATATATTTAAATATGAATGTTCAGTAGAGAAAGCAAAAAACTTAAATGCTGCTTTGGGAAACCTGTTTGTCTCTGATATTCCCTGGGGGGCCTTTCTCAATTCTGAGCCACCCCACTGCGTGCCCATTTGGTATCTGGTTTCTCTGGGGACAAGGAGATTCTTGACGAAACATTCATCCATGCTGAACTGACTGCTACAGATTAATACTGTAGCATTAATTATATAATTGCATTTGCTTTAAAAAAAATCTCTACAAGGGTTTACTGAGAGTTATCTGTTTCCTGGATGAAGCAAAGAACAACTGTTCAGTATTAATTAATTGAAATTTCCACAGATAACTAGAACTAACATTCATTTCAGACTTAATCCTGTTATTTCATAAAACCGGAAAATAGCCATGTTTGGGAATGAGCTAAGTCCCCTAGCGTTACCAGACTATTAATTTAGAAATGTACAGTATCACTGCATGTATGATAATTGGTTGCCATAGGATACAAATCACCATATGGACAACCAAGTGAGAAAAGAATTGTACCAAATAGTGAACACTATTCTGTGTGTTAACTGTTAATTCATAGTTTTATTTTAGGATAAAAAGAATCAGAAGAGGAGATGTTTGCCAATAAATTCCAATATGTTTTTCCCCAGAGGACTGATTATAGGATTAAGTATCAGACCAATACACCAAAAGGTGCCTTTTGCATTTTAAAATGCAGCATGACAGCCCTACTAATTTGGTCACAGCCAAATTAAAAGAAAAAAATGGGAAAATCAGTTGTTGCCGATGGAATTTCATTTTATGCCTTATGTTAGAAATTTGTAAAACTGTCTCTTTGCTGGCTCTGAGATAAGTGAAATAACAATGAATCCAGCTTCAGGCAAGCTGCTCTTCAAGACGACCTGTCAAGAAAGAGACAGACAGTCCAGAGTAATTCATTCTCGCTGTGGTGTCTCAAGTGACTTGTGAAGGAATCTGGTATTTCTGAAACACAAATGCCATTAATTTACAGTATGGGACATGCACTGTACTTCCCATTTATGGAGAGGTAAAAGCTGTGCAGTGAGCCTAGGGAAAGAGCCTATTGGAGTTAATTGACAGGAAAAAAAGGAGATGGGGATAGTGTCAGGGGAGATTCAATGTATTTCCTAGGAGTGCTTTCTAGGTGCACAGATCCAAGGCACACAAGATTACTGATGTTAATCAATTCTCAGTACTTTAACATGCAACTTGGTCTGAAAACTAATCCCCAAGGATCAGGTATAAATGAATTGTGGATCTAGAAATGGAAATAAAAATTGCTGATGGAAAAGGAAATGGACAAAAGGAGCTGAAAAAAAAAAAATAAACCATGGAATCTCCTCCAAGCTCTGGCCTTACAGTAACTTAATTCAGCATGCAATCCACGTTTTAATAGGACTAGGGAAGCTTGAGCTCACAATCAAACTGTCACTGAATTCTAAACCACAGCTGAAGTACAGACTCCTTCTCATTAGGGTCATGCTACTGGAGCCATGCCATATAATAACCTGCAGTTGCAGCAAAAAGGCATATTTAAGGAGTTCTTTTTTGGGAAAGAAATCTGAGAACTTCATAGTAGTAAACTGCATTACTCATAGGAATCATTGAATGAAATTCATAAATTTGAGTAGATATTTGTGTTTCGAGTTGTGGTATTGTGAAACACTAATGAAAAATAGCCATATAATGTGCATGTATATGTTTGTTTATACACACATTTAAATATGAAAGATATATTTATCTGT
Source organism: Sarcophilus harrisii (assembly GCF_902635505.1). Taxonomy (NCBI): domain Eukaryota; kingdom Metazoa; phylum Chordata; class Mammalia; order Dasyuromorphia; family Dasyuridae; genus Sarcophilus; species Sarcophilus harrisii. The sequence goes on from NC_045430.1 coordinate 217,448,730, forward strand.
CTAGCTATATATACATTTCTCTTCATTTATTGCATTGTAGATATATACACACTTAATTCATAAATATGAGTAGGCATTGGTGATTCAAGTTATACCACAGTGAAACCTTAAGGGAACAAATAACAATGTGTGTTTTCATAAAAATATGTGTTCAAATAGAGACAGATCTTATATATGTGTATATTTACCTGTATTTATCTCTTTCATCATTTTTATAAACACACATGCACATTCATACATGCATACATTCACAGACATAACAGTGAATGAAAGCAAATATACAGAAAAAAAATTGGTTGTCATTAATTCATGTGAGAACATATCACCAAGCTGTTTTTCCTAGTTTTTCTTGGAACTATTTCCCATTTGGGTTTCATTTGGCATGAGGTACCAACGGTAATATTAAAGCATCCTTTAAAAAGTTTATTTGCTATCTGAACAGATCAACAGAATGAGAAAAGTTAATCCTCTTGTTAAGATGTTGCCAAGTTCTCACCTCACTTGTCCATATGGTTGAAGTATAGTCTTTTTATCTCATCTTTGTAACATTTCTTCATTTCATTCTGTATACATTCTTTCCTCTTTTTTTCTACCTCAGATACAGGATCAGAATTTATATGTATATATACATTTTAGGGGTGGTTGGAGAGAGGTTTATACACGTGTATATGTTTATCTGCATGTGTGCATATGCAATTTTATTTACAGAAGCAATAAGACTTGAATCTGTTCAAATGCCAGGGTGTTGATTCTTTCTCTCCCCTCCCCCTCCTAGTTTGACATAAATAAAGCTTTTGAAGTCTGACAAATGGGGAGTATTGCTGTTTTCTCTGGAATTAGACTCTTTGGTGATTTTTAAATAAGCATCAACCTAGAGACTTAAAATCCTCCTCAATGACACTTGCCAACTTCTCAGACAAGTGGATGTTCTATGTTGGCCTTTTGCTCTATTGTTCACTTTTTTTCTCAATCTAGCAGCCCCTGTCACACTTCTTTTATCTCAAGTCACAGTTTGGATTCAGCGCTTTGCACTGACTTGCTTATATGAAAGAAATGTTTCAACATGGTTCCTTATTACAATTCACTATAGCAGAGAACAATTGAATCCCCCTAAATATTGTTTCATGCCTGTAATTTCAACTCAGATCACTTCCCTCCCCATCTCCATCCTCATTGTAGAAAGTCTTCATAAGCTGCTTTAGCTGTAAATAATTTGGTACTTAGTAACTCTTCTTTTGGTTTATAGATTCATTTTGATTCAACAGACATTGATTTCATACCCATTTATATGTAATATGTATATAATAAAAATCTGATATGGTTGCTTATAAGAAAGATACTGAGGCTGTAAGGTATAATAGAGAACAATAAATAATAAAAAAAATAAACATTCACATCTCACTTCTGATCCATAAAGACTTTGTAACCATATACAAATCATTTTACTTCTCAATGTCTCAGAGAGTTCATTAAAAATTTGAGTTGAAGAATGGTTACTTATCTGCATTAGGAAACAAGGTTTCATTCTGGAGAACAATTTGGAACTATGCCTAAAGGGCAACCAAACAGCGCACATACCCTTTGATCCAGCAGTGTTTCTAGTGGGTCTGTATCCCAAAGAAATAATAAAAGGAAAAGGACCTATGTGGGCAAAAATGTTTATAATGCTTTTTTTTGGTAATAGCAACAAACTGGAAACTTGAGTGAATGCCCATCATTGGAGAATGGGTGAATGTTATGGTATATGACTTTTATGGAAAACAGCACGATGTTTTCAGAAAAGTCTGGAGATACTTACATGAATTGATGTAAAGTGAAGTGAGTGGAACCAGAAAAACATTGTACACAGCAATAGTAAGATTATATGATGATCAATTCTGATGAACATGGCTCTTTTGAATAGTGAGGTGATTCAGGCCACTTCCAATGATCTTGTGATGAAGAAAGTCATCTGCACCTGGAGAGAGGAATGTAGAGACTAAGTGTAGATCACAACATAGTATTTTAACTTTTTATGGGTTTTTTTTGGCTGAATTTTTTTTTATTTCTCATTTTTTTCCTTTTTGATCTGATTTTTCTTCTGCAGCACAATCATTATGGAAATATGCATTGAAGAATTGAATGTGTTTAATATATATTGGATTACTTGGCGTCTAAGGAAGAGTGTGGGGGAAAAGGGAAGGGAAATTTAGAACACAAGGTTTTGCAAGGGTTAATATTGAAAGTATCTATAAATATATTTTGAAAATAAAAAGCTTTAAAAGGGGAGACAAGTTTTCCTCCCCAGAAGTTCTTCATGACAATCAAACCATCCTTCTAGACTTTTACTGAAAAGGATGGCTCTTAGTTCCATTTCCAATATCTATCTTATGAAAGACACCTGCTGTCTTTCATTTTCAACTTGAAACAAATTTTTAATCAAGAAATATTTAAGAAAATTCATAAGTTATTGGTCAAAATAGACAGTATAAATATGACATGTTCCCAAAGAAGCTTATGATCTGGTTTATGTGTGTGTGTGTGGGGGGGTTTATTGGCAATGCCACAGATATGTATTACAGCAGAATATAATATTTAGTAAGTATACGATAGAGATGAATGAAAAGTTGTATGTATGTATCCTTTGATCAATAGATTTTTTTTCATTAAAGCTTTTTATTTACAAAACATATGCATGGGTAATTTTTCAACAGTGACCCTTGCAAAACTTTCTGTTCCAAATTTTTTCCTCTTCCCCCTCCACTCCATCCCCTAGATGGTAGGTAGTTCAATACATGTTAAATATGTTAAAATATATGTTACATCCAATATATGTAGACATTTATATGGTTATCTTAATGCACAAGAAGAATTGGATCTAGAAAGAAAAAATAAACCTGAGAAGGAAAACAAAATGCAAGCAAACATCAACAGAAAACATGAAAATGCTATGTTGTAGTCCACACTAAAGTCCCACAGTTCTCTCTCTGGGTGTATATGGCTTTTTCATCATTGAACAATTGGAACTGGTTAGAATCATCTCATTGTTGAAGAGAGCCATGTTCATCAGAATTGATCATCATATAGTCTGGTTGCCATGTATAATGATCTCCTGATTCTGCTCATTTCACTTAGCATAAATTTAGTAAGACACTCCAGGCCTCTCTGAATCATCCTGTTGGCCATTTCTTACAGAACAATAATATTCCATAACATTCACATACCATAATTTATTCAGGCATTCTCCAGTTGATGAGCATCCATTCAGTTTCCAGTTTCTAGCCACTACAAAAAGGGCTGCCACAAACATTTTTGCACATGTGGATCTCTTTCCCTCCATTAAGATCTCTTTGGGATATAAGGCCAGTAGAAATACTACCCCAGTAAAAGGATATGCCCAGTTTGATAACTTTTTGAGCATAGTTCCAAATTGCTCTCCAGAATGGTTGGATCCCTTCACATTTTCACCAACAATGTATCAGTGTTTAGTTTTCCCACATCCCCTCCAATTTTTGTCATTATCTTTTCCTGTCACTTTAGTCAATCTGACAGGTGTGTAGTGGTATCTCAGAGTTGTCTTAATTTGCATTTCTCTGGTCAATAGTGATTTAGAGCACCTTTCATCTGAGTAGAAATAGTTTCAATTTCATCATCTGAAAATTGTCTGTTTATATCCTTTGACCATTTACAATCAGACAATGTCTTGATTTCTTATAAATTTGAGTTAATTCTCTACATATTTTAGAAATGAGGCCTTTACCAGAACCTTTGAATATAAAAATGTTTTCCCAGTTTATTTCTTCTTTTCTAATCTTGTCTGCAGTAGTTACAAAACCTTTTTAACCTAATATAATCCAAATTATCTATTTTGTGATCAATAATGATCTCTAGTTCTTTAGTAACAGATTCTTTCCTCCACCACAGATCTGAGAGGTAAACTATCTTATGTTCTTCTAATTTATTAATAATATCATTTTTTTGCCTTTAAGGTGTTTATAGTTTAATTTATATTTTCTTTAAGTTTACAAATTTTTACATCATAACTTTCAACTTTGTGCTTTTCTTTCCAAAGCTCATCTTAATAATCACCTTTTCTTTAAAACAGTGAGCTTTTCTTTCTTGTTTCAAATTTTATTTTCTAGAATACACTATCTTTTTTTTTCTTTTCTTTTTTTTCCTTAGCAAAAGCTCATCTTTTTATTTATTTATTATAGCTTTTTATTAGCAGAACATATGCATGGGTAATTTTTCAACATTGACCCTTGCGATCACTTATGTTCCAACTTTTCCCTTCCTTCCCTCTACCCCCTCCCCTAGATGGCAGGCAGATTCATACATGTTAAACATGTTAAAGTATATCTTAAATACAATATATGTATGCATATTTGTACAGTTCTCTTGTTGCACAAGAGAAATCAAATTTAGAAAGGTAAAAGTAACTTGGGGAGAAAAACAAAAATGCAAGCAGGTAGCACTCATTTCCCAGTGTTCTTTCTCAGGGTGTAGCTGATTCTGTTCATCACTGATCAATTGTAACTGAATTGGATCCTCTCATTGATGAAGATAGCTACTTCTATCATAATTGATCCTCATATAGTATTGTTGTTGAAGCATATAATGGCCTCCTGGTTCTGCTCATTTCACTTAGAATCAATTCATGTAAGTCTCTCCAAGCCTCTCTGTATCTATCTTGCTGGTCATTTCTTACAGAACAATACTATTCCATAACATTCACATACCATAATTTAGTTAGGCATTCTCCAGTTTATGGGCAGATATTCAATTTTCAGTTTCTAGCCACTATAAGAAGGGCTGCCACAAATATTTTTGCACATACATGTTCATTTCCCTTCTTTAAGATCTCTTTGGGATATAAGCTCAGTAGTAACACTACTGGATCAAAGGGTATGCACAGTTTGATAACTTTTTGAGCATAGTTCCAAATTGTTCTCCAGAATGGTTGGATCCATTCACAATTCCACCAACAGTGCATCATTGTCCCAGTTCGCCTGTATCCCCTCCAACATTCATCATTATTTTCCCTGTCATCTTAGCCAATCTGACAGATGTGTAATGGTATCTCAGAGTTGTCTTAATTTACATTTCCCTAATCAATAATGATTTGGAATACCTCTTCATCTGAGTAGAAATAGTTTTAATTTCTTCATCTGAAAATTGTCTGTTAGTAACCTTTGACCATTTATCAGTTGGAAATTGTCTTGATTTCTTATAAATTAGAGTCAATTCTCTCTGTATTCTGGAAATGTGGCCTTTATCAGAACTTTTAATTGTAAAAATGTTTCCCCAGTTTATTGCTTCCCTTCTAATCTTGTCTGAATTAATTTTGTTTGTATAACAGCGTTATAACTTGATATAATCAAAAATTTTTTTTTGCGTGATCCATAATAATCTCTAGTTTTTCTTTGGTCACAAATTCCTTCCTCCTCCAAAAGTCTAAGAGGTAAACTATTCTATGTTATTCTAACTTATTTATAATCTCATTCTTTATGCCTAAATCATTAACTTATTTTGATCTTATCTTGGTGTACAGTGTTGTGTGGGTCAATGCTTAGTTTCTGACATACTAGTTTCCAATTTTCCTAACAGTTTTTGTCAACTAATGAATTCTTATCCTGAAAGCTGGAGTCTTTGAGTTTGTCAAACATTAGATTATTATAGTTATTGATTATTTTCTCCTGTGAACCTCACCTATTCCACTAATCAACTACTCTTTTTCTTAGTCAGTACCAGATGTTTTTTGATGACTGCTGCTTTATAATATAGTGGTAGATCTAGTATAGCTATGCCACCTTCATTTGCTGTTTTCTTTTTTATTAATTCCCTTGAAATTATTGACCTTTTGTTCTTCCAGATGAATTGTGTTGTTATTTTTTCTAGAACTATTTCAGTAAAATACTATCTTGGGAGTTTGACTGGCATAACATTAAATAAATAAATAATTTTAGGTAGCATTGTCATTTTTATTCTATTTGTTTGACCTAAGAGCACTTGATATTTTTCCAGTTTTTTAGATCTGACTTTATTTGTATGGAAAGTGTTTTGTAGTTTTTCTTACATAGTTCCTGACTTTCCCTTGGTAGATAGATTCCCAAATATTTTATATTTTTAACAGTTATTTTAAATGCAATTTATCTTTGTGTCTGATCAATAGATTTTTAAACTGCTTATCCTGTGCCAGAATTTTTTTCTTTTTCTTTTTTATTATTATAGCTTTTTATTTACAAGATATATGCATAGGTAATTTTTCAGCATTGACAGTTGTGAATCCTTTTGTTCCAATTTTTTCCTTTCTTACCCTCACCCTTTCCCCCAGATGGCAAGTTGACCAATACATGTTAAATATATTAAATATAAGTTAAATACAATATAGGTATACATGTCCAAACACTTATTTTGCTGTACAAAAAGAGTCAGACTTTGAAATAGTGTACAATTAACCTGTGAAAGAAATAAAAAATGCAGGTGAACAAAAATAGAGGGATTGGGAATTCTATGTAGTGGTTCATAGGCATTTCCCAGTGTTCTTTCCCTGGGTACAGATGGTTTAGTTTATTACTAAAATAAGTTTATTACTTATTTAATTCATCTCATTGTTGAAGGGGGCCACGTCCATCAGAATTGATCATCATATAGTATTATTGTTGAAGTATATAATGATTTTCTGGTCTTGCTCATTTCACTCAATATCAGTTCATGTAAGTCTCTCCAGGCCTTTCTGAAATCACCCTGCTGGTCATTTCTTACAGAATAATAATATTCCATAATATTCATATACCACAATTTATTCAGCCATTCTCCATTTGATGGGCATCCACTCAGTTTCTAGTTTCTGGCCACTACAAAGAGGGTTCCCACAAACATTCTTGTACATACAGATCCCTTTCACTTCTTTATAATCTCTTTGGGATATAAGCCCAGTAGTAACACTGCTGGGTCAAAGGGTATGCACAGCTTGATAACGTTTTGAGTATAGTTCCAAATTGCTCTCCAGAATGGCTGGATGTATTCACAATTCCACTCCAATGTATCAGTGTCCAAGTTTTCCCCCATCCCCTCCAGCATTCTGCATTATCTTTCCCTGTCATTCTAGTCAATCTGACAGGTGTGTAGTGGTATCTCAGAGTGTCTTAATTTGCATTTCTCTGATTAATAATGACTGTAGCTGTCCTGCAAATGGGCTGCAAAGAGAAGCTGACCTGTGGAAGTCCCCTGGGAATACTCCCACAGTGGAAGTGTCTCTGCCCTGGGAGCAGTGCTGTGCTGTGGAAGTTCTACTGCCCTGTGCAGAGTGCATCCCCCTCCCCTTTACCGCACAATTGTGGCTGCCCCAGGCAGAGCCTCCCTGCTGTGCAAAAGTGTGGCTGCCCTGGACAAAAGCTCTGTGCTGAAGAATGCAGCTGCACAGCTGTGCTGTGGTCCATCCTGAGTCACTTCTGGTGCTGGGTGAGTATAGCCAGGTCCTGTTAAATTCTGGCACTTTTTAGAGTACACTCTACCTTGGTGTTTGTGTAACTTCTCTGCTGATCTACTGCTTTGCAACCAAAGCAGAGCATCCAACCTGTGGTATAGTCTTCCCTGAAAATTCTCCACCTGTGGGACTGCCCCATCCCTGGTCTGCTTAGTGTGCTAACTTCTGTGTTCTGCCTCTCTGCCTATGCTGGCCTGCTCCCACCAATCAGGACAAATCTTTTCTGGTGATCTTTCAGATTTTCTTTGACTTGTAATTTGTTGTACTCTCAATATTCATGGATTTTATCAGTCAAGCACTATTTCTGAGGCAGATTTTCACAATTAGTAGTGAAGATAGAAGGGGAGCCTAGAGTGACACATGTGTCTTCTCCACCATCTTGGCTCCATCCCTGGAATTTTTCATAAAAATATCTTTCTAGAGGTTTATGGTCAGCATATTAATTTAAGGGCAAATCTTTTGTAATCATGCTTTTGTTTACTATAACAAGGAAAATAATCATTAGAGAATGAGGAATATGATAGAAATCATTATCAGTGACTCAGAATTCAAACTTATTGAAAAAATTTTAATGAAGTTTTTTTCTTGTTGTTGTTATTATTATTATTATTTTTTTTTATTTAATAGCCTTTTATTTACAGGTTATATGCATGGATAACTTTACAGCGTTAACAATTGCCAAAACTCTTGTTCCTATTTTTCACCTCTTACCCCCCACCCCTCCCCTAGATGGCAGGATGACCAGTAGATGTTAAATACGTTAAAATATAAATTAGATACACAATAAGTTATACATGACCAAACATTATTTTGCTGTATAAAAAGAATCAGACTCTGAAAATATTATACAATTAGCTTGTGAAGGAAATAAAAAATGCAGGTGGCATAAATATAGGATTAGGAATTCAATGTAATGGTTTTAGTCATCTCCAAGTTCTTTCTCTGGGCATAGTTGGTTCAGTTCATTATTGCTCCATTGGAAATGATTTGGTTGATCTGTTGCTGAGGATGGCCAGGTCCATCAGAACTGGTCTCATATAGTAATTGTTGAAGTATATAATGATCTCCTAGTCCTGCTCATTTCACTCCAGCATCCAGTTCGTTAAGTCTCTCAGGCCTTTCGAAATCATCCTGTTGGTCATTTCTTACAGAACAGTAATATTCCATAATATTCATATACCACAATTTATTCACCATTCTCAATTGATGGACATCCATTCAGTTTCTAGTTTCTAGCCACCAAAAGGCTGTACAAACATTCGTGCACATCAGGTCCCTTTCCTTGTTTATAATCTCTTTGGGATATAATCCCAGTAGTAACACTGCTGGATCAAAGGGTATGCACAGTTTGATAACTTTTTGAGCATAGTTCAAACTACTTCAAAATGGTTGGATTTGTTCCTTATCCAACAATGCATCAATGTCCCAGTTTTCCCATCCCCTCAACAATCATCATTTTTTTCCCTGTCATCTTAGCCAATCTGACAGGTGTGTAGTGTATCTTGAGTTGTCTTAATTTGCATTTCTCTGATTAATAATGACTTGGAGCATCTTTTCCATATGACTAGAAATAGCTTAATTTCTTCATCTGAGGAATTGTCTGTTCATATCCTTTGAACATTTTCAATTGGAGAATGGCGATTTTTTATAAATTAGAGTTAATTCTCTATATATTTTGGAAATGAGGCCTGTATCAGAACCTTTGATTGTAAAAATATTTTCCCAGTTTATTGCTTCCTTTCTAATCTTGTCTACATTAGTTTTGTTTGTACAAAAACTTTTCAGTTTGGTATAATCGAAATTTTGCATTTTGTGATCAGTAATGATCTCTAGTTCTGCTTTGGTCATAAAGTCCTTCCCCTTCCACAGGTCTGAGAGGTAAACTATCCTGTATTCCTCTAATTTATTAATAATTTTATTCTTTATGCCTAGGTCATGAACCCATTTTGACCTTATCTTGGTTTGCGGTGTTAAGTGTGGATCAATGCCTAGTTTCTGTATATTAGTTTCCAATTTTCCAGCAATTTTTATCAAACAGTAAGTTCTTATCCCAAAAGCTGGGTCTTTGGGTTTTGTCAAGACTAGTTTGCTATTTGTTAACTGTTTTATCCCTTGCCTAACCTATTCCACTGATCAATAATCTTTCCTTAGCCAATACCAAATGGTTTTGGTAACTGCTCTCATAATATAGTTTTTAGATCTGGACAGCTAACCACCTTCATTTTGATTTTTTCATTAATTCCTTGAAATTCTGACCTTTTGTTTTCCATATGAATTTTGTTGTTATTTTTCTAGGTCATTAAAATAGTTTTGGGGTCTGATTGGTATAGGCTAAATAAATAGATTAGTTTAGGTAATATTGCCATCTTTATTATATTTGCTCGCCCTATCCAAGGCATTTAATATTTTTCAATTGGTTAGATCAGACTTAATTTGTGTGAAACGTGGTCTGTAATTTTGCTCATAAAGTTTCTGATTTTCCCTTGGCATATAGATTCCTAAATATTTTATATTATCAGTAGTTACTTTAAATGGAATTTCTCTTTGTAACTCTGACTGTTGGATTTTGTTAGTGATATATAAGAATGCTGATGAACTTATGTGGGTTTATTTTATAACCAACCTTTGCTAAAGTTTGGATTATTTCTAATAACTTTTTGGCAGTATCTCTGGGGTTCTCTAAATATACCATCATGTCATCGGCAAAGAGTGATAATTTGGTTTCCTCATTGCCTATTCTTATTCCTTTAATCTCTTTCTCAGCTCTTATTGCCAAAGGTAGCGTTTCTAATCAATATTAAATAATCGTGATAGTAGGCAACCTTGTTTCCTCAGATCTTATTGGGAATGGTTGCAGTTTTCTCCATTACATATGATGTTAGTGATGGTTTAAATAGATGCTTGATTATTTTAAGGAAAATCCATTTATTCCTATACTCTCAAGTGTTTTTAATAGAAAAGGATGTTGGATTTTGTCAAATGCTTTTCTGCATCTATTGAGGGTGAACAATATGGTTTTGTTAATTTGGTTGTTAATATGGCCAATTATATTGTATTTCCTAATATTAAACCAGCCCTGCATTCCTGGTATAAATCCTACTTGATCATAGTATATTATCCTGGAGATGATTTTCTAGTCTTTTTGCTAATATCTTATTTAAGATTTTAGCATCAATAATTCATTAGGAGATTGGTCTATAATTTTTCTTTCTGTTTTCAACCTACCTGGTTTAGGTATCAATTACCATGTTTGGTCATAGAAGGATTTGGTAGGACCCTTCATTCCCTATTTTATCAAATAATTTATATAGCATTAGGGCCAATTGTTCTTTAAATGTTTGGTAAAATTCACATTTAAATCCATGTGGTCCTGGGATTTTTTCTTAGGGAGTTGTTTAATTGCCTGTTCTATTTCTTTTTCTGAAATGGGACTATTCAAACAATTTACTTCTCCTCTGTTAGTCTGGAAGTGTATATTTTTGGAGGTAGTCATCCATTTCACTTAGGTTATCAAATTTATTGGCATAAAGTTGAGCAAAATAACTCTTATTATTTCTCTAATTTCCTCTTCATTGGTGGAAAGTTCTCCCTTTTCATTTTTAAGACTACTAATTTCATTTTCCTCCCTCCTTTTTCTAATCAGATTTGCTAAAGGCTTATCTATTTTATTGGCTTTTTCATAGAACCAACTCTTAGTTTTATTAATTAGTTCAATAGTTTTTTTACTTTCAATAGTTTTAATTTCTCCTTTTAATTTTAGAATTTCAAATTTAGTATTTGATTGGGGGTTTTTAATTTGTTCTTTTTTAGTTTTTTAGTTGCAAGCCCAATTCATTAATCTTTTCTTTCTCTGTTTTATTTAAGTAAGCCTCTATGATATAAAATTCTCTATTACCACTTTGGCTGCATCCTATAAATTTTGGTATGACGTCTCATCATTGTCATTATCTTGTTTGAAATTATTAATTGTATCTATAATTTGCTGCTTCACCCAATCATTCTTTAAGATGAGATTGTTTAGTTTCCAATTACTTTTTGGTCTATTTCGTCCTAACTTTTGTTGAATGTAATTTTATTGCATCATGATCTGAAAAGAAAGCATTTACTATTTCTGCTTTCTTGCATTTAATTTTGAGGTCTTTATGTCCTAATATATGGTCAATTTTTGAATAGGTTCCATGAACTGCTGAGAAGAAAATATATTCCTTTCTATCTCCATTCAATTTTCTCCAAAGATCTAACATACCTAATTTTTCTAATATTCTATTTACTTCTTTAATTACTTTCTTATTTGTTTTGTGGTTTGATTTGTCTAATTCTGAGAGTACAAGGTTGAGTTCTCCCACTATTAAAGTGTTGTTGTCTATTTCTTCTTGCAACTCTCTTAACTTCTCCTTTAGGAAGTTGGATGCCATACCACTTGGTGCATATATGTTTAATATTGATATTGCTTCGTTGTTTATGCTGCCCTTTAGCAGGATGTAGTTACCTTCCTTATCTCTTTTAATTAGATCAATTTTGCTTTTGCTTGATCTGAGATAAGGATGGCTACTCCTGCTTTTTTGACTTCACCTGAAGCATAATAGATTTTGCTCCAGCCTTTTACCTTTACTCTATATGTATCTCCCTGCTTTAAATGTGTTTCTTGTAAACAATATATTGTAGGGTTCTGACTTTTGATCCAGTCTGCTATCTGCCTCCTCTTTATGGGGGAGTTCATCCATTCACATTTACGGTTAGAATTACTAAATCTGTATTTCCTGCCATCCTAATAACCCCAGATTATGCTTTACTTTTTCTTGCCTCCCCCAACCCTCTTTCCCCTTTTTGAACTTATGTACCCACTTGTATCACGATGCTTACCCTCTTTATAATCCCTCCTTTCCCCCCTTTAAATCTTTTCCCCTTCTTTCTTTAATGAAGTTTTAAGGTTTCCTATTTGAACTAATGTCACCAGTCAAGGGTGAATTGTAATCCAAGGACATAAACGCATAGGATTTTGAGCTAGAAGTAGGAAAATAGGCATTAGGGTTCATCTTATACTATAATTTCATTTTACTGATGAGAAAACTGAAGCCCAGAGATGCTAAGCCTATTTATCTTTTTGTACACTTGCATTCAATCTTGCTCTTTAACTGCATGGCTCTTGGGGCTATGTCTAGTGTCTTTTGTAAATTCAAATGAGCAACAAATTAAAGTTTAGCCAAATAGAGTAAAAGCTAAAAACAAAAGTAAAATTAATCTTACTTCATCTTAAAATTCCCTACAAAAATTCATTCTAGTTATCTAAATTTAAAGTGCTGAATTAGGGAATCCAATTTTTTCCCCTAATGCTACTGGTATGTCTTTAAATTTAGTTGCTGTAGTCTTTTTAAAAAAGGTATTATATACTAAATGAGGTATTCCAAAGGAATTAAAAAAGGATTAGACTTATATATTTAATTCAATACAATATCAAAAAGGATTATAATATTTTGGGTTAAAAAAATGAAAAGCACAGGGACACAGGAGTATTTTTATCACTGCCTCCAGTGGAGAAGAAAATTTTCAGATTAGAAAAATATTTTTGGAAGTAAAAAAGCTGGGTAAGAATATGATTAAGAACATCTGAAAAAATGTTTTGGTTTCATTATATAGGATATGGCTAAATTTATAAGAATGATAGATTCTTGGCTGAATTAGAAAATATCTCCCCAAAATTGATATAAAGCTATTTACCAAAAGTTTTAAAAATCTAGTTTAAATAACTAAATAAAAATGCAGGAGTAAGGATAAAGAATACTATCAAACCTAAAATATAAAAACATAATTTTTAGTAAATATGGTCAGAAACGTCACAGGAAGCAAAATTCAAGAAGAAAGACACAGACGTAAAATGCCTAACTTTAGACATTAATATAGACATGTACAAACTATGGATGACAGCTAGAGTGAACTAAAAATCCTCCTTTCAAAGAAGCAATTTTGTCCTCACATTTATGACTTAAATTAAGTGGGATGGTACATATTATTAGAACATGATTACAGAAGGTTATATGCCTTATTTAAATAAGACATTGTAGGTAAAAATAATGGGCAGATTAGAATAGAACTGTATGTTGAGAAGATAGGTACATAGAAAGAATTCTGGGAATCAAAGAAGAAAACAATGAAGGAGAACATTTTGTTGAGCATCAATGAAAAGAGAAACAGAAGCAAAATTGTCATTAGGTGGACCATCTGGACAGAAAGAAGAAATAGATGAGGAGTTTGGGAAATAGGATAATAAAGACATAAAGACATGATTTTAGACATATGAGGGACATCAGTAATTTGGCCATCTGCTGAGGCTCTCATTGCCATAATGAGAGAGGCTAATAATATTTTTGGCTTTTATTAATAATATTTTTTATCCTTCTGAGAATTCTATCCAATTTCTGAGTTGAAGGAATTCTGTGCAATTTCTGAATCTAAGGAATTAATATGGTTTTTTGTCATTCTAGACATGCTTGTCTGCATCCAGAAGCTGTCAAGTTAAAGTGATATGAACATTCAGTAGAATCAATGATTCCATCCCAGAAATTGTCTCAAAGAAGAGAAAAGATAAACATAGTCTTATAAGTGTGTCTACAATTTTGAGAAAGTAAATTTCAAAACATTCAAGGAAAGGATTAGCAGAAACACATAGAACTAAATTCTACCTGAGAAATGAGCTAAGAGCAATTTGAATCTTTCTTAGAAAGACACAAAGATATGCACAAAGATGTAATGATGAAGAGGAAAAGAGAGAATCACTTACAGAAACTGCCATGAATACAAAAGCAATTCATGGCCTTAGAATTTTAAAATATATATATATATATATATATATATATATATATATATATATATATATATATATATATATATGATAGAATTGGGAACACTTTATGATAATATAGGAATGCAAAAATTATTCCATATTACTGAAAGAAGTGTCAGCAATGATTTAAAAGTCAAAATGAGCTATTAGCCAAAAAAATAAAATCCTGACAAAACTTAACATTTATTTTTTTTAATTAGATCAAAAAGAATTATAGATTATTGCTCACTCAGTCCTATGATTTCAGATGGCAAAGAGGACTTACAACTATTTGTAATTTCTATTTGAGACCAAGTCTAGAAATAATAGAACAAAAATAGCCAATATTATTTTAAAACTCAAAGAAAGTAAAATTACCTTAAACATCTTTGTTGAACACACATAATGATATAATGATTGCTAGACAAAATGGCATAAGACAGAACATGACATTATGATTATTGAACTCTGGAGAATGAGTGAGGTGACACAAGAATAGAGAAGTACAATAATCTTAGATTCAAAAATGAAAAAAAAAAGATAAGTTATATTCAAGACACAGGACAAAAACCTTTACTTGGATTTCTGACAAAATACTCTTATAAAATTGGAAGAATAATTTGGAAATATTTAGAAAATGAAACAGGATATCAAAAAATCTATCTTCCATTTATGATAAGGTTTTAGGAATTAAAGTAAAACTTAACTAGATTTTATTTTGACACAATTTTAATTGTATCGCTTTTTTCACATATGTATGCATGTTTATATTAGTAGATTAACTTTGTTTCCAAGTTTAACCATATTCAGTGTGATTTCCCTTGTTAAAAGAAAAAAAAATCATTGAATTGCATCAACAGACTGATAACATTATATAGTATATACAATATCCTATGTACAATATCCTTATCCCTGAAAAGAAGGAATTTTCTTAATTTTTTCTGGTACCAATCTTGGTCCCTATAATATTATAGAGTCAATAAGTCTAATCTGTATAAGTCACTGAAAACTGTTTGCCTCAGTTTTCTCATCTATAAAATGAGCTGGAGAAAGAATGGTAAAACATTACAATATCTGTACTAAAACAAACAAAACAACATCAATAACAACAACAAAACAATTGGGGTCAAAAAGAGTCAGACATGACTAAAAAAGACTGAACAACAAAACTTACGAATTGGGAAATTATTTTATCTTTTATATTTTGTAATTTGCCTACAAATACAGAAGCTTCCATTAGATGTACTGGATGCAAGATTTTTCCACTTAGGTTGATTAGACTTTTTATAAATGAATTGTCATTTAAGTGAACAAATTAGTAAGCACTTTTTATCTTCTTATGGACTTCTGAATCAATGAAATTTCAGTATTTGGTGATTAGAACTATTGAGGACTTCCTTATTGTTATTTCATGATATCTAGAAAGTCTGCAAAATTCTTTCTCACGGTGGAATTTTGATTCATTTTATTTGATACCATTATATTTGTGTTTTGTTTTAGGATACCTCTTGTTACTTAAAGACTCTAATTTGTCTTTGTGAGCTTATTAGAATTTTTTTTTTTTTTTTTTTTTTTTTTTTTGGTTAAAACCTAGGATTTTTACTCACATTTTCCTCCTTTGACTTTTGTTCTTCAGAATATTTCTTCTACTCACAGTTGCTTATTTCTGGTTTTCCTCCCTACTTTTTTGTTCCTCATTATTCCCAAGGCTTGGAGTTATGAAATGAGATATGAAAAGCTGGCTGGCCATTGTTCCTCCAAATGTTAAACTTCAAAAGGACAGACCTAATCAGTTGAATGTCTAAGTTGTATTATTTCAGTAACAGACTTTTTCTTTACTAAAAATATCTTTACACTGTGTTCTATAGACCCATGTCTTTCACCCCAATCCTTCTCCAATTGCTTCCCTTTTCTTCACATTCCTGGGAAGAATCATTGTGTATTATCTCTTCTGATATATGGGTATTGATGTTTAGATTATGGGATTCTCTTGGGACAAAGGAGAGGAACTGCGTGTTGTACCCTTAAAGCACAAGCTTATGAGGTTGCTTAAATAGACAACATCATACCTGTGGAGATGCTGAATTGAAAGCTTTAAATATGTGAATTACCTGGCATTATTAACCAAAGTTTTTACATTACACACAGTTTCTTTCTCATACTGTGGATTTAACTTTACTTATTCTCTTCTCATTTCTGCATGTTGGCATCAGAGAAATTTGTGGAAAGCAATTGCTTAAACTTTTGTCAATCACAAAGTCTTGATTACATACATTTTACCAAAGTAAATAACATAATCTTTAAGCTTTTCTATGGGCTCTATGATGATATACATCCTTGAACCCTTAGGCTCATGCAACATAGGGGAAATATAATTTACATTGCATTATCTCAGAAAGAGAAATTAACAAAGCCATAACAACAAACAGAAATGAAAAGAAGAACCTTGGCCTAGGTAGTTAATTTAGTAGTCAGGAGATTATTACAACTTTGCAAATGACAGTTTCTAAAGATAGATAGTGTTTTGTTTTTATTTTGTAAAGAATGATGACCATAGAGATACAGTGGACAGAAAAATAGTAGAGCTTGCATTGAACATGGAGACAACTGATGGGATATGTTAAATAAGAGAAAAGAAAGGTTTAAATGTAACTGTAAAGTTTTAAGAAGTGGTCAGGAAATTTAGTGGAAATGAGCAAATTGGATACCAAGTGTAGGCATGAAGGACATTAGTTTTTCAGGCACTCTCATTCTTTCTCCTCCTCCTCCTCTTCTTCCTCCTCCTCCCCCTCCTCCTCCTCCTTCTCCTCCTCCTCCTCATTTTTCTTCTTTTCCTCTTCCTCTTTCTCTTCTTTCTCCTTTTCTCTTCCTCTTCCCCCTTCAGAGACAGGTAGGCAACTTTCATTGTCATTGTATTTGTATTTTCTCAGTGGTTACAATAGGACTAAGCATAAAGCAAAACTTAATCAATGTATTATCTAGAAAATCTTAAAGGTGAACACATGTTAGTGAAAAAGGAAAATCATGTCACTATTTCTAATTAAGCCTCTACACAGACACAAAGGACTTAAATCATAATCTTATTAACAAATTATAAAACTCACAAAGTTTATAATTTGAAGTGAAATCAATGGTGAAGAATTAACTATCAGAAAGAACTAAATCTAAATCTAACCTCAGACATATATTACTAGCTATATAACTCTCAGCAAATCATATAACCAGTATTGCCTTAGTTTCCTCAACTGAAAAGTGAGGTTAATAATAGTGTCCATATTGCAAAGTTCTTATGATTATAAAAAGATCACATATATAAACACTTAGAACAGCATCTGTTACACATAGTATGATATATATGAATGCTTATGCCTTGTCTTTCTCTCCTTCAAAGAGTAGCTAACGTTTACTTCCTTTGAAAGTAATTTAATGTTTCAAAAGGAGTAATCAGATTTTAGATTTAAGTCTTAGAAAAGAGAAAACAAAAACTGGATATTGTGTTGGAAATGATATTAACATGGATGGTGCTGTCAGATTGGCTAAGATGACAGGAAAAAATAACGACGAATGTTGGAGGAGATGCGGGAAAACTGGGACACTGATGCATTGTTGATGGAGTTATGAATGAATCCAACCATTCTGGAGAGCAATCTGGAATTATGTCCAAAAAGTTATCAAATTGTGCATACCCTTTGACCCAGCAATGCTCCTACTGGGCTTATACCCCAAGAAGATACTAAAGAAGGGAAAGGGATCTGTAGTGCCAAAATGTTTGTGGGAGCCCTGTTTGTAGTAGCTAGAAACTGGAAAATGAATGGATGCCCTTCAATTGGAGAATGGTTGGGTAAATTGTGGTATATGAATGTTATGGAATATTATTGTTCTGTAAGAAATGACCAGCAGGATGAATACAGAGAGGCTTAGAGAGACTTACATGAACTGATGCTAAATGAAATGAGCAGAACCAGGAGATCATTATATACTTCAACAACTATACTGTATGAAGATGTATTCTGATGGAAGTGGATTTCTTTGACAAAGAAACCTAACTCAGTTCCAATTGATCAATGATGGACCGAAGTAGCTACACCCAAAGAAAGAACACTGGGAAATAAATGTAAACTGTTTGCATTTTTGTTTTTCTTCCCAGGTTATTTTTACCTTCTGAATCCAATTCTCCCCACGCAACAAGAAAACTGTTTGGTTCTGCACACATATATTGTATCTAGGATATATTGTGACATATTCAACATACATAGGACTGCTTGCCATCCAGGGGAGGAGGTGGAGGGAGAGAGGGAAAAATTGGAACAGAAATGAGTGCAAGGGATAATGTTGTAAAAAAAATATCCTGCCATGGGTTCTGTCAATAAAAAGTTATTATTATAATAAAAACAATGAGAGTACAATGATAAATTATTTTAAGAATTTGTGTTTTGACAAATACAGAAATATGGTTAGAAGAATTGCATATAGAAGAATTGCAATAAGTTTAACTTATAGTGGATTGTTTGCTATCTATGGGAAGAGGAAGAAAAAAAATGTAACAAAAGATTTGAAAAGATGAATGTTGAAAACTATTTTTGAATGCATATGAAAAAAAATATAAACATTCAAAAGGCAAAAACCAGAAATAAATAAATGTTTGTGATAAAGAGAATAGGAAAAAAATAGATATAACTGATATGCATATAATATTTTGAGAGATATTTCAGAGGGATCAAACAAAAAAGAAGAAGGATTCTATCAATTAAAGTCCACCAAAAATAGATGGGGAGATTTTTCAGGAATCAGATTTTTAGTGTTCAAGTCAAAACTTTAAGTCTTTGAAATAAGTAATTTTGTTGAATAGACAGTGATATGTTTTGCTAATATTTTTCTTAAGTTCTCTATTCTTATTTTTTAATGATAGATGTTTTGCCTTCATTTCTCCAAGATTTTTCTGTCAAGACAATTATTTGTCTTTTAGAAGTAATTTGGCTGAGAATCATCTTTCCTTTACAAAATTTTTAATGCAGTAAAGGAGTTGTTTGTTTTGAAAATGTTTGTTTAATTCACTTATAAATACATTGGGACCAGATTTTTTTTTTGTTTTCCTTTATTACTTAATTAATGACATTAAATTTCTCTTCCTAAGATTATGCTATATAAATGCTATGTTGTCTGTGTTATCAAAATATGTATTGTATACATTTGAAAATATCTATTTCAGAGTAGTTTTTAATTTTGTTGGCATTTAATTGGACATAATAGCTTCTGAGATATATTTATATATGTATATATGTAATATACATATATATTATATCTACACAATACACATATAAAAGTAAATATAACATAAAATATAAATTAAAATAGTATAGTTTGTGTATATATGTATACATATGCACATATATACTCAATATATATGTGTGCGTACATTTTTATAAACACATATATACATACATGCATACAACTATTTAGTTGCTCTTTACTTTTATGCTGGAACCCTTCTCATTATTGATTTTGCTAATTTTCTTTCTCTCTGTGTGTCTTTGACTAGCCAAATTAAGTATCTTTTTGAAAATCATTGGTCTTTTAAAATACAAACCTCAAATTATTTAATGTCTCAATAGTGTTTTCCCCTTTTGTTTCTTTGATTATAATTTTTTATCCTGGTTCTAGTGTGAAGAGGATAATGATTATGACAATGATGGTGACAATTAACAATTATTATTTCCTGGATATTTTGTTGCATGCTACTTTTATTGTTGCTTTTTTCTTTCTTGGATAATATAAATGTTCAGAGAGATACATTTTCTCTTAATTACTGGTTTAACTGCATCATAAAATATTGGGTATGTTGTCTCTTTCTTGTGATTTCCCTTAAAATAATTATTTCTTCTATGATTTGTTCTTTGATTCATTCATTATTGATAATAATATTATCTAATCTTCAATTGTCTATCTTTGTTCCTATTTCCATTATGGAACATAGTTTTATTGAATCATTTTCTTTCAACAATGCCTTTAATGTTTCCCTCTTTTTGCATTTTATAACCTTTTATATTATAGCATATGATCTACTGCTGCAAAGTTTCAGTGATGTTGAAAAATATATGCTTTAACCATTCCTTTCCAACAGATACAGATTTTCTAACATTATTTAGGGATTTTAATTTATCTCTTAATATAAAATATTAAGTTTGAGTCAATTACTATAATTCATAAAATGAGAGTCACAACATTATAGAATTTTAAATTTAGTTCCATAAGCAATCTTGCTGTGGTATAAATATCTTTCATAATTTATACAACTAATATCTGTCCATGGACCTCAGTTTGTAGCCTTCTAATCTGGATGATGCACTACCTCTCAATGTAATATATTATAATTATATGTCACTCTTACTGTTAGGAAAATTTCAATACCAAGACTGAGTATGCCTATTTGTGCCTTCTACTCATTACTCCTGTTCACCAGGTCCAATTAGAATAAGTCTACTTTCTCTCACATATTATTTTAATATTCTTGGAATAATGGAGAAAAATAGTTTCTGCCCTTATGCCACATAATCAATCCAACCAAATAACTATTAGGAATGTAAATAAATACATTGCAATTTTAAGAGGGACAGATTGTGAATAATATGGGAGAGATGGGGTCAAAAAAGACCATATAAAGTAGTTGACTATTAATTATATGAAGAAAGCAAGTATTCCATAAAATGGATATGAGGAAGAAGAAACATTCTATAGGACCATTTGGACAAAATAATGGAAGCAGGAGACAAGAATTTAGATCACTGCAATATCCAACTGGGAATCTGTGAGGTTCAAACTTATCGTAGAAGCATTATGAATAGAGGAAAGAGAACAGTAGAAGTGCTATCGAAAGTTAGGATAATAAGACTAGGAAATATATCTTGGACTTTGAACGAAATGATTGGATAATCCTGGGCTATGGCCTTTGACAAATGGAAGAATGGGGGTAATAACGACTGAAATGAAAATGCTTACGAGAATGGATATAAAAAAAAACCTATTAGGATTCCTATTTTGGGGTGTAAAGTTCAAAATGTTGGCAGAGGCAAGTTTTACTGTATTCATCTCTTTTAAATTAATTTATTTTGCTATTGAATTATTAGAAATAGTGATTATTAATTTATCTTTATGAGGGAGTTAAAGATCTCTGGTTCATGTTATGTAGTTGCTCCATTTTATACATGAATAAACTGATGTACATAGAGGTGAAGTTACTTTTTTAAGACCACATATGTAGTAGTCATCAGAGTACTAGTTGAATTCTTCAAATTTCTTACTCTTTCTGCTGAATGACAATGCAGGAAAAAAAAAAAAAAGATGTAGGGATTTTGCTGACCAAAGTAAAAAGCTACCATAATTGGCATCAATGAGAATAATAATGTTCAACATTAGGGAAATGATAGTAGCTTTGTCCTGGCCACGTTTCATCTGGATATTGTGCTCAATTCTCAGTGCCTCATTATTGAAAACATGTTTATAATCTTAATCTCTTCTAAAGAAAAAAGACCAGAATTATACAAACATTTAAATGTATGTCATGTATATCATTTGAATGAACTAGGGTTGCTTAGCTTGAAAAAAAAAAAGAGTTAGGGAATGCATAGTAGCTTTTTCAAAATATTTGAAGGGCTTTTGCATGAAAGTAAAAAACAAAACAAAACAAAACAAAAAAAAAAAAACAGATTTCCTATCTGGCTCCAAAGATCAGAAGTGAGAGTGATCCATAGAAGGTGAAAAGATGCAAATTTAAACTTTCAATAGGGGAGAGAAAAAAAAGAAACACGTAGATATTTAGAACTCTTCAAAAGTAAAAATGAACTGCTTCAGAAAGCAGAGAATTTATTTTTAGAGGAGGCTTTCAAGAAACATTGTGACAACTTTTTTTATTTCTATTAAAGAGTGATTTTTTTCAGAAGCTAGTAAATTTAGACCCTCATTTCAATACCAAGCCTAGTGAGGAATTACCATGAAGAATGACCTGGTTCAAGTCTAGCAATGAATTAACCTATCAAATAAATTAATAGCTGGTGTTTTTGTAGGTAGAACAGTTTCTTTACCTGAAAACTTTCTATAGAAACGAAATTAGCGGTATAATCCCTACCCCTATTTTCAAATAATTCCTCATGGTGATGGTGGTGATGGTTATAGTAGTAGTAGTAGTAAGTAGTACTAGATGGTAGTAGTAGAGAGGAGGAGGAGGATGAAGAGAAAGAGGAGGAGGAGAATTTGAAAATATAAGAGGAACAAAGAATTTTTAAAAGAAATAGTCTACTAGAAAACTGAACATTAGGTGGCACAGGGGATAGGATGCTATCTTGCAAACAGAAGTCAAATTATAAAAAGGATAAGTGTGTACCATACCTTTTCTAACAATGAAATCATTCTATTATCTTTGCAAAGATAACTCACTGGGATCACAGAGTTAGAAATATGACCAAAACAAATGAATAAGATCATTAGAAAATTAGTATCAACTTCAGAAGCAGTACTTTAAAATTTTCCTTTCTTGAAACAACTTATTTTTTTAATGTCTATGATGTTTAGTGGAATGCAACATAAAAATGATGTACTTTCCTTGCCCCCAGCATGGCTGGTGATGTCCATCATCAACTGAGTTTTTCTATATCTTGCTGTCCCTTTTTGGTCCAATTAATACTCATGCAATTTTATTTTTTTCTCTGCCCTTTACCAACCTATTGGAAGAAAAACACTAAAGAGAAAACAAATACAAGTTTACCACAGTTCTGGCATTAGCACAGAGGAGCAGAATCTTCTGATCTGAAGGTTTTGATTTGAGTTACAGAAGATTTCTATGTCAAAATTTACTCACAGTTAAAAGATCAGAAAAGGCAATTTTGTTAACAAGTTATTTAAATTTGTTAACCTTAGAAAAGTCTCATAGTAGAAGAATTCCATATAAGAAATCAGAATAAAAATATTTTGTTTTTAAGCTATCCTTCTATAGACAATACAAATAGATTCAAGTCCCAGTAATGTGATTTCTTCCTTATCCTTTCAACTATACAGGCCATTGAAAAGCATTGATTGCTCTAAAAATACTCATAAATCTTTTCTAAACATTGAATACATTGTGGCAATTAGAGTGTTTGGGTCCTAAACCCCAAAGTACTTTCTACATGGTAAACACTAAATAAGTGTTTGTTGATTTAGTAACTCTGCTTTGAGATTGCTTTGCTACTGTGGGAAAATCATTGAGCCCCTCTATTCTAGTTCATTTCACTCTAAAATGGTAGTAGTAATAATTGTTCACTCCTAAGGATATTACCAAGATAAAGTGACATCTGTGGTTAATCATACTGCAAATAAACTTGACAGGAAACGACATAACAAAAATGACATTGCATCAAGATTCTGTATTCCTTCTGTAGCTATTATAATTTTTGCCATTAGAAAATAACTGCTCATTGAGATCACAGGAATCTATAAGAGACCGAACTGTGCATTTTTTAGTATATTGTGCAGAGGTTTCTCTTTTTTGGATGTTTCCATAGAAGCTGAGAATAATTATTTGTATTTTGAAGGTTATAGAATGTATGTCCTTTATTAATTTAGATTCAGTTGTTTGAGATGATGACCTAGCACATCAGAAGTGAGTTTTATTTTTGCATTTTCTTTGTGCCCAGCATAGTACAAATGTCAACACTCTGCTCAGTTTGTCATAGCATTGTTAGCTTTTCACTTAAGAGAGGAAGTGTGAGAGAGTGGAAACAGAGCCAGCCTTTTGAGAAGGTGGTGTAGGCAACCATCAAAACGGTGTGATTTGATGGGATATGAAAGCCACTTCTCCCCTTCCTGCCTAAAAATAGCTCTCTCCAGCCTTGCCTACCAGCAGAAACTCTCAGGATTAGTAACACTATTTCAGGCTTAAGGCATTGCTTCTCTGTCAGGTATAATGACATAAATAATAAAGTGGGAATGTGGCACAGAGGGTATGGAATTGAACCTGTAATCAGGAAGTCCAGAGTTCAAATCCTTTTTCTAATACTTATATACTCACTAGTTTTTGTGATAATTCAAGGATTTATCTTCTCTAGGCCACAGGTAACTCTCTCAGTTATAGATGAGTTGGTATAGGTTCTTTGTTGTAGAGGAAATTTCCACAATCAATGAAATTACATATTGTTGATATAGACAACACAATCAAAGATATGTCAACCCTGCTGATAACTCATTATGCACACACGCAAATACACATATACACATACAATTATTCAAGCAATCGGAGCAAGTATTCATGATTTGATAAACTTGTTAGAGGAGACAATATTAGCATGTAGATATTTGACCAATATTAGAAAGATAGTTCAGTTTGAAGTTAGATCTCCAAAACAGGGTTGAGGATCCCAAAATGAAAACAAAGCTGTGGCAGAATTCAGCTTTAACTGTTTTACAATTTTGCACTAATCAGTACCAGAAGTAATCAAACCTGGGCCTCAGAATCTTGAGATACAAATCTAACCCTGAATCATAATCCTACTGGTAATGTCACTTGATTTCATTCTTCATTTTTTCTGGCTGAAAGCAAAGAGAGACTCACTCGCTGGATATGTAGTAATACAACTTCACTTTCAGTCTTACTAAGAGACTAGGCAGAGAAGTAATAAAATAGGAGTTAAAATCAAAGTGTCATGTACATACAAAGTAGGATTTTACTAGCTATGTGGCTTTCTTTTCAAAAAAGTCTCAGGTGCTTTGAACAAATCTTATTATTAGTGTGGTCTGGTTGTGAAGGGGAGGCCAAAAGCCTTAATGGTGAATTACATGGGGTTCAGGGTACATTTTGAGGTTTAGTTTTTACATAAACTTCAGCCATCCTATCTAAACTAATTGAATCTGTTTAATTGAACTACAAATCTGTATGGATAAGATTTCTTGAGGGAATTCTAGCACTTCCTACTTAGAGATAAATCAGAATGATTACAAAACAGTTCTGTTCACTGTCCTTGGCCTCAAGAGTCTGTGAAATTGAAAATCAAATTTAGAGGATAGATGCACATTGTAAAAATATGGGAGAAAATTGGTTTGGGTTCAGTTTTAGTTGTGTACAGATGTTTCAGTTGGCTCTTGTATAAAGAAGTTTTCTCAAAGTAAATACAAACCAGGTCTTGTATTTAGCTCACTACTGAGTTACTTGCCTATCACTATGTCTACTAGTTTAGCTATTTCTATAGCTCCTATTTTGTGGTTTTATTCTGAGTGCTGTGAATAAAAGCCAAGTAAAAGGTAGTTCCCTTTTCATGTGAGATAAATTACAGGCCCCTGTGATTAATATAATTTCTCAGCACATTTGGATCATCAGTATTCTGCGTTTCATTTATGGTTAAAATTCATGGAATGCAGTTTTCTGAATTTCAAAATGCTTATCAAAAAAGAAAAAAAAAAGAAAAAGATGTGGTTAAAAGCCAGGTGTTGGAGGCCAGCTGAGATCAGACTTTGCCCGTTCCCTGGCATTTTAACACTATAAATAATGTAAATTATGCTTTTGGAAAATGGTTCAAGAGGAGGTATTTGTGGCTTGATCTGATCTTTACCAGCTGTAACCTTTTTTTTTTTTTCCCTCTTGGAGCTATTATTTACCGATTTGGAAATGGAAGGAGTCATGTATTTATAATTAAAAAATTTGAAAAGTTGGAACATGAAAACACTATAATTAATCTCTTTGTTAGTTTTTTTTTCTCCTACTCACACCTGAGCAAATGACTTTCTTATCTCTTCAGCTTTAATGTTCTGGACTGCAGACCTTCTTATGTTGTGAAATCTATTGTAAACAGCAAAGGAGTACAGGATTTTCTGACAAAAGATTAATTTTGGAGTAATAATATTTCTTTTTCTTTCTCTTTTAAAAAGCATTTTGGTTTTGTACACATTTCCTATCAAATTCAGCTTCATCAATCCTGAGTTTCTCTAAATAAAGAATTCACTATTTCCCCTAAATTGTTCCCAATAAGAAAAACAGAGCAAAAACAAAGAGCAGCTCTCTTCCCACACTTTCTGTGAAATTATCTGTAAGCGCTAGCAAAATAAATAAATAAATAAACTTGCTTTAAATTCCAGTTGGAAAATGGATATGGGGTCGACAGACAAGTTTCCTTAATAGATAAAATGTTGTAATGAAAAAATAATTTCATGACAGGCTCATCCTTCACATGCAAGGAAAAGAAAACTACACTAAAATTAAATTCGGTAAAGTTCAGCCACAAGCTTCCTGGCCTTTACTTCCAAATCTATTCCACCATATGTACTGTAAATGGAAAAGTAGCAGGGGAAGTAATACTGAACAGCTGTCCTGCTATTAGAAAAAATTGTTGAAATGAGATTAACTCTAGCTTATGATTCCATCACACTGATGATGATGGGCACTGTGGTTTATGATAAAAATATAAATTCTTCATTGCAAAAAGGTGTTCCTTTCTCTTACCTTTCATGAGCATTTATGGGGTAGATGAAATTACCGTGCAAGTGAAGTGCCCTGCATATTTATGAAATGACCACTTTGAGAGTATATTTTAGAGGAGATTCTTGTTTCAATATGCAATGCATTAGATAGAGACTGAGGCGTCTTCCTAGTTCTGAAATCCTTTAATCTGAGGCCTATGAAGCTATTTCATTGTGCAAGTGAATATCTATGCCCCCTCCTTCCTTCTGTCTATGTCTGTCTTTCTGTCTGTCTATCTATCCTTTCATCTATTCACGTCTTTCTATTTTGGTCTCTCTACATGTCCATTCTATTTATTTATCTTTTTAGAATCTATCTACCCTTTACCTAACCATCTGTCAACTATATTCAACTATATATTCATTTATCTATCATCTATCTACCTATTTCTCTCTTTCATTTACTTATTCATCCAACTATCTTTCTACTGTAATTTAGAGGATTAAAAACATATTGGTTATCAATTATCTCTTTCACCAATATAGAACGGTGCCTGACTTTTCCATTGTTGTTCATTCTCTTGAGCTAACATAACTTAGTAAGTTGACAAATTCTATTTTAAGATGAAAATATATTAAGATCTAACATTTATATATGTATTTTTATCATATGTCTAATATTATATATTTATATAGTTTTTCATTGTTGGGAGAGGGATTTCATACACATTGTTTCATTTGCTACTCACACCTCTGGGATATAAACATGGCTGGAATTAATATCTTTATTTTGTTGGGTCAAAGTGAGTCAAAATATCTGTGATTTCACTGAAATTAGGGGACTCTCAGTTAGGAAACATTTTCTACTTATTCAAGTTGTAACTTACTAAGAACTCAAAGTTTTACAGAGGCCTTTGGAGTACTGAGAGTTTAAGTGACTTTTCTAGCATCATACATCCAGGATGTGATAAGTAAAGGGTGAGATTAAAAGGGAAATATCTCATAAGTTTTGGTAAATTTGACTGTAGGTAGTATCCATCATACATCTTGACTTAAAGGGGCCCTCACAAACCCTCTTGTCCAACTTCTTAAACTGTGGCTTACAACCCCTTATAGGTTAGCACAACTGAATGTAAAGGGGGGGAATTAGGCTTTATTTTCCGTTAATATTTGATTTGTATACATCTGTTATATAATTATAACCCAAGGTTGTGTAAATTTTTATCAGGTAAAAAGGGATTTTGAATGGGAAAAGTTTAAGAACCCCTGATCTAGTAATCCATTTAACAAATGGGTAAACTGAGGCTCAGGGAGGATAAATAACTTCTCTAAAGTTACACAAATGCTAAGGATCATGGGAAAAATTTCAACTAAAAAGCTAAAGATTTTTCTCATTATAAGCCAAGGCTTCCAGGACACAGGGGAAAGGTTTTAAAATACTGGTAAGGACTTATTAAATGACCTGAAAGTCCCTAAAGCAAACTTTAAAATAATTTCTCAAGCCAACCCTAAGCATTTGTAAATTTGCCTGTGACACCATATCATCATGCCCACACCTTGAGTCTCATTCTTATTTTAAAAGAAAACTAAGAAGATGGGAAAATATTGGAGACTTTTTCTCTTTCAGAAAAACAAAACAAAACAAAACATTTCTCCTAGGGATTTCTCTTAGTGCTAAGCAAATGCAAAATTCCATCCTAATAATTTGAAAATAAAAGTTATAAAAATTTTGAAATGATAATGGAGGCAATCAGAGGTAAGATAGATGTAGCCTAATCCATAAGTAAAACTTTGCTCAAGTAGGAGGAAAACACTGATGATTTTACTTCACTTCTATCTCTCTGTCTTCTCCTTTCCAAGTTTATATCCTTCTCCACTTTTAGGCATTGACCTTTTAGTGTGTTAAATTTATGTGTGTGTGTGTGTGTGTGTGTGTGTGTGTATCTGGATTTCTTTCTAATTTGCTATAAATGAATGAAATTTGTCAGAGTAGATAACTCATTCATGAATGAAAGTAAATTAAAAAAAAATTTTTTTTCATCTATTTTGTAAATTCATCATTTGTGGCAGAAAAATCAATCTTTCCCAATAGATTCTTCATAGGATGAGGCCAACAGTTTGGTGAACATTATGGTAATAATTGCTCAAGAAGTAGTTGATCATGGTGGAACTGGACCTATAATAACCAAGAAAGCTATACTTCCAAAATAAGGTATAGTTTTTCTTCCTTTTGTTCTCATCGTTTTCTACCTCTATAAAGGTAGAAAAGATTCCCATCCTGGTCTCTGTAATATGCCTTTCTCTTCTTGCATTCACTAAGTTTTATTTGGGGTCTTAAGACAAATAGGAAAGTACTGTAATGTATCCTATATATTAACTGGAAATTAGAACTATGAAGTCTCAAATCCTGTGCAAATCATCTTTTCTATATATATTTTATCAAAATTGTCTATTTCTGAATGCAAACATATATAAACTACAATCTTGTTCCTAAGAGAACTATGCAATTATTATCCATCTGTATTTATTGTAAATTTCTCAAAAGCAAGAGACCTTGACTTACCTGTTTTAAATATCTCCCCCTTTCTCTTCACAGTGAGAGTAACTATATATCACAGTACATAAAGCTCTATAAATCTGAGTTTAAATCTGGTCTCGGCCATTAACTAATTATATGACCTTGGGCAAGTCACTTTTCCTTTATTTGTTTCAGTTTCCTTATCTGCAAAATGAGCTAGAGAAGGAAATGGCAAAGCATTCCAGTATCTTTTCCAGGAAAATTTCAAATAAGGCATGAAGAGTCAGACATATTTGAAAAATAACCAAACAACCACAACTTTCTCTTGTAGTCTTTAGCACTTTTTCAAAGTATCAAAAACTATGAGATCTGGAAAGGCCCTTAGAAATCATTATTCTTAAACCTCTCATTTCTAATAAGATGCATAATAAATATTTACTGAAACAACTTTAGATTTCTCTTCACTAAACCTTTTCCTCTATTTCTCTTATTAGCCTGATTACCTTTCAACTTTAGAGCCCACCACATAGAATTATATTAATGTTTCAGGTGTATGAAGGAACAAAATTCTAAATAACATTAGACTATGAAGTCCTTGAAACCAAGAACTGTCTTTGGTTTCATAACAGGTACATCATAAATGTTTCTTGAATGAATGACTGGTACACAGATTTTTGATTATTGTTTTGTAGTTTTTTCTGGAGGTAGTATGCTATAATGGAAAAAGAATGATGAACTAGTCATGTTGAAGTTGGTATCACGTGAGCCAAATGCTTATACTAGATATGCCACTTACTAATTGTGTTACTTTAAGCACTGGCCATTTAATCTCTTTGAGTTTTTAGGTTGTTCAACTGGTATATTGTGCTATATGTTCCATAAGGTTTTTTGTTTTTTTTCTGGATCTAGATAGATAATCTGATGATCTTTTTATTTATTTGTCAGTTTATTTAAGAATAAGTGTTGCATAGTAGAGAGCTGGTCTTAGAAACAGGAAGACCTGAGTTTAAATCTTGACTGAAATACAAAGATTAAATGACTTTAAGAAGTCAATGAATCTCTCAGAACTTCAGAAAATTCTCTAAATACTGTGCATTTTACAGAAGCTGCTAAATATCCTTAATAGAAGAACTTACCTTGAGCAAAATCACACATATAAATAAAATCACAGGTGCATCTTCCTTATCTTTATATTGGGATTCCTAGGAAAAAAAGTTTGAATCAACATGCCCATATTTGTGAACATTTGAATAGTTATTTTTCCTTTCATTATTTTATTGATATTATTTTATTATGTCACTGTCATTCCCTAGTGACTCCTTCCCTCAAAGGAATCATTTTGGTAACAATTAACCTCAGTCAAGCAAAACAAATTGACTCATTGGCTATATCTGGGGGAGAGTACCCCAACAAGCTATGATCTCTTTGTTGAGAGGCTGGAGTCTTACTTCAACAGCAGTCCTCTGAAATTGTAGTTTGACACTAAATAGATCTGAATTCTGAAGTCTTTTAATGCTGTTTTTCTTTACACCAATCATTGTTGTAACCATGTAGATGGTATTCTTGAATTAGTTCATAGTATATTCATAATAATACCACAATTTTCAATTGGTGCTCATTTCTTTTCAAGTTTTTTTGCTAGTGCAAAAAAAAAAGTGCCACTAAAATTGCATGTATATTTTGTATTGATGGGATCACTCTTTCTTTAAAATCTTTGAGGCATATGACTAAAAATAATATTTCTGGGTCAAAGAGTATTTACCCATCCATGATTTATTTTGTCTAACTCCAAATTGTTTTCTCTAATGTTTAGGTCAATATCCTGTTTAACCAATAGTGTATTATCATGCCTATTCTCCCATAATACCTCCAAAATAGATTTTTTCTCTAGTTTATGAAACTTCAGAAATATTTTAATTTGAACCTAAACTATTCTCAGTAATTTGGAGAATTATATGATTTGGCTTCTAATCACTTTTATCATATATTTTCTACAGTTTAGACATTTCCAATCTCATGGTCCAAATAATAAGCAAAGTTTACCATTTTAAATCATGGGATTACAAAAGTAGGAATGGAAAGGAGAAAAAGAAACCACACTAGATATTCCTCACATTTTACTGATAAGAAAACTGATCTAAAGCACTAAAGCAACTTGAAATTTGGTTTTTTTTATTTATTTATTTATTTATTTTTATTTAATGGCCTTTTATTTACAGGATATATGCATGGGCAACTTTACAGCATTAACAATTGCCAAACCTCTTGTTCCAATTTTTCACCTCTTACCCCCCCCACCCCTCCCCTAGATGGCAGCATGACCAGTAGATGTTAAATACATTAAAATATAAATTAGATACACAATAAGTATACATGACCAAAACGTCATTTTGCTGTACAAAAAGAATCAGACTCTGAAATATTGTACAATTAGCTTGTGAAGGAAATCAAAAATGCATGTGTGCATAAATATAGGGATTGGGAATTCAATGTAATGGTTTTTAGTCATCTCCCAGAGTTCTTTTTCTGGGCATAGCTGGTTCAGTTCATTACTGCTCCATTGGAAATGATTTGGTTGATCTCGTTGCTGAGGATGGCCTGGTCCATCAGAACTGGTGCAGCTTGAAATTTGTAACTCAAAAGTTTGAACTCATCATAAAACTAAGGCCATGTTCAACATAATATGTCGGATTTTACACATAAAATATAATTAGTGGAAGAAAACTCAATCTATTTGAGATTCTGAGAAATATATATTCTTTTGAACAAACTTTATTCATAAAGCATGAATGCTTAAGAGAGGATATAAATTTTCATAATATGCTTGATTCATCTAGCTCACATTATTTCACTGAGAAAAGACCTAATGCCATTCCAGCATCTTGATGTATACAGGTCCCTGAATCAGAGACTAAATGTTGTGTATGTTCTGTCTACTCAAATGACCAACTATTCCAAATTTTTTCTCCTCTACTCACTCTCCTTGAGACAGAACAATATTGAAATTAGACCAATAAATAATTTTACAATAACCTCTTAATATTTAAGTGAGAGAAAGAGGCAATTAATGCATCAAACTTCATTATTTTCTTATTTTTAAAAACTTCTCAGCCACCCCAACCTTCAGCAAGTATCCTATATATAATCTAAAATTTTTAAGTTTTCTTTAAATATATAATTGACCTGCAATATAGCTAATGTATGTCTGTACTAGCAAGTAAAATTTCAATTCCAAAATCACTGATCTTTCTCTTAAAATAAACTTATAATATATACTGGTATCTATAATTTCATTCATCAAAAAAAAAGTTTATTTAAAAGTCAAAAAACATGTTCCATAGTCCACAAAGATGAATATAAAAATATTTCCTACTCTCAGGATCATTTAGTCTACCATCTGCCACATGGGATCCACTGAATCTGATGGAGTTTTTTTCTATTGTTTTATTTCTCTTCCTTCCTCCTTTCCTCCCTCCCTCGCTCGCTTCCTTCTTTCCTCCCTCCCTTCTTTCTTTCCTTCCTCCCTTCCTTCCCTCCCTCCCTTTCTTCCTTCCTTCCTTCCTTCCTTCCTTCCTTCCTTTCTTCCTTCCTTCCTTCCTTCCTTCCTTCCTTCCTTCCTTCCTTCCTTCCTTCTTTTCTTTCATCTATCTATTTATCCACATATATGTATCTAAGTATCTATCTCTCTATCACAGGTTTTTAATTAGTTACTTATATTCTGCTCTATAATCGACCCTTCTTTTTGTTCCTCTTTATACATTTCTTTGTAAACATCTCTTACCTCACTCCCCATGACTCTTTTCTCATTTGGAATATGTTACAACGTGCTCAGGTTTACCACAAAACTCTCCATTGCACTTTGGGTGAACATGCAGGACAATTCTGTGAACATTGCATTATTTTATTCTTCAATCATACAACATTTCATAAGGAATATAAGCACTAAAACATGAATGTTTATTTAAAGGAGAAACGGGGTTAAAAGAATTGTTTTTTAAAAATAAAGCAGGCTAATTTTATCCTATTCAATTTGGGGTCCAACTTATTGACCATTTATTATGTCTTTCCAAAATCTATTTACAGATAGAAGAGCTCAGTGAATTTGTTCATCAAACTGCATAACCTAATCTTAAAAAGAAAAAAAAATAAGTTATTCTTCATACCCTTGTATTTCTCGTATGGATAATTATATCAGTAATTCAATTACCACCTTCTATTTTTAGTCTTTCCTCTTCTCTGCACTTTTTACTCCTAGCCTCAAGCAACAACAACAAAACAGACATTCACCTTATTTGTTTTTGTATCTATATATGTACATATATGTTATTTATGTATAATAAATACACTGATATATATGTATTCATATACATTTATTTGAATTCACAAACATATATGTACACACTCAATATCTATGTATCTATACATGTTTGATATATTATGCATGTTGTATATTCAATGTGATACATGTGTATAACATGTATATTTACACATGTATGCATATGTACAGGGGTATGCATACCTCTGTATATGTGTTTGGACCAGTGACTATCACTTAGATGGTGGAGTGAGTAATTATGGATCTCATGGAGAAATTTAGCAATGTACTATGGAGCTTAAAATTATTTACAAATGGGATCATCTAAAGGACCTCAATGGCCATAAAATAAATCTTTCTTTGTTTTAAAATCACACTGGATAATCTCTGAGACAGTATCATAGACTTTTGGCATGCAAATGTTTCTTTGTTCTTACCTTATGCTATCTGAGTAATCAGAGAACAGATAATAAGATGTTTGCACAAATCATTATAAAAACATTGCAAGTAAAAAACAAGGAGTTCAAAAACCTGTTATATCTATCCTTATGAGTTTTTAAGGGGTATTTTCTTAAGTTGGTAAAGACATTTGATTATTTTAAAATAAGTGATTCTAAGTCAGATATAAAAACTTTGGTAGGAAATTAAATTATACAAATTCCAGAGAGATGTTAGAATTAATATACGTATTTGTATATCACACCTGGTCAACTCATTTTAGTGCATCATTTTAGGATAGTTATACTGCAAACATCTCCCCATATCTGAATTTGTCTGTTTCTGTAAAACAATACCCAAAAGATTGGCCATTTTTATATGTTTTAAACCAGTTTTCAGATTATAAACTGGATTAATTTACAAGAATACTTTCCATTCTGAATTCACTATTTTTAGCATGGATAGAAGACATTTCACATACGTTCTTTTTGAAACATATCACTGAAAAGACAAAATGACCCTTGATTAATTCATCCCTGCCACCCACAACTGTTCATCATACTTTCAACTATAAGACAAGCCTATACATACATTGAACTTCAAAGGGTGAGAAGTTATACTTGGAAGTAATTTAGAGGTTCCCCAGCACTCCTTTATCTCTTTGGGTGAATTAATGAAATTCAGTGTCTAAAGATTTGCAGAATATTTGTCTTATTTTTAGCATGTAGAAAATATAGAATTCCATACCTTAAGAAATTTAAGGTTCTGAAACTGAGGCTCAGTCAATTAGTAGTTTGGGTAGTAGAGCATCAAAAAGCTAAAACTACCCTTGTCATAATGCTTTTGTTAACTATAGAGAACTGTGATTCAGTGCCTTAACTAGAATTTACTTTTACTTGGAGCACATAGAACAAGTTGTCCTGGGGGAGCAACATGATGTCTTATTCAAATGAGTGAGGATGGATGCGGATCCTGCTTTAGGGATAACTATTTTTTTTTTTCCTAAGAGACTGTCAGTAGCCTCTAAATTTGGTACCCTGGAGCAAATTCTCAGTTCTATTTCTCTTAAAGCTTTCTTCCGACCTATACAACCCTGTCTGATTCCCAACCTTATTAATACATAGTTACATAGGTGTAATAGGAAGATTCTAATAAAGTGGTTCCTTTGGTCATGGAATCCGTTTTGGCTATCTGGTGAATCTATAGTCTTCCACCTAGAATAATGTTTGTTGCATGTTGTCATAAATAAAGAAATAATAAATTCAAGTGAGAAGTTAGTGGAAATAAAGATACATTTTCCCCATATGAGTTAATGAAACCTCTGCAATATGGTGGGTGGTCAATGGGCCTTAGAGAAAGAATTCATACTTTGGGAAGACTTGGAATCATTTGGAAACTCTAAGTATAGAATAAGGCAAAACTAGAGAAGTTTTTTGTTTTTTTTTGTTTTTTTTTTAATTCACATTAAGTATCATCACTCCAAGGTCTTTTAATTCTGTTAAAGTTTCCTAGAGACTGAAACTATGAGTTAGAGAAAAAGTTGGTGGATAGGGACACACTCATGATATTTGTCATCCTCATAAGCCTTGGAAAAACATCTATAAGTCATCAGACCATAAAATGGGGGTTATTTTATTACAAATAAAACTATACTGGGGAATATCTGTTTCTTCATAAAGTAGTTATCCAATTGACATATGAATTTGTGTTGTGTTTAATGCAATGCAATAGTCATTGTCAGTAAAAATGGTAAAGGTAACACCCTCTGGCTACTAATCTGATTACAGATTTTTATAAACTTGAATTAAAATAAGTTAAAAGTCACATCTATATGGTGTTAAAACTGCTAAAGGCAGAGTGGGAGCAAAAACAACAAAAAAGACCCAGTAGCTAAAACTATTGACTATAGCAAATAAAAAAAAAAATATGGTTACTGATGAGATTAAAAAAAAAACAACATGTAAAGGTTCTGATAAAGGCCCCATTTTAAAAATATATAGAGAATTGACTCTAATTTATAAGAAATCAAGCCATTCTCCAATTGATAAATGGTCAAAGGATATGAAAAGACAATTTTCAGATGATGAAATTGAAACTATTTCCACTCATATGGAAAAGTGTTCCAAATCACTATTGATCAGAAAAATTCAAATTAAGACAACTTTGAGATATCATTACACACCTGTCAGATTGACTAAGATGACAGAAAAAAAATAATGATGAATGTTGGAGGGGATGCCGGAAAACTGGGACACTGATGCATTGTTGGTAGAGTTGTGAACGAATCCCACCATTCTGGAGAGCAATCTGGAATTATGCCCAAAAAGTTATCAAACTGTGCATACCCTTTGACCCAGCAGTGCTACTACTGGGTTTATACCCCAAGGAGATACTAAAGAAGGGAAAGGGACCTGTATGTGCCAAAATGTTTGTGGCAGCCCTTTTTGTAGTGGCTAGAAACTGGAAAATGAATGGATGCCCATCAATTGGAAAATGGTTGAGTAAATTGTGGTATATGAAAGTTATGGAATATTGCTGTTCCGTAAGAAATGACCATCAGAATGAATACAGAGAGGTTTGGAGAGACTTACATGAACTGATGCTGAGTGAAATGAGCAGAACCAGGAGATCATTATATACTTCAACAATGATACTGTATGAGAATGTATTCTGATGGAAATGGATATCTTCAACAAAGAGAAGATCTAACTCAGTTGCAATTGATCAATGGTGGACAGAAGCAGCTACATCCAGAGAAGGAACACTGGGAAATGAGTGTAAACTGTTTGTATTTTTGTTTTTCTTCCCAGGTTATTTTTATTTTCTGAATCCTATTCTCCCTGTGTAACAAGGGAACTGTTTGGTTCCGCATACATATATTGTATTTAGGATATACTGTGACATATTTAACATGTATAGGACTGCTTGCCATCTGGAGGAGGGGGTGGAGGGAGGGAGGGGAAAAGTTGGAACCGAAGTGAGTGCAAGGGATAATGTTGTAAAAAATTACCCAGGCATATGTTCTGTCGATAAAAAGTTATGATAAAAAAAAATAAACCAACATGGTTGGCATTATTTGAATAAAACTCAAATATGAATGTGTATAACATTGAGTTTTGTATCATGTGAATTATTTTCAAGTATGATCAAATTTACAATCAATCATTTTATTAGAAATTCTGAAGTACAAATTCATACATTCATTTGTACACAAAAAGTAATTGCACTAGCATATCATTTAACAAAACATTTTTTTTTAAAAAGAGATAGATAATAAATAGATGCAGTTTCAACAAAAGTGAAAATATTTGTTGAGAACCTCTGATACCACACTTTTCTAGAGAGAAAACTGACTTCCATATTCAACCTTCTTATCTTTAGATGCTCTGAATTTACTGCAATTCATACAAATTTTTTTGCAAATGTGCAAGGGGTGTTACTGTGGAAAGCTGCTAGCACTCTCCCCTAAAGACTTGGAATGACACTAAATTAATATGAGAGAGGGAAGGAATAATTAATTATTGTGTGATAGCACAGCATTTAGATTTTGATTTATTAGCTAGAGCTAACATTAGCCCAATTTACTTTATAAACCTCAAACCATAGTCTCTACAGATTCATTCTTATTGCTACTATGAATTGTCTATATTTAAACTGATAATAATTTGTCAAGATAAACTATCATCTTGAATCAATCTACAGCTCCAGAAGATGTTTGAAAATGGGAAGCTTATCTCTTTACATGAAGATGATGCCAAAAATATTTAGCTTGCAATTTCTTATTTGAAATATAATCACTAGTATTGAGAATTTGGTGGAGTAGAGATAGGTGGGGAGGGTTATTCACCTTCACTCAGGAAGAAAGTAGGTTAAACTGAAAGCTTGGTCAAATAGATTTATAGAAATTGATTAAGGAATTGAGAAAGACTTGCTTTGGTAATTCTGAAGTTAATGCTCTTTGTTGTTGGCAAATGGTTTCCACGTGTTAAATGTCTTTATGAGCTGAACTAATTGATATCCAAATTCTTTCCAAATGATACATAAGTACTTATAAAGTATAGGGCATAAAAAAATAAGTGTAACAAATACTACAAGTTTTCTTTGATTAGATCAATTGGTCTGTTAAATTGTTGATCAGTCCCCTCTCCCCACCTCCTCTCTATTTCACTACAAAGAGTGAATCCCAAGTGACTATGTCCAAACAATATGAGACTTTTACTTATCCCCCAACTGTTATTGTCTCTCCACCAAATTAACTTTAATATACAATGCATATGTTTTCTATTGTTTACACAGATTCAGTATAAATGCAGGGACTATTCCATTTTTGTTTTTATATCTTCAGCATTTTGTCCAGTTTCTATCACATTTATTGTTGTTGTTTAGTCATATTTCAATTGTGTCTGAATCTTTGTGACCCCATTTGGGATTTTCTTGGCAAAAATACTGGAGTGGTTCTCTAATTCATTCTCCAGATCATTTAACAGATGTGTAAACTGAGACAAATCAGATAAAGTGACTTGTTTGAGGTCAAACAGCTAGTGTCCAAGACCATATTGGAACTCAGGAAGAGGAATCTTCCAGACTCCAGATGTAACATTCTATCCATTATGCCACCTAACTGACTTTCTATCACATAATTATTGCTTAATAAATGATTATACATTTATTGGCTTGATGAATTAATTTCATGAAGAGGAGAAGCGGCATTCCCAGTATTTACTAAAATATCTGGATATTAAGATAATTGGAATTATAAGGAAACAAAAAATACCAAAATGTTTATTTAACTATCCCCTCTTCCAACTAATTGGTTCATAATGCCACTTAAAGAATAGGGAGATGATCAACTATAACAATCTAGTGTTTGACAAACCCAAAGATCCTAACTTTTGGGATAAGAATTCATTATTTGACAAAAACTGCTGGGATAACTGGAAATTAGTATGCCAGAAATTAGGCATGGACCCACACATAACACTGTATACCAAGATAAGATCAAAATGGGTCCATGATTTATGCATAAAGAATGAGATTATAAATAAATTAAAGGAACATAGGATAGTTTATCTCTCAGACCTGTGAAGGAGGAAGAAATTTGTGACCAAAGATGAACTAGAGACAATTATTGATCACAAAATAGAAAATTTTGATTACATCAAATTAAAAAGCTTTTGTACAAACAAAACTAATGCAAACAGGGTTAGAAGGAAAGCAACAAACTGGGAAAGCATCTTCACAGTTAAAGGTTCTGATAAAGGCCTCATTTCCAAAATATATAGAGAATTGACTCTAATTTATAAGAAATCAAGCCATTCTCCAATTGATAAATGGTCAAAGGATATGAAAAGACAATTTTCAGATGATGAAATTGAAACTATTTCCACTCATATGGAAAAGTGTTCCAAATCACTATTGATCAGAAAAATTCAAATTAAGACAACTTTGAGATATCATTACACACCCTGTCAGATTGACTAAGATGACAGAAAAAATAATGATGAATGTTGGAGGGATGCGGAAAAACTGGGACACTGATGCATTGTTGGTAGAGTTGTGAACGAATCCCACCATTCTGAGAAGCAATCTGGAATTATGCCCAAAAAGTTATCAAACTGTGCATACCCTTTGACCCAGCAGTGCTACTTACTGGTTTATACCCCAAGGAGATACTAAAGAAGGGAAAGGGACCTGTATGTGCCAAAATGTTTGTGGCAGCCCTTTTTGTAGTGGCTAGAAACTGGAAAATGAATGGATGCCCATCAATTGGAGAATGGTTGGGTAAATTGTGGTATATGAAAGTTATGGAATATTATTGTTCTGTAAGAAATGGCCAGCAGGATGAATACCGAGAGGATTGGAGAGAATTACATGAATTGATGCTGAGTGAAATGAGCAGAACCAGGAAATCATTATATACTTCAACAATAATACTGTATGAAGATGTATCCTGATGGAAGCGGATTTCTTTGACAAAGAGACCTAATTCAGTTTCAATTGATCAATGATGGACAGAAGCAGCTACACCTAAAGAAAGAACACTGGGAAATGAGTGTAAACTGTTTGTATTTTTGTTTTTCTTCCCAGGTTATTTTTACTTTCTGAATCCAATTCTCCCTGTGTAACAAGGGAACTGTTTGGTTCCGCATACATGTATTGTATTTAGGATATACTGTGACATATTTAACATGTATAGGACTGCTTGCCATCTGGAGGAGAGGGTGGAGGGAGGGAGGGGAAAAGTTGGAACCGAAGTGAGTGCAAGGGATAATGTTGTAAAAAATTACCCAGGCATATGTTCTGTCGATAAAAAGTTATGATAAAAAATAAATAAAAAACCAACATGGTTGGCATTATTTGAATATTTCCCATATTGTCACATAAAAAGTTATTATAATTTAAAAAAAAGAATAGGGAGATGAGTAAAAGGCCCCCATCAAAATGTAATTCTTTTGTTTATCTAACATGATTATATTGTCAGCAATTGAGAACAAAACAACAACAAAAAGAAATTATCTGTTCTCAAAACAAACAAACAAACCAACAAACAGGTTGTATTGGGGAAAACAAAAATATAAATATAAATATAAAGAAATAAAAAATGCATAAAAAAGAAACATGAAATTTACCAAGAAAAAGACACTCCCAACTTCTGGAAGTAGGTTAGAATCTTAGTAGGTGATACTTGACCTGAGTCCTGAAGGTAGCTAAGAATTCCAAGTGGAATTGGGGAGACAAGTTATACCAGGCATTTAGTACAATCTGAAGAGCCTTCAGAGCTTACACAGAGCTCTGTTGATGGTGATAACACATTGGACAATTTGGCTGGAACTTAGAGTATGTCAAGGTAAAGAATGTGCAGTAAGCCAGGAAAAGATCAAGAATAACATTAGAAAATATTTTAAATGTCAAACAGAAGGGGAAAAAAAGATGTTCAATTAGTTTGCATTTTACACTGGAAGAAATATAGTCATTGGAGCTTCTTGAGTAAGGGAATGAATGATATATTCAAATCTATGCTTTAGGAATATTGGTTGTGTTTTGTCAAACAAAACTAGCTAGAAGAGTAATAGTTTTTTTTTTCCTACTCTATACATTTTCTCTTGCTCAGTGAAGAGTTAAAAATTATTAGGATAAAAAAGTGGGAAAGGAGAAGACATTAAGTATGGGAATTAATCAAAATAGTCTTGGCCAAGAACACAATTTTAAAATTAAAAGTCAGTGAGAAAATAAAGGGCATATATAAGTGTGGGGAAAGGAACTTTCTCGGGAGATCTTTTTAAATTTTTACTTGATCTTTTCTGGGGCCTCTATTTATTGAAATTTTCTTTTGAATTTCCCTTTTGAATCATAAAGAATTCATGTCCCTAAAGATTATGATACTAGAGAACTCTTGTCTGTATCGCTTTTAATTTTTCAACATTCACTTTTCTTGTTGTTGTTGAGGCAATGGGGTTAAGTAGCTTATCCCAGGGTTTTTCATTTTTAAGGAATTTCAGCAAAAAGTCCAGGAGCCAAACTTGAAAAGTTATAGTCTAAATGTTTTGTTTTGTCCTCTATATTCTATTTATTTTTGATTGGTGATAAGAGTTTTATTAACATTGTTTCTCATACAAAAGAAAAAAAGAAAACATGAATGATTGGTTTATCAGTGTTTTAGTTAGACTTGACCAAAACAGTGTACATTGACCAAAGACAAACATATGTATTTTAATCACAACTATGAAATTAATAAGCAACATTCATTTAAGGAAAAATGTGAGAATATTTGTAAGTCGTTGCTAATATGTAGAAAATTCTGAGATCATAAGATAGTAAGAATATACATAATGGTTGAACAAACTAGTTTAGAACTATAATGGAATATTCATGTTATAAGAAATGAGGAAAATATGGTTTAAAAAGAAATAGAAAGATATGCAAACTAATACAGAATGAACTTAAAAAATAAAAGAACTATTTTAAATAATATATTAATATTATAAAAACAAACAATTCTAAAAGACTTGAGAAATAGAGAATTGAAAAAGAAGAAAGATACCTTTATCACAACAGAGAAATGCAGAATGAGAAATATATTATTGGACTTGGCTAATATAAGAATTTTTTTTTGTTTTGTATAACTGTAATCATGTGATATCAAAGCTTCATTTGTTCATTTGTTCATAACTTATTTTCTTCTTTCTCTTCTTTTTCTTCCTTCACTTAGTAGGGGGAAGTGGGAGGGAGAAAAAATAAAACTGATAATTTTAAAATAGTAAATTTTAAAATAATGAATATAATCATAATACAAATTAATAGAAGGGCATCCTTATTTATAGTTCTGTTAGAGAGTGCAATTAGAGCTAATTTAAAAACAACCTTTTTTTATAAAATTTTGTTTTAGCAAAGTTTCTACATAATCAAGTATCTAGAATTAATTATTGGAATGGCTCAATGGCTCAGATTTAGAACAGAAAGAGAAATCAGAAGACATCTAATTCAACCACTTCATTTTTTTATATGAAGAAATTGAGGTCTAAAGAGATTAGATGGCTTCCCAAAAATCATTTAAATAGTAAACCTTTGGAAACAGAATTTGAGGCCAACTTCTTTGACTCTTGAGCAAGAAACATTACACCATAATGTTTTCTTTATGTGCCATATGCAAAGATTGTATATAGTATAAATATTCCTCATCTCATTACAGCAAACTTGCCAAGAAGTTTTGGAAATATGAATATTTTCCTGACTCCTAGTGAAAATTGGATATTAAAAAAATAACTGTGATTTATTTGGGAATTATAGGTCAAATCCTACAGGTAAATTAACTACTTACTAGGATTAAATCAGCTGTGATAGAAGGTATGCAGTGTATTTTTGAAATACTGCAGAATCTTGTGGAGGACTGAATAATACACAAAATTTCAAGTAATTGAGCAGTAACTTACTAAATGATAACTCCTTTCATGTAATTGCCAACATTAATGCCTAACTATAGAATAACCAGGGATTATATAAATAATTCATAGTATTAAGTATATTATACAACAGTAATGAATTATTTTAAAATGACCCTAATAATATAAATGTGAAAGAATAAATCATGTTAGTTTAAATTATAATAGGAATATCATGCACAGATATACCATATTTTTGA
Source organism: Sarcophilus harrisii (assembly GCF_902635505.1). Taxonomy (NCBI): domain Eukaryota; kingdom Metazoa; phylum Chordata; class Mammalia; order Dasyuromorphia; family Dasyuridae; genus Sarcophilus; species Sarcophilus harrisii. The sequence goes on from NC_045430.1 coordinate 217,491,845, forward strand.
ATAGTAATTCATTAAAAGATTTTAAAATCCATGAGGTGTTAAGGTCAAATATTACTCAACCCCAAAATTAAGCAAGAAAACTATAGGGAAGGCTTTGCCTATTATAAATTTAAACACTAACTTTTAGATCTGCTAAAAGAAGCATTAAAATTATACACTAACATATATTTCACATATGAGGCAATACACATGCAACACTTTGCAAATTTAAAAGGACTATATTCATGCTATTGTTGTTGCTGTTATTGGTACTATTTTTGTTGTTACATATTGTTTTTTTAATAAAGCTTTTTATTTTCAAAACATATCCATCAATAATTTTACAACATTGAGCCTTGCATAGTCTTGCATTTCTGATTTTCTCCTCCTTCCCTCCATCCTGTTACATATTGTTTTCATGGGAATTTAAACAAATTCAAGTAAATTAAGCAAATATTATATTCACATTGTGATAAAATATTGTGAAGATTCATTTAATCTTTAAAATTAGTAAATACTTGAGAATTTTAATGACATTATAATCTTAGTGATATGAATAGCTCTTCAATGGGATAATCTATCCCTTCGCTCTTAAATTCATTCTGTTCAGTCCTTGTACTTATTCTCCCATAACTCACTCAAGAGGATCATCTCAATGCCCTGGGAGTGTTCCTTGAGGTCTTTAAAAATTCTCTGAATAGAGAACAGCAGCACTCAGACTGCCTTTGCATCGTCTATTCTTTATTCATGCTATATGACCAATATATATATATATAGTACTTATATATATGTGTGCATATATATGTGTATATATGTGTCTGCATGCACACACTTTGTTTCCCTTGCACTTCATTGTGCTTATAAAATAGTATTACATATTTATTCTCTCTATAGATTCTCCAGTTGCCTTTTGAGTTACTTACAGTTTTAATTTTTCAGTGAATAGAGTGACAGAAAATCATCATGAAAATATTATTGTGATAAGTTTAGTTTCCCTGATGAGCCTGTTTGCAGATGATTCTGTATTAATTAATGACTTTCAATCTAAGTTGTATTGGACTTTTCTTCTCAGGGCCTTCCCATATCTTAGATTCCTTTTTTTATTGTATCAATTCCAAAAATACTATAAAATATCCTCAACAAGACTGTTATCTATTCAAAAGAGGTTGAGCTAACTATAGATTGTATATTGTCCCATCTATAATGTGAGCAATCACTGAATTAATCCATCTCTATATTTTTTCTTGAATTGACACTAGTGATGCATAATCAGATTACAATTGGATAAGAAAACAATTAAGCCAGGGGCAACCCAGAAAAATATTTGACTCTTTCAACTAAGCTGTTGTTGTTGTTGTTGTTATTGCTGCTGCTGCTGTTGTTTGACACAATGGGTAAATGTGGATGGAATTTTCTTTATTTTTAAAAAAATATTTTTGATATTATGTTATATAAGATGAATCTGATATTATCACATTGGATAACTATACCTATTTGCAGCAATAGTGGACTATTTCCCAGAACTCTATGTAAAGCAATTTTCAAAAAATAGTTTTTATATGATACAAATTTGCTCCCTCCATGTGAGGAAGGGAGGGAAGGAAGCAGGCAGGAAGTGTTCTCTCTGTGGATGGGGAAAGCTTGCATAAGGTTTAAGTATTCAACACTTGAAACATGGAGACAGAAAAGCTAGAGTTGTAGATAGAACACTCAGGCTAGGGGCCAGGCAAATGAAGGCCAGCCACAGTCAAGAGAAGATGGAAAACAAATAGGGTCTGGGGACAAATAATTGGTGTCAAGTACAAATGGACATGTGGGGACTGAACATGTAGGCAGAAAGACTGAGCAGGGGAAAATAATCTCTCTAGGCTCTAGAAATCACAAGCCAACACCCCATCCTACAGCACCTGAGACCTCTTTTGTTATGCTTTCTATTGTTATGCTTTCACTTTCTTTCAGATCCCAAGAATGGAATATATAGACTGTCCACTGTGTATCTTCTGTTTTTCTTATTTTCTTCTGTTGACTATGCATTCCTTTAATAGTATTTATATGCTTCCTTCCATATAATGTAGCATAGACTATCCTCATCAACCTTTGCCTTTTGGGTGATCCTGATTTCAATAATTTTAAAATCACCAGTATATACTATGTGAATAATGCTATTATTTTAAGTGATTTGTGTAACAATTGTGAGCATTTCTTTATATTCATTTTTTAATTCTGATAATGTATATATATATATATATATATACATATATATATTTATTATGCTAACACATTCTCTTTCATTGATTGTCTTAGAGCAAATTTCCACAATAAGACATCACACATATATAATATGATTTCATGTTTCTAGTCCGGAAATATTCTTTTTATTTGTGAAAAACAAAAAAAAATTCTGGATTGACTGTGTGGCTAAAATCATCTATAATCAAGGTAATTAGCACCTTTGGGAGTGAAAAGCCTTTTGAGTTTACATTGCTACTTGCATATGTGTATGAAATAAATTTTTAAAGAAAATTCATAATTTAACTTTAAATAGCAATAATTCCAAATCATTTTGTAAAAATCTTTCAGACACACAGTCACTTAAATGGATATATCTTTTTATTTGCAGTATTTTAATTATATTGACTTCACAAATTCTAGTGGTCCTTACTGTGATTTCCCAGGAAACCAAGAAAACTTTTGGAAAGTGGTCAGGTAATATTTTTTGTGTTCTAATGAAGCTATATCTTGTTTTCTATAAAAGGACATTTTTAGAAAATTCCTTGGTATCACTGGACCATTAGGGTTAGGAGCAAAAGTGATAGCAGACCTGGATCTCATTAGAACGCAATTTCAAAAAGGGCAAGGATTATTTTTTAGTTTATTTTGTTTTGTTTTGTTTTGTTTATTTTTTATTATAGCTTTTTATTTACAAGATATATACATGGGTAATTTTTCATCATTGACCCTTGCAAAACCTTTTGTTCTAATTTTTCCCCTCCTTCTCCCCACCCCCTCCCTCAGATGGCAGGTAGACCAATACATGTTAAATATGTTAAAGTATATGTTAAATACAATATGTGTATGCATACCCATACAGTTATTTTGCTGCACAAGAAGAATTGGATTTTTGAAATAATATAAAATTAACCTGTGAAGGAAATAAAAAATGAAAGCAGACAAAAATAAAGGGATTGGAAATGCTATGAAGTGGTTCACATTCATTTCCCAGAGTTCTTTCGCTGGCTGTAGCTGGTTCTATTCATTATTGAACAAATGGAACTAATTTGGTTCATCTCATTGTTGAAGAGGGCCATGTCTATCAGAATTAATCTTCATATAGTATTGTTGTTGAACTATATAAGGATTTCCTGGTCCTGCTCATTTCCCTCAGCATCAGTTCATCCAAGTCTCATTTCTTACAGAATAATAATATTCCATAATTTTCATACACCACACTTTATTCAGCCATTTTCCAATTGATGGGAATCTATACAGTTTACAATTTCTAGCCGCTACAAAGAGGGCTGCCACAGGCATTCTTGCACATACAGGTCTCTTTCCCATCTTTAAGATCTCTTCAGGACATAAGTCTAGTAGTGACACTGCTGGATCAAAGGGTATGCACAGTTTGATAACTTTTTGAGCATAGTTCCAAATTGCTCTCCAGAATAGTTGGATCTGTTCACAATTCTACCAACAATGTATCAGTGTCCCAGTTTTCCCACATCTCCACTGACATTTAGCATTATCTTTTCCTGTCATCCTACCCAACCTGAAAGGTATGTAGTGGTATCTCAGAGTTGCTTAATTTGCACTTCTCTGATTAATAATGACTTGGAGGATCTTTTCATATGGCTAGAAATAGTTTCGATTTCTTCATCTGAAAATTGTCTGTTCATATCCTTTGGTTTTGTTTTGTTTTTTGCTTAAATCTACTTTCCTAATCCTTAACACATTGCCTATCACATAGTATTCATTGATTTAGATCAATAACAGTCATCTGATATCAGTAGGCTTTAAGTCATAAAAAATATTAGTGCATTAGGATATGAATAGCTAGAATAGAAAAAAAAAAAGATATGTTATTTCTATTCTTGCCTTGATGACCAAGCAGATGATAATGTTATCTCTATCAGCTACATTTTATCATTTCATCCAGTGGCTAAATAGTATATATGCAAATTCTTGGAAAAATGGGAATATTTATTCCTGAAAGCACTGCTGTGAAGTTTGTGGCTAGAAATCAAAGAAAGGATTAGGTTTGAACAATTTTGTAGTGTTTCTATACACTGAAGGTCTTGTTCTAAAATGTTCATATTTCTCAGGATCTGGGATCTCATCAGTGTGATTAATCTTTATCTTGATATATAACACAACTTATCAACAAGTTGTCATGCTTGGTGTATATGTTTTTTGGTTAGCTGCACCTGAGACATCTATTCAAAATACAGGAAATCTTTTGATTCATCTAAATAACCTGGTAATTTCAATGTAACAATTTATAATCAAAGGGTAGAATTGCAAAAAATAATAGAATTTCCAGGTTAGAAATTCCAGGGTTCCAGAGAGAAGATTGTAGGAACAAAGTGTGGATCACAACATAGTATTTTCATTATTTTTGTTGTTTACTTGCATTTTTTTCTTTTTGATTTGATTATTCTTGTGCAGCATGGTAATTGTGGAAATATGTATAGAAAAAACTGTACATGTTTAACATATATTGGATTACTTGCCATCTAAGAGAGGGGTTGAGGGGAAGTGAGGGATACAATTGGAACATGGGTGAATGGTGAAAATTGTCTATACATGTTTTGAAAATAAAAAAAAAACTTTAAAAAATTCACTTACACATATTGGCAATGACTCTGAGCAACATATAAAACTTCTGTATAGCGGGCAATTTTCTAACAAAAAACATAACAACATACAAGCTTATGTCTTTAATGTGAATGTTAATGTCTTTAACTTCATGAATATTATTTCATTTACTCTTCACAATATCCCTAAGAGGTTGTTGATATTATTATAGCCATTTTATGGATGTGGAACTGAGGTATTGCCCAGGTTCAAACAGATCATAAGTGTTTACAGTAAGAATTGAACCATTGAATTGAATCTAGTTTCACTACTTTATCTACAATATCCTTCAGTTTTATGAAAATACATTTTGCAACATATAATTTTTAAGAGTTTTCTAAATATTTGGAGACACATTTTCAGAACTTAAACCCAACAAGAAGATTATGTGCAGAACTTTGCATAACCAGTCCTGTGGATTGTGGATAAGCTTACCCTTATGGCGAAGTGTATTGCTTTAGTCAGCACCAGGTGTTCACTGAGGAATTTGTGATTTTCATATTAAGCAAAAACTGCTTAGATTTGTTGGAGCTCCCCCTATTTCTCAGTAAGAGCCATGGTGCTACAGTTTATTTATTTATTTATTTTTTAATTTTTAATTCATTTATTTTTTTATTTAATAGCCTTTTTATTTTACAGGTTTATGGGTAACTTTACACTTCAATTCCAAACCTCTTGAATTTTCATCTTACCCCTCCCCCAGATGGCAGGATAATGTGGTAAATATATTAAAATAAATTGATACACAATAAGTATACATGACCAAACGGTTATTTTGCTGTACAAAAGAATCAAATAAATATTGTACAATTAGCTTGGAAGGAAATCAAAAATGCATGGGCATAAATATAGGGTTGGGAATTCAATTAATGGTTTTTAGTCACCTCCAAGTTGTTTCCTGGGGTGGCTGGTTCAATTCATTACTGTCCATTGGAAATGATTTGGTTATCGTTTGCTAGGAGGCCGTATGAACTGGTCATCTATTATTGTTGAAGTATATAATGATCTCCCTGGTCCTGCTCATTTCCTCAGCATCAGTTTTAAGTCTCTCGGCCTTTCTAGGGAAATCATCCTGTTGGTCATTTCTTCAGAACAATAATTTTCATAATATTCATAACCACAATTTATTCAGCCATTCTCCAAATGTGGGCATCCATTTAGTTTATTTCTGGCCACTAAAAAACTGGACCGTCACATACAGGTCCCTTTTCCTTCTTTATAATCTCTTTGGGAATATCCCAGTAGTAACTCTGGATCGGGGTATACAGTTTGATAACTTTTTGAAAATATTGAACTAATTAATAAAACTAAGAGTTGGTTCTATGAAAAGCCAATAAAAAAATACCTTTGGTAAATCTGATTAGAAAAGGAGGGAGGAAAATAAATTAGTAGTCTTAAAAATGAAAAGGAGAACTTTCCCCAAAGAGGAAATTAAAAATAATAAGGGTTATTTTGCTCAACTTTTGAATAAATTTGATAACCTTAAATGGATGACTACCTCCAAAAATACAACCCCAATAAAGGGAAGAAGTAAATTGCTTGAATATCCCATTTTAGAAAAAAATAGAACGGCATTAAACCTCCCAAAAAAATCCCCAGGACCAGATGGTTTAATGAATTTTACCAAACATTTAAAGAACAATTGGCCCAATCTATATAAATTATTTGATAAAATAGGAATGAAATCCTAAATTCCTTCTTGACACGACATGGTTGGCCTAAACCAGGTAGGCTGAAAACAGAGAAAAATGACCAATCTCCCTAATGAATATTGATGCTAAAATCTTAAATAAGATATTAGCAAAAGACTACAAAAATCATCTCCAAGATAATACCTTTCAAGTGGATTTATACCAGGGAATGCAGGGGCTGGTTCAATTTGGAAAACTATCAATATAATTGGATTCAATAACCAAATTAACAAAAAACCATATGATCATCTCAATAGATGCAGAAAAAGCATTTGATAAAATCCAACATCCATTCCTATTAAAACACTTGAGATAGGAATAAATGGACTTTTCCTTAAAATAATCGCGCATCTATTTAAAACCATCAGTAAGCATCATAAAATGGAGACAAAACAACCATTCCCAATAAGATCTGGTGAAAAATTTACTATCATTACTTTTAATATTTAAAACATAGCTATAGCTAAATGAAAAGAGATTAAAGGAATAAGAATAAACAATAGGAAAAATTCACTCTTTCCGATGACATATAGTATTAGGAACCCCAAGTTCTGCTAAAAAGTTATTAGAAATAATCCACAACTTTAAAAGTTGCTGGTTATAAAAAAACCCCATAAGTCATCAACATTCTTATATATCAAAATCCAACATCAATTAAAAGAAATTCCATTTAAAGTAACTACTGTATATAAAATTTGGAATCTATCTGCCAAAGGAAAATCAAAACTTTATAGCAAAATTACAGACCACTTTTCACACAAATTAAGTCATCTAACCAATTGGAAAAATATTAAATGCTCTTGGATGGGGAGCAAATATAATAAAAAAAATTTACCTAAACTAATCTATTTTTTTGCCTATACCAATCAGACTCCCAAAAACTATTTTAATGACCTAGAAAAATAACAACAAAGTTCTATGGAAAAACAAGGTCAAAATTTCAAAAGGGAATTAATGAAAAAATCAAATGATGGTGGCAGCTTACCAGATCTAAAACTATACTATAGAGCAGCAGTTCCAAAACTATTTGGTTTGGCTAAAGGAATGATTATTGATCAGTGGAATAGATTGAGTTCAAGGGATAAAACAGTCAACAAATATAGCAACCTAGTCTTTGACAAACCAAAATCCCAGCTTTTGGGATAAAAACTTACTTTTGATAAAATTGCTGGAAAATTGGAAACTAATATGGCGAAACTAGGCATTGATCCATATAACGCCCAACCAAGATAAGGTCAAAATGGGTTCATGACCTAGGCATAAAGAATGAAATTATTAATAAATTAGAGGAACATGGATAGTTTACCTCTCAGACCTGTGGAAGGGAAGGTTTTATGACCAAAGCAGAACTAGAGATCTTACTATCCAAAAATAGAAAATTTCGATTATACCAAACTGAAAGTTTTGTACAAACAAAATAATGAAAAGATTAGAAGGGAAGCAATAAACTGGGAAAATATTTTTTACAGTCAAAGGTTCATAGGCCTCATTTCAAAATATAAAGAATTTCTAATTTTAAAAAATCAAGCCATTCTCCAATTGAAAAATGTTCAAAGGATATGAACAGACAATTCTCAGATGAAGAAATTGAAACTATTTCTAGTCATATGAAAAGATGCTCCAAGTTTATTAATCAAAATGCAAATTAAGACAACTCTAAATCCACTACACACCTGTCAATTGGTAAGATGACGGGAAAAAATAATGGTTTTGGAGGGATTGGGGAAAACGGGACATTGATTTGTTGGTGGGTTGTGACAAAACCATTTTGGAAAAGTTTGGAACTATGCTCAAAAGTTATCAAGCTGTCATACCCTTTGATCCAGCATAAACACTGGGATTTTCCCAAAGAAATTATAAAGAAGGAAAGGACCTTATGTGCACGAATTTTGTAGTCCTTTTTGTAGTGGCTAGAAACTGGAAACGAATGGATGTCATCAGTTGGAGAAAGTAATAAATTTGGTATTGAAAATTATGGAATATTTGTTCTTAGAAATGACCAACAGGATGATTTCAGAAGGCCTGGAGGACTTACAACTGATGTAATGAAATACAGGACGGAGATCTTATATACTTAACAACAATACTAGATGATGAATCCTGATAGATCGGGCCACCTCCCGGGATCAACCAAATCATTTCTAATGGGCGTAATGAACTAATAACTATCCCAGAAAAAGAACTCTGGGAGATGACTAAAAAACCATTACATTAATTCCCATCCCTATATTTTCCCCTGCATCTTTATTTCCTTCACAATAATTGTACAATAATTCGAGTCTGATTCTTTTGTACAAAAATAATGTTTTTGGTCATGTATACTTATTGTGTTCAGTTATATTTTAATATATTTTAACATCTCTTATCCTGCCATCTAGGGGAGGGGGGGGTAAGAGGTGAAAATTGGAACAAGAGGTTTGGCAATTGTTAATGCTGTAAAGTTACCCATTATATATCCATGAAATTAAAAGGCTATTAAATTAAAAAAAAAAAGATAAATTTTTGAGCATGTTAAACTATTCTCAGAATGGTTGGATTGTTCCAAACTCCACCAACAATATCAATGTCCCGTTTTCCGCATCCTCAACAATCATCATTATTTTTTCCTGTCCCTTACCAATCGCAGGTGTGTGTGAAATCTTAGAGTTGTTTAATTTTCATTTCTCATTAATAAGACGGACATCTTTTTCATATGACTAGAAATAGTTTCAATTTCTTCATCTGAGAATTGTCTGTTCTTCCTTTACCATTTTTTCAACTGGAGAATGGCTTGATTTTTATAAATTAGGTTAATTCTCTTATATTTTGGAAATAGGCCCACGAACCTTTTTTTTTTTTTATTTATCTTTTTTTACAGGATATATACATGGGTAACTTTAAGTTAACAATTCCAAACCTCTTGTTCAATTTTCACCTCTTACCCCCCCCCCCCTCCCTAGATGGCAGGATGACCATAGATATTAAATATATTAAAATATAACTTAGATACACAATAAGTATACATGACCAAACATTATTTTGCTGCGCAGACTCTTTTTGTACAAGCTTGTGAAGGAGATCAAAAATGCATGTTATAAAATAGGGTTAAATTTAATGTAATGGTTTTAGTCCTCTCCCAGAGTTATTTTTCTGGGGCATGCTAATTCAGTTCATTTCCTCCATTAAATATTTGGTTGATCGTTCTGAGGTGGCCTGATCCATCAAACTGGTCATCTCGTATTGTTGAAGTAAATGATTCCTGGTCCTGCTCATTTCATCAGCATCAGTTATGGTTCCACTTTCTGAAACCATCCTGTTGGTCATTTTTCAGAACAGTAATATTCCATAATTTTCATATACCACAATTTATTCACCATTCTCCAACTGATGGACATCCATTCAGTTTCCAGTTTCTCCACACAAAGGGCTGCCACAAACATTGGAATGGTCCCCCCTTCTTTATAATCTCTTTAAATTCATAGTAACACTGGATCAAAGGTATGCCCGGTTGAAACTTTTGAGCATAGTTCCAAACTCTCTCAAAATTTGGACCGTTCACAACTCCACCAACAATGCATCAATGTCCCAGTTTTCCGCATCCTCAACAATTATTATTTTTCCTGTCATCTTGCCAATCGCAGGTGTGTAGTTATCTTGATTGTCTTAATTTGCATTTCTCATTAATAATGACTTGGAGCATCTTTTCATATGACTGAAATATTTCAATTTCTTCATAAATTTCTGTTCATATCCTTTGACCATTTTTTCAATTGGAGAAGGCGATTTTTTATAAATTAGAGTTAATTCTCTTATATTTTGGAAAGAGGCCTTTATCAAAGCTTTGACTGTAAAATACTTTCCCAGTTTTTTTCCCTTCTAATCTTGTCTGTTAGTTTTTGTTTGTACAAAAAACTTTTTCAGTTTATAATCGAAATTTTTCTATTTTGTGATATAATGATCTCTATTCTTTTGGTCTAAAAGTCCTTCCTTCCACAGGTCAGGGTAAACTATCCCGTGTTTTTTTATTAATAATTTCATTCTTTATCCTAGGTCTGAACCCATTTGACCTTATCTTTGTATGTTGTTAAGTGTGGATCAATGCCAGTTTCTGGACATTGGATTCCAATTTTCCCCAATTTTATCAAACAGTAATTCTTATCCCAAAGCTGTGGTCTTTGGGTTTTTCAAAGACTAGGTTCTATACCTGGGACTGTTTTATCCCTGAACCTAACATATTCTATGATCAACTAATCTTCCTTAAATACCAAATGGTTTTTTAACCACTGCTCTATAATATAATTTCAGATTTAAGCTAAACCACCTTCATTTAATTTGTTTCATTAATTCCCTTAAATTCTTGACCTTTGTTTTTCCATGAATTTTGTTATTTTCTAGGTCATTAAATATTTTTGGGGGTCTGATTGGTAAAGCTAAATAAATAGATTAGTTTGGTAATATTGTCATCTTTATTATATTTACTCACGCTATCAAGACCATTTGATATTTTCCCAATTGGTTGAATCAGACTTAATTTTTGGAAATGGTCTTAATTTTGCTCATAAAGTTTCTGGTTTTCCTTGGCAGATAGATTCCTAAATATTTTATTTGTGGTTAATTTAAATGGAATTTCTCTTTGTAACTCTGACTGTTGGATTTTGTTATGATATATAAAATTGTGACTTATGTGGTTTTATTTTATAACCACAACTTTCTAAAAGTTGTGGAATATTTCTAATAACTTTTAGTGGGTCTGGGGTTCTCTAAAACCATTTTTGCGGCAAAAGGTGATAATTTGGTTTTCATTGCCTAATCTTTTCCAATCTCTTTCCAGCTCTTTTGCCAAAGCTTGCATTTCTAATACAATATTTAAATAAGGTGTGTGGGCAACCTTGTTTCCTCCAGATCTTATTGGGAATGGTTGCAGTTTTCTCCATTACATATGATGCTTACTGATGGTTTTAAATGGTGCTGATTATTTTTAAGGAAAGTCCATTTATTCCTTCTCTAAGTCTTTTTTAATGGAATGGGTTGGATTTTTAAATGCTTTTTCTTCATCTATTAGAATCAATGGTTTTTTAATTTGGTTATTAATATGGCCAATTATTTGATAATTTTCTAATATTGAAAGTTCCTTCGGTAAATCCTACTTGATCATAGTGTATTATCCTGGAGATGATTTTCTGTATCTTTTGTTATCTTATTTAAGATTTTACATCCCAATTTCATTAGGAGATTGGTCAAATTTTCTTTTCTGTTTCAACCTACCTGGTTTGGATCATCCATGTTTGTGTCATGAAGGAATTTGGGAGGACCCTTCATTCCCTATTTTATCAAATAATTTATTAAAGGGCCAATTGTTCTTTAAATGTTTTAAAATTCCATGTAAATTTTGGTCCTGGGATTTTTTCTTGGGGTTGTTTAATTGCCTTTCTATTTCTTTTTCTGAAATGGGACTATTCCAATTTCTTCCTCCTCTGTTAGTCTGGGAAGTCTATATTTTTAGTATCCATTTCTTAGGTTATCAAATTTTTGTCAAAAGTTGAAAAAATAACCCTATTATTTCCCTAATTTCCCTCTTCATTGGTGAAAGTTCTCCCAAATTTTTAAGACTATAATTTCATTTTCCTCCCTCCTTTTTCTAATCAATTTCAACTTTCATTTTATTGGCTTTTTTAAAATCTTTTAGTTTTATTAATTAGTTCAATGTTTTTTTACTTTCAGTATTTTTAATTTCTCCTTTTAATTTTAAATTTCAAATTTATATTTGTTGGGGGTTTTAATTTGGTTTTTTTTTAGTTTTTTAGTTGCAAGCCCAATTCATTAATCTTTTTCTTTCCCTGTTTTTTCAAGTAAGCCTCAAGGATAAAATTCCTCTTATTACCTTTTTTATCCCAAATTTTTTGACTTCTCATCATTTCATTATCTTGTTTAAATTATTAATTTATCTATAATTTCTTTCCCCAATCATTCTTTAAGATAAAGTTTTTACCATACGGTCTATTTCCCCTAACTTTTGTTGAATGTAGTTTTATTGCATCATGATTTGAAAAAGAAAGCATTTCTATTTCCTTTCTTCATTTAATTTGGGGTCTTTATGTCCTAATATATGGTAATTTTGAATGGTTCCGCTGCTGAGAAGAAAATATTCCTTTCTATCTCCATTCAATTTCTAAAGATCTAACATACCTAATTTTCTAATATTCTATTTACTTCTTTAATTTCTTTCTTATTTGTTTTGTGGTTGGGGTTGTCTAATTCTGGGTCAAGGTTGGATCTCCCACTATTACAGTTTTGTTGTCTATTTCTTCTTGCAACCTCTTCTTCTCCTTTAGGAAGTTGGATGCCTACCCTTGGTGCATATATGTTTTTTTGATATTGCTTCTTGTTTTGCTACCCTTTGGGATGGCTTCCTTCCTTATCTTTTTAATTAGATCAATTTTTGCTTTTTGCGATTGAGATAAGGATGGCACCCTCCTTTTTTGGGCTTCATCTGAGCATAATAGATTTTGTTCCAGCCTTTTCCCTCTTTATCTCCCTGCTTTAAATGTTTCTTGTAAAACAACATATTGTAGGGTTCTGACTTTTGATAAATCTGCTTGTGCCTCCTCTTTTAGGGGGAGTTCATCCCATTCATTTCGGTTAAATTACTAAATCTGTACCTGCCATCCTAACCCCCAGATTATGTTTACTTTTTCTTTCCCCCAACCCTCTTTCCCTTTTTGAACATTGCCCCACTTTATCCCGATGCTTCCCTCTTTAGTCCTTCCCTCCCCTTTGAATCTTTTGCCTTCCCCTTTATTACTCTTTTTCTTTTCCCTTTTCTTCTCCCCCTTTTTAATGGGTGGAAAAATTTTTCTCTAAAACAAATTCAATTTTTTTCTTTAGCCAACTCTGATGAAAGTAAGATTCCAAAATGTTCTCCCCCTCTCTAAATTCCTTCGATATGATAAGTTTCCTTTTCCCTTCGTGGGATGTGGTTTCCCTCTTTTTTTCTCCTTCCCACCTTATTCCTCATCCCTTTTATATCTACTTCCCTTTTTATGTTGTATCATAAATCAAATTTACATTATTCTTTTTGTATTCACAACAAAATACAATTCTCAAGTTATTTTACCCTTTTCTTCATCTCTTGGTTCTATGGTTGGAATCAAATTTTTTTTTAGTTCTGTTTTTTCCTTAGAAACTAATGGTTTTTTGTTTCATTTGTCATCTTCTTCCCTGGAAGAAAATGCTCAGTTATCGGCTCATCCCAAGTTCTTTGCCTTTTGGAATATCAGATTCTAGTCTTTTGATCCTTTTTGGAGCAGCCGATCTTGGGTGGTTTAATGTGGCACCTCATATTTAAATTGTTTTTTTTTTTTTTTTTGGCTGTTGGGAATTCTTTTTAATCTGGTAGTTCGAAATTTGACCACAATTTCCTTGGGGTTTTTGGGTCTCCTTCAGAAGGTGTTGATGAATTCTTTCAATCCTATTTTACCTTCGTTCTATTACATCGGGCTTTCTCTTTGTGATTTCTTGAAAATATCTAGGCTCTTTTTTCATCATAATTTTAGGAAAGTCCAATTCCTCAGTTATCTCTCCTGAATCTATTTTCCAAGTCTGTCATTTTTCAAGTAGATAATTCATGGTTTTAGTTTGTCATTTTTTGGTTTTGTTTTGTTCTTGCTGTCTCAATGAATCATTAGTTTCTATTGTTTAGTTCTAATTTTTTAAAAATTATTTTCTTCATTAGCTTTTTATTTCTTTCTGTATATGTCCAATTGAGTTTTAAGTGTTGTTTTGATCTTGGAATTTTTTCCATTTCACTAATTTTTTTTTTTTACTAATTATTTCTTTTTCCAATTCACAGATCCTACTTTCTTGAGAGTTCTTTGTCTTTTCTAATTCACAAATCCTACTTTCTTGTGAGTTCTTTGTCTTTTCCAATTCACAAATCCTACTTTCTGAGTGAATTCTTTATTTTTCAATTCACAATTCTTACTTTCCTGAGATTTTTTTATTTTTCAATACACAAATTTTGTTTCCTGCACTTCCTGGAATTTTTATCTTTTCCTATTCGTATTTCAGGAAGTTGTTGCTCTCTTGTAAGGCTTCTCTTTCCTTTCCCCATTTCTCTTCTAACTCTCTTTTGAGACTTTTAATGGTCTCTTTTATGAGAGCATCATGTAAAAGAGGACAGGTGACATTCCCTTTTGGGGTATTGTCTGGTGCATATTTGCTATTAGTCTCTTCAGGTTTGCTGACCTGCTCTTTTTCTGCATAGAAGCTGTTGATGGTTCTTTTCATCTTTTTATTCATGTTTTAAAGCCTTTAGGGTATGCCTCCTAGGCAAGGGGATTACCAGCTTCCTCTGCAGAACAGGAGAGATGTAAACTGGTTTCCGGCTCTGAGGTATGGGAGTGCTCTGAGTAAGAGTATTCCCTTCTCCCAACAGGAGGTGGATTCAGCATTGGCCGAGCTATCGAAGTGCCCAGTAGGGCTATGTGGGTTAGTGATTGCCTTAGCCTAGAGACTAAGGGGTGAAAGTGTCACTGCCCCAGGCCAGAGCCTCTTATGGGGCTGTGGGTATTAGCTGCTGAGCGCAAACCACCGATTCTACTGGAATTCTGCCCGGCAGTCTCTGCCCCAGTTTCTGCCCTATTGCAAATCGACCCTGTGAAAGCTGTATGGCCCCAAGCCAAGCCCCACATTGGGTAGATTAGAGGCTAACATGGGCTGTGCCCTCCTGCCTTGCAGGTTCGGAACTGCCCCAAGGAAAAGCCCCATACTGCGGGTTGGGGCTGCAAGCTTGTGCTGAGATCTGTGCTTTCACTTTTGGTTTGAGACTCTCCTTGGCACCTAATTTCTCTCCCAGTCTATGGTGATCTCCCCCCTGGCCCCAGAACCAACCTTTTTTGGCGAGACTGCAGATTTTCTTCGGCTGGTGAGTTGTTATACTTCTTATCTTTATGAATTGTAGCAGTCAAGACTATTTTTGAGGCTCAATATAATATTGATAAAGAGGGTAAGAGAAGAGCTTAGAAAGTCGCGTGTGCCTTCTCCGCCATCTTGGCTCCGCCCCCAGGTGCTACAGTTTAAAGCCATCCATTTTGCCTCATGATCCCTGTGTCTATATAATTGCCAAGGGAACTGAGCTGTTCCTACCATACTAACTGATTCTGTACTCTGCTAAATGATCATGAGGTTTATGATTCTGAAGACAATAACTTAGAGACTGTTCCCATAGGAAACTGGAGTACTTGCATTTCTATGAATACACTGATAGTGGTAACTGTTAGTCAAGATCTATGAATGGTTAGGTTGTGGTCCAGCCTGTGTGTGTGTGTGTATGTGTGTGTGTTGGGCATATAAGCCAGTCTTTACCTTAGCATGTTAAGCCCTCTTTCTGTGGAGTGGTCGTGGGAGATTACTTCTGTTTGCAAGTATTTTGCTCACACTGAAATCAATAAATCATTACTTGATTCTTGATGTACTTCCCTCTTCCTTGGCTCTGGCCATTCCCAGGTTAGAGGACAGTTCTAGTCCAGTTGATAAGAATAATCAAGTAGCACAAGTATGGATCATGGGATTTCGAAGAAATTTTATATCAATAAAATGTCAGTTCAAATTTTTTAAAAAAAATGTTGAATGCCAGATGGTGGAGCCAACATTGCAGAATAAAGTCAGGAAGCTGCTCAAACTCTGTTTCCCTCAAAAACTACATGAAACCAAGTTTATGAACAGAGTCTGATGGATTAAAACCACTCTCTAGCTCAAGATAGGCTGGAAAAACTTCAAGTAAGGTCAGTCTCACTGGGGTGAAATTATACTCTTCTCAGGTCACATAGAATCTGAAAAAGTGATTGAGAGTCTTAATCACAGCCAATCAGCAACTAAAACCCTCAGTCTGGCTCAGTAGAGGAGCAGATCAGGGAGGCAGTTTCCAGTTCCAGCTCAGAAGGAAAAGTCTGAGAAACCAGGCTGTATCCTGAATAGAGCAGGCAAAGCTACCTCCTGCAAACTCAAGGGGTTTATCTGCTCAAAACCAAGACTCAGATCTGCACAGGAAGCCTGGGACAGCATCACATTTGCCTCAGGGGCAAAGCTATCCTTAAAAGTAAAAAAGAAGGGCAACTAGGTAGTGTAGTGCTTAGAGCACCAGCCCTAAATTCAGGAAGACTGAGTTCAAATCTGACCTCAGACACTTAACACTCCCTAGCTGTATGACCCTGGGCAAGTCACTTAACCCCAATTGCCTCAGGGGGAAAAAAAGTTAAAAAAAAAAAAAAAAGGAGGAAATACCAAAACAGAAGTGCAGGGGTCCAGCCTCTGTAGGGGGTCCAGGAAATTGAGCAGGAGGAATAGGGTCCGCATAAAAAGAAGACAGGAGTTGTGGGGTAGTTTGAGTGAGGAACTGATATAAGTGATGTTCCCACTTCTCTCAGGCTCCTTCAGGCTTTATTTTATGCTAATCATGATCATATACTTTTCTTTAGGTCAACATACTCTCCAAACATGTGTCTGACTTATTGACCTTTATATGTTACTATATTTGACATTTAATATTTGAGTAAGTTTTTTTTTTATGGTTGTGTTAATTATTGATTACATTATGTGAAGCCAATATAGAAAGGTAAATGTTATACAAGGTTAAATGTCAGTGAATTTTGTTAGTTTACTTATGTCTTCTTTGCCAATACTAGCATTGTTTGATTCCTGACTTGAAACCATATACATAGACATTTAGGGCAATTCCTAGTTATACTTTAACCATCTTTGGGTCCTAGATATACTGATCTTTTCTGAGTCTAAGTTGGTAAACACAATTATTTCTTGGACCTTTGGATTCTCTCTGATAGTGCCAATGTTTTCCACAGTGTTCTCTCCTTTATCACTTCTCTCAGTGAGAGATTAGTTTTATTAGGACAGAATATGCCTGTGGAATCATTTCTAGTTAACTTGCCTAAATTCTCCTTGTCACCAGATTTTTTAGATAATGTGTTAGTGTCAATCAAGCCAATTATAGATAATATAGGAAATAGTAGTCCACTGATGAGAATCAGAGAAGGAAATGTTCCTGCAAGAGTGCTGTGCACATTTCATCTCAGTGCTGGGCTTTGCCAATCAACTTAGAGATTGCAGCTCTCAACACAGAAGAAAGGAAAATGAGCAAGAAACAGAAAAGAACTAAACAACCTTGACCACAGAAAGTTACTATGGTGACAGGTCAGACCAAACACAAACTCAGATGAGAACAGAATGCCTATAGGAGCAATTTCAAGAGGGTGAAATTAGTTTCAAGCCCAAAGAGACTTCTCAGAAATGCTTCTAAAAGAATGAAAAGGCAAATAAGAAAGGCAGAAGAAAAAAAAATGACAAAAGAAGTGAGAAAAGTGAGAGGTATGCATGAAAGAGACAACAGTTTGGAAAAGGAAGAAAAAAATTGTGTGAAGAAAACAACTTCTTCAGTTGTAGAATAAACCAAATGGAAAAAGAGATGCTAAAGGTAACTGAAGAAAATGACTCATTAAAAACTTGAACAGGGCAAGTGGAAGCTAATGATTTTTTGAGACAGCAAGAATCACTCAAAAAAAAAAACTAAAAAGAATGAAAACAAATATGAAATACATTATTGGCAAAACAGCCAAGAGGAAAAATCGATTCAGAAGAGTCAATTTAAAAAATATTAGCCTACCTGAAGGTTGACAAAAAAGAGTCTGGATAGTATTTTCAAAAGGTCATTAAGGAAATTGCCCCACTATTATAGTAGCAAAGAGGAAAATACTCATTGGAAGAATCCATCAATCACCTCTGGAAAGAGATCCCACAAGAAAAACCAAGAGGAACTTTGTTGCAAAACTCCAAAACTATAATCTCAAGTCAAAAACAGCAAGCTGCTAGACAAAAATAATTTAAATCATGGAGCAACAATCAGAGTTACCCAAGATCTGGCAACTATTACAATAAAGGATGACAGGACCTGGAAAACCATATTCTAGAAGGCAAAGGACCTGAGGTGACAATCAAAAATTTATTACCCAGCGAAATTTAGCATCATCTTTCAGGGGAGGAGATAGAGCTTCAGGGAAGTAAGAGACTTCCAATAATTTCTATTGAAAAAACTCAACTATACAGAAAATTTAATCAGGAAACATAGAACTCAAGAGAAACAAGAAAAGGTTCATGGGGGAAATTGTTGACATATATATATATATATATATATATATATATGTCTATCTATCTATCTATATAGATAGATAGATATAGATAGATAGATATGAAGGTTAAACCGCTTACATTGTGAGAAAGAAAACAATTTAACTCTTGAAAATTGTATGTTACTGGGGCACACAGAGTGGGGCATCATATGGACTGAGGGTGCAATTGTAAATGGTCCCTGATGTGATGACATCAAAGAAAAAGACATTAAGAGGTAGGAAAATGTCTGTCTTGGAAAAAGAAGAAAGAGGAGGTATAATGGGACAATTACTTCACATAAAGAGGCTCAAAAGAAGTATAACCATAGAGGGAGGGAAACAAGAGGGATGAGTTATGTCTGAAGCTTGATCTCATCAGTTTTGGCTCTAAGAGGGAATAACTTAATAATTCAGTTGGGTATAGATATTTATCTAACTCTATAAAGAAACTTGTCTCACCTTATACAAAAGTGGAGTGGAAAAGAGAAAAGAAAAGGGAAAGTGTAATGTTTGGGCTAGCTTTCTGGAGGGCCTCTGGAAGGGTCTTGGTCTCAGCAGGATAGATACCATGAGAGTGGTCAAGAATAGAGTCCCAAGTCTTTATTGTATCTTACACAGGCTGTGTCTGTCATAGTCTGACCCAAGATAATTTGATCCAGTCTCCTCCAGCAGTTTGCCAGTCTGCCAGGTTCAACCAGTATCCATCTGAGTCTGACTTTGTCCCCAGTTTAAATACCCTATTATAATTACATCATTACAGTATACTGAATATGTATGAACTAGAGCACCATTACATCACCATGCTTAGTACTAAGTATATATGTGAACTAGAGAACAATCATCTCATGAATTCCACTGATTTAACACCTTGTTTCAAGTATACTTGTCCAGATTTCTGGCTCTCTACAGGAAAGCTAACAGAAATGAAAATAGAAACAGTAGGAGGAAAGAAAGGGAGAGGGCTGTTTGAGAGAGATGGTGATCAGGAACAAAATACTGGGAAGGAGGAAAGGGTGAAAGAAAGAGAAATGAATAAGAGAAGTAAATAAGATGGCAGGAAGGATGAATACAGAAAGGCTTGGAAAGACTTACATGAGCTGATGCTGAGTGAAATGAGCAGAAGCAGGAGATCATTATATACTTCAACAACAATACCATATGAGGATGTATTCTGATGGAAGTGGATATCTTCAACAAAGAAATCTAATTCAGTTCTAATTGATCAATGATGGACAGAATCACCTACACCCAGAGAAGGAATACTGGGTAATGCATGTGAACTGTTTGCATTTTTGTTTTTCTTCCCAGGTTATTTTTACCTTCTGAATCCAATTCTTCTTCTGCAACAAGAGAATTGTTCAGTTCTGCACACATATATTGTATCTAGGATATAGTATAACATATTTAACATGTATAAGACTGCCTGCCATGTAGGGGAAGGGGTGGAGGGAAGGAAGGGAAAAATCGGAACGAACTGAGTGCAAGGGATAATATTGTAAAAAAATTACCCATGCATATGTTCTGTCAATAAAAAAGTTATAATAACACAAAATAAGGTGACAGGAAATGCAGAATTAATTATTTTAACTGTGACTATGAATGGGATGAACTCCCCCATAAAACAGAAGTAGATAGTAGACTGGATTGAAGCCAGAATTCTATATGTCCTTTACAAGAAACACATTTAAGGCACAGTGATATATACAGAAATAAAGGTAAAAGGCTAGAGCAGAATCTATTATGGTTTAGGTGAAGTTAAAAAAAAATAAGCAGGAGTAGCCTTATCTCAGATCAAGCAAATGCAAAAATTGATCTAATTAAAAGAGATTAGGAAGGAAACTATATCTTGCTAAAGGGCACCACAGATAATGAAACAATATCAATACTAAACATATATGCACCAAGTGGTATTACATCCAAATTCCTGAAGGAGAAGTTAAGAGAGCTGCAGGAAAATAGATAGCCAAACTATACTAGTGAGGGATCTCAATTTCGTTCTCTCAAAACTAGATTTATTGAGGGGCAAAATAAACAAGAAAGAAGTTAAGTAGGTAAATAGAATGTTTAAAAAGTTAGGTATGAGAGACATCTGGAGAAAATTGAATGGAGACAAAAAGGAGTATATTTTTTTTCTTAGTGGTACATGGAACCTATACAAAAATTGATCATGTATTAGAGCATAAAAAACTTCAAAATGAAATACAGAAAGGCACAAATAGTAAATGTATTTTTTTCAGATTATGATACAAGAAAAATCACATGCAATAGAAGGCAAGGGGAAAATAGACCAAAAATTTATTGGAAACTAAATAATCTGATCCTAAAGAATGAATGGGTAAATTTCGTAGTCACAATCAATTAACTTCATCTAAGAGAAAGAAAACAATGAGACAACATACCAAAATTTGTGGAATGCAGCCAAAGGTGTTTTTAGGGGAAATTTTATATCTCTAGATGTTTACTTGCATAGAATGAAGAGAAGATCAATGAATTGGGCTTTCAACTAAAAAAGCTAGAAAAAGAACAATTTAAAAACACTCAATTAAATACCAAATTTGAAATTCTGAACATAAAAAGAGAGATTAATAAAATTGAAAGTAAGAAAAGTATTGCATTAATCAAACTTAGTTGCTTTTATGAAAAAAAAAACTACAAAATAAATGAATCTTTAGCTAGTTTGATAAGAAAAAGGAAAGAAGAAAATCAAATTGCTAATCTCAAAAATAAAAAGAGAGAACTTTGCATCACTGAAGAGGAAATTAGAGCAATAATTAGGGGTTATTTTGCCCAACTAGATGCCAATAAATTTGATAATCTAAGTGAAATGGAGAAATACCTACAAAAGTATTGATTGCCCAGATTAAACAGAAGAGGAAATAAATTATTTAAATAGTTCCAGTTTAGAAAAAGAAATAGAACAAGCTATTAACAAATTCCCTAAGGAAAATCTCCAGGGCCAGATGGGAGGAAAGAAGGAGTTCTATCAAATTCCTTTTATGACACCGATATGATGCTGTTAGCTAAACAAGGTAAGGTAAAGAGAAAAAAAAAATTACAAAAAAAAATAAATAAATAAAAAACAAACAAAAAACAACAAACAAACAACCAAAACAAAATGAAAAAAAAAAGAATATTATGGACCAATTTCCCTAATGAATATTGATGCAAAACTATTAAATAAAATATTAACTAAGAGATAACAAAAAGTCATCCCCAGGATAATACACTATGACCAAGGAGGATTTATACCAGGAATTCAGGGCTGGTTCCGCAATAGGAAACTATTAGCGTTACATCAATACTCAATCTAACCAAAATCATATGCATCATATGATTATCTAAATAGATGTGGAAAAAGTATTTGATAAAATCTAACACCCATTCTAATTAAAAACTCTAGAGATTATAGGAATAAAAGGACTTTTCCTAAAAGTAATCAGTAGCATCTATTCAAAACCATCAGGAAGCATCATATGTAAAAGGGACAAACTAGAAACATGCTCAGTAAGATCAGGAGTGAAACAAGATTGCCCACTATCACCATTACTATTCAGTATTGTATTAAAAATTTTACTTTTGGCAATAAGAAAAGAAAAAGAGATTAAAGAAATTAGAGTAGATACTGAGGAAACCAAGTTATCACTCTTTGCAGATAATATGAAGCTGTTCTTAGAGAATCCCAGAGAATCAACTAAAAAAACTATTAGAAACAACTAAAAAAACTATTAGAAGGGAAAATTTCAAATGCAAGGCTATGCAAGGGTCAAGGTTGAAAAATTTTCCATGCATATTTTTCTCGTCTTTCTGATTTCTTTTTATTATTATTAATTAAAGCTTTTTATATATAAGCATATGCATGGCTAATTTTTCCAACATTGACTCTTGCATAACCTTTTGTTCCAAATTTTCCCCCTTTTCCCCCCATTTCCTCCCCTACCTGGCAGGTAGTTCAATACATGCTAAATATGTTAAAATACATGTTAAACGCATGTATACATATTTATACAGTTCTCTTGCTGCATGAGAAAAATCAGATGAAGAAGGAAATAAAAAGAAAAATTGAAAAAGAAAACAAAATGCAAGCAAATAACAGAGAAAGTGATAATGCTGTGTTGTGGTCCACAATCAGTTCCTATGGTTTTCTCTCTGGGTGTAGATGGCTCTCTTCATCACTGAACAAGTGGAACTGTTTTGAATCATATCATTGTTGAAGAGAGCCACATCCATCAAAATTGATTGCCAGGTATAATGATCTTGTGGTTCTGGTCATTTTACTTAGCATCAGTTCATGTAGGTCTCTATGTTCTTTTCTGAAATCATCCTGCTGGTCATTTGTTACAGGAAAAGTAATATTCCATAACATTCATATACCTTAATTTATTCAGCCATTCTCCAATTGATGGGCATCCATTCAGCTTCCAGTTTCTTGACACTACAAAGAGGGCTGCCACAAACATTTTTGTACATGTGGGTCCCTTTCCCTCCTTTAAGATTTCTTTAGTCTATAATCCCAGTAGAAACACTACTGGATCAAAGGGTATGCACTGTTTGAAAATTTTTTGAGCATATTCCCAAAATTGCTTTTCAGAATGGTTGAATCCATTCACAGTTCCACCAACAATGTATCAGTGTTCCCGGTTTTCCCACATTCCTTCCAACACTGGTCATTACTGTTTCTTGTCATCTTAGACAATATGACAGGTGTGTTGCCAAGTTGTCTTAATTTTCATTTCTCTGATCAATAGTGATTTGGAGTACCTTTTCATGTGACTATAAATAATTTCAATTTCTTCATCTGGAAATTGTTCATATCTTTTGACCATTTATCAACTGGGAGGAGAAAGAAGAAAATAAAAGCAAGGGGCAAGATAGAAGGGAAGGCATGAACACTAAGGGAAAAAGGGAAAAAAAGGTGGGAATAGTTGATAGAAGATAAGGTACTAATTGGAGTAAGTTAAAAAACACTACTTAGAGAAGGAGCTAGGTGGTAGTAGATAAGGTACTGGGTGGTGTGAATAAAAAAAATGACAATAATACAACCTAAACCAAATATTATTTGTAATGGAAAGAAGCTGGATGCATTCCCCAATAATATCAGGAGTGAAACAAGGATAACCATTATCATCACTATTATTTAACATTATACTAAAAATGTTGTCATTCAATAAGAAAAGAAAATTAGAATAGGCAATGAAGGAAAAAACTATCACTCATTGCAGATGATATTGTGATATATTTAGAGAGTCCTAGAAAATCATCCAAAAACCTACTGGAAATAATTCACACTTTTAGCAAAGTCGCAGGATATAAAATAAAGCCATACAAATCACAATTTCTGTATAATATGGACAAATCCCAGCAGCAATAGATAGATAAATTCCATTTAAAATTACTTTAGACAAAATAAAATACTTGGGTATCTATATACCTACATGTGTATAAATGCAAGAACTGTATGAATGCATTTACAAAACACTTCTCACGCAAATAAAATCAGATCTAAACAATTGAAAAAATATGAATTGTTCATGGCTAGCTTGGGCTAATATGATAAAAATGACCATTTTGTTTAAATTGGTCTACTTGTACAGAGCCATACCAATCAATCTGCCAAAACATTTTTATAGAACTAGAAACAATAATAACAAAATTGATCTGGAAGAACAAAAGATCAAGAATATAAAAGGAATTAATGAAAAAAAAATACAAAGAATTGTGGCATTGCAGTCTCAAATCTAAAACCATATTATAAAGCAGCAGTAATTAAAACCATTTGGTATTGGCTAAGAAACAGAGTGTATCAGTGAGATAGATTAGATACACATGACACAATAATCAAGGCCTAAAACAATGTAATATTTGAATAAGAATTCACTATTTGGCAAAAAGTGCGAGAAAAACTGAAAAAAAAATTATACGTCAAAAACCCTGCATAGATCTACATCTCACATCCCAACCAACATAACATCAAAATAGATATATCATTTGGGCATAAAGGATGATACCATAAACAAATAAGGAGAGCAGGGTATAATTTACCTATTAGATCTTTGGAGAAGGAAGGAATTTATGACCAAAGAAATAATAGAGAAAACTATGAAAGACAAAATTTTCTACAAACAAAACCAACAGAAACAAGATTAAAAGAGAAACACAAAGATGGAGAAAAATCTTTACAGAAAATATTTCTGTAAAAGATCTCATTTTGAAAGTATATAAAGAACTTTGTCAAATTTATAATACAAGTCATTCCTCAATTGAAAAATAGTCAATGAATATGAACAGAAAACTTTCAGATGATAAAATTAAAGTCATCTATAATTCCATGAGGAAATGCTCTAAATTACTATTTATTAGAGAAATCCAAATTAAAATAACTCTGAGATACTATCTCATACCTTTCAGATTTGGGTAAGATGATAGGAACAATGATAAATGTTGGAGGTGATGTGGGAAAGTGAGACAGTAATGCATTGTTGATGGTGTTGTGAAATAATTGAACCATTCTGGAAAGCAATTTGGAACTATTCTCAAAGGGCAATAAAAACTTAATACCCTTTGACCCAGCAGTGCCATTATTGGGTCTATATCCCAAGAAAATCACAAAGGATAGGAAAGGACTCATATGTGCAAAAAATTTTGGAGCAGCTTTGTGTGTGTGTGTGTGTGTGTGTGGTAGTAAAGAATTGGAAATGGAGTAGATATCAGTCAATTGGGGAATGGCTGAACAAGTTGTGGTGTATAAATATAATTGAATATTATTGTTCTATAAAAATGATGAACGAGCTAATTATAGAAATGCCTGGAAAAATTTACATGAACTGATGCTGAGTGATTGAAATACATGGGAGCCACCTGACATGGAGATCCAACCCAGAATAGATCTCTACTTGTGAGAGGATGATACAAAGAGACTGAGAGGCAATTGCTGTTTTAATTCTTTCATTAATCTCTTGGCTCACCCCTTTGATGTGTTGACCCATTTAAGAGTGAAACAAGCAGAAACAGGAATACATTGTACAGAATAACAGCAAGAATATGCAATGATCAGTTGGATGAAAGACTTGGTTCTTCTCAGTGCTTCAGTGATCCAAAGCAATCCTCAAGCCTCTGGACAGAAAATGACATCTATACCCAGAAAAAGAACTAAAGAGACTAAATGTAAATCAGCACTTTTTTTCTCTCCCTCATGGTTTTTCACTTTGGTTCTGATTTTTCTCTCCCAACATAATCCACAAAACAATATGTGTTAACAATAAATAAAGTTACTACAACAATGAAAAAGCAAAATGTTAAAAAGAAAATTAATCAAACTGATCATCTATTGTTCCTCACTCTTGTACTACACCCAATTATCTTTATTTTTCAGTTACACAGTGTGATCTTCATGTGTTTATAGACTTATTTCAATAAAAATGACACCTTGATAAGAAATACATATGATAACCATGTGCAGTTTATTGAACCAGATAAAATAGAATAGGACAGACATATTTTATTCATTGTAGAAGGTATCCATGTACTAATTATTAGCACTAGTCACACTTATCCAACCCATGATGAAATATTTGTTTCTTGATTCAAAGAAACTGAAGGTAATTCATAACTAAGGAAGTTTGATTTTTTAAGTACAGTTTTATTGTCATCTCATTTATTCTTCTTCTTTGCATTATCATCTGAGTCTTTTGTTTAATATCCAATTGCTCAGTGATTTAGATTAAGAGCACATTTTCAAGAAATGCAATAAATAATTTTAGATTTTCTTTCACTTTTAAATATAAAAATGCTTTAATTCCTGTGTAGTTTGTTTTCTATATGTAAAAAACCACATCTTTTAATTATTCTGTTTTTAATATAACCCCAAATATGTCCATGACATTCAAAATTTTCTTATTAATTATTTGATATCATCCATCTGCCCATGACTGCTTTTCTCACAGGTTCCTCAGGCTGATGATTTGTTTCCCTAAATGGCACCTCTGAGAAATTCCAGGATGCTGGAATCATTTTTTTGGACCCTTGCTGAGGTTTTACTGCCAGCAGCATACTTCTTTATTAAAAAGTAAAAATCAGCTTCCAGCAAATTTGATCACTGGGAAGGTAAAAATGACAAGATATTTTTAAATAGAGCTTTTAATAGATGTTATTTTAACCTGAATTATTGTTGTTGTTCAGTCATTTCCAGTCACGTTTGGCTCTTCGTGATCCTATTTGAGGTCTTTTTGACAAAAATACTAGAATGATTTGCCATTTTCCTCTCTAACTCATTTGTCAGGTGAAGAAATTGGGGCAAACTGGGTTAGGTGACTTGTCTAGGATTACCCAGTAAGTAATTGTTTTAGGCCTAATTTGAACACAAGGAGTTGAGGCTTCCTGACTCTATGCTTAGCACTCTATGAAAGCTTGTATTATCTGAAATTAGACAAAGTGATCAGTGCTAGGCAAGTACTGTTTTTGGACTATAATTTATGGTACCTCCATAATAAGTGATTTTCTAAGTCAATATGCTCACCCCAGAAATTCATGTATGAGGTTTAGTGATCTTGTTTCTAGTTCAATTTGATAAATTGGAATAGGTGGTAATAACAAATATACTTTTATGTTTAAAGAGTTCATATATACATACAAATGTACCCAAACATACACACATTCATTGAATTCTTATACACTTTTTAACAACCATATTTTATAAATAGGGAAATAAACTCTGAGGCCATATAGCTAGTAAATTCAGAGAAAAGATTTAGAAGTGTGTCTTTCTGACTCCAAAGTCCAACATTCTATCAACTGTGGCACCTAATTAATTGTCTATAAATTCGACCTCTGAAGACCTTTTCCAGCTGTAAATCTGAGATCTTATAATCATTTGGAAAGATTGGCAGAGCAGCAGCACTTTCTATTTCTAGGTTAACCTCTATTCTTAACCTTAAAAACTGTTGCAAGTCAGATCAGTAGGCTCCATTAAACATTCATTAAGCACCTGTGTTATGTGAGACTGTACTGAACTGGGTTTGGGAACAGACACATAGACCTCTGATTTTAATACAATAGATACATAAAGACCACTCTGCTAAAGAAACTTCCCCTGTCAATACAGGCTGGCAACTTCTTTTTTTAACTGATAATCTTTGAATATGGTTTAGGTTTCTGAAAAGTTAATTGACTTGTCTGGGATCACACAGTCAATATGTATTGGAGGAAATACTTGAATACAGGTCTTCCTGACTCTGAACAGTTTTTCAGATTGTAGATGAAAAGGGGGGAAAAAAGAACACACAAATGTAAGCTACATATTTTAGGGAGAACAGAATATATAAAAAGATATATCTAAACTCATAATACTGTGGTGAGTTAGGGAAGAATTCAATGGGAGGTGGCACATGCCAAAAATTAGGAGGTTAATGGGGAAAGGTCAAAATATCTCCTTCAGGATGTAACCCCCTATACTCAAGAAATCCCATTCTGGATCCTTATGGCCCATTGCATAATGTTCCTTCCTTATTTAGCCACCAAAATAATGCTAACACAAACCAGTTTTTATCATGTAGGACAGTTTATATTTTTCTTTTTCTCCAACACAAACTGACAATTTCTATATCATACCATTGTCTCTGCAAATTGTCTTGCCTTGAAGGTTTCATTACCTTCTCTGTACTAACCAACTTTAATATGTACTTCAAGGCCTCATTTTCATTTTTTATACTATTTCTTGGATTCAAAATCTTATAGTTTCAGATTAAGAAGGTACCTTAGAGATCTACGTAGATCTAGTGGATAGCATAGAGAACATGAAATCAGGAAAATCCAAATTTGAGTTTTACCTCAGATGCTACGTTATCTGTTACTCTCAGAAAGTCATTTAACATCACTATGCTTTAAGTTCTTCAGCTATAAAATGGGGATCACAATAGTGCCTAAGACACCAGGCTCTTGTAAGGATCAAATAAGATATCATTTATAAAGCACTTTATAAACTTTAAAGTATCATATCATATTATCACACTATACAATATCATATTATAATATGCTGCACATTAACTCAGTGGTATCTAACTTGCTGATTCCATGGTCCATCATGGCACACCAAATCTTCTATGCTCTGCTGTCCATCAAAATTGTACAAAATCATGTTCATTGCCTTCATGATGCTATCTACCCAATTTGTCATCCCACTTTCTTTTTACCTTCAATCTTTTCTATGTCAGGGTATTTTCCAGTGAGTCTTTTCTTATTAAGTGGCCAAAATATTTATACTTCATTTATGCTATTTGTTCTTCCAATAATACACATAAATTAATTTATTTAAATATTAATTGATTTGTTCTCTTTTCTGTTCAAATGAATCTCAACAGTTTTCTCCAACACTATAATTTGAAATTGTCAATTTTGTAGCACTTTGTTTTCTTCAACTCTTACACCCACACATTACTACTGGAAAAAAAAAAAAAACTATAGTGTTAAATAGACAGACATTTTTCAGCAAGGTGTTGTCTCTGCTATTTAGTATGTTGTCCAGATTTACCACAACTTTCCTTCCTCTGGAAGGAAATTTAATTTTATGGTAGCAGTTAACATTTGCAGTAATGTAATCTGCAGATTTGGAGCCCCAAAATATAAAATTGAATACTACTTATATTTCTTCTCTATTTATCAGAAGAGATGGGATCAAATGTTATAATCTCAGTTTATTTGTTGAATTTTTTCTTTTAGTGTTAAGCTTTAATCCAGTTTTAAAAATCTCTTCTTTCACTCTCATTAAGCAAACTCTTAATTCTTCATTTTCTGCCATCAAAGTCATATCACTGATATTTCTCTTGGCAATCTTAAAACTGACTTTTTATTCATAAAATCTGACACTTTGCATAGTATGATGTGGCAATATACATACTTCTTTCCCAATTAAAAACTTATTATGCTTGGTTCTAACTCTTTCTTCCTAACCTGCATACAGGTTTCTCAAGAGTTAAGCAACACAATCTGGTACTCCCATCTCTTTGAGAGCTCTCCACCTTTTATTGTGATCCGCACAATCAAAGGTTTTTAGTGTAGTCAATGAAGCAGAAGGAGAATTTTTTTTTTTTCTGGAGCTCTTCATTATCCAGTGAATGTTGGCAATTTGGTCTCTAATTCCTCTGTCTTTAAATAACAAAAACAAAAAACAAAAACAAAACAAAACAAAACAAAACAAAAAAACAAAAACCTGCTTTTCTGGTATTTCTCACTTCACATGTTGATGAATTTTAACTTGCAGAAATTTAGCTGTAATCTTGCTGCTGTATGAAATGAGTGCAATTGAGCATTCTTTGGCATTGCT
Source organism: Sarcophilus harrisii (assembly GCF_902635505.1). Classification (NCBI taxonomy): domain Eukaryota; kingdom Metazoa; phylum Chordata; class Mammalia; order Dasyuromorphia; family Dasyuridae; genus Sarcophilus; species Sarcophilus harrisii. The sequence goes on from NC_045430.1 coordinate 217,521,835, forward strand.
CTTCTTTAGAATGGAGAAATAAACTAATCTTTTCAACCTGGTAGCCACTGTCAAGTTTTCAAAATGTTCTGACACATTGAGACTGACATCATTTTAACTGCATAATCTCTTAGAATTTTGGATAACTCAGATGAAATTTCATCACTTTCACTATCCTAAGCCTTTGTATTTATTTCTTATGACCCATTTGACTTGCATAATTTATATCTGGCTCTAAATGAGACTATTAGTGATGTTAAGATCTTTCTTGTAGAATTCTTTTATATATTCTTGCCACCTTTTCATAATTTTTTCCATTAAAACCAAATTGTTTTCATCTCTTCTCAATTCTACTTTTGCTTGAAACATTTCCTTGATATTTCTCATTTTCTTGAATAGATTTCCTATCTTTCCCATTCTATTGTTTTCTTCTTTCTTCTTTCCTCTTCTTTTTGCATTACTAATTTTGGAAAACCTTGCCATTATCTCCCCTGCCATTCTCTGGAATTCTGCTTTCAGTTATAGCCACTCCTTTCTCCTTTTATTTCATTTCATTCACTTTCTTTACTGTTGCTATTTTCCAAGCCTCATCAAATAGCTACTTTGCTTTCTTGCTCTTCTTTTTCTTTGTTTTTTTTATGTGCCTTCTTTACAACATTGCAAATCTCTGTCCATATTTCTTCTGTCAGATCTAATCTCTTGAAATCTATTATCGATTCTATTTCATATTCATAAGGGATATCATTTAGATCTGATAGTTTTCACTACTTTCTTTAATTTTTGCCTGGATTTTGCAAGAAGACTCTCATGACCTGAGATACATAACCCTAACCCTGATCTTGTTTTAACTTACTGTATAGAACTTCTCTATCTTTGGCTGCAAATTATGTATTCAATTGCATTTTGATATTGATTATCTGGTGATGTCTGTATGTAGAGTAATCTTTTGGGTTGCTGAAAAAAATGTTTTGCATGACCAGCAACTTATATTGACAGCATGTTATTACTCTCTGCTTTACTTCCTTTTGTACTCCAAAGTCAATCTAGTCTGTCATTCTAAATATCTTTAGATGTCCTACTTCAGTGTTCTGGTTCTCTCTAATGAATATGAGTTCCATGAGAGCAGGGTCTGTTTTTATTGTTGTCCGTTTATTTCATATTTTTTCTTTGTGTTCCCAGGACTAAACATGATGCTTAACTCATAGTAGACAAATAATAGATAATTTTGGGGTATTCTTAAATATTATAGGTTTTCATAAAACTGAGCAAATATTGTCTCTTCTGCATCAGTGCTTGGAGTTTAGATTCATGTTGTTGTGATATTTAATAAATTATCTTGGATTTGAACAGATAACTTCTGTCATTTTTGAAATTACACCTGATTACGATTTTCCTCACTTTTACTGACTATGAGGTCTATTACATTTCTTCTAAGGAATTCTTGCTCTCAGTGGCATTTATAATGATCTCCAGAAACAAATTCACTGGTTCCATCCATTTAAGTTTCATTGATATCCAAGATACCAATGTTTAAATTTTCCGCCTCCTGTTTGACCACATAGAACCAACCTTGGTTCATAAATCTTGCATTCCAAGTTCCCATGTGATATTGATCTTTATATTATTGGGAATTATTTTTTTGGGGGGAGGGAGAGTCACTAGACACATGCACAAGTTAATTTTCTTTTCCTTTTGATTTTGACCCAGATGCTTCATTCTTTCTGGAGCTATGTATGTTTGCCCTTTGCTGTTCCCTAATAATATGTTAAATACCTTGCAACCTGAGTGATCATCTTCCTGTCCTATCTTTTTATCATCTTAATATTGCCCATGGGTTTTCTTGGCAAAGTTCTTGTTTTGCCATTTCCTTCTCCAGTATTTCACCTTTTGTCAGAACTCTCCACTATGACCTGTCATTCCTGGGTAATCCTGCATTGCATAGTTTCATTGACCATGCCTGAGATGTTCTCCTTTCTTATTTCTTCCTTTAAGCCTGAATCTAAATCTCATTTTCTTTAGGAAGTCTTTCTCACTCTTTCTTAATTCTAGTTCTGTCCCTCTGTTGATTCCTTCTCTATTCCCCACCCCCATTTATCCTATGTATAGCTTACTTATGCATAGTTTACATGTTGTTGTCCCCATGAGACTGTGGTCCTTGAGAACAGGACCTTTTCATTTTTTAACCTTTTTTTTCTTTCAATATTCCCAGGCCTAAGCAGGATGTCTGGCTCATAGTAAGCAATTAATACATGTTTGATTGACTAAATGTTTTTTTTTTTTTTTCTTGGAATGATGACCCTGATTCATGAAAAATATATGAGTTTTTTTTAAATTATTCAGGAATAAGAAATGAAAGAAAAATAAAAGTCCTCAGGTCTATATTTTAGTAATTTTTTTTTTCTGTGAAGTGAGTTAGAAGACAATGGATAAGCTGAGAAACATATAGTAACACATGAAAATTCATTATATTGTAACTGAGTAAAAATGACATTACTACTCTAGGGGTCATTTGTGAATCAGTTGTTTATATTAGAGAATGAGCATTAACTTGTTAGAACAAAGATTAAAAATAAATACCAAATTGTTATTGTGGTTGTTTGGTTCAACTATGCTTGACTCTTCCAAACCCTTTAGGAATTTTCTTGGCAAAGATAATGGAATGGTTTGCTACTTCTTTCTTCAGTTTATTTAACAAATTGTAAAACTGAAACAAAAAGGGTTAAATGATATATCCAGGGTCACACAATCAGTAAAATGAATGTCTGAGGCCAAGTTTGAACTTAAGAAACTAAGTCTTCCTGACTCCAGGTCTAGCAATCTACCCGCTGTACCACCTTACTTCCCAATAATATTCCTTACCTCACAGAGTTTTTGTGAAGATAAAATGAGTGAACATATATAAAGCAATTTTGTGAAAATGTATATATGCTATAATGATGATCATGGTAATGATGATCATGATTATGGTTGTTATGTTTGTTGATGATCATGATGATATAAGATAGTATCAGAAATTTCTGTCTTCAAATGTCAAAGAATAGGAGTGGTATATTCTGTTTGTGGTTCATACTGGTATAAGGGGCTGAAGGTGAAAATCTCTGCATTTGTTGTTTGTTCTTCATCCAAAAAGAGGCCTATGACATCAGTTAAGTGATACCATGACATGCAAATAAATTGAATTTGAATAAGGGAGAGTTGTTCAAGATCATCTGCCTCACTCTCTCTTCTAAGGTGATCTGGGCCTAGTGGCCAGATATAGATCAAAATGAGTGGAGATGGTCCTGGATGCAATAGGTCTTTTTAAGCTAAGGTCTTTATCAGGTCTCAATTGACTAAAGCAACTACTTGATCAGTAATTAAGATTAGATAACAAAGAAATGAGACAAAGAAAATATTTTACTTTTTTAACCTTGTCAAAAAAAAAAAAAAAAAAAAAAAAAAAAGGCTCCTCAGGGTTTCTTGGCCAAAGCAGCAATAATTGCTATTTACATTAATTCTAAGGAAATCAGGGCCAAAACAAAGATTAAGTGAACTTGACCAGGGCCCTTTTGTTGGCCAATTTGTAAGAGACAGAATGTTTGGGGTTTACTAAGGGTTGAAACATTATCAGTGAATTTAGGAACATATGAATAACTTAAGGATGGTGAATGAGTGAATGTTTTTAATTTCCAGGTCTAATTAAATAATAATTTAGATGACTTGAGCTATTTCTGGAATATTATTAAGCATGAAGCATTGACACTGTCTATCAAAAATATGGAGATTTTTAAGGAAAGAAGAAAAGGAGATTATAAAAAGGACATTGACAAAGTAGCTGAGAAAAAAATTTTTAAAACATTAAGAAACTCAATAATTTAAATAATAGGCCCAGTCATTATCAGTAAGAAACAGCTGGGAAAAATATTTATGGCCTCAAACATCTTCATATCAATGGGCAAAGTATGTGTTGTGAATAAGATGATTTGTAATTTTGGAGAAAAATAATATTTCATAAGCATTACTGACACTTGATAGGATGGGACTCATGTCTAGGATATAGCAAAAAAAAAAAAAGAGGTAAATTTTGAACAAAAACACATTAGAATATATAGATGAATAGCATCATATAGTAGATATGGAACTATAAGGGACAAATCTTACAGTACATGTACTCCTATGCCCTTATGTGTAAAAAAATATTAAATTAAATTAAAAAAATACAATAAAAAACCTCAGACTCAGAGATATTAAATGGTTCTTCCATGACCTTATAAGTAGTAAATATGAGAGGTGAAATTTAAACTAAGGTCCTTTCCCTCTTGAACCTGTATTGTTTCCCCTATAGATAAACCATGAAACCTTTATCTATGTCATACATATATTTGAAAAATCCATGAACCAGAAGAGAAAGAACCTCAATGTAGACCATTTAATAAGAATATAAAAGAATCTAGAAGTGTTTAGTCAATCAGCAAGTATTTCTTAAATGCTTTTAATTTCTAATCATGGCTCTAGGTGGGGGAATACAAAGACAAAAAAGGTCTAAGTGTGGAACTGGATGTGGGAGTTTCTGTCTTTTCTTTGGCTGATTTTGGTCTGATCCCAATTCCATCTCCTATGCTATAAGTTCAAATTCTGAAATTCCTTCAGAGTTTCGAACTGGTAACTTAGGACAAGCTTTCTTTGACACATAAGTTGAAATCAACTGGTAAATCCTTTGACCACTTCAAACAGACAAACTCAATTTGTACATTCTTATGATGAAAACATGCAAAAAAAGTTTCTATATGACCCACTTGGTTTCCAGAGTCTAGTACAATGGTAGGCTAGAAGATAGCTTTAAATCCTATCTGATATTTAACCCCTAGAGTTCATTTTGCTAATTTGAAAAATAAGAGGTAGTTAAAACATGTGGCCTCTGAGGCTCTACTTACTTGACCTATGTTATTCTGTGATAGAATAAGAATAATTCTATATATTTATGCATTATTTTGTTGCCTATTTTTTTATTTTTTATTTTTATTATGAGTAGCTGTATTGTTTGTTTTTTCAGTGGAGAGCTATATAGGTTCAGATGTACTAGAAATTTCTGAAATTCTGAAATCAAAAAGGCCATAGGGTTTATCAGTAGATAAGGAATTTAAAGCTGCTTTGTTTATAATATCATTTGCTTTTGTTTGTTTGTTTTGTTTTTCCTTAATAGGTAGATACAATAATTCAAATATGTTTTAACAACTCATGTCAGAATTCAGGGAAGAGAGTAGGTAATAATTGAAGTGAAAAGAATATTTGACATTATAAATTATAGAAAGAATGAAGAAAAAAGTAAATAAACATTGATGTAGTTTAGGAGACCAAATGATGTAATTTAAAAGAGCAATTCCATATAACCCAACAATGAGATTGGTGTAGGTACCAAATGTTGGGGTTCAGGCATGTGAAGAATTCACAATGACTATTCTCTTTGGCCATCAGTTTATTTAGGAGAAGAGATTGAAGGAAACATGAAGAAATACATTAAATACTAAGAGTGTTAAATATGAAATAGAATGGGGGGGAACATACATTAGCAAGGAAAGAGGTTTTAACAATTAATGATAGAAAAGGCAAGGTTCCTAGTGGAGCTTCAGTTAATCAGGAGAAAAGGAAACCCCATAAGGTTAGAACATGCTCTTAACTAATAGGTTAAATTCATAGAGAAGTTATTAGTTAATAACCTTAAAATAGATATAAGGAGCTACATTGGGGGGGGGGAGAGGGAATAATAGGAGAGACACCATCAAGTATAGTGGGGAGATCACAAAAGAGACACCATGTGGCATGGGGGAAAGGAGAAGAGTAATGGGAAAGTTATCATGGGGTAAAGTATTGTTGTGGGCTATAATCCTAAGAGGGATTCAGCAAAGATAAAATGAGTCATCAACAGAATTATAGGGGAAATTCAACCTCAAGGGTTTGATATAACATGGATTTCTGACTGGAAATAGAATGATGGAACTAGTCATAGAGGGGGATATCCACAGAGGGTGGGACCAAAAGGCAAAACTGATCTCTATCATTGTTCTTCTCTACCTTGTCCAGAGAGCAATTCCATCAGTTCTCTGTTCTCTCTCTCTGATAATTGCACCCATTTATTGAGGACCTCATCAAATACTACTACTGAAAAAAGGATGGTAACATAATTAATTATTTCAACCTATAAGTAATATTTTTAAAAGAAAAATACGTTTCTATTTTTAAAGGAGTCAACTATTTTGTTATGTTGTTTCATTTTATAATAAGGTAATAATGAAAGAAGTGGTTTAAAGAAACAGAAAATGATGATGGGAAGTAGGATTGAAAGAACATGAATCAAAATCCATAACATTCTTGCAGGTAAATCAGGGTTTTATTGGAAGCAAGATGGCAGAGCAGGCAGTGCATAAAAGGAGATTAGGAAGAAGGAAATAGAAGGAATGCATCTTAAGGAAGCCAACAAAGGAACAAAAGAGGGAAAGGAGATAATCTATATAGTATCTCATGAAAGAGAGAGACTACATTAGGATAGCTGATAGGAAAGACAGATTGAAAAGAGGACAGGTGGTAATGGTTTAATTAATTGAGACAAAACCAGCAAATTTCCAGGTCAAAAAATAAATCCACAAAAAACATAACCATCCAGTTTAATGTTTTCTGTTATTAAACAAATATAGGACCTAATAATCAAAAGTAAAATTCCTTTCAAATAATAAAAAAAAATGCATATGAAGTTTGGGAGTCATTGAGTCATAGAATATTAAATACTTTCAAGCTGAAATTTTAAAATAATAAAAAATGTCTTAAATATCTGTAGTTATATTCAATGCTCATACTTGAGTTATAGCATTGCAATTAAAATGACAGTACTACCCAAATTAATTTATATAATTAATATTTTAATATTGACAACCATATTATCAAGGGTATGCTGTACAGAGATAGACAAAATAGTAACAAAATTTATTTTGAAGAATAAAACATCTAAAATAGCAACTGGGAGAACAAAAATAGCAGTAATTAAAAGAGGAAGAGAATTTCCATACTACAAAGTATCATATATGGGAGCAATCACCAAAACCATTTGACTATGGCTAAACAAAAGGAAAATAGATCAATTGAGCAAACTAGACAAGAAAGAATGAAAAGTAATAAAACTCACCAACATATTGTTTAATAAACAAAAAAGAAATAAATTACATGAGTAATTCTCAATAAAAAAGCCTTAAAAAATAAGCAAGCTCTTGAGATTATTCAAGTAGAAATTAAAATTATACCACTATGTTACAAACTGTTAACAAAAAAAAAATGATAAGAAAGCATCCTACCAAATTCCTTCTAAGACATAAATATAACCATGATATTTAAATTGGGGAGAATCACAAGAGATTAAAGAAAATGTCGAACAATATTACTAATGAAAAGTGACTCAGAATATTTTGAAGAAAAATGAACAAAGTGACTAAGGCAAGATTACATGTTATAATCAGATGGGGCATATGCTAGAAATGTAGATTTATTAAAAGTTAACTAAATTATAGGCATAATAAACCATATTAACAAGAAGAATATAATATCAACCAAATAATTAAAATAAAAACCCTTAAGCAAAGTGTAAATTCTATTTATGTTTTAAAAAAATAAAATAGTAGACAGCATAGGAATAGATTGTTCCTAAATATATAAAATTCATCTAAAGCCAACAATAAGCATCATAGATAGATGAGTGCCATTTCCAATAAAATCAGGGATAAAGCAAAGATGTCAATGTTGAAGTGTTTAGTCAATCAGCAAGTATTTCTTAAGTGCTTTTAATTTCTAATCATAGCTCTGGCTGGGGGGATACAAAGACAAAAGTTACTAAGTGTGGAACTGACTGTGGGAGTTTCTGTCTTTTCTTTGGCTGATTTTGGTCTGATCCCAACTCCATCTCCTATGCTATAAGTTCAAATTCTGAAATTCCTTCAGAGTTTCTAAGTGATAACTTAGGACAAGCTTTCTTTGACACATAAGTTGAAATCAATTGGTAACTCCTTTGACCACTTCGAACATTTATTACTGTTTAAAAATAATAAAAATGATCAGTAAAACATTAAATATCCAACACACCAACATGAATTAACCTAGTTTCCTACTGTTCAATAAATTCACATAAGCTGGTTACTGAGTTTAGAAATTATGGTTTAATAGAAAATTTAGGAAATACTCAAAAATATTTTGGCAGAAATTAGGTGTAAACAAATACTTTATACAAAATCGTAAAGCAAGTTCCAAATAGACACATGATTCAGATATAAAAATTCACATCATTAACAAATTAAAGGAGCAAGGAAGAAATTGCTTGTAGATTTATAGATGTAGGGAGAGTTCATGAGCAGAAGAAGAAAAAAAGAAGATGATAGAAGGCAAATGGACAATTTTGATTATATCAAATTTTAAAATATTTTACATAGTCAAAACAAATGCAACTGAGATTAGAAGGAAAGCTCTTAGAAGGAAAGGGTTAAAAATCTTATTGAAACCATTGAATATATAATATAAATAAGGAATATATTCAATTAATTATAATTTGAAGAAGCATCATTATTTGATGCTCTTTCATGAAAGAAATCCCTTCATTAAAGATGACTAACAAATTTGGTACCAGTAGTAAGTGGTCCTCTGATAATCAAACAATTTATCCAGAATTATTTAACTGCAATTGTGGTATTATTAACTTTTATTACATTGGCTACACCAAGAGATACGTTGAATAGTAGTAGTCAGTTGTATAACTTAAGCCCTATTTGTAAACTTCATTAACCTAAAAGACTCGTATGATCTCTGTATATCCTGTAGACCTTATTACACTGAAATATTTAATTCAACAATAACAGAAAAGAACCAAATGTTATTGAAGAACAAAAGACTTGGAAGTATTGAGATAATATTAGTAGGAATAGTAGGTAAAAATATCAGTAACCTGATTATCTGAGCAACAGATCACTTTATCTAGGGGGTTTTCTTGGGGCTAAAATCAAGACCATTGAATGTACTACTTGGGTGACTTGTAGGGGGAAAAGAAACAATTTCAGGAACATTTAAGTTATTGGAATGGTCGGGTGGCTGTCATTTCACCACTTTTAAATAAAAAACATAACAACTGCCAAAATCATCTAGTGATAGAAAGAAACAATATAATAAAAAGTAACTTTTTTTTTTTTTTTAACAAAAGGAGTTTCCCTAGTTAGGCTTCTACTAATTAGGTTATTTTTTCAACATATAGCCTGATAATGTAGGAGCTGGACATCAAGACGTTAAACATACACCACAACCCAAAATATGTTTAGTCACATACTCTTCCCAAATAAATAGTACTAGAAATGCTTAGAAAAAAATGTGTTTTCTTTTATGCTCTTGTTTTTATATAATTATAACTTTTTATTGATAGAACCCATGCCAAGGTGATTTTTTACATTATCCCTTACACTCACTTGAGTTCCGATTTTTCCCCTCCCTCTCTCCACCCCCTTCCCCAGATGGCAAGCAGTCCTATACATATTAAATATGTCACAGTATATCCTAGATACAATATATGTGTGCAGAACTGAACAGTTCTCTTGTACAGGAAGAAGAGGATTCAGAAGGTAAAAATAACTCAGGAAGAAAAACAAAAATGCAAACAGTTTACATTAATTTCCCAGTGTTCTTTCTTTGGGTGTAGCTGCTTCTGTCCATAATTGATCAATTGAAATGGAGTTAGATCTTCTCCTTGTCACAGAAATCCATTTCCATCAGAATACATCATCATACAGTATCATTTTTGAAGTACATAATGATCTCCTGGTTCTGCTCATTTCAGTTAGCATCAGTTCATGTAAGTCTCTCCAAGCCTCTCTGTATTCATCCTGCTGGTCATTTTCTTACAGAACAATAATATTCCATAACATTCATATACCACAGTTTACCCAACCATTCTCCAATTGATGGGCATCCATTCATTTTCCAATTTCTAGCCACTACAAAAAGGGTTGCCACAAACATTTTGGCACATACAGGATCCTTTCCCTTCTTTAGTATCTCTGAAGTATAAGCCCAGTAGTAGCACTGCTGGATCAAAGGGTATGCACAGTTTGATAACTTTTTGGGCATAATTCCAGATTGCTCTCCAGAATGGTTGGATTCGTTCATAACTCAACCAACAATGTATCAGTGTCCCAGTTTTCCCACAAACCCTCCAACATTCATCATTATTTTTTTCTGTCATCATAGCCAATCTGACAGGTGTGTAGTGGTATCTCAGAGTTGTCTTAATTTGCATTTCTCTGATCAATAGTGATTTGGAACACTCTTTCATATGAGTGGAAATAGTTTCAATATCATCATCTGAAAATTGTCTGTTCATATCATTTGACCATTTATCAATGGGAGAATGGCTTGATTTCTTATACATTAGAGTCAATTCTCTATATATTTTGGAAATGAGGCCTTTATCAGAACCTTTAACTGTGAAATGTTTTCTCAGTTTGTTGTTTCCTTTCTAATCTTGTTTGCATTAGTTTAGTTTGTACAAAGGCTTTTTAATTTGATCTAATCAAAATTTTCTATTTTATGATCAACAATGATCTCTAGTTCATCTTTGGTCACAAATTTCTTTCTCCTCCACAAGTCTGAAAGATAAATTATCCTATGTTCCTCTAATTTATTTATAATCTCATTCTGTATGCCTAAATCATGGGCCCATTTTGATCTTATCTTGGTATACCATGTGAAGTGTGGGTCCATGCCTAATTTCTGCCACACTAATTTCCAGTTATCCTAGCAGTTTTTGTCAAATAATGAATTCTCATCCCAAAAGTTAAGATCTTTGGGCTTGTCAAACACTGGATTTCTGTAGGTGGCTATTTTGTCTTGTGAACCTAACTTATTCCACTGATCAACTAATCTATTTATTAGTCAAGATGAAATGGTTTTGGTGACTGCTGCTTTATAATATAGTTTTAGATCAGGTATAGCTAGGCCACCTTCATTTGATTTTTTTTTTCACTAATTCCTTTGAGATTCTCAATCTTTTGTTCTTCCATATGAATTTTGTTGTTATTTTTTCTAGATCACTAAAATATTTTCTTGGAAGTCTGATTGGTATAGCATTAAATAAATAGATTAGTTTAGGGAGTATTGTCATTGTCATATTCGCTTGGCCTATCCAAGAGCACTTAATATTTTTCCAATTATTTCAATCTGAATTTATTTGTGTGGAAAGGTTTTTTTTTTTTTGTAATTTTGCTCATATAATTCCTTACTTTCCTTTGCTAGATAGATTCCCAAATATTTTATGCTGTTGACAGTTATTTTGAATGAAATTTCTCTTTGTATCTCTTGCTGTTGGATTGGTGATGTATAAAAATGCTGAGGATTTACGGGGATTTATTTTGTATCCTGCAACTTTGCTAAAGTTGTGGACTATTTCTAATAGCTTTTTAGTAGAATCTCTGGGGTCTCTAAATATTCAATCATATCATCTGCAAAGAGTGATAGTTTGGTTTCCTCATTGCCTACTCTCATTCCTTTAATCTCTTTCTTGACTCATTGCTGAGGCTAGCATTTCTAATACAATATTGAATAATAATGGTGATAGTGGGCAACCTTGCTTCACTCCAGATCTTACTGGGAAAGGTTCCAGTTTTTCCCCATTGTATATGATGCTTACTGACAGTTTTAAATATATGCTCCTGACTATTTTAAGGAAAAATCCATTTATTCCTATCCTCTCAAGTGTTTTTATTAGGAATTGATGTTGGATTTTATCAAATGCTTTTTCTTGCATCTATTGAGATGATCATATGGTTTTTGTTAGTTTGGTTATTGATATTATGCTAATAGTTTTCCTAATACTTAACCAGGAGTGCATTCCTGGTATAAATCCTACTGAGTCATAGTGTATTATCCTGAGGATGATTTTCTGTTATCTTTTTGCTAATATTTTATTTAAGATTTTAGCATCAATATTCATTAGGGAGATTGGTCTATAATTTTCTTTCTCTGTTTTCAACCTACCTGGTTTAGGTATCAGTATCATGTCTGTGTCATAAAAGGAATTTGGTAGGGCTCCTTCAATCCCTATGTTTTCAAATAGTTTATATAGCATTGGATTTAATTGCTCTTTAAATGTTTGGTAGAATTCACATGTAAATGCATCTGGTTTGGGGGATTTTTTCTTAGTTGGTAATAGTTGGTTAATAGCTTGGTCTATTTCTTTTTCTAAATGGGGATTTATTGGCATAAAGTTGGGCAAAGTAACTCCTAATTATTGCTCTAATTTCCTCTTCCGTTAGTGGTGAGTTCTCCCTTTTTCATTTTTAAGACTAACAATTTGATTTTCCTCTTTCCTTTTTTAAATCAGGTTTACTAAGGGTTTTTCTATTTTGTTTTTTTTTTTTTTTCATAGAGCCAACTCTTAGTTTTATTATTTAATTCAGTAGTTTTTTTTTTTTTACTTTCAATTTTTATTAATCCCTCCTTTTATTTTTAGAATGTTAAGTTTAGTATTTGATTAGGGAGTTTTAATTTTCTCTTTTTCAAGCTTTTTTAATTGTAAGCCCAATTCATTGATCTTCTCTTTTTCTATTTTATACAAGTAGCCCTCTAGAAATATGAAATTTCCCCTTATTACTGCTTTGGATGCATCTCACACATTTTAGTATGATGTCTCATCGTTGTCATTTTCTTGGGTGAAGTTATTAATTATGTCTATGATTTGCTGTTTCACCCAACCATTCTTTAGTATGAGATTATTTAGTTTCCAATTTTTTTTGGTCTATTTTCCCCTGGCTTTTTGTTGAATATAATTTTTATTGCATCGTGGTCTGAAAAGAATGCATTTACTATTTCTGCCTTACTGCATTTGAGTTTGAGATTTTATGTTCTAATATGTGGTCTATTTTTGTATAGGTTCCATAAACTGCTGAAAAGAAAGTGTACTCCTTTCTGTCTCCATTTTGTTTTCTCCAGAGATTTATCATATCTAACTTTTCTAGTATTCTATTTACCTCTCTGACTTCTTTCTTATTTATTTTGTGGTTTGATTTATTTAATTCTGAGAGTGCAGGGTTGAGATCTGCCACTATTATAGTTTTGCTATCTATTTTTTCTTGAAGCTCTCTTAATTTCTCTTTTAAGAATTTAGATGCTACACTACTTGATGCACATATGTTTAATATTGATATTGCTTCATTATCTATGCTACTCTTTAGCAAGATTTAGTGCCCTTCCTTACCTCTTTTAATTAGATCAATTTTTGCTTTTCCTTGATTGAAATCAAGCTACCTCTGCTTTTTTGACTTCATCTGAAGCATAGTAGATTTTGCTCCAACCTTTTACCTTTACTCTTTATGTATCTCCCTTCTTCAGATGTGTTTCCTGTAAACAACATATTATAGGATTCTGGCTTTTAATCCATGGTGCTAACTGCTTCCTCTTTATGGGGGAGTTTACCCCATTCACATTTATGGTTAAAATTGCCAATTCTGTATTACTTGCCATCTTGTTAACTCTTGTTTATGCTTTTCTCCCTTCTTTCCCCTTTATCCCCCTCCCCAGCATTAAACTTGTGGGTACCACTTGCTTCTCACAGTCCTCCCTTTTTAGTATCCCTTTCCCCCTCCCCCCGCCTTAGAGTTCCTCCCCCTATCTTCTTTTCCTAACAGTTACTGTATTCCCTTCAGCTTAGCTTATTCCTTCTCTTTTCACTTTTCCCTTCCCACTTTTCAAAGAGGTAGGAGAAGTTTCACCATAAATTGAATATGTCTAAAATTTTTATCTTTAAGCCAATTCTGATGACAGTAACATACCCACTATATTCATCCCCCTCCATTCTTTCTCTCAGATATAATAGGTTTCCTTTGCCTCTTAGTGAGATGTAGTACCCCCACTTTACCCTTTTTCTGGTACAATGTCCTTTCTACCTCTAGTTTCTAGAACAAGGTATACATGTATTCTTTATATATCTTTATAGCAGAAATATAGTTCCCAAGATTTCTTTTTACCTTTTTAGGTTTCTCTTGAATTCTCTATTTGTAGATCAAAATTTTTGTTAAGTTCTGGTTTTTTCATCAAAAATAGGTGAAATTCACTTATGTTGTTGAATGTCCATCATCTTCCCTGGAAAAAGATGCTCATTCTGGCTGGGTAAGTTTTTTTGGTTGCATACTGAGTTCCTTAGCCTTTCGGAATATCATATTCCAGGCCCTTCGATCTTTTGATGTGGATGCTGCTAGATCCTGGGTAATCCTTATTGTTGCTCCTCTGTATTTGAATTTTTTTTTTCTAGCCGCTTGCAGTATTTTTTCCTTTGTTTGAGGGCTCTGGCATTTGGCCACTATATTTCTTGTTGTTTTGATTTTAGGATCCCTTTCAGTAGGTGATGGATGAATTCTTTCAATGTCTATTTTACCCTCTGTTTCTATGACTTCTGGGCAGTTCTCTTTGATAATTTCCTGGAAAATAGTGTCCAGGCTCTTTTTTTCATTATATTTTTCTAGGAGTCCAATAATTCTCACATTGTCTCTCCTAGATCTATTTTCCAACTCTGTTGTTTTCCCAAGAAGGTATTTGACATTTTTTTCCATTGTTTGATTTTTTTTGGTTTTGCTTGACTGATTCTTGTTGTCTCCTTGACTCATTCAATTCCATTTGTTCGATTCTTATTTTCAATGAAGTATTTTCTTCACTCACTTTTTAAATATCTTTTTCTAATTGTCCAATTGAGTTTTTAAGTGACTTGTTTTGTTCTATGGAATTTTTTCCCCATTTTGCCAATTTTATTTTTTAGAGAGCTATTTTCTGTTTTCTATTTTTCAGTGATTTGATTTCTTTATCTACTCTGTCTTTAAATGAGTGGGATGACTTCTCCAGACTCTCTTGCCAAGCCTCCCTTTTCTTTTCCCATTTTTCTTGTAGCTGTCTTGTGAGAGCCTTTTTAATTTCTTCTATGAGATTCATCTGTGCTGAGGACCAGATGATATCCTCCTTTGAGTATTCACCTGGAGACAGTCTGTTTTTAGTCTCCTCGGGATTTAGAGTCTGCTCTTTATCCATAGAGAAGCTGTCAATGGTTAAGGTCCATTTAAATTTTTTGCTCATTTTGTCAGAGAAGAATCAAAGACAAACTAGCAAAGAAAAAAAAAAAAACAAAGGAATCAGCTTTCTTTATTATGCTGGGTGGTGTTACTGAGCTTCCTCTACAGATTGCAGGGGGGAGGGGGGAGCAGCTATTTGTGGATTTTTTATTTTTTTTTCAGTCAAGCTTTAATTCAGAGGGTTGTCATGAAATGAATTCTGAGAGAAAACTCAGAGCTTATGCTGCTGTGTGCTTCTTCTCTACCATCTTGGCCCCTACTGATCATTTTTAAAGAAAAACTCCATTTATTCATATATTTTCATATATATATATATATATATATATATATATATATATATATATTTTTTTTTTTTTTTTAACAAGAATGGGTGTTGGATTTTGTCAAAGATCTTTTCTGCAACTATTGGGATCATTATATGAGTTTTGTTTGGTTATTGATGTTAATAGTTTTTTTTTTCTAATATTGAACTAGCTTTGTATTGCTTCTGCTTGGCCATGGTGTATTATCCTGGGGATGACTTGTTGGAATCTATTTGTTAAAATTTTATTTGAAATTCTTGCATCAATATTTATTAAAGAAATTATTTTATAATATTCTGTTTTGACCCTACTTGGTTTAAGTATCAGCGCCATATCTGTGTCATAAAATGAATTTGTTTGGAATTCTTTCCCTATTTTTCCAAATAGTTTACATGTTATTGGAATCTATTATTCTTTAAATGTTTGGTAGAATTCACATGCAAATTCATCTGGTCCTGGAGAGTTTTTATTAGGGATTTGAATAGCTTATTCAATTTCTTTTTCTAAAATGATACTTTTTTGAATAATTTATTTCCTACTCTGTTAATCTGGACAATATATATATATATATATATATATATATATATATATATATATATATATTTTGTAAGTTCTCATCCATTTCCCTTACATTATCAGATTTGTTGGAATACAGTTGGGAAAAATAGCTGCTAATTATTTTTTCTTATTTCCTGTTCACTGATGGAATTTTTACCTTTTTCATTTTTGATACTAACAATATGATTTTCATGCTTCCTTTTTGTAATCAATTTAACTAAAATTTTATCTGTTGTTTTGTTCATAAAATCAACTTTTAATTTTGTTTATTCTGTCAATAGTTTTCTTACTTTCAATTTTATTAATTTGCCCTTTTAATTTTAGTATTTCAACTTTGGCATTTAACTGGGGGTTTTTAGTTCTTTTTTTTAGCTTTTTAGTTGTATATCCAATTCATCATCTTCTCTCTTTTTTTTATTTTATTTTATGCAATAGTGCCAAATATCTATTCTGTTATCTTTCTCCAATTTTCCCAGGAGGACTACTGTTCTGCTCCAACTCATTTATTTTTACAACTCTTCATTCACCCTGAGACACTATTTTATCTTTTCAGAATTCTCTCCTGTAGCATATTCCTTTCTTTGCCCATTCAGTTTTCTCCAGAAGTGTATAATATCATTTTTTTCTTAAATCTATTCACTTAACTTCTTTCTTGTTTATTTTGTGATTGATTTATCTTATTCTGAGAGGAAGAATGTGAGATTCTACTAGTATAGTTTCACTTTCCATTTCTTCTTTTGACTCATTTAACTTCTGTTCTAGGAATCTGGATGCTATACGCATTGTGTGTGTGTGTGTGTGTGTGTGTGTGTGTGTGTGTGTGTGTGTGTGTATTTGTGTGCTGACATTGCTTCATTATCTGTGATACCTATTAGCAAGATAAAGTTTCTTTCCTTGTCTTGTTTAATTAGATCTACTTTTTACTTTTTCTTTGTCTTAGGTAAGGATTTCTATACCTTTGTTTGCTTTTTGTCATGGGAAGTATAATATATTCTGCACCAGTCTTTCACCTTACACTGTGTATGTGTCTTGGCTGTAGTTGTGTTTCTTACAAACAACATATTGTAGGATTCTGGTTTTGAACCATTCTGCTATTTACTGTCATTTTATTGGACAATTCATTCCATTCACATTCATAAGCTATGATTCTTGTGTATTTCCCTACATCCTATTTCCCCCTATTTTTATACTTTTCTCTCTGCTTTCACCCTGTCCTCCTCACCAGTATTTTGCTTCTGACAGCCACCTCCCTTGTTCTCCCTTCCATTCTATAAGCCTTAACTTCCATTTCTTTCTCTTTCCCCCTCTACTCTGCCTTCATTTCTATGATTTCCCATTTTTTTTTTCATTCTTCTTTCTCCTTTTATGAACTTATAAGATAAAATAGGCTTCTCTACCCAACTGATTATGTTATTTTCTCTTTGAGTTAAACCCAATGCCAATAAAGTTTAAATAATGCTCACCCCTTTCCTTCTTTCCCTCTCTTATAATAGGCCTCTCATGTCTCTTGATTTGCCCCATTCTGCCTCCTCCTTAATTCTTTACTTAATATTATTCTTTTTTTCCCTACACTTTAGTTAACTTTTTTTATTGTCACATCAAAGACAAGTTATACTCACACCCTCTGTCTGATTATATTCCTTCTGACTACTGTAATACAATATCTGTATTTATTTATAGATTTATAGATTTATAAGTAGAATCTTCTTATGTGGTGATGTAAAAGTTTAACTTTATTGACTATCACATTTTTAAAATTTCCTGTTTACTTTTTATGCTTCTCTTGAGCTTTATATTTGAAGATTGAGTTTTCAGTACTGGTCTTTTTGTCAGAAAAGTTTAAAATTGTTCTTTTTCATTGAATGTCCACTTTTCCCACAAAAGATTACATTCAGTTTTTCTGGGAAGTTAATTCTCAGTTATCATCAAAGTTCCTTTGACCTCTAGAGTATCATTTTTCAAGCCCTGTGATTCTTTAATGTAGAAACTGCTAAGTTCTTTGTAATCCTGACTGTGGCTTCTTAGTATTTTAATTGTTTCTTTCAGGCTATCTGAACTATTTTCTTTTTGACTTGATAATTGGAATGTTGCTTCAATATTTCTTAGAGTTTTCATTTTGGAATATTTTTCATGAACTGATTCTTTCAATGATTTTTTTAAACCTCTGGATCTAGAATAACAGGGAAATTGGGTCTTGGATCCCTTTTCTTTTTATTATGATTTGCAGGTAGTCCAATAATTATTAAATTCTCTCTCCTGAATTGATTTTCCAGATCAGTTGTTTTCCAATGAGATATTTCACGTTTTCTTATTTATTTGAATTGATCAAATCTTATTTGATTAATTCTTTGTTTCAGAGTCATTAACTTTCTCATGCCCAAATCTATTTTTTTAATCATTTATTTCCCTTATTTAGTTTATTTGTTTCTCCTTTTCCTTTTGACCAATTCTACTTCTAAAGTTCTTTTCTACAGTCAATTTTTGTGTTTCCTTTTTCATGCTGTTGACTTTTTTTTCATAAACCTGTTGCGCAACTTTTTCCCCCAATTTCTCTCCTTATTCTCTTGATTTTTAAAATTTTAAAAGAACTCACTTTAAAGAGGACTTTTGAGGGTTAAGACCAATTCATATTCTCTTTTGAGGTTTCACATGTAAGCATTTTTATAGTTCTCCTCTTCTTACTTTTTGGATTAATCTTTCCTATTGACATAGTAGTTTTCTGAAATCAGGACTCATTTTTCCCCACTGTGCTAGGGTGGCGTGGTCTAGTCAAACCTGTTCTGCTCTCAATTCCAGGGTTGGAAGTTTGTCTGATGTGATGGGATTAGAGATATTTCAGCTGACCTGCTGTGCCACTGATCTGCTGAGGCAAGACCTAGGTACTTCACTTGCTGATCTATGCTTTGACTAATTGCCTCTTGCTGGCTTACCTGGACAGTTTGTGCTGGACTGCACTCCCCCTTTACCAAAGTGAGACAGATCTTTCTTGAAGTTCTTCTCAATTACTTTGGGTTTGAAAATTGTCTGCCTCTATTTATGTGTATTGTATTGCTCCAGAAGTCCATTAGTGGCTTGGTTTAAAGTTCCCAAGGGAAAAAAAGATAGCTCAGGAAATTTTCTTACTTTTCTGTCATCTTGGCTCTCACACCCTCATCTCCTTTTTGAACATCACTTCTCTACTATATTTTTTTTCTCATTATTTAACTTTTTAATTTTTTTCTGGTATTTGAACTGAAATTTGTTTTCTAGATGTGTAATAAACATCTCAGAGCATGAGAACACACATCATAGATGGTGTTCCAATATTATGAACCTTTGGAACTAGAGTCAGCTTCATACTATATGAGATAGAGTTACACTTCATCTTTTTATACATTTTTTTTCCTTCAACTTTTTGATACTTTTTCCTTTAAAGTCAGCATTATTGCCTTGGCTTGCCATAAGCTTTTATATAAAATACATTTTAGTTCAGGTATTAAAATTTTAATAAAGAGCTTATGCTAGGCTTTTTGTACAGCTGAATATAATTAAATTCTATCACACAAATGAATTACATACATTCCTTGGTAATGTAAATGATTATTATTCAGGTGATAATATATATGCCTTTATATTCAGGAATTCCAGGTGGTTCTGAGGTAAGCATTACTTTAATCAGCTAAACTCTCCTGGGAATGCTATTTTATATTCAAATTTTGGAAATAACAGATCATGCTAAGAAAAAGAAATATAGATATGCATAAGATGAAGAAACATCCTAGCTTTCCTTTGAAAACATAAAATAATACATGTATGAATATAAGCCACAATCTACATCTAAGGGAGAAAAAAAATAAAATCAGAAGTCTATCTGGTTCCTGGAGCAGTTAATGTTTCTTACTTAGTAGATAATTACAATGTATTCTCCCATGGTTAGTGAAACTTGGTCCCTATGCTTTTACAAAATTTCCTTGCTATGTTGGCCAACTCTTTCATCTTTATCATTTCAATCCTACTACTTCAGTGATTCTTTTCTGCTATGTCTTTCACCTTCCATTGTGCCTTCTAGAACCCTTGTCTTAATTAGGTGCCCTTAATATTAGAAATCTTCCTCTCTTCTTTTAAACTTGGAAATATATATTATTTTATATGTTGCTGTACTTCTGGCTTCTTTTTGGTACTTGTTCTTTTCTCATGCTCCCCATTACAGTGGGCCAGTAGACCCACTCCTTACTTCTAGGCTCTCCCCCTTCTATTCTCATTCAATCACCCCTCCATCTTCAAGGTTCCTTCCATCCAAGTTTGTCACCTTATCTACCTTATCTATTCCCTGTAAGCAATGTTTCCAAACACTTTTTCTCTTTTCTCAGAGTTCATTAGTTCCTTATCTATCAGTATTTATTTCCAGCTCATTCCCTCCAACTATCCTTGAAAACATTAACAGATATGTTAACAAACCTGATAACACCTGACCTTCCCAATTTATTAAACTCTTCATTACCTTTGCCTAATAGATTCCCTTAACCTCAATTATACTCAAGGCTGCTCATATAAAATAAACTGGAATCACTTCTGTAGTCCAAAACTGAGAAATTCTTCAGGCTTGATTTTGAAGCCTCTCATAGTCGCTGGCTCAAGTCTACTTTTCAAAGTAGTTTGCACATTACTCTTTGTTTTTCAAAAGCTCTACATTCCACCCAAAAGGTTCTAAATGAGAATTCTCTCTATATAACATCTAATCTCATTTCTGTACTTTGCCACAGGCTTTTTACTGTACTTGGGATGCTCTCCTGTCTCAGCTCCATTTTAGAAAACCTTAGCTTCTTCTACTAGCTGAGAGGAAAGCATTGATGTTGTCCCCTCTCTGGAATTAGTGTTCTTCCTATTTACCATGCCCATCTTTGAATTTTAAGCATACATTTATCTGTGTACAATTTCCCCTCTCCAATAGATTGTAAACCTTTTAAAAGCAATGATTATTTTATTTTTTCTTTGTAATGGTGATGATAATACTAATATTGTCATTCAGTCATTTCAGATCTTCCATGATCCCATATTAGACTTTTCTTGACTGAGGTCCTAGAGTGGTTGCCATTTGCTTCTCCAGCTCCTATTATAGATGATGAACCGAGGCAACACAGTTGAGTAACTTGCTCAGCGTCACATGGTTAATAAATATCTGAAGCCAGATTTGAACTCAGAAAGACTTGTCTTCCTGATTCCAAATCCAGTTCTCTATCTACTACCCCACTTAATCCCACCCCAATAATAAGTAACATTTGCAAAGCATTTACTATATTTCAGAGTCTATGCTAAGCACAATTTACGATTGTTCTTTCATTTTATCTACATAACTGTGGATGGTAGAGGCTATTACTATCCCTACATTACAAATGAGGAAACTGAGACAGAGAAAGATTTTGAGATCTCTGTGGTCACACAGTTAATGAATGAGTCCAGATTTGAAGATTCCTGATGCCAGACCTGGTGCTCTTCTATCCATTCCATCACCTGAATAAAGCAGTGTTGTAGTAGTTGTTGTTTTAATATCTTCTACTTAGATTGAACCTGCCTTATTATCTGTCAAATTGTGAACATCTAAGAATTTTGCCTTTTGTAGTAATATGTTATTTTTGTTGGTTTCCTTTTACATTAAAAAAGTATTATTTTTCAATATGACCATTATGAATGATTAGCTTGAACAAGAACTGTCATTTAGATTTACTATAATTTATATTGAATGCACAAATGATAACCATTTCACATTTAGGTAAATACTCTTTGAAATTTATTTTATAACAATTTATTCTTTCTAAGTGAATTAAAATTAGTCCATTGCCATTTACATTCACCATAAGAAAAGGATTTATTTCCACCTAATTATACCAAAAACCCAAGAGAGGGAGCTAATTTGGAGGTTTGCAACTCTAAGTCTGAAATTTTAGTAACATTTACCATTATCTTTTTAAACCTCTGTGTGTCTGGATTTCCCTGTAGAGATGAAACTTTGCCATCATATAATATTAATATTTTTATTTCTTTTGAAAGATGAAATGTGAAAGTATAATTATTTAAATATAAAGGCCATTATGGTCTATTTTGCCCAACAGCTTTTCCCAGTAGAGTTTGTCTAGTATTTTTTTCACCTATCCAGGATTTTTCATTGCCATTTCTCCAGTTTTAAAAATGCCTATAATGGAAAGGAGTGAAGTTATTCAGGTGTATCTATATGGTACAGTGGATAGGTGGCTGTGCCTGGGTCAGGAAGACCGAATTCAAACATAACCACAGAAAGTTACTACCTATGTGACAATTGAAATGCAATTTAAACTGTCTGCTTTAGTTTCCTAAACTGTGAAATAAGGATGATAATAATAGAAACTATCTTGTAACTTTATTATGAGGATCAAATGAAAAAGCATATGGAAAACATTTAACACAATTCCTGGGACATAGCAGGGATATAACAAACCCATCCTTCCTCCCCCACCTCTTCCCTTCCTCCCTCTTTCCTTTCCTGCCTCCTTTCCTCCATTTTTTCCTTCTTTCCTTCCTTCCTCCCTCCCTCCTTCCCTCCTTCCCTCCCTCCCTTCCTTCCTTTGTCCCTCCCTCCCTTTCTTCCTTCCTTTCTTCTTTCCTTCCTTCCTTCTTTCCTTCCTTCCTTCCTCTTCTTCCTATTCCTATCTTCCTCCCTTTAAAAAAATATTTCTTTCCTTTTGTAGAAGGTCAAACTGGAAGCTCTTATTTTTGTGACATGAAGTTTTCTAACACTGATATCAATAAACATCAATCTGAATATAATGATGTTAAGAAGTTTTCGGAAGCAACCGACTAATTTGTTGGTCATATAACTAACACTTATTAAAGGCAGGGCTTGAACTCAGTTCCTCTTAATTCCAAATTTGATACTTTCCTTCTACTTTGTTTCACTTTTTAGCATAACCTTTCTTAGTGCAAACAAGATTTCCCTTCTTTGTATTTAGCCATACTTGGGCTCAGCTCATTTTCTCACCTCACATGTGTCATTTCATATCCTGACTGCATGCATTTGTAATGCCATTCCTCCTCATCTTCTCTACCTGTCTTTCTAGGATTCCTTCTAGTCTCAGTTAAAGGTTAATCTTTCCAATAATGTGGAATGCTGGAAGGGATGTGGGAAAACAGGGACACTAATACATTGTTGGTGGAATTGTGAATGCATCCAACCATTCTGGAGAGCAATTTGGAACTATGTCAAAACGTTATCAAACTGTGCATACCTTTTGATCCATCAGTGTTACTACTGGGCTTATATCCCAAAGAGATCTTAAAGAAGGGAAAGGGACCTGTATGTGCAAGAATGTTTGTGGCAGCCCTATTTGTAGTGGCCAGAAACTGGAAACTGAGTAGATGCCCATCAATCAGAGAATGCCTGAATAAATTGTGGTATATGGATATGAATATGAATATGAATTGCCAAACCTTTTGTTCCAATTTTTCCTCTACCTTCCTCCACCCCCTCCCCTATTTGGCAGGATGACCAGTAGATGTTAAATATATTAAAGTATAAATTAAATACAAAATAAATATATATGCCCAAACCTTTATTTTGTTGTATTAAAAGAATCGGGCTCTGAAATATTGTACAATTAGCCTGTGTAGGAAATCCAAAATGCCAGCGGGCAAAAATATAGGGATTGGGAATTCAATGTAATGGTTCTTAGTCATCTCACAGAGTTCTTTTGCTCAGTGTAGCTGGTTCAGTTCATTACTGCTCCATTGGAACTGATTTGGTTCATCTCCTTGCTGAGGATGGCCAGGTCCATCAGAATTGATCATCATATAGTATTGTTGTTGAAGTATATAATGATCTCCTGGCCCTGCTCGTTTCACTCAGCATCAATTTGTGTAAGTCTCTCCAGGCCTTTCTGAAATTGTCCTGTTGGTCATTTCTTACCGAGCCATAATATTCCATAATATTCATATACCATAACTTATTCAACCATTCTCCAATTGATGGACATCCACTCAGTTTCTAGTTTCTTGCCACTACAAAAAAGACTGCCACAAACATTCTTGCACATGTGGGTCCCTTTCTCTCCTTTATGATCTCTTTGAGATATAAGCCCAGTAGAATATTGTTGGATGAAAGGGTATGTACACTTTAAAAACCCTTTGGGCATAGTTCCAAAATACTCCCCAGAATGCTTGGATAAGTTCACAACCCAACCAAGAGTTTGTTAGTTTCCAGTTTTCCCACATCACCTCCAACATTTGTCATTTTTTTTTCTGTCATCTTAGCCAATCTATGAGATGTGTATTGGTACCAAGGAGTTCTCTTAATTTGCATTTCTCTGATCAGTAATGATTTATAGCACCTTTTCATATGTATAGCAATGGTTTCAATTTATTCATCTGAAAATTATCTGTTCATATCTTTTGACCATTTATCAATTGGAGAACGGCTTGAATTCTTATAAATTTGAGTCAATTTTCTACATATTTTCCAAATGAGGCTTTTATCAGAAACGTTGAATATAAAAATAAAACCAATTTATTGCTTCCATTCTAATCTTGTCTGCATTAGTTTTGTTTGTACAAATGCTTTTTAATTTAATATAATCAAAATTATCTATTTTGTGTTTAATAATGTACTCCAGTTTTCTTTAGCCAAAAATTCCTTCTTGCTCCACAGATCTGAGCAGTAAACTTTCCTATGTTCTTTTAATTCACTAATAATATCTGTTTTTTGTCTAGATCATGAACATATTTTGACAATAACTTGATACAAGATGTTAGGTATGGGTTAGTGACGAGTTTGTGCCATACAAATTTCCAATTTTCCCAGAAGTTTTTGTCAAATAGTGAGTTCTTATCCCAAAAGCTGAGGTCTTTGGGTTTGTCAAACACTAGATTACTATATTCATTGACTGTTTTGTCCTGTGAGCCTAACCTATTGCAGTGATCAGCTCCTCTATTTCTTAACCAGGACTAAATACTTTTGATGATCACTACTTTCTAATATAGTTTTAGGTCTGGCATAACTAGACCACTTTCATTTGCATTTTTTTCATTAATTCCCTTAACATTCTTTACCTTTAATTCTTTTAAATAAACTTCGTTATTATTTTTTTCTACATTTGTAAAATAATTTCTTGGCAGCTTGCTTGGTATGACACTATATAAGTAGATTAATTTAAGTAGTATTGTTATCTTTGTTATATTCGCTTGACCTATCCATGAGCATGTGCTATTTTTTCCCTTTGATTAGATCTACCTTTCTTTGTGTGGAAAGTGTTTTATAGTTGTATTCATATAATTCCTGACTTTGTCTTGGTGGTAGACTCCCAAGTATTTTATATTATCTGCAGTTATTTCAAATATAATTTCTCTTTATATCTCTTGCTGCTGGACTTTGTTAATAAGTTATAAAAATTCTGATAATTTGTGTGGATTTATTTTGTATCCTGCAACTTGGCTAAAGCGAAATGTTTCAAGTAGTTTTTGAATTTATTCTCTAGGGTTCTTTAAGTATACCATCATATCATCTGCAAAGAGTGATAATTTGGTTTCCTCATTACCTACTCTAATTCCTTTACTCTCTTGTTCTTCTCTTATTGCCAAAGTTAATATTTCTAATACAATATTGAATAGTAATGGTGAGAGTGGGCAACCTTGTTTCATCCCTGATCTTATTGGGAATGTTTCTACTTTATTCCCATTACATATGATGCTTGCTGATGGTTTTACATAGATGCTACTGATCATTTTAAGGAAAATTCTATTTATTCTTATATTCTCTTGTGTTTTTAATAGAAATGGGTTATTGGATTTTATTAACTCCTTTTTCTGCATCTCTTGAGAGAATCATATGATTTACTTTGGTTATTAATATAGTTAATTATCTAAATAGTTTTCCTAATGTTGAATCAGCCCTGAACTCCTGATATTAATTGTACTTGGTCATGATATATTATCCTGGGGAATGACTTTCTGTAATCTCTTTGCTAATATTTTATTTTAAACATTCA
The DNA here is from genome assembly GCF_902635505.1 of Sarcophilus harrisii. Classification (NCBI taxonomy): domain Eukaryota; kingdom Metazoa; phylum Chordata; class Mammalia; order Dasyuromorphia; family Dasyuridae; genus Sarcophilus; species Sarcophilus harrisii. Next base: position 217,547,773 of record NC_045430.1, read on the forward strand.
TTAGGGAAATTATTCTATAATTTCTTTGTCTATTTTGACCCTAGCTGGTTTAACTAATAGTGTCATGTCATGAAAGAAATTTGGTAGTACTATTTCTTTCCCTATTTTTCCAAATAGTTTGCATAGTATTAGAATTACTTGCTCTTTAAATGTTTGGCAGAATTCACATATAAATAGCTCTGGTGCTGGAAATTTTTTTTTTCCTTAGGGGGTTGATAAATAGCTTGTTTTATTTATTTTTTTTTAAATGGGACTATTTAAGCAATTTATTTCTTCCTCTGTTAATCTGGGCAAGCTATATTTTTGAAGGTATTCTTCCATTTCATTTAAGTTATCAAATTTATTGGCATAAAGTTGAGCAAAGTAATTCCTAATTATTGCTCTAATTTCCTCTTCATTAGTGGCGAGTTCTCCCTTTTCGTTTTTGAGCCTAGCAATTTGATTTTCTTCTTTCTTTTGTCTAATCAAATCAACTAAAATTATTTACCTTTTTTTTTATGAAACCAACTCTTAGCTTTGTTTCTTAATTCAATAATTTCCTTTAAATTTTATTAATCTTCCCTTTTATTTTCAGAATTTTAAATCTGATTTAATGGGGTGTTTTTGATCTGTGCTTTTCCTTAGCTTTTTTAGTTGAAAGTCCAATTTGTTTACTTTTTCTTTCTCTATTTTATGCAAATAAGCATCTAGAGATAAAAAAATTTCCTCTCATAACTGCTTTGGCTGCATCTCAAATGTTGGTATGTTGTCTCATTGTTGTCATCCTCTTGGATGAATGTATTGATTATAACTATGATTTGTTGTTTCACCTACTCATTATTTAGTATGGTATTATTTAGTTTCTTATAAATTTTTGGTCTATTTTCCTCTAGCCTTTTATTGCGTGTAATTTTTTTTTTTGCATCATGACTTGAGAAAAATTATTTACTATTTCTGCCTTTCTGCATTTGATTTTGAAGTTTTTATGCCCTGATAGTCAATTTTTGTGTAGGTTCCCTGTACTGAAGAGAAACAAAATTATATTCCTTTCTATCTCCATTCAATTTTCTCAAAAGTTCTATCATACCTAATTTTTCTAGAATTCTATTTATCTACTTCATTTCTTTCTTATTTATTTTGGGGTTCAATTTATCTAGTTCTGAGAGAACAAAATTGAGGTCCTATACTAGTATAGTTTTGCTGCCCAATTCTGAGATTGGGCATCTCTCTCAACTTCTCTAGGAATTTGGATGCTATACCACTTGGTACATAGATGTTTAGTACTGATATTTCTTCATTATCTATGATACCTTTTAGTAAAATGTATTTTCCATCCTTATCTCTCTTAATTAGATCTATCTTTGCTTTTGCTTGATCTGAGAACAGGATTGCTACCACTGGTTGTTTTTGTTGTTGTTGTTGTTGTTGTTATTGTTGTTGTTTGTTTTGTTTTGTTTTGTTTTATTTCAGTGAATATAATGAATTCTGCTCCAACCTTTTACCTTTATTCTGAATGTATCAATCTCTTTAAATGTATTTATTGCAAACAACAAATTTTAAATTTAACTATGATGTTTCTTGGTGTTATAATTTTTGAGTCTCTTTCAAGAGATGATCAGTGAATTTTTTCAATGGCTATTTTGCCCTCTGGTTCTAGGACATCCAAATAGTTTCCTTGATGATTTCCAGAAAAAAAGTCTATGCTCTTTTTTTTTTTTCATCATGGTTTTCAGGAATAATTCCTAGATTGTCTCTCCTAGATCTATTTTCCAGGTCAATTGTTTTCCCAATGAGGAATTTTACATTTTCTTCTATTTTTTATTTTTGTTTAGTTTTACTGATTATTGATGTCTCACTGAGTCATTCACTTCCATTTGTTAAATTCTAATTTTTAGTGAATTATTTTCTTCAGTTAGCATTTTTGCCTCTTTTTGCATTTGACCAATTGAACGTTTAAATGAGATGTTTTATTCATTACATTTTTTTTTTTTCATTTCACAAATTCTGTTAAAGGAGTTGGTTTCTTTTTCAATGCTATTTGTAAGAGGACATATCCTTTTTCCATTTCATCAAACCTCTGTTGTAAGGGTTTTCCTTCACATAATTTCTGTTTTTCCTTTTCTAAACTCTCTTGCAAAGTTCTTATTTCCTTTCCTCATTTTTCTTCTAACTCTCAAGAGTCTTTTGTAATTCTTCCAAGAGAACCTTGTGAAATGGGACCTACTCATATCACCCTTAGGGGCTTCATCTGAAAATGATTTGCCATTAGGATGGCAGGGTTTGAGGTCTGTTCTCTTTCTCCACAAAATCTTTCTATGGTCATAGTTCTTTTTTTTCCCCTCTTTTTTTTTAAGGTTCATGTCTATTCATAGGGTAAAGGGGTGACAGTCTATTTAGGCCGTCCTAGTGCTTGTTCTTCTGACTGACTTCTGGTACTGGGTAAGTATGGTCATGTCACACATTTTTCTGTGGTCCAGAGGCTCTTTCTAGGAAAGAAAGAAAGAATAGAGGTTTTTTGTTTATTTCTTGCATTTTTTTTAATCTGGGGATTTTTAAATTTGGCAATAATATTCCTATGTGTTTTCCACAAAGGATCTTTCTAAGGTGGTGATTGGTTGATTTTTTTCTGTTTCTACTTTCCTTTCCTACTCTATTACTCCAGAACAATTTTCATGGACTATTTTTTGCATTATTGTGTTAATTCTTTTTTTTTTTTTTTTTTTTTGTCACAGGCTTCAAGCAGTCCAATTTTTTTTTTCCTCTTCTTGATCTTTTCTCAAGTTCAGTTGTTTTTTCATATAAGATGTATCACATTCTTTTTATTTTTTTTCATTCTATTTTGTGATATTTCTTGGTCTCATAGCTTCACTGCCTTCCCCTTATTCAATTCTAATTTTCAAATGATTATTTCCTTCTTTAAGGTTCTGTATCTCCTTTTCAAATTGTTTTCTTTTATAATTTTCTTGTTTTTCTTCATTGGTTCTTATTATATTTTTAGTTTTTCCTCAATTTCTTTCATTGGTTTTTAAGTCTTTTTAGAGTTCTGTAAAGTGTTTCTGGGCAGAGAGACATTTAACATTGCTCTTTGGGATGGAAGAAACTTTTTTTACTTCATTGTCCATCTTTAAAGATAAACCCTAGTCTTTCTTATCCCAATAGTAAGTTTCTATGATTGGGTTCTTTCTTCTTTGTCAGTTCATTTAAATGAAAACCTATTAATTTAAACACCTCTAATCCTGGATTGTCCAGGATGGTATCTCAAGCTTCAATTCAGTTTTGTGTCCTGGAACCCCAAACCAATAATTCCCCTCTCCTGCAGGTGTCCACAGCCAGCAATATTCCTGTCCCACTGCCCCTGTACTCCTGGTATGTGGGTTTCTTTTCACCCAGGGACACATCTCTGTAGCACAGCTAGGTCTGTGTTCTTAATCATTAGAGCTTCCCTCAGTCTTTTAGTACTCAGGCCTGACTCCCCACACCCTCTGGGAAGTGAAAGCTCCTGTAGTTCTGATTAGGCTCCAACCAAATCCAACTAATACCAGGATTCCTCACTTGCTATTTTTGTAGAACTAGTCTGAGGTATTTGCAATTCATATTTGTTAAACCCATGCTGTGGTCTTTCTTTGGGTCTTCTAGAGAGCTTATATTTTTTTAGCCACTCTGCCATCTTCCCAGAATCCTCCCCATTTTTCTTATTAATATGTAATTTATTGCTTTTTGCCTTTCCTCAATTATCTTTGAACTCCTTGAGGACAGAATCTGTTTATTTTAACTTTCTTTTTAACATTAGCACTTAATGTAATACCTGGTAAATGGAAAGACTCTACCAAATACTTATTGACTTGTTCTCTCACCTATTGGTTAATAGTCTAGTTTTCTTAAAGAATTATGTCTTTTCAGTTAAGAGATTAAGAGAATTTCTCATAATCATTCAGACAATACATGTCAAAATAAGTACTTCATCTAGATTTTCCTATCTCCAAGGCTAGTTTTCCAAGGACTCTGCCCTATTGCCTCTTATTTATTTTCTTACCAGATACTGAAAGGGATTCAGCTTTGCCAGGAGTTGATTGTGTCACACCACAGGACATTTATTTTAATCAATTTTCTACTTAAATGGAAATAGTTCTTCACATAGCAACTGCACAAAGCCCTGACACTTTAGCTTCAGTTCCATACCTGGCACTTTGATATTCTATTCTATTGGTATTCCAGGGTCTGATTATGCTGAATAAAATTGTTTTTGTATCTACTAATCCCTTTCATCTTTCAATACACATTTTTCACTCTAACTTCTGCAATCTAATTATAGTGAATGATATTAAGTAAAAATCCAAAAGGTTCCACTGAATTGCATCAATTAGAACTATGGACACTTGACTTACCTGAGTTTATTCTCTTGCTGCTTTATTCTTTCAATAAGGATTTATTAAGTAACTACTCTGTGTCAGCAAGTATACTAGGTCTTTGGAACAGAAAAGATAAAAATAAAACAGTTTCTGCTGCCAGGGATCTTATGTTATATTAGGAAGAAAATAACAGGAGAGTAGAAAGACCAATACAAAAAGCCTAGCAGGAGATCAGGGTTAGAGGATGTGGGGAAAGGAGTGTTCTGTGAAGATAGGCTTCAAAGAGAGAGCAAAATTTGAGATTAGCTTTGAAAGAAGGTAGGGATTCTGAAGGTTGCAGTGGGCACAGGTTGCCTTATAGGCATGGGAAATAGACATTGAAAGTTCATGGAAAAAAGAGATGGAATGTCTTATGTGCTCAGTAGTAAGTAGGGCAGTAATATGCTACAGAAAGTTAGGCAAACTTTAAAATTAGACAGTGGGATTTGTATTTTGTCTTAGAGGCAAGAGGGAGTCATTGGAGCTTCTTGAGTAGGAGAGTGGTGTTGTAAGAACTATAGTTTAGTAATATTAATTTGAATGCTGTGTCTTAAGAAGATAAATATTGTAGGCAGGGAGACTAGTATAGCAGTTTTCATCCCCAAATTAATGAATTAATTGGTAAATTGATTGTTTGAATTAATTAATACTAGTTTAATTAATATTTCAATCAAGTTAGCTTCTAAGTAATTTATAGTCAATGATCTTTGTTATTATTTCCTTTTAGTAACTATTATTTCTATGATTTTTTTTATTTGCCAACTCATTATTTAGAATGGCTTAATCTCCATTTGGATGAAAATATTTTGTCTCTACTTCTTTTAATAACCACTCTTTTCATGAGGTAGGGCATGAAAAGATGCATTTAATGTTTTCAACTCTGCCTTTCAGCATTTATTTATAATTTATGTGCTGTTAAATTATCAGATTTTTGTAAAGGAACCTTGTGATGCTAAAAATTATATTGGTTTAGAAACAACTCCATTCAGCTATCATATAGTTTAAGTTAAGTAATTTTACTATTTCTATCATTCTGTTTGATGAAAAGAAAATGAAAAAAATGATTTGATTTGTAAAATTCTAGACAAGAAACATTAAAGACTTTTCAATTATTCTGTTTTCAATAAATAATTTTTGTAGTCTGATTAACTTTCTAAGTACTGAGATATAACATTAGGTAAATACACAAACATACATCCTACTATATCTCCTCTAAAATGTAAAATTCTCTGGGAACAGGTTTCTTGGGGGCTTCTGGAGGCAGCCTTAGTTTCAGTTCAGAGTAATCCCAAATGCACTCAGGAGTTAAAGTCCCAATCCTTTATTGTTTCCTTCAAAGTCTTGTCTCTTTTCCTCGGCCTGGTTAGCTTTCTTAGAGGCCTGTCTCTCTCCTTGGTTCTGAGAGGTCCTGCTGCTAGTCCTTTGCCTCTGCCAGCTTCTGACTCTAGCTCCCTCTGAATCCAAAAGTTTGTGCTTCAGTCTCCAGCCAGCACAAAGGTGGAAGATGGAATGAATCTGTCTTCTTCTCTGGGAACTTCTAGTGGCTTGTGTCTGGCCCACAGAACTTCTTGCTTATATGCTGTACACTGAGTATACATCAATCATTATATCCCTAGGAAACCATTATTTGTTGTAGGATTAAATCAATGGTAAATTAGATTTAACCATTGTCTTCTCAATTCCACTTAGTACCTTGTTTCAAATTCTGGCCCATAACATCTCCTTTTAGGATGAGATCAATAATACTGAACCATGCTAAATTAGATAATTATTGTCTCTATCAATTCTTAGCACCTTGTAAGAATCCTAACAACATCCATACATGTGTGTACATATACATACACATATAATATATGAATGACATAATTTCATTATCTTGATAGCTTTAATTATAATATAACTTTTATACACACATACACAAGGTCTGTTTTCCACATTGTTTTTAAAAATGTCATGACTAGTATTCCTGCAGATAATTTTGGGGTAGTAATTATCTGAAGGATATAATGCCTATTCTAGTCTCTTATTTTTAATTTGTATATTTAAATATTTTGTAAAGCCAATTGTTGATTTTATTTTTGTTTTACCATTCATTCTGCAATTCTTCTTCATGTCATTGATGAATTATTGTGTACAACAGGTTTTTTTTCCTTCTTCAAATTCTATTTTATTTCATTTTCAAAATCAATACCACATCTTTGGTTATTTTATTTTCATTTTTGTTGATGTCAATCTGACTTATGCTCTTCCTGCAGACTTTCCCTCAAACCTTCCATTACACAATCACTATACGCTTCAATTCCTTGCTTCTAACTTCAGTTTTTGACTTTTTATTTGTCCCTCTTGAATTATTAGCAATTTGTGGATTCTTATGATCTGCACTTTGCTTTTTGCAAGAAAAACCTCTGAGCAGTTTGGGAAGGTACAATTTCCCAAAGTAGAGTTTTTATTTCATTAGGGATTTATTTTGTGGTGAAACAAAATATTCTCAGATTTTCTATCTTTAAAACCAGATGTTTGGTTTATAAAGAACTTGTGTACTTTCATTGCTTTGTTTTCCCACTTGGTTCTAATTTATTTTTTACCTACAACTGATATTCAGTTATAAATCTGCTGATGTCTTTTTTGTTGTTGTTGTTCACTGTAAAGAAATGAATTTTGTAATGTTATGCATATCTCTTTTTACTTCTTTTATTAATATACTAATGTTTTCTAGAGATTTGTATAGTTCTCCTGTTATCAATTTAGATGGGGTATGGTTTTATTGTTTCAATAGTTCTCCTTTATGCTGGACATTTTCTCTTGCTTTCTTTTACTTTATAGTATTTACTTCCTGTGATAGGGATTCTTTTTCTTTATTTATAAATTTTTTTTTCAGACTGTGAACTTTTCCTTCTGTTGCTTTTTTTTTATTGTCCATTCTTTATTGTTTGCTGTTCCTTTGCATTATTTGACTCATTTCTTGCCATTTGTGGAGAAGAACTTGAGAGCTAGAGATTGAAATTCTCTCAGATATATTACGACAAATTCATTTTTCATTCTGTTTATCTGAACATTCTTAAATTCATGTTGGTATTTTTATCATTAGAAATAAAGTTCCTCTAGTGATATCATCTCTTTAGCCAATATATAAATATTTCATAATTTAGAGTAAAATTAAATTAATGGCATATGACTGTATGAATCTCAGTCATCTTTGCACATGTTCTGCCATTACCACCAACTGAGAAAATTCAAAGGAGAGAAAACTGATTTCATTTCTCTCTTTATTCTGCATTAGGATCTTCTCCTCTGAATGGATGAGGTAGCATATATGACCACATTATATCAACACTGCATAAACACAATCAGTGACAAGTTAAATATATTGTTCTTCACTATGACATGTAAATTCTAATATCCTTCTTTGATGCAAAGTCTCACCTGTTGCCCAAAAGGCTTATCTTCATATTCTCTTATTCCTTAAAGTTTCCTCTTGTTTATATGTGCCCTCATTTGCCAATAATTTCCTGTTATAACAAAACTTTTTTTTTTCCATGGGGGTGAGTCATTACAAATAATAGGTGATAATCAGACATATTTTATAGTTTCAGGTCACTTTATTTTTGATACCCTGAGTTATCTAGAAAGTATTCATCTCTATATATAATCAGATATAAAGTTCACCAATAACTGTGATGCTTATACATAGGCCCAAATTCATGCTTTTTTTTGTTCCCTTCCAGTTTTAATCTCTAGTGAATTTAAAGCTTCTTTTGTATAATTTGAAATTTTTAGATAGACTTATAAAATGATTCACTCAAACTGGGGCTCAATTCTATCCATATGATACTGTTACCTGTAAATAGGATTATTTGGAAGACTTCTTCATTAATTATGACTATTTTTGATTTGAACCTTTTCACTGAATATCATATATTAAAATGGCAGTCATTTTTGGTGAACATATTGGATATTGATAATAACACTCTTCTTGAACGTCACCTCTTTGTACATACTTAATATTGTTTCAATAACACTTTTGCAGAAGAGTGCCTTTAATAATTTATTTTGCCCTACAGAATCTTTTTCTTTATTCAAACTTTAAATAAGTCGAGATTTACTATGGTTTGCCATTTTCAGTACATTTTGAATGTATACCATGGGGAAATATTTATGAAAGCTTGCCTGTTTCTATTTCAATATCAACTGCTAATAATAATGTGTATTTACTCTGACATGCTTTAAGTTCCCCGTCTTCTATTTACAGTATAATGTACACATATCCAAGATTCATTTTCAGGCCATCAATATTCAGATAAATTCCAAGGAAGTAATCTGAGGCTGATGGAATGTACATTTTTTTCTGTTTTACCACACAAGCAAGTAAATATGTCCATATTCAACAGCCACATTCTGGTTCATTGTTTAAAAATATCAACATTTCATCAATATATGTGATAGCAGACTGGTCTGGAGGGGAAGCAAGAACATTATAACTGCAAGGCTCAAAGATTGCTAAGGCAATGGCCTTGTCAAGAGCATAGTGCAATATTCAAAACACCCAAATATAGTGTGAAAGGTTATTTTCTATCTCTCCTTATTTTTCATTTTCACATTATTATAAGACTTACATTTCAAATGTATCTTAACTATAGCCTTCCTTTATCTTTCCTATGGTATAGAAAATATTTTCATCGAATCATTGACATAATTCCAGATGAAATCTATTTACTATATTTAACTAATAAGAAAATGGAGGCCCAGAGATGTGAATTTCCCAAATTTGCAAAGATAGTGAACATCAGAAGTAAGCTTTGAGAACAGATCATCTGATTCTCTCAGTTCTCTTCAACTTTTTCTTGTTGAGAATAAGTTGAAATTTCAGCATGAACCCACTATAATCAGACCCACTATATCCTAGTCATAGGTATATTCATGCATACATAAATCAGAAGGAATGGGTGTGACATAGCTAATGATTGGGATAATCTTCTTCACATTTTCATAATTATCAATCCACAGTTCATCTCTCGGTCATGTAGGATGTTAATCAATCTAGATTATTGTGATATCTCAGGTATGAGGCAATTGCTACCCCAGTGGGATGGCAAAATTTATTTCTCATTGTTATTATTTCATTATTTATTAACTCCCACCACTTCAATACTATACTGTCTCCTTTCTCTCAGTGGTAAACCTTTTAGTAGGTTATGAGGGTATTCCTGACTCCATCTGAGAGAGTTTCTGCATTGGAGAATATACACAAATTCTTATCCCCTTTCTATTTTTAATTTTCAATTTATTGAATAAAACCATCATTTCAAAATAGTACGATTAAAAAGATGATTCCATTTGAAACTGCAAATCTGCTATATATCACTTGCTATACAACAAAATTATCAATTTAAAAGTGTTTGATGCATATGTCCATATATCAGTTCTTTTTCTGGATGCAAATATCATCTTTATTTGTATGTCTTTTATTGATAATGTAGGTATTTATAAGAGTCTAACTTATTTGTTCAAAGTTGTTCTTTTCTTAATTTTTTTTAATTTAAAATTTTATTTTTCTTCAATTACATGAAAAGGCAATGCTTGACATTCATTTTAAAATTAATTTTCAAATTTTCTCCTTCAGCTCTCACCCACCTCATTTAGAAGGCAAACAATTTCATGCAGGTTGTTTGTGCAATAATGCAAAATGTATTTCCATAGTAGTTATGTTGTAATTTAAAAGAGAACATGAGTCAAAATAAAATTCAAGAATGAGCCAAAAAAAAAATCCAAGAAAAATAAAGTAAAAAATGCTTTGATCTGTATTCAGATCCATCAATTCTTTTTCTGGGGATAGATAGCAGTTTTTTCATGAGAAGATATTCAGAATTGTCTTGAATTATTGCTTATAATAACTAAATCATTCAGAGTTGATCATCTTACAATATTGCTAATACTGTGTAGGGCTTCCCTGGTTCTACTCATTTTACTTTGCATCAGTTCATGTAAGTCTCTTCAGGCTTTTTTGAGAGCATTTAAGATATCATTATTTATAACACAATAATATTCCATCATGATCATATATTGCTAGTTGTTCCATCATTCTACAATTGATGGGCATCCCGTCAGTTTCCTATTTTTTGCCACCAGAAAAAAGCTATCAAATATATTGGGCAAAGTTCCAAATTGTTCTACATAATGGTTGACTAAGTTAAACAAGTCAAAATAACAAATATATAATAAACATCAAAATAATGAATAAGTTTTATAACTCCACCAATGATGTATTAATATCTCAGATTTCCCACATTCCTTCCAACATTTACCATTCTTCTTTTCTGTCCTAATAACCAATATAATAGATGTGAGTATTGTTTTAATTTGCATTTCTTCAATCAATAATAATTTAGAGAATTTCTTCATGTGACTATAGATAGTTTTGATTACTTCATCTGAAAAATGACTTTATATTTTTGATTATTTGATGATTTTTTTAAAAAATAAATTTCACTGATATATATTTGAGAGATGTGGTTTTTATCAGAAAAAAAAATAAATTGCTTCAAATTTTCTTTGCAGTTTCTCCATTCTGTTTCCCCAATTTATTCTATTATCTCTCTCCTTTCATGCTGTTCCTCCTCAAAAATCTTTTGTTTCTGACTATTGCTTCTTCCAATACACCCTCTTTTTATGAGTACATATGCCCTTAACCTATCCCCTTGCTCTCCTACTTTCTTGTAGGGTGAGATAGATTTCTACCCCATTTTAGTATGCATGTTATTCCTTCTGAGCCACTTCCAATGAGAGTAACATTCAAGCACTCCCTATCATCTCTCTCATCTTTCCCTCCATCATAATATTCTTTCTTGCCTCTGTTACATGAGACAATTTACCCCATTCTACTTCTCCCTCTCCCTTTATCCTAACATATTCCTCCCTCACATTTTAATTCTTTTAGATATCATTCCTTCATGTTCAATTCACTCAGGTGCCCTATCTCTGTCTGTCTATTTCTGTATGTCTGTTTTTGTTTCTGTCTCTGTCTCTCTTTTTACATATATATGTGGATGTATGTGTATATATTGTATATATTCTTTCCAACTGCCCCAAAATGAGAAAATTCTTATAAGTATCATCTTCCTAGGTAGCCCTTATGATTTGCCTTTTTAGGTCATAGGTCCTTTGTTTCATGAAATATCCATTTTCCCCCTTGAAGGTTGTAATTCTAATTCTTTGCTTCCTATAATAACATATTTCAAGCCCTCTAGTCCTTTAATGAAAAGACTGCTAAATCTTGTGTCATCCCAACTATGATTCTTGAATTGTTTCTTTTGGGCTGCTTTTCATATTTTCTCCTTAACTTGGGAGCTCTGGGATTTGTTTGTAATATTTGTGGGACTTTTCATTTTGGGATCCCTTTCAGGATGTGATTGGTGGATTCTTTTTATTTCTATTTTACCTCTGCTCCAAGAATATCAGGGCAATTTTCATTGATATGTTTTTTTCAAAAGATGATGTCAAGGTTCTTTTTTGATCATGGCTTTCATAATATTATTTTTAATCTTTTTAAAAATAATTTTAAACTTATCTCTTCTAGAATTCTTTTCTAGGTCAGTCCATATACCACAGCTTATTCAATCATTCTCCAACTGATGAGCAATTACACATTTTCAATTCTTTGTTACCACAAAAATAGCTGCTACAAACATTTTTGCACATGTGGGTATTTTCCCTCCTTTATGATTTCCTTAGCATACAGATCCAATAGTGACACTGCTGGGTCAAAGGGTAATGACAGTTTTTTTTTTAGCCCTTTGGGCATAATTCCAAATTGTTCTCCAGAATGTTTGTATCATTTCCCAAGTTGACCAACAATGTATTACTCACCCAGTTTTCCCAAAATTCATCCAACAATTGTCCTTATCTTTTTCTCTTATCATAGCCAATCTGAGAGATGTGAGGTGGTACCTCAGAGTTGTTTTAATTTGCATTTCTCTAATTAAAAGTGATTTAGAGTATTTTTTCATATATATATGGCTTTAATTTCATCATCTGAAAATTATCTGTTCACACCCTTTGATCATTTATCAATTGAAAATTGACTTCTATTCTTATCAATTTGACAAATTTCTTTATATATTTTAGAAATGAGACATTTATCAGAAACAGTGGTTGTAAAGATTTTTTCCCAGCTTTGTACTTCCCTTTTAATTTTGTTTCTTGGTTTTGTTTGTACAAAACCTTTTTTAGTTTAATGTAATCAGAGTGATCCATTTTGCCTTTCATAATGTTATCTAGTTCTTCATTGATCATAAATTCTTCCCTTCTCCAAAGATTTCATAAGTAAATAATTTCTTCCTCTTCCTCTATATTGTATATAATACAATATAATGTACCTGTTTATGGTACAATCCTTCATGCCCAAACCATGTGCCAATTCTGACCTTATTTTGTTATGGGATGTTAGATGTAGGTCTATGCTATATTTCTGACATTATTTTCCAGTTTTATAGTAATTTTTGTCAAATAGTAAATTATTATTCCAGAAGCTGGAATTTGAGGGTTTATCAAATGCTAGATTACTATACTTCTTGATTATTGTGTTGTTTGTATATAATCTCTTATACTGATCCACCACTCTATTTGTAATTGTTATTATTATTATTTTCTTGAAGCAATTGTGACTAAGTGACTTGCCCAGGGTCACAAAGCAAGGAAGTAGTATCTGAGTCTGTATTTGAACTCAGGTCCTCATGATTTCAGGGCTGGCAGTCTACACTACACCATCTAGCAGCACCCACCACTTTATTTTATAGCCAGTAACAAATGGTTTTGATGACTACTGCTTTATCATATAATTTTAAATTTCACACTGCTAAGCCATCAGCTTTGTATTTTTTTTTCATTAATTCTCTAGATATTCTTGACCTTTTTTTCTTGCAGATGAATTTTATTATTATTTTACCCAATTTTATAAAGTAATGTTTTGTCAGTGTGATTGGCATGGCACCGAACAAATAGATCAATTTAAGCAGAATTGTCTTTTTCATTATATTAGCTTGGCCTACTCATGAGCAATTGATATTTTTCCAATTATTTAGATATGACTTTATCTGTATGGAAAATGTTCTGTAATTACATTCATATAGTTCTTGGGTTTGTCTTGGCAGGTAGACAACCAAGGATTTTATTTTTCCTATAGTAATTTTAAATATTTCTCTTTCTGGCTGCTGGGCATTATCAGTAATATACAAAAATGCTGATTGGTTTATTTTATATCTTACAACTTTCCTTTAGCTATGAACTGTTTCCAGTAGGTTTTTGGATTATTTTCTAGAATTCTACAAATATATCATCATATCATCTATGAAGAGTGATAGTTTTATCTCCTTGTTGCCTATTCTAATATCTTTAATTTCTTTTTCTTTTTTCATTGCTAAAGCCAACATTCTAGTGCAGTGTTAAATAATAGTGGTGATAATGCTCATCCTTGTTTCACTCCTGATCTTATTGGGACAATGTGCAGCCTCTATTATATGTAAAGGGCTGAAACTCTGAATAGATGCACTGGAATCAAACAACCAAGTACTCAAGGTTAATTACCTATTGGACAATATTCTATTAGCATATGCTTGGTAAAATGGCCTTTCTCACTATTCTGTGCTGGCTTGATCTTTTGGTGTATACAGATAATCATAGGAGGGATTAGTGGGTGGAGTAAGACAAGCCAGAGTCACTTTGCAGGAGAATGAGGAGAAGAAAGGACAGTAGGTGGAGAACTTGTGGCAGTTTCCTCCACCTTTACTTCTCCCCCTAAAAACCAAGGACTTTTGCTGATCCTGACTCTGGCTGATCCTGAGATCAACAGGGAGCTAACCCAGACTTCACAATTATAAATAATGTTACTGTTGGTTTTAAATAGGCATTACTTATTATTTTAGGAAAACTCCCATTATCCCAATGTTTTTAGTAGGAATGGGTGCTATATTTTGTTAAAAGCTTTTTCTGCATCTATTGAGATTATGCCATGATTTCTGTTGGTTTTGTTATTGATATCATTGTTTATGATAATAGTTTTTTTTTCTGATATTGAACCAGCTCTGCAATCCTGACATAAATCCCACTTAGTCATAGTGTATTACCCTGCTGATAAGTACACAAGATAATTGGAAGTGGCCTGCAACATCTCATTATTGAAAAAAGCCTTGTCCATCAAAATTGATCATTGTATAATCTTATTATTTCTGTGTACAATGATCTTCTGGTTCTGCTCATTTCCCTTAGCATCAGTTTATATAAGTCTCTCCAGGCCTCTCTGAATCATCTCGATTATTGTTTCTTAGAGAACAATAATATCCCATAACATTCATATGCCATAACTTATTCAGCCATTCTCCCACTGATGGTCCTCAAATGATTTTCCACTTTCTTGCCACTACAAAAAGGGATGTCCCAAATATTTTCTGCACATGTGGGTCCTTTTGCCTCCTTTAAGATCTCCTTGGGATATAAAGCCAGTAGAAACACTATTGGATCAAAGGGTATGCACACTTTGGACATATTTCCAAATTGCTCTTCAGAATGGTTTGATCAGTTCACAAATACCCTCCAATATTCATTATTATCTTTTCATTTCATCTTAGCCAATCTGAGACAAACATAGTAGTACCTCAGAGTTGTCTTAATTTGCATTTCTCTGATGAAGAGTGATTTCAAGCATCTTTTCATATGACTAGAAATGGTTTCAATTTCTTCATCTGAAAATTGTCTGTTCATATCCTTTGACCATTTATGAATTGGGGAATGGGCTAAATTCTTATAAATTTGAGTTAATCATCTCTCTCTATATGTATTAGAAATGATGTCTTTATTAGAATACTTGAATGTAAATATTTCCCAGTTTATTGCTTGTCTTCTGAACTCATCTGCATTGGTTTTGTTTGTACAAAACCTTTTTTTTTTTTTAACTCAGTATAGTCAAAAAATATATTGTATTCAACAATGTGTTCCAGTTCTTCAACACAAATTTCTTTTCTCTTCATAGATCTTGGAGGTAAATTACTCTTTGTTCTTCTAATTTCATCATAATATCATAATTTATTTACAAATCATCAATCTATTTCACACTTGTTTTGGCATAATAATAATAACAACTTTCATCTGCAGGAACAAAAAGGTGTGGGTCAATGCCTAGTTTCTGTCATATTAATTTCCAATTTTTGCAGCAGTTTTTTTCAAATAGTTCTTATGCCATAATCTGGTTTCTTTGGGTTTATCAAACATTAGATTACTATACTCATTGACTCTTTTGTCCTGGGAACCTAATCTATTCCACTGATCAAATACTTTGTTTCTTAGCCAGTACCAAATGGTTTTGATGATCACTGCTTTATAATATAATTTTTAGGTCTTGCATAGCTAGGCCACTTTCATTTGCATTTTTTTTTCATTCATTCCCATGAAATTCTTGACCTTTTTGTTCTTGCAGATTAAAGTTGTTATTATTTTTTTCTAGCTCTGTAAAATAATTTTTTGGGGAATTTTATTGATATGGCACTGAATAAGTAGAATAATTTAGATACTATTGCCATTTTCATTATATTAGCTCTGCATGCTTGTGAGCATTTAATATTTTTCCAATTGATCACATCTGATTTTATTTGTGTGGAAAGTGATTTGTAAATGGTTTCATATAGTTCCTGACTTTGCCTTGGTAAGTAGTGTTCTGAATATTTTATATTATCTCCAGTGATCTTAAATAGAATTCCTCTATTTATCTCTTACTGCTGGACTTTGTTGGTTACATCTTCTTCTTCTTCTTCTTTTTTTTTTTTTTTTTTTTTTTGTTTTGTTTGACTAAATTCTTAATGTCTCATTGAGTCATTCATTTCCATTTGTTCATTTCTGATTTTTTTTAGATTAGTAACTTTTTTATTGACAGAACCCATGCAAGGGTAATTTTTTTTACAACATTATCCCTTGTACTCACTTCTGTTCCCATTTTTCCCCTCCCTTCCTCCACCCCCTCCCCAAGATGGTAAGCAATCTTACACATATTAAATAAATTACAGTAGATCATAGATACAATATATGTGTGCAGAACTGAACAGTTCTCTTGTTACTCAGGGAGAAAGGGATTCAGAAGATATAAATAACCCAGAAAGAAAAACAAAACTGCAAGCAGTTTACATTCATTTCCCAGTGTTCTTTCTTTGGGTGTAGCTGCTTCTGTCCATCCTTGATCAATTGAAACTAAGTTGGATCTTCTCTTTGTCGAAGAATCCACTTCCATCAGAATATATCCTCATGTAGTATCGTTGTTGATCTATACAATGATCTCCTGGTTCTGCTCATTTCCCTCAGCATCAGTTCATGTAAGTTTCACCAATCCTCTCTATATTCATCCTGCTTGTCGTTTCTTACAAAACAATAATATTCCATAACATTCATATACCACAATTTACTCAACCGTTCTCCAATTGATGGGCATTCATTCATTTTCTAGCTTCTAGCCACTACAATCAGGGCTGCCACAAACATTTTGGCACATACAAGTCCCTTTCCCTTCTTTAGTATCTCTTTGGGGTATAAGCCCAGTAGAAACACTGCTGGATCAAAGGGTATGCACAGTTTGATAACTTTTTGAGCATAGTTCCAAATTGCTCTCCAGAATGGCTGGATGTGTTCACAATTCCACCAATAATGTATCAGTGTCTCTGTTTTCCACATCCTCTCCAAGATTCCGCATTATCTTTCCCTGTGTTTTAGCCAATCTGACAGGTGTGTAGTGGTATTTCAAGATTGTCTTAATTTGCATTTCTCTGATTAATAATGATTTGGAGCATATTTTCATATGGCTAGAAATAGTTTTAATTTCTTCATCTGAGAATTGCCTTTTCATATCCTTTGACCATTTATCAATTGGAGAATGGACTGATTTCTTACAAATTAGAGTCAATTCTCTATATATTTTGGAAATGAGGCCTTTATCGGAGCCTTTAACTGTAAAAACGTTTTCCCAGTTTATTGTTTCCCTTCTAATCTTGCCTGCATTAGTTTTGTTTGTACAAAAACTTTTCAATTTGATATAACCAAAATTTTCTATTTTGTACTCAATAGTGATCTCTAGTTCTTCTTTGGTCATAAATTCCTTCCTCTTCCACAGGTCTGAGAGGTAAACTGTCCTATGCTCTTCCAATTTATTTACGATCTCATTCTTTATGCCTAGATCATGAACCCATTTTGACCTTATCTTGGTGTACAGTGTTAAGTGTGGATCAATGCCTAGTTTCTGCCATAGTAATTTCCAATTTTCCCAGCAATTTTTGGTCAAATAATGCATTGTTATCACCAAAACTGGGGTCTTTGGGTTTGTCAAAAACTAGATAATCAAAGTTACTGGCTGTTTCGTCCTTTGAACCTAACCTATTCCATTGATCAAATAGTCTATTTTTTAGCTAATATCAGATGGTTTTAGTAACCGCTTCTTTATAATATAATTTTAGATCTGGTACTGTTAGGCTACCTTCATTTGATTTTTTTTTTTCATCAATTCCCTTGAAATTCTTAACCTTTTGTTTTCCATATGAACTTTGTTGTTATTTTTTCTAGGTCATCAAAATAGTTTTTTGGGAGTGTAATTGGTATAGCATTAAATATTTTCCAGTTGGTTAGATCAGACTTAATTTGTGTGGAAAGTATTTTGTAGTTTTGCTCATAAAGTTTCTGATTTTCCCTGGGCAGATAGATTCCTAAATATTTTATACAATCTCTATTTACTTTAAATGGAATTTCTCTTTGTAACTCTAACTGATGGGTTTTGTTAGTGGCGTATAAGAATACTGTTGACTTATGTGGGTTTATTTTGTATCCTGCAACTTTTCTAAAGGTGTGGATTGTTTCTAATAACTTTTAGTAGAATCTCTGGGGTATGCCATCTCTAAATATACCATGATATCATCAGCAAAAGAGTGATATTTTGGTTTCCTCATTCTTTTCCTTTAATCTTTCTCAACTCTTATTGCCAAATAGCATTTCTAATACTATTAAATATCCTGATGTGGGCACCTTGTTTCCCCATCTTATTAGGAATGGTTGCAGTTTGTCTCCATTCATTGATGCTTTGCTGGTTTTTAAATGGATGCTACTGATTATTTTAAGGGAAAGTCCTTTTTCCTATACCTCAACGTTTTTAATGGAATGGTTTTGGTTTTATCAAATCTTTTTCTGCATCTATTGGATATCTATGGTGTTTGTTATTTTGTTTATTAATATCCAACTATATGAGGTTTTCTAATATTGAACCATCATTCCTGGTAAAACCTATTGATCTGGTGTATTATCCTGGGATGATTTTCTGTAGTCTTTTTGCTAATATTTTATTTGTTTTGCATCAAATTTTCATTAGGAGATTGGTCTTAAATTTTTCTTTTCTGTTTTCAACCTACCTGGTTTAGGTATCATACCATGTCTGTGTCAAAATGTTTGGTAGGATTCCTTCATTCCCATTTTTCAAATAATTTATAAACATTGGGGACTAATTTTTTTGAATGTTTGGTAAATTAATGTAAACCATCTAGTGTGGGATTTTTTTTTAATAGCCTTTTTTTAAGGATATTATATATATATATATATATATATATATATATATATTAATAACTTAAAAAAACCTCTTTTCCAATTTTTTCACCCCCCCCACCCCTCCCTAAATGGCGGATGAATAGATTTAAATATATTAAAATATAACAGATACAAATAAGTATACATGACCAAAACATTATTTTGTGTACAAAAGAATCAGACTCAATTATTGTACAATTAAACGTGAAGGAAATCAAAGATGCAGGTGTGCATAAATTTTGGGGGTTTAATGTAATGGTTTTAGTCATCTCCGAGTTCTTTTCTGGGTATAGTAGTTCAGTTCATTACTGCTCCATTAGAAATGATTTGGTTGATCTAATTTTGAGGATGGCCTGATCCATCAGAACTGGTCATCATCTAGTAGTTATGAAGTATAATGATCTCCCGGTCCTGCTCATTTCACTCAGCATCGTTCTGTAAGTCTCTCCAGGCCTTTTCTAAGCATCCTGTTGGTCATTTCACAGAACAGTAATATTCCATAATTTTATAACCACAATTTATTCAGCCATTCTCCAACTGATGGACATCCATTGTTTCCAGTTTCTACCACTACAAAAAGGGCTGCCAAAACATTCGGCAATACAGGTCCCTTTTCCCTTCTTTATAATCTCTTGGGAATAATCCCATAGAACACTGTTCAAAGGATGCACAGTTTGATAACGAGCATAGTTCCCTCCTAAAATTTGGATTCGTTCACAACTCCACCAACAATGAATCAATGTCGCTGGGGATTTTTTTTTTAGGGTGTTGATTAATAGCTTGTTCTACTTCTTTTCTGAGATGGGACTATTTAAGCAATTTACTTCCTCCTCTGATAATCTGGAAAGTTTGTATTTTTGGAGGTAGTCATCCATTTCACTAGGTTATCAGATTTATTGGCATAAAGTTGGGCAAAGTAACCCTTTATTATTTTGTTAATTTGCTCTTCATTGGTGGAAACTCTCCCTTTTTCATTTTAAGACTACTAATTTGATTTTCCTCTCCTTTTTCTAATCCATTTACCAAAGTTTATCAATATTATTGGTTTTCATAAAAATCAACTCTTAGTTTTTATTTATTAGTTCAACAGTTTTTTTTTACTTTCAATATTATTAATTTCTCCTTTTAATTTTAAATTTCAAGTTTAGTAATTGATTGGGGTTTTAATTTGGTCTTTTTCATTTTTTAATTTTGCAAGCCCAATTCATTGATCTTCTCTTTCTCTATTTTATTCAAGTAAGCCCCTAAAGATATAAATTTCCCTTTATTACCTTTGGGTGCATCCAAAAATTTTGATGATGTCCACTGTTGTCGTTATCTTGGTGAAATTATTAATTGTGTCTATAATTTCTTTTAAATCATTCTTTAAGATGAGATTATTTAATTTCCAATTACTTTTGGTCTATTTACACCTAACTTTTGTTGAATTATTTTTATTGCTTGTGATTAAAAGAAAATTTACTATTTCTGCCTTCCTGCATTTAATTTTGAGGTCTTTATGTCCTAATATATGATCAATTTTTTTGGAGGTTCCATGAACTGCTGAGAAGAAAGTATACTCCTTTCTATCACCATTCAGTTTTGTCCAGAGATATATCATACTTAATTTTTTTAATATTATATTTACCTCTTTAATTTCTTTCTTATTTGTTTTGTGATTTGATTTATCTAAATCTGAGAGTGCAAGATTGAGATCTCCCACTATTATAGATTTGCTGTCTATTTCTTCTCGCATCTCTCTTAACTTCTTTAGGAAGTTAGATGCTATACCACTTGGTGCATGTAGGTTTAATACTGATATTGCTTCATTGTCTATATTACCCTTTAGCAAGATATAGTTTCCTTCCTTATCTCTTTTAATTAATTAAGATCAATTTTTGCTTTTGCTTGAACTGAGATAAAGATGGCTTCGCCTGCTTTTTTGACTTCACCTGAAGCATAATAGATTCTGCTCCAGCCTTTTACCTTTACTCAGTATGTATCTCCCTGTTTTAAATGTGTTTCCTGTAAACAACATATTGTAGGGTTCTGACTTTTGATCCGGTCTGCTATCTGCCTCCTCTTTATGGGAGAGTTCATTGCATTCACATTTATGGTTAAAATTACTAATTCTGTATTTCCTGCCATTCTAATATCCTCAGATTATGCTTTTTTTCTTGCCTCCTTCCCCTCTTCCCTAGTATTAAACTTATTGGTCTCACTTGTGTCATCCAACTCTCCCTCTTTAGTATCCCTCCCTCCTCCCTTTGAATCCCTTCCCCTTTCTTGTACCCTTCCCTTATTACTCTTTTTCCTTTTCCCTTTTCCTCTCCCAGTTTTTGATGAGGTGAGAGAAGATTCTCTGTAAAACAAATATGTGAATTCTTTCCTCTTTCAGGCAGCTCTGATGAGAGTAAGATTCACACAATATTCCTCCCCCTCTCTAAGTTCCCTCAGATATAATAGGTTTTCTTTGCCTCATCATTGCATGTATTTTCCCTCTTTTTATCTCCCCTTTTCCCTTTTTTTTTTTTTGACACTATCCCCTTTCCATTTCTATTTCCCTTTTTCATGTTTTATCAGTAAAATCAAATTATACATGTGGTTTTTATGTACATCCACAACAGAAATACAGTTCTTAAGAGTTCATTTTACCTTTTTCTACTTCTCTTGAGTCCTGTTGCTGGAGATAAAATTTTTTTGTTTAAGTCTGGTTTTTTTCCTTTGAAACAGATGGAATTCCTCTGTTTCATTAAATGTCCATGTTCTTCCATGGGAAAAAAAAATACTCAGCTTAGCTGGGTAATTTATTCTTGGCTTCATTCCAAGTTCTTTTGCCTTTTGGAATATCAGATTCCAGGCCCTTCGATCCTTTAATGTTGAGGCAGCCAGATCTTATGTGACCCTTATTGTGGCACCTTGGTATTTGAATTGTTTTTTCCTGGCTGCTTATAAAATTTTTTCTTTAGTCTGAAAATTCTGAAGTGTGGCCACAATATTCCTTGGAGTCTTTATTTTAGGGTCTTTTTCAGAAGGTGTTCAATGGATTCTTTCAATGCCTATTTTATCTTCTGGTTCTATTACTTCTGGGCAGTTCTCTTTATGATTTCCTGTAAAATAGTATCTGGGCTCTGTTTTTCATCATAATTTTTGGGTAGTCGGATAATCCTCAGGTTATCTCTTTTAGATCTATTTTCCAGTTCTGTTGTTTTTCCAAGTAAATATTTGACATTTTTTTCCAATCTTTCATTTTTTTGGTTTTGCTTGACTGATTCTTCCTGTCTCAATGAATCAGTCATTTTTATTTGTTCAGTTCTGATTTTTAGTGAATTATTTTCTTCATTAGCTTTTTTTTTACTTATTTTTGTATATGTCCAATTGAGTTTTTAAATGAATTGTTTTGCTCTATGGAATTTTTTTCCTTTTCACTATTTTTTAATGAGTTTTTAATAGGTTTTAAAGGTTTTTAATAGTCTCTTCTAGGAGAGCCTTTTGTATTGGGAACACATATCTGATTTTTAATGCATTATTTTCTTGAGTTAGCTTTTTTTTTTAGCTCCTTTTACATTTGACCAATTGAACTTTTAAATGAGTCATTTTGTTCAATGGATGTTTTTCAAATATGTTTTTGATGTAGTTGTTTTCATTTTCCATTTTGTCAATTCTATTTTATAAAAAAAATTCTATGCTTTGTTTCCATTTTGCTAAATCTATTTTTAAGGAGTTTTCTTCAGATAATTTCTGCGTATTCTTTTTCAAACTCTCCTGCAGAGTTGTCATTTACTGTCCCTGTTTTTCTTCTACCTTTCTTTTAAGATGCTTTTTGAATTCTTTTAAGAGAACCTTGTGAGTTGGAAACCAATTTATATCAGCCTTTGAGGCTCCAACTAGAGATGTTTTGCCTTTAGTATACTCAGGATTTGAATTCTGTTCTATCTATGGTCAGATTTCTTTTTGCTTTTTTTCTCATTTTCAATTTTTTTTTATTAAAGCTTTTTATTTTCAAAACATATGCATGGATAATTTTTTAACTCTAACCCTTGCAAATCCTTCCGTTGCAGTTTTTCCCACCCTTCTTCTCACCCCTCACCTAGATGTCAAGTAATCCAATATATATTAAACATGCTAAAATATTTGTTAAATTCAATATATGCATATATATTTATGTGATTATTTTGCTGCACAAGAAAATAAAATCAAAAAGGAAAAATGAGAAAGAAAATAAAATGCAAGCAAACAAAACAAACAGAGTGAAAATGCTATTTTGTGATCTATACTTAGTTCCCACAGTCTTCTCTCTAAGTGTTGATGGCTGTCTTCATCAAAAGATCATTTGAACTGGCCCAAATCATCTCATTGTTGAAAAGAGCTATGTCCATCAGAACTGATCTTTATATAATCTTATTTTTGCTGTGCACAATGATCTTCTGGTTTTGCTCATGTCACTTAGCATCAGTTCATATAAGTTTCTCCAGGTCTCTCTGAAGACTCTCATCTTGTTGATTGATTCTTAAAGAACAATAATATTCTATAACATTCATATACCTTAACTTATTCAACCATTCAGTTTGTTGCTGGAGCCGGTGCATCTTTATAAAAAAATAATAGTATAAAGAGCTAAATTTAGAAATTCACTAAGGTTACCTGTGCTTCCATCTTTTATTTTTAGAGGAGCATCTTGATGTCTTTGTTCCTCTTCCCTACTATTGCCTGTCCTTGAGGATTAAAAAGTATGCCAGTGGTGTATAAAATCTTATATTGTGCACAAAAATGTGCAAAATGTTTAGAAGTATATGCAGGTCCATTATCTGTTTTTAGGGCTTGTGGCACACTCATGATTGCAGAAGCTTGTGTAAGGAATTCAGGGACCACTCATGCTATCTCTTTTGCTCCTGGTATTGCAAATGTAAATCCTGAAAAGGTATCTACTACATCATGGATAAAAGATAGATGACCAAAATATTTATAGTGGGTCACATCTATTTGCCAAATTTCATTGGGTCTCAAAGCACAGGGTTTTTCATTAAATGAAGGGGAGGAGTATGTAAAGGAAGGCAAGCTGTACAGGCTTTTACTATTTGTTATCCCAAATTGAAAAGATAAAGTTCAAGCAGCCTGATATTGAGAATGAGATTCTTGGGCTTACTGAAATAAAGGAGTAATGATTAACATGGTTAGAAGGCTATCTGCATTTGAATTTCTATGAAAAATAGGATCTGGAAGTCCACTATGTGAGTGAACAAGCAAAATATAAATCTTACCTGGATGCTTTCTTACTTGCTCTTGAAGTTCCTTAAAGAGCTGACATATATTAGAAGCTACAAATTTTATTTGGGCTGTGGCAATTCTTTGTACCACACCTACTAAATAAGCCAAATAAGAAATTATATTTATATCTCCTGGATAATAAGTAAGAGCTAGCATGATTGTATATAATTCATTTTGTTGAGTGGACAGAAAAGGAGTTCTGACTACTCTCTTTATAGTTAATTCATGAGAGTATAAAGCACAAATGCTATGTATGGATGCATCTGTAAAGATAGTTGGTCCTTGAAGAGGAACCTTAGAAATCTTTTCTTCAAAAATCCATTGCCACTGATAAACCAGGTAAGTTGAAAACAGAGAAAGAAAATTATACACCAATCCTCCTAATTAATGTTGATGTTAAAATCTTAAATAAAATATTAGCAAAAAAGATTACAGAAAATCATTCCCAGGTAATACACTATGACCAAATAGGATTTATACCAGGAATGCAGGGCTAGTTAAATATTAGGAAAACTATTAGCATAATTGACTATATCAATAATCAAATTAACAAAAACCATATAATCATATCAATAGATGCAGAAAAAGCATTTGATAAAATCCAACATCCATTCCTAATAAAAACAGTTGAGAGTATAGGAATAAATGGCCTTTTCCTTAAAATAGTCAGGAGCATATTTTTAAAACCATCAGTAAGCATCATTTGCAATGGGGGAAAGGTTCCAGTTTCCCTTCCAGAAAGGAAGGAAATAGTTCACACACACATAAACACACATATACATTCAGACTATACCTTCAGGAAGAAAATTCCATAGAGCAAAACAATTCATTTAAAAACTCAAAACTGAAAAACTGGAACCTTTCCCAGTAAAATCAGGAGTGAAGCAAGGGTGCCCACTATCACCATTATTATTCAATATTGTATTAGAAATGCTAGCCTCTGCAATAAGAGTCCAGAAAGAGATCAAAGGAATTAGAGTAAGTAATGAGGAAACCAAACTATCACTCTTTGCAGATGATATGATGTTATACTTAGAGAACCCCAGAGATTCTACTAAAAAGCTCTTAGAAATAATTCATAACTTTAGCAAAGTTGCAGGATACAAAATAAATCTCCATAAATCTTCAGCATTTTTATACATCACCAACAAAATCCAATAGCAAGAGATACAAAGAGAAATTCCATTCAAAATAACTGTCGACAGCATAAAATATTTGGGAATCTATCTACCAAACGAAAGTCAGGAATTAGATGAGCACAATTACCAAAAAACAAACAAAAAAAACTTTCCACACAAATAAAGTCAGATTTAAATAAATGGAAAAATATTAAGTGCTCTTGCATAGGCTGAGCGAATATAATAAAGATGACAATACTCCCTAAACTAATCTATTTATTTAGTGCTATACCAATCAGACTCCCAAGAAAATATTTTAATGATCTAGAAAAAATAACAACAAAATTCATATAGAAGAAAAAAAGATCGAGAATCTCAAGGGAATTAATGAAAAAAAAATCAAATAAAGGTGGCCTATCTGTACCTGATCTAAAACTATATTATAGAGCAGAGAAAATCTGAAACACAAAGCTATGCAAGGGGGAATGTCAAATTATCCATGTATAGGGTTTGAAAATTAAAAAAAAGAAATGGGAAGGCTAAAAGAGGGGAGAACAAATAGAAGGGGAAAGGTATAAGAAACATGGAGGGGCTGTAAAGGGGAAGGCTGTTTAAGAGCGGTGATGGTCAGAAGCTAAATACTGGGGAGGAAATAAAAGGGGAAAGGAAAGAGAAAATTATAACTTGCAGAAAAAAGATGGCAGGAAATATATAGCAATTTTAACTGTGAATGTGAATGGGATAAAATTGCCCATAAAATGTAAGCAGATTGCAGACTGGATATAAAACCAGAATCATATATGTTGTTTACAAGAAACACATTTAAAGCAGAGTATGTGCTTCTTGTAAACAACATATATGATGAGAGCAAAAGTAAAAGGCTGGAGCAGAATCTATTATGCTTCAACTGAAGTAAAAAAAAAAAAAAGCAGGGTAGTGATTCTGATCTGAGACAAACAAAAGCAAAAATACATCTAATTAAAAGATATAAGGAAAGAAAGGATCTTGCAAAAGAGTATCATAGATAATAATAAACAAATATGTATCAAGTGATATAGCATCCAAATTCCTAGAGAAGTTATGTGAACTGTAAGAAGAATTAGACAGAAAAACTATAGTAGTGGTGGATCTCAACCTTGCTCTATCAAAACAAGATTAGTCAAACTAAAAAAATAAATAAGAAAGAAGCTAAAGAAGTAAATAGAATTTTAGAAAAGTTAGGTATGATAAACCTTTAGAGAAAATTGAATGGAGACAGAAAGGAATATATATATATATTTTCTTGGTGGTACATGGAACCTCCACAAAAATTGACCATGTATTTGGGAATAAAATACTCAAAATAAAATGTTGAAAGAGAGAAATAGTAAGTAAATATTTTTCAGATTATGATACAATAAAAATTATATATAATAAAGGGTCAGGGAAAAATAGGCCAAAATTAATTGGAAACACAATAATCTGATCCTAAAGAATGAATGGGTAAAACCACAAATCATAGACACAATTAATAATTTCATTCAAGAGGATGACAATAATAAGACTGCATATCAGAATTTATGGAATGCAGTCAAAGCAGTTCTTATGGGAAGTTTTATATCTCTAGATACTTGCTTGAATAAAATAGAGAAAAAGAAGATCAGGGCATGCAACTAATAAAAGCTAGACAAAAAACAATTTAAAACCCCCCAACTAAATAGCAAATTTAAAATTCTAAAAATAATAGGGGACATTAATAAAACTGAAAGAAAAAAAACTATTGAATTAATAAAAAAAGAGTTGATTTTATATAAAAACAATATAGATAAACCTTTAGTTAATTTGATTAAAAAAATAAAGAAAATCAAATTGTTAATCTCAAAAGTGAAAAAAAAGGAGAACTTTCCATTAATGATGAGGAATTTAGAGCAATAATTAGGAGTTATTTTGCGGAACTATGTGAAAAAATATAATTTTTTAGTAAAGCTTTTCATTTACAAAACATATACATGGGCAATTTTTCAACATTGACCCTTGAAAAGCCTTCTGTTACAAATTACCCCCTCCTTCTCTCCACCCCCTCTCTTAGATGGCATGTAGTCCAATAAATGTTAAATGTTAAAATACATGTTAAATCCTATACACACATATTTATATAGTTATTTTGCTGCACAAGAAATATCAGATCAAGAAGGAAAAAAAACTGGGAAAAAAATAAAAAGCAAGCAAACAACAACAGAAAGAGTGAGAATGCTATGTTGTGGTCCACACTTAGCTCCCCACACTCAGCTTTTTGGGTATAAATGGCTCTCCATCACTGAACAATTACAATTGGTTTGAATCATCTCATTGTTGAAGAGAGCCATGACCATCAGAATTGATTATTATATAGTCTTGTTGTTCCCATGTGTAATGATTTCCTGGTTCTATTTATTTCAATTAGCATCAGTTCATGTTCAGTCTTCTCTCCAGGCCACTCTGAAATCATCCTGCTGACCATTTCTTATAGAAGAATAATTTTGTATAACATTCATATACTATAACTTATTCAGCCATTCTCCAATTGATGGGCTTCCACTCAGTTTCCAATTTCTTGCCATTATAAAAAGGGCTGCCACAAACATTTTTGTGTATGTGGGTCTCTTTCCCTTCTTTAAGATCTGTTTGGGATATAGGCCCAGTAGAAACACTGTTGACTCAATGGGTATGCACAGTTTGATAGCTTTTTGAGCATAATTCCAGATTGTTCTCCAGAATGGTTGGATCCAGTCACAGTTCCACCAACAGTGTATCAGTGTCCCAGTTTTCCCACATCCCCTCCAACATTCATCATTACCTTTTCCTGTCATCTTAGCCTATTGGAGAACTGTGTAGTAGTATTTCAGAGTTGTCTGAATTTGCATTTCTAATATACATATATATATATATGTATATATGAAACTAGAGATGAAAAGGGGATTATATCAGAAAAGGGGGAAAGTAGAGATAAATGAAAGTAGAGGAAAGTACGTATCATGAAGAGGCAAAGAATACCAATTATAATTGAGGAAAAGACAGGATGGAGATGAACATTATGTAAATCTTACTTTCATCAAATTTGTCTCAAATTGAAAACTATCACACATATTTGCTTTCACAAAGAAACTTCTCTCACTTATTTGGAAGTGAGAGAGTAAAGAGGGAAAAAAAAGTGTGAGAGTAATAGAAGAGAAAACACAAGTAGTATGAAAAAGATATAAGAAAAGGGGAGGGGCTGTAAAGAGGCAGGGCTGTTTGTGGGAGGTGGTGATCAGAAACAAAATAGTGGGGAGGAGTGAGAAAGGGGAAGGAAAGAGAAGAACATAATTTTAGGTAAATAAGATGGTGGGAAATACAGAATTATTCA
Source organism: Sarcophilus harrisii (assembly GCF_902635505.1). Classification (NCBI taxonomy): domain Eukaryota; kingdom Metazoa; phylum Chordata; class Mammalia; order Dasyuromorphia; family Dasyuridae; genus Sarcophilus; species Sarcophilus harrisii. The sequence goes on from NC_045430.1 coordinate 217,576,464, forward strand.
TTTTAATTGTGAATGTGAATGAGATGAACTCTCCCATAAAACTGAAGCAAATAGCAGAATGGATTAAAAGCCAGAATAGATTAAAATATGCTGTTTACAAGAAATACATTTAAAACAGAGTGATACATAAACAGTAAAAGTAAAAGACTGAAGCAGAATCTATTGTGTTGCAGGTGAAGTAAAAAATAAGCAGGGGTTGCAATCCTGATCTCAGATCAAACAAAAGCAAAAATAGATCTAAATAAAGGAAATAAAGAAGGAAACTACAAATCACTAAAGGGTACCATAGGTAATGAAGCAATACAATATTAAACATGTGTAGCAAGTGTTATAGAATCTAAATTCCTAAAGGAGAAGTTAAGAGAGTTGCAAGAAGAAATAGCAAAACTTTTATAGTGGGAGATCTTAACCTTATTCTCTCAGAACTAGATAAATCAAACCACAAAATAAATAAGAAAGAAATTAAAGAGGTAACTAAAGTTAAGTATAATATATCTTGGAGATAACTGAATGGAGAAGGAAAGTAGTACATTTTCTTCGAGGCAGTTCATGGAACATATACAAAAATTGATTATATATTAGGACATAAATACCTCAAAATCAAATGCTGAAAGGCAGAAATAACAAATGCATTTTTTCAGATCATGATGCAATGAAAATTATTTTCAATAAAAAGCCAGAGGAAAATAGAACAAAAAGTAATTGGAAACCAAATAATCTCATCCTAAAGAATGAATGGGTGAAACAGCAAATCATAGACCAATCAATAATTTCATCCAAGAAAATGACAAATATAATAGTCTAAGTGAAATGGATGAATTCTTACAAAAATATAGATTGTCCAGCTTAACATAGGATTCAATAAATTACTTAAATAGTCCCATATTAGAAAAAAAATTGAAGAAGCTATTAATCAACTCCTTAAGAACAAATCTCCAGTTCCAGATGGATTTACATGTGAATTCTACCAAACATTTAAATAAAAATTAATTTCGATAATATGCAAACAATTTCGGAAAAAAATAGGGAAAAAAGGAATCCTGCTCAAGTCTTTTTATGACACATGCATGGGATCCACATATGCAAAAATGTTTGTGGCAGCCTTTTTTGTAGGGGCAAGAAATTGGAAATTGGTGGAAGGGATGCCCATCAGTTGGAGAACAACTGAATAAGTTATGGTATATGAATGTTATAGAATATTATTGTTCCATAAGAAATGATCAGGAGCATGATTTCAGAGAGGCCTGGGGAATCTTACATGAACTGATGCTAATTAAAGTCAGTAGAACCAGGAAATCATTGTATATGGCAAAAGCAAGATTAAAGAAGAAAAAATGGCTTTCAATAATGAGATGATTCAAGGCAGTTGCAATGGATCTTATGATGGAGAGAGCCATCTATCCCCAGGGAGATGAGTGTGAGGACTGTGTGGAACACAATATAGCATTTTCTGTCTTTTTGTAGCTGTTTGGTTGAATTTTGTTTTTCTCAATTTTGTTTTCCTTTTTCTTCTGATTTTTCCTGTGCAGCATGAAAATTGTTAAAAGATGTATAGAAGAAATGCACATGTTTAACATATATTGGTTACTTGCCATCTAGGAGAGGGGGTGGTGTGATGGGAGGGTAAAAATTTGGAACACAAGGTTTGGCAAAGGGGAATAATGAAAATTAGTTATGCATAAGTTTTGAAAATAAAAAGCCTTAAAAAATATAATAGTTTACCCTCACTTTCCCTATCTTTGTGTACCATTTGCTATTTCCCACATTCAAAAGTGTTCTATGATCCAGTCCCTTCTGGACAACTTGCGCTCCGTAACTAAGAATTTCTATACAAAACAACTAATATTTTCACTATGTGTCTTACATGCTAAAAATTTCTCCTTTCTCATCTCTACCTTTTGGTTTCCTTGGCTTCCTACAAGTCCCAAATGATTTTTTTTCTTCTACATGAACTCTTTGCCTATACTTCTTAATTTTGATAACTTCCCATATTTACAATTTACTTTGTATACAGATTCTTGATTATACATCATTGCTTCTTGTTTTGCATCAAACTCTGTGCTCCTTGGAAGCAACAACTGCCTTTTTTATTTCTTCACATCTCAATAACTTAGAAAAATTCCTGGCAGATATAAGAACTATAATACTTATTGAATTACTGATTTATCTATCAATTTTTCTGTAAGATTTGGTCAAATGCTTTTCTAGATCCTGGATTAATTATATATTTTTTCATTTGAATTATATACCAATCAAGTAACACTATGATAAAGGAAATATAATGAGGTTGGCAAGATTTTTGATAAATCTGTAATTTTTACATAATCCTATTCTCCTTTCTAAACTTATAATGAACATCTCTGACTCAATGAAGTTTATTTTTAAAGGCAAGCAGTGTTATTTGACTTACTCTTGGTCACACAGCTAAGAAAAAACATGGGTTTAAGACCAAATTTGAAGTCAGAATCTCCTGACTCTGGGGCTGGGACTCTATTTACTTGTCTGTTTCACTGCCTCCTAATATAGTTTAAAATATTTTCCAAGTTGTTTCTCTACAATTTTCATATTTGTTTCTTCATCTTTTGAAAATCAATACAATGTGGACTTCTGGAGGCCCACAGTCCTTCTCTCATTTACCACAATCTTAAAAAAAATAAATAAATCTTAAGTAGTCAAATCTTATAGTGCCCGATTTTTTTCAATGCTCATTCATGTAGTTCATGTGGATCCAGTGATTTGAAATCTTTTAAGATGAGTAGGTACTCTCTCAGTTTCTCCAGATTTCATCATATTATTACAAGTAATATTTGATTGGGTCAGCAAAAACTGGTTTATAGGCAACCTCAGTCTTGCTCTGCTTTACTCTAAGATGCTGAACCTTCACCATAATTCCAAGAAAGGAGTTTCAGAAAATATGTTTAGAAGTGTCAGACTCTCTGGAAAATACTTATGACTTTCAAAGTTATTGACTCAAGAAGTCCAATGTTCATTTGGATGAGTAAGTTGTACTAAAACTGTTGGCAAATCAGTTTTGTTGGACTTTGGTTTTCCTACATTTAAAATGGAAGTGTTGTATACAAGATGACCTCTTAGGTTTCTCTCATCTAGAATCTTCTGCTCTCTTACAGTCATATTTTTTTCTGTAGGCTACAATCTGGACTTATTTTTATATTTAATAACGTCAAATTTTAAAATAGATACTTGAGCTATGTATACAGATGCAAAGAAAATAGGACATCCAGATACCTGAGGACAAGAAATTTTCTGGCTGCTCCCAGATTATCAGATCACTAAAGCAAAGACAGACTTTTTAGTTTGATTACTCAGACAGTTCCCTTCATTCTCTACTCTCCTTTGTATATATTCAGGCAGTGCCTTCAATTGGTATTGTTTATGTAGACTACTAAAGACCTAACTATTACATCCTTGAATGCATTATTGCTTCCAGCAGATGAAATTGTGTAATGCAATTGCCTTAGGAAGCATCAGGTTTGAAATATTTGGGCCATCTGGAACCACTGGTTTCAGTCCCAGCTGTGTTCACTCAGTTTTTCATCATTCCAAAGTGAAAAAACTGAGCATCTCACTGAGGGTTTCCTTTTGAATATAAGCATAATTCTGGGGTCCCACATTTTCTCTATCGACACAAAGAAATCATGGTACTTTGTGTTCAAGGCATACTTTCCCTCAGTGACCTAAGTCATCATCTCCTTTTACTTCCCCCATGAGTTTAGCCCCAGTTTTTTCTTAGTTGTAATCTTCTATTTTAGGTTTAAAAATTTGTGTAACTATAGAATGTCATAATTGTTGATCTTATAAACTACAGGGCACTATGTACTATCTAAAACAATCCTTTATAGATTAAATTATGGGGAAATTCTCACAGAAATATTATACATACATAATGCTCATGAGTGAAATTTCCTTAATATCCTTGTGTTGTCTTCTTAAAGAAAATCTGTTATATAAATTATCACAGGAAAGATATGTATATAAAGTTTGTTTCTTGACAAAAGTTAATGTCCAGGAAAAAAATGTACTTGCAATTAACCATAGATACTCTAACAGAGGTATATATAATTTATCAATAAAATTTTGATTTTATGATACATGATAATTTCTTATTAGAGGTAATGAGTTTTTGAATCGAGTCTGTGATAGCAACACTGTAGGAAACTCCAGGTGTGAACTTCCTCTAGCAATGCAGGTGAATCCCTGCTCTACAGAATTGGAGAGTTGCCTAGGGTACAGAGAAGCTAATTGACTTTCCCAGTGTTACAAAGCCAGTATGTGACACAGATGGAGTTTAAACTTTGTTATCCTGTGGCTGTCTCTCATCCACAGTCAGGTTGTTGTTGGCATATGTAAAGAAAACTTGCAGACCCCCAAAATATTTACATATCTACTGACTAGGGTGAAAAAAATGCTACATTCTGTCAGGTAGGTTTATTTGATTAAATTATTTTTAAGATATTAGCCAACAACAAATTTTATTACAATGTACAAGTATTCACTGGAAATACTTGTATTGAATATATCATACTAGTTTAAATGGTTTTTTTAAATCTCATATTCTGTTTAATTAAATAACAGAATCTACTAAATTACTTAAAGCTAATTAAAACAGTCACAAAATTTAACATCTTAAATGTATGAATATAAAAAAAAATTTAATTATATTGCATTGACTGAATTTTCTCCTCGGTCTTTCAATATGATCATAAGTTTAATGTTGAAAAGACTTCAGAGGTTATTTAGTGCAACTCCTCCATTTTACAGATAAGAAAAGCAAGGCCGAAAGAGGGAAGATACACTGCTTAAGGTTACTACTTAATAAATTTGTGAAGGGAAGCAAAAATGTAATTCTTCTGATGTGTCTTCTAATTCCAAATCCAATCTTTCTTCCTCTATCCCTCATTGCCTTTTGGTTAATCTGTTCTATTGTTATTCTTGCTTATAATTTTATTTCATTTGTTTTCTGAAGAATTTTTTTGTAGAATCATATTTAAACAGTTGAATAATTTTCTCTTTTTTGCATAGAATGTAAGTATTAGAATATTTCTGGACTCATTAAAAAGTTATCAACAAGTTCTTTTTTGCTCTATTGATATAAATTAATTATTACTTTTTAATATTTTGTTTTTCCAATTGGAACAAGAGGTTTGGCAGTTGTTAATGCTGTAAAGTTACCCATGTATATATCCTGTAAATAAAAGGCTATTAAATAAAAAGAAATAATATTTTGTTTTTCCTAATAATATGCAAAACAATTTTACATTCATTTTTTATTTGAGTTCCTAATTCTCTTTCTCCCTCTCCTTTACTCCATGAAATGGTAAGCCTTTTGATAGGTTATTACATGTGTCTTTTTAAAAAAAGTCATTAGACTTTGGGGAGTCAGAATGGTAGAATGAACAGCAAATCATTATAACTTACCCATAATTACCTTCAAACACTTAATATAGCACTCCAAAAACAAATCCTCAAACAGCAGTCCAGGACAGGAGCCATTCTGGTAAGCTAGTAGCATGCCCCTAAGCAAACTAACAGTAGATTCTGTGTCCCAAGGTGGTGGATGAGGCAAATGCTAGTACCAAGATCTCATCCCCCCTCCAACTCCTAGCATAATGAGGGAAATAGGCAGAATCCAGTTCCAATAACCAGTTCAGTATGGCTGTATGGAAATGCAGAAACACTCCACCAGCCTCAGCATATTTCAGACACCAACAGTAAGATCCTAACTCAACCAGACCCATATGTTCTCTAGCAGTACCAGTCACTTCCACTCTACCCCCTCTAGCACTAGACATAAGGGTTTCCTGTGGACTTCAGGAAAATATCAGTGCAGCACCAAGTAAACAGCTAGCACCTGTATCTCCTGGAACAAGAAGCCTGAGACAATGCCCCTTGGACAGTCAAAGCAGAGCTGAAGTTTAAAAGAAAGGAAAAAAAAGGTAAAAAAAATATAAGAAACAAAACCAACCAAAATGAATATAAACATAGAAAATCATTGTGGTGACAGGAAAAATCAAGGCACAAACTCAGAGGGGAATAATAATATCCTAACACTTCTGGGCAAAACCTCAAAGCAAAATGGTAAATGATTTAAGCCCAGAAAGAACTCATGGAAAAACTCAAAAGGGAACTTAAAATCATATAACAAAGGTAGAAGAAAAATTAGTAAAATAAATGAGTGACATGTAGAGGGCCATAGATAGTGGGTGAACACTGGATGACCTATAAGACCCTTCAGCCCAGAGGGAACCTGCTAACAATGTCTGGTTAGGCTCCCGATCTCTGCTAAGGGCTCTCAACCTTCCTGAGAAGTCAGGGAGTGGTGACAACCTGTGATATAATTAAAGCAGTGTGATACCAAGTGGCAAAGATTTATATTATATATAAGATTTATATATATTAATAATTATATATATGATATATATATATTATATATAAGATTTATATTATATTGTATGTAGATACAATATAACAAGTTGTTTATGTGGTCCTACTTCACAGTATATAGTTAGTTCATGTTCAGTATTGTTTTGGTTATATAAGGGTATTAGGGTATATAAGGCTGAGAAAATTTGGAATAAACTGACTCAGTATTTGATCATCTATGTGAGTCCTATTTCTTCACTCCTGTTCTAACATCAAGGACTCAGGCTAGTACTGAGATCCTTCAGAGAGCTAGTCTGGACACAACAGTGATGGAAGAGAATTATGAAAAAAGAGTCAGTAGATAGAAAAAAAACCAATTGCTTAAAAATTAGAATTTGCCAAAGGGCAAAAGAGATACACAAATCTATGGAAGAAAACTCCTTTAAAAGTACTATTAAATAATGCATAAAAAAGGAATAAAAATGGAATGGAGGGAAATACAGTTAGTAATCATAACTTATGAATGTGAATGGGATGAATTCTCCCTTAAAAAGAGAGTGAATAGCAGAGTAGATCAAAAACTACAATTTGACAATATATTGTTTAGAAAGAATATACTTGAAACAGAGAGATACCCAGAGAACAAAGGTAAGGGTCTGAAGCACAATCTGTTATACTTCAGTTGAAGGAAAAGGAAAAAACAATAGTAGCAATACTGATCTCATACAAAGCAAAAAAAAAAAAAAAAAAAAAAAAAAAAAAAAAAAAAAAAAAAAAAAAAAAAAAAAAAAAAAAAAAAAACTAATTAAAAGCAATAAGGAAGGAAACTACATCTTGTTCAGAGGTATCATAGACAATGAAGTAATATCTGTACTATTCATGTTGATATCAAGTGGTATACCATACAAATTCTTAAAGGAAAAATTAGATGTTACAAGTTCATGACCAAGAAAGAGATGGTGAATAGGAATATATGGAATGCAAATAGATAATTTTGATTACATTAAATTTAAAAAAAGCTTTTCATAAACAAAACCAAAGCAACCAAGATTCGAAGGAAAGCAGAAAACTGGGAAACATTCCTTATAGCAAGGGGCTCTGAAAAAGATCTCATTTCTCAAATATATAGAGAAGTAAATTTATAAGGGTACATATTATTCCACAATTGACAAATGGTCAAAGGATATGAACAGGCAGTCTTTAGATGAAGAAACCAAAGCTATCTAAAGGTAGAAGAAATACTTTTAATCATTTTTTACTAGAGAAATACAAATTAAAGCTCTGAGATACATCACTTCTGTCAGATTGTTCTGTTAGATTGACTAATATGAAAATAAAAGGAACATATTAAATGTTGGAGAGGATGTGGGAGAAATGGGACATTAATGCGTTGTTGGGTTGATGGAGTTGTGAACTAATTCAATTAGAAATTAGGGAAAATTTGGCATTTTGAATACAAAAGGCAGCTAAACTGTGTATAACCTTTGATCCAGCAATAGCATTACTAGGTTTGTATCTCAAAGAGATCACAAAAAGGGATAAAACACCTACATGGGTAAAAATGTTATAACATTTTTTTCATGTTGGAAAAGAATTGAAAATCAAGTGGATGTCCAAAAATTGGGGAATGGCTGAACAAAATGTGGTATATGAATATAAGAAAATACTATTGTGCAATAAGAAATGAACAGGAAGATTTCAGGAAAAAAAATCCTGGAAAGATTTGTATTTCATGCAAAGTGAAATCAGCAGAACCAGGAAAAGATTATATACAGTATCTACAACACTGTGTAATGATCAATTATGAATAACTCGGGCACACAACTTAAGTATAAAGAGCTTATGAGGGAAAATGTTATCCACATCCAGTTCAAGAATTGATACAACTTAGTGCAGATTGAACTATACTTTTTTTTTCTTTTTTTATGTTATCCCTCCCTTCTTCCTTTAATCTATTTCTTCTTTAAGAACTGTGACTAAATGGGAATGGTCTACATAATAGCACATGTTAAACATCACATTGCCACTATTTTAAGGACAAAGGATGAGAAAGGAAGAAGAAAAAAAATTATAACTCAAAATTTTGTAAAAAAAATGCTAAAAATGGTATTAATATGAAATTAGGAAAAATAAAATTCTATTTTCTAAAAAAAAAATCAGTAATTTGCTTTTAAAGTCTCATATAGTATGTTATGGGAGAACTTTGTCTGCTTTTAGGAGCAGTGTTCATGTTATTATGCCTCCCAGCAAGTAACTCTGTAAAATAGGCAGAGGCATATTTTCAGAAGCTGTGTCTTCCTCATTTCAAGGTGGTTTTCTGGGCTAAGATTTGGAATTGTCATTTATTTACCTGCAAGGGTCCACTTGCTTGTGCAAATAATTGCACCAACATTTGGTTAATTGGAATCACCCTTGCTTAAGCTGCTGAAGGCGCAGGTGGCTGATTGGATCTATAATTAGTTGATTGCTAATGCTGTTTTTCAGATGTGTATGGAATTTGATGACCACATACAAACAGACAATCAATTTTGTGCACTGGGAGGGCTGACTAAGAACTTAGTGAAAACATAACTTTCAAAATTTTGAAGGTAAATTTACATGGATAGTATCAAATAAAAAAGTCATTAAATTATTTTATTCAAAAATAAATAACCACCTTAAAAAAAACAGGGCTATCTTAAATACCATTTGTGAATGGAATTGTATTAATAACAAGTGTATGGATTAAATGTTTTATGTTCAGAAATTAGTATTCTTAAGGAAATTTTTACTTCCTTATAATATTAATCCTTACAATGGCATTTTGATCTTTGATTAAATAAATGTAGACTCTTGCACATATGAAGGAATAAGTACTTTTAAAAGATGGACTGAGATTTCTATTCTGCTCATATGTGAGATAAATTACTTCAATTAAAAATCTTATGTGTGAATCACTGAGCTAAGTATTGGGGATAACAAGACTAAAATAATGCTTTGCCTCCTCTCAATAAATTTGCTACCCAAGAGAAATATATACAAAATTAATAAGGTCACACTACATCTCCAGACACTAATTTTAATTAAATTACTTTCACTTTTTTACATTTTAATCATCTTATTTTTTATTAGGCTAATGGATATTTTAGAATTTTTATTTTGTCTTTAACCTTTAACTGGATCCAAAATATTCCAACATGTTGCTTCACTATTGTCATTTGCTTTCATATAATTATTGTCTCTATGGTTTGTTCTTGGACTGATTCATTGCTTACAATTGCATTTTTATATCTCTTTTGATTTTCATTTCTTTTGTTTGTGCTCCATGAAATGAAAAATAATCTGATTATGTTATATCTAAAAATTATATATTTCCCATCTCTCCCTTTTTATATTTATTTTAATGTCCTTGTGCCTTGAAGCATCTCAGTTTCCAGCCTGAAACTTTTATGTTGTTCTGATAAATATGTATATTTTTAACAAATCCTTTTAGATGATAGTATAAGTATTTTTTCTTTCTTTATTTTTTAAATGAGCTTCCCCCCCAAATACATGCAATGATAGTTTTCAACATTCAAAACCTTGTGTTCCAATTTTTTTTTCTCCTTCCCTTTCCTTTGTCCTCTCTTCTAGACAGCAAGAATTAAAAGTGTGTAATTCTTCTATACATAATTCCACATTTATCATGCTCCCAAGAATAATCAGATCAAACAATGAGAAAGGGGGGAAAACAAGCAAGTAAGCAAACAACAACAAAAAAGGTAAAAATACATTTCTGGGATCCATAATAAGTCCCCACATTCCTCTTTTTGGATGTAGATGGCTCTTTCCATCACAAGTCTATTGGAATTAGCCTGAATCATCTCATTGTCCAAAATATGTAATAGGTCCTTTTTGCCTCTCTGGTGTAATGCAATTTACTTCATTTTACCTCTTCTTCTTCTTCTTCTTCTTCTTCTTCTTCTTCTTCTTCTTCTTCTTCTTCTTCTTCTTCTTCTTCTTCCTTCTTCTTCCTTCTTCTTCCTTCTTCTTCCTTCTTCTTCCTTCTTCTTCTTCTTCTTCTTCTTTTCTTCTTCTTTTCTTCTTCTTTTCTTCTTCTTCCTCCTCCTCCTCCTCCTCCTCCTTCTTCTTCTTCTTCTTTTCTTCTTCTTTTCTTCTTCCTCCTCCTCCTCCTCCTCCTCCTTCTTCTTCTTCTTCCATATAATCCCTTCCCTACCTGTTTCTTTTTTTATATCATCATACTAGTCAAATTATACCTACACCCTCTAAGTATACTCCTGAAAAAGATTCAGTTCTTAAGAGTTAAATATATCATCTTTCTGAAAAGTGATGTAACATTTTAACTTTTTTTTTCTTTTTCTTTCCTTTTTACCTATCTATGTTTCTATTTTGTTCTGTATTTGAAGATCAAATTTTCTGTTCAACTCTGGACTTTTCATCAAAAATAAATGAGCATCCCCTATTCTATTTAATGTCCAATTTTCCCCTAAAAGATTATTTTTAATTTTTGGGGAAGTTGATTGAACTGAAATTCAAGCTCCTTTGCCCTATGGTATATCATATTCCAAGCCCTTTAATCCTTTATAGTGGAAGCTAATGGGTCCTATGTAATCCTGATTTGAATTGTTTCTTCCTGGATGTTTGCAATATTTCTCCTTGATCTGATAATTTTGGAATTTAAGTACAGTATTCCTTGAATTTTCATTTTGGAATTTCTTTCAGAAGGTAATGGGTGGATTCTTTTGATAGCTATTTTATCTTCTTGTTCTAGGACATAACAGTTTTCCTTGATGATTTCTTGAAAAATGTTTTCTTCGAGATGTTTCACTATGGTTTTCAGGTACTCCAATAATTCTTAGATGGTCTCTCCCGGATCTATTTTTCAGGTCAGCTGTTTTCCCATGAAGTATTTTACATTTTCTTATATGTTTTTCTTCTTTTTTTGACAAATTGTTGACATCTCATTGACTCATTCATTTCCATTTGTTCAATTCTAAATTTTAGTAAATTATTTTCTTCAGTATGTTTTTTATAACCTCTTTTTGCATTTGGCTAATTGAATTGTTTTCCTGTAACATTAAATTTATTTATTCTAATACATATTGTTTTATTTATAAATATACATTTATTTATTTATTTATTGTGGGAGAAAAAAATCCAAACATAAAGAAGTAACCATGGGAGAAAAAAAAAAGAGAAAAAAGTGAACATAGAAAATGTTGACTTTAAAATGATTTTTGTTCATTGGATTTTTTCCCATTTCACCAATTCTATTTTTGAGGGAATTGTTCTCTGTTCACATTACAACAATTCTATTTTTAAGGAATTGTTTTCTTCTTCCATGTCATCAAATATATAAGTGATTTTCTTCAGACAATTTCTATGTTTCCTTTTTCAAAGCTCTCATTTCCTTTCCTTGTTTTTCTTTTAACTCTCTTTTAAGGGTCCTTTTTAAATCCTTCCAAGAGACCTTTTTGATTTATAGAGCAACTCATATCACCCTTTGAGGCTGCATTTGGAGAGGCTTTGCCTTTAACATCCTCAGGGTTTGAGGTCTGTTCTTACTTGTCTCTACATTAGCTATCTATGATGAGAGCTGTTTTTGCTTTTTTTTTTTTTTTTTTTTTTTTTTTTCTTATTTTAAAGATCTGCTCTTAGGGTAAAGGGAAGATTGTCCCAAGATTCCTCTACAGGCAAAAGAGACTTCATGCTGCCCTGGGGCCAGTGCTGCTGGCTTCTTTCCCTGTATGGTGGGATCAACCAAGTCCTGCTTGAATTTGGTGGAGTTCAGGGGCTCACTATTTGCCTTCTGTAGTAGTGTTGGAAGTCTAACAGTTAGTTTTCTGATCCTTTGGCTTCTGAGCCAGGACAGAATAGCCAATGCTGCTATATTTTGGCTAAAGCCTCCCAGTAGATTCCCTTGGCATAGAGGCCTCTCTGCCCGGGGCTCCCTTATGTTGTACATATCCTGGACTACCTATTCTTGATTGTCTGTCCCCCTTCCTCTTCTTCACCTCACTGCCCAATTGAAACAGACATTTCCCAAAGTTCTTCCAAAATATCTTCTGCTGAAAATTTATTATACTCCAAATATTTGTGGGTTCTGTCCCTCCAAAACTCATTCAGAAGCTTGACCTGGTATTGATTCTGAGGAAAGAGTTCAGAGAAAGATGTTTCTGCTTACTGCCATCTTGGCTTTGCTTATAGTATAAGTCTTTTAGCTCTACTTAACCCAACTATTAGGTCAATGATATATTTTTCTCTTTAAATTTCTTTTAGAGTTGTACAAAACTGATAGAGCAAGAGTCAATCAATCAATCCCCTGACACTTTTGTATTACTATTTAGTATTCTGGTAATTCAATTAAACTTTCCTTTATGCATTTAGATATTAAGCTTTTTAGAACATATAAGTTTAATATTGGCATTGGCTTTTGCCAGTGGTTCTTCTCAACATGTCAATTTCCTTTTTTTTTTTTTTGCGTTTTGAATGATTTTGCTTTGTCTAATTCTATAATTTTAACTGCGTTTTGTTATTGAATGGATTCAGTGGGTGGGAGGAAGGCGCTAACTCACCCTGAGGGGGCTAGGCAGTGACAAATAGGATGACCTGCTGCCATGGGCCTGGAAGCCTAGGGCATGGGCCCGGGTGGAGCCGCCACTGGTGCAGATCTTGATGGTAGTAGCAAATATTCAAATGAGAACTTTGAAGGCTGAAGTGGAGAAGGGTTCCATGTGAACAGTAGTTGAATATTTTGAATATTGAATATATTGAATATTTTGTAAATTTTTCTAGCTCTTTTTTATTATATACACTTAAGAAAACTAATACCTTTTTAATTTTCAAAATTCATACAAGATAATTTTCAAAATTCACCTTGCAAAACCATATGTTAATTCTTTTTCCCCTTACTCTCTCTTCAGATGGCAAGCAATGCAAATCAAACATGTATAATTCTTCCATACATATCTCCACAGTCACCCTGCTGCATTAAAAAAAATAAGATCAAAAAGGACAAAAAAAAAAGAGAGAGAAAACAAGAAGCAAGCAAATAACAAGAACAAAAAGTTGAAAATAATATGTTGTGTTCTATATTCAGTTCCCACAGTCCCTTCTCTGGGTTCAGATGGCTCTTTTCATCACAATTTTAATGTAATTGAACTGAATCACCTCATTGTTGAAAAGAGCCAAGTCCATCACAGTTGAGCATTGCATAATCTTGTTGCTGTGTACAGTGTTCTCTTGGTTTTATTCACTTTGCTTAGCATCATCAGTTCATGTAAGTCTCTCCAGACCTTTTTGAAATCAGCCAGCTGATTGTTTCTTATAGAACAATAATATTCCATTACATTCATATAACATAACTTATTGAGTCATTCCCTCTATTGTGGGTGTTTTTTTCCTTTAAAATATAAAAGTTCTCTTTGGGAGAGAGGTTTCTCAGGGAGGTTTTCTGGAGGCAGCCTTAGTTTCAGTTACAAGTAAATAATCACCCAAAATCGTAGTCAGCTGGTAAAAGGTCAGATCTTTTATTGATTCCAATACTCTATGTCCGTCATTCACATACTTTCAAGTTCCTTGTCACTGCATAAAGAGCTGCTATAAACATTTTTGCACATGTGAGTACTTTTCCCTTTTTTTATGATCTCTTTGGAATGTAGACCCAGTAGAAACACTGCTGTATTAAAAGGTATGCACAATTTGATAGCCCTTTGGGCAGAATTCCAAATTGCTTTCTAGAATGGTTGGATTAGTTCACAATTCCACCAACAATGTATTTGTGTCCAAGTTTTCCCACATCTCTTCCAACATTTATAATTATATATTTTGCTGGCATCTTAGTCAATCTGAGAAATGTAAAGTGGAATCTCAGAGTAGTCTTAATTTGTATTTCTCTAATCAATAGTGATTTAGAGCATTTTTCAGTCCCAATAGAGACACTGCTCAATCAGAAGGTATGGACAGTTTTATAGCCCTTTAGGGGTATCAACTTGTTCTCCAGAATGGTTCATTATGTGCACTTTTTACATGTTTTTTTTGTAAGTAAAATACTATAGGATATTATATTCTTGTCCAGTCTTACATTTTGTCCTTTCATTTTATGTAATTGCTTAGCACATTCACATTAAAATTATATTTTGTTTATTTTTTTTCATTTCTCTACGATTATTTTTTAAATTTCTGAATTGAGATTTTTTTTCAACTATAAAGGCATAATTTGTCCCTTCACTAAATGCTTAACTTAATTTATATCAACTCACCTAGTTTGTTACTTAATGTCTTCCCTGGTAATTGTCAACATTTTTTTATTCTTGTGGTCTGAAGTATTTGTAATACAAAATTATCTATCTAGGTCTGATTTTCTTTGTAGGATTTCATCAAATGCCTCTTTTTAAAAACTTCCATTTTTTTTCTTTCATGAATAGACCCATGTTTGCAATCATATCAATTTGGGCTATATTTTGAATTCGTTTGCTTCTGTACTTCCAAATTATTGTTCACTTCACTGCTTTTGTATCACATTAATGTTTTTATCTTTATTTCTTTGCAGAGATCTATAACTGAAAATTAAGGCGTTTTTTTCTATATTGATAATTATTTTTGCTTTGCAAGTTAAAATTTATGTTATCATGAAATTTATTTCATTCTTAGACCATTTAGACACATTTTGTAGTGCTTCCATTGTCACTTGGAATCCAACAAGTTTTGATTAATTTTCCTTCTTTTTGTTAAATTTTTAGTGAAAATTAGACTCATTCATAGGATCTGGAGGGCAATTAACTTCTAGTATAATAATTATCCCTATCACTTTATTTGCTTAAACTCAAATCTTTACTCGTGTTTTATTTCTTTGGATATCTTTATTAATTTAACTTTTTCCTCTCATTTTCTTATCACTCACTTGCTGATTCTTGCTCCTTTGTTAGAAGTTTCCCCAGGGGCTTTCTCTCAATGTAAATAATTTATTTTAAGTAGCTTTAGTCTCTGCCCAAAATAATTTTTATTTTTTTTAGCAAAAGTAGGTTCAGCTAATTGCAATACTCCTTTCCTTCAGGCTGGTGAATCCCCATACATTTACCCCAGTTCTGCCCCAGTTCTTTTTTTTTTTTAATTCTCAAGCTGAGCATTGTTACAGTACAGCAAACCCCCATTGTGTCCTGCTGGCTAAAGCGGAACACACTCTTTTTTTTTTTTTTTTTTTTTTTTTTTTCTTTTCTTTTTTTCAACACAGGACTAGGACAAATGTGGGTGTTATTATCGAGTTTTATTACAGGTACCTGTGTTGACTTCTCTAATTCTGTAGGAGGTAGTAGCAAGTAAAGGAAGAGAGAGGTGAATGAAGAGATAAATATTGAGTTATTTTAACCAAATAATTCTTATTTTATGGGGCACCTTGATGGTTGGATAGACTGCCAGGCCTAGAGTCAGGAAGACTTGACCTCAATCTGGCCTCAGATATGTTTTAATTGTGATCATGAACAAATCACATAAGCCTGTTTGCCTCAGTTCCCCCATCTGTAAAATGAGCTTAAGAAAGGTATTCCAAATCATTCCAATATTTTTGCCAAGGTAATCCCAAATGAGGTTGGATACATTTACAATAACCAAACAACAATAGTAACAAGAACAACAACAGCAAAAGCAACAACAATTTTCTATTTTGGAAATATTTAAATAGTAATGTGGATCAAAAGGAAAAACATAAACAAAACTAAATCTTTTATCTTGATGTGTGATAATCAACTATTCAACTATGAAATATTTGGTTAACTGATCCACAGCAATCTCATTAGAATTTGGACAGAAAATGTTATCTGCATCCAGAAAAAGATCTAGGGAGATTGAATGCAATTCAACACAAGCTTTGTTCACTTCTTTTTTCTCCTTCTATTTTTTTTTCCTCTCCCATGTTTTTTTTTTCTCCTTTTCTCTGGTGTTTCTCTTCCAACATGATTCATAAAGCAACACATTTTAAAATAAATAAATTTACTAGAGAAAAATGAATAAATCTTTTACCTTGTTAGCCACATGACCTGGAAGTTTTTAAATTACTTTTAATAGGATGTATAGATAGAAAAAACAAAACAGACAAACAAACAAAAAAACAAATCACTAATCTTTGATTGGTAGATTTATTAGGTATACTTGAAATTGGAAGCTTGTTTCAGATATATACTAGCAACAACTTATATGACTATTTACAAAATATTCAGCATATGAGATTAAATAATCTTTGATTTTTCATTCAGGTTTTAATCTAGCATCCTAAAATCAAAGGTGGTTCATTATTGGGTGGTGAAAATGTTTCCATACTGGTTGTTTATTATGTTAAGTAAATCATAGATCCTTCACATGTTCACAAAGATAGCAATCTGTTTTTGATTTTACTATTATATGAAAATACAACCCATATATAAAATTTTGGATATGAAAGTTAACACATTTTAATGTGACTAAATCTTTGTGTATATTACCCCCCCCCCCTTCAGAGAAACTCAATGATAGACCAGACATCTGTTTTTGAACTTCTAATTCTTTAAGCAAATATTTGTTGCTATGACTTTATGGGAAATGAATTCTGTAAGTCATTTAATTTCTTTCTGTGAGGGTGTTGAGACCAATAAGAGTAAAAAAATGAGAAATTATAAGGCTTTTGTTGAATTTTGGACTACTCTACTCAGTTAATGGGCAATCAATGATACATTTGGAGGATTAAACTTAAAGACAAATCATATTGTATTACTATTATTTCTATATTAAGATTTTTAATTGGCTTTGGACATTATACCATTAGAAGCACATGGATAACTGAGAGTAAATTCAAGAGAAGGGTTTATTGTTTAATAAAAATATAAATAATAGATAGATTATTTATTGGAAAAGAGGTGGTAGACTACTGTGAGGAAGTTTTACATACATGTTTAAATGTGGATACTCTGCTTTGGTATTTTTGTTTTTTTCTCTTCTTTTTTATAAAATAGGGCACACTTTTGGTGGATGAGAGAAATTGTTAAGAAATAGTTTCAAAATGAATATAATAAAGGAACATACATACAGAAATATGCATATATAATATATAATATGTATATATGCGTATGTGCATATATATGCATACCAACATATATACACATATATACATGTAACAAAAACCTTTATAGATTTTCCAGTACTGATATGAATAGGATTGTGATGATCACATATATACATATGTGAGAAAATGATGAAAAGAAATTGAAGTGGCCTTAATTATTTAATCTGAAACAGCACGCAATATTTTAGTACCTATAGGATTATTGTATATATGATCCTATTCATTTTTTTTCCATTGGGTGATGATGATTAGGAAAGTACTTAGCCTAATCATGAAGAAAAAATGTCTTGATTACCAAGGTTTTTAATCCAAGGAATGGCACCTCTTAGAACTTGTTTTAGAAGAACTGGTGGGGAGTAAAGAAAGGTATTGTTTTTTAATATATAAACTTGTCTAAAGGCAGGTATATGGACAGAGTTATCATGCTTCATCTTTGAGTAATGATAAATTCAATGTCAAAAGCAGCATTCTGGAAAGGGGCAGTTTTTATACATACTCAATGAGAAATTGGCAGCTGCTATTAGTATCAGTCAGTGAGCCAAAATGCCATAGAGGCCTGTTTATAGGAGATCAATAAAAGGACAGAGGTAGTATAAATCAAAGACTATTATGGAAAATTCTAGGCTGAAGGAGTATTCAGAGAGAATAGAAATAATAATAATTCATAATAAGTATAACCATAACAATAAGTAGCAAATAACTTTCAAGGTTTACAAAATACTTCAAATATATTATGTATTATCCTCACAATAACTGTGGGAAGCAGGTACTATTTTTGTCACCATTTTAAATGAGAAAACTAAGGCAGAGTAAGTGACTTGTCCAGAGTTACACAGCTAATAAAGTTTTTGTTCAGTTGTTTTTCAGTCATGTTTAACTCCTTCTGACCCCATTTGGAATTTTCTTGGCAAAGATACTAGAATGATTTCCCATTTTATTCTCCAGCTCATTTTATGGAAAAGAAAAGTGAGGCAAACAGGATTAAGTGACTTGCTTGGGGTCACACAGCCTGTAGTGTCTGAGATCAGATTTGAATTCAGGAAGATGAGTATTCCTGATGCATGACCCTATCCATTGTGTCACCTAGATGCCCTAGCTAATTAGTCTCTAGGCCCAAATTTAAATTCAGCTCTTCCTAATTCAAGGCCCAATGCTCTTCACTGCATCACTTAATTTCCTCTAGGCAAACATATAGGAAAATGAAATAAGTTGCCCATGACAGTGTTTAGCTGTTTTTTAAAGGAAACATTGGAGCATGCTGGTCCTCATCCTTAAAGAAATCTACCTGTCAGAAGACAAGAAACAGAAATATTGTTATGTGTTGTTTTGAGTGTCCTTTCAGTCAAATGATTCAATGTTGCTTAAGTAAATCTGAATTTAGGAAAGATGTAGGGATGGAATCCCATTAAATTACTTTGTGAAATGGAGTAGGTCATGACTGTGTTTTATTTGACATTTAAAGTTCCTTACAATGTGAGCTTTCCTCATCTTTCCACTAACATCCAGCTCCATTGGATGCCTTGGCAATTTCTTATACACAAAACTTCATTCCCTAATTGTGATTTTGTACTGCCTGTCTCCCGTCTTTAGAATCCCTCTGTACTGTTTGGCATCTGTGGTTTTCCTCAAGTCTCAGTGCAAATATCTTATGAAGGAGTCTTAAAATTTCTCTGTTTATCATCTCTAAACTTAACTTCTCATACTCTATATGTGTGTCATCCATGTACACATATATGTGTTTGTAGATTCTTTCTCTTTTTGGAATGGAAACTCCTTGAGGAATAGTCTATTTCTAGGTTTTTTGTTTTGTTTTGTTTCGTTTATTTTGAACCTCCCTCTTTCTCCTCAGTGATTAGCACAGAGTCTGTAACACCAAAAGAATTTACTGACTTCCTTCAACTCCTAACTAAAATCTTACCACTATAAGCAACCTTCCCCTCTTAATGCCAATATTTTTTCTTCTGTTAATTATCTCCAGTTCATTGTCTTTGCACGTAGTTACTTTTATGTTGTCTCTGCTATTACATTATGAGCTCCATGAGATACAGGATTATTTACTTTTTAGATTTTATTAGATTTATTTATGGTTTGAATTTTAGATTTACTTTATTTCATTAGATTAGATTTTTAGATTTTATTAAGATTTACATTACATTTATATTTAGATAAAAGGTTATTTAGATTTATAGATGTAGATTTTAAATCCATATTTAAATTAATATAGATTAATAAATAAATTTATTACTTAGAATTCAGGCTTTTAAATGCCAACATAGTGCATGTAGCAGAGCAAATGCTTAAATGCTTCTTGATTTGACTTGCTTAATGGTTTGATTTCTAAACTGGATGTTGTGTTGAAAGTCATAATTTCCAGCATTTTTTATATTTTTTATGCTATTTTTTTTAAAACAACTTTTTATTGACAGAACCCATGCCAGGGTAATTTTTTACAACATTATCCCTTGCACTCACTTCTGTTCCCATTTTTCCCCTCCCTTGCTCCACCCCCTCCCCCAGATGGCAAGCAGTCCTATACATATTAAATAGGTTACAGTAGATCTTGAATACAATATATGTGTACAGAACCAAACAGTTCTCTTGTTGCTCAGGGAGAATTGGATTTAGAAGGTGTAAATAACCCGGGCAGAAGAACAAAAATGCAGTCAGTTTACATTCATTTCCTATTGTTCTTTCTTTGGGTGTAGCTGCTTCTGTCCATCCTTGATCAGTTGAAACTAAGTTAGATCTTCTCTTTGTTGAAGAAATCCACTTCCATCAGAATACATCCTCATACAGTATCGTTGTGGAGGTATATAATGATCTGGTTCTGCTCATTTCAGTTACCATCAGTTCATGTAAGTCTCTCCAATCCTCTCTATATTCCTCCTGCTGGTCGTTTCTTACAGAACAATAGTATTCCATAACGTTCTTATACCATAATTTACTCAACCATTCTCCAATTGATGGACATCCATTCATTTTCCAGCTTCTGGCCACTACAAACAGGGCTGCTACAAACATTTTGGCACATACAGGTCCCTTTCCCTTCTTTAGTATATCTTTGGGGTATAAGCACAGTAGAAACACTGCTGGATCAAAGGGTATGCACAGTTTGATAACTTTTTGAGCATAGTTCCAAATTGCTCTCCAGAATGGCTGGATGTGTTCACAATTCCACCAACAATGTATCAGTGTCCCTGTTTTCCCACATCCTCTCGAACATTCCGCGTTATCTTTCCTGTCATTCTAGCCAATCTGACAAGTGTGTAGTGGTATCTCAGAGTTGTCTTAATTTGCATTTCTCTGATCAATAGTGATTTGGAACACTCTTTCATATGAGTGGTAATAGTTTTAATTTCATCATCTCAAAATTGTCTGTTCATAAGCTTTGAAAATTTATCAATTGGAGAATGGATTGATTTCTTATAAATTAAAGTCAATTCTCTATATATTTTGGAAATGAGTCCTTTATCAGAACCTTTGACTGTAAAAATGTTTTCCCAGTTTATTGTTTCCCTTCTAATCTTGCCTGCATTAGTTTTGTTTGTACAAAAACTTTTCAATTTGATATAATCAAAATTTTCTATTTTGTAGTCAATAGTGATCTCTAGTTCTTCTTTGGTCATAAATTCCTTCCTCTTCCACAGGTCTGAGAGGTAAACTATCCCATGCTCTTCCAATTTATTTATGATCTCATTCTTTATGCCTAGATCATGAACCTATTTTGACCTTATCTTGGTGTATGGTGTTAAGTGTGGGTCAATGCCTAGTGTCTGCCATACTAATTTCCAATTTTCCCAGCAATTTTTGTCAAATAATGCATTCTTATCCCAAAAACTGAGGTCTTTGGGTTTGTCAAACACTAGATAATTAAAGTTATTGGCTGTTTTGTCCTTTGAACCTAACCTATTCCATTGATCAACTAGTCTATTTCTTAGCCAATACCAGATGGTTTTAGTAACTGCTGCTTTATAATATAATTTTAGATCTGGTACAGCTAGGCCACCTTCATTTGATTTTTTTTTTTCATTAATTCCCTTGAAATTCTTGACCTTTTGTTTTTCCATATGAACTTTGTTGTTATTGTTTCTAGGTCATCAAAATAGTTTTTTGGAAGTCTAATTGGTATAGCGCTAAATAAATAAATTAGTTTAGGTAGTATTGTCATCTTTATTATATTTGCTCGCCCAATCCAAGAGCATTTAATATTTTTCTAGTTGATTAGATCAGACTTAGTTTGTGTGGAAAATGTTTTGTAATTTTGCTTATAAAGTTTCTGATTTTCCCTTGGCAGATAGAGTCCTAAATATTTTATTCTACCAGTAGTTACTGGAAATGGAATTTCTCTTTGTAATTCTGCCTGGTGGATTTTTTTAGTGATATATAAGAATGCTGAGGACTTATATGAATTTCTTTTATAACCAACAATTTTGCTAAAGTTATGGATTATTTCTAATAATTTTTAGTAGAATCTCTGCGGTTCTCTAACTATACCATTATATCACCAGCAAAGAGTGATAATTTGGTTTCCTCATTGCCTATTCTTATTCCTTTAATTTCTTTCTCAACTCTTATTGCCAAAGCTAGCATTTCTAATACAATAGTAAATTATAATGGTGATGGTGGGCAGCTTTGTCTCACTCCTGATCTTATTGGGAATGTTTGCAGTTTGTCCCTATTATATATGATGCTTACTCCTGGGTTTAAATAGATGCTACTAATTATTTTGAGGAAAATTCAATTTATTCCTATACTTTCAAGAGTTTTTAATAGGGATGGATGTTGGATTTTATCAAATGCTTTTTCTGCATCTATCAAGATGATCATATGGTTTTTGTTACTTTCGTTATTAATATGGCCAATTATACTGATAATTTTCCTAATATTGAACCAGCCCTGAATTCCTGGTATAAATCCTACTTGATCGTGGTGTATTATCCTGGGGATGATTTTCTGTAGTCTTTTTGCTAATATTTTATTTAAGATTTTAGCATCAATATTCATTACAGAGATTGGTATATAATTTTATTTCTCTGTTTTTAACCTACCTGGTTTAGGTATCAGTACCATGTCTGTGTCATAAAAGGAATTTGGTAGGACTCCTTCATTACCTATTTTTTCAAATAGTTTTATAAAGCATTGGGACTAATTGTTCTTTGAATGTTTGGTCGAATTCACATGTAAATCCATCTGGTCCTGGGGATTTTTTTTTTTAGGGAGTTGATTAATATCTTGTTCTATTTCTTTTTCTGAAATGGGAGTATTTAAGCAATTTACTTCTTCCTCTGATAGTCTGGGAAGCCTATATTTTTGGAGCTAGTCATCCATTTCCCTTAGGTTATCAAATTTATTGGCATAAAGTTGGGCAAAGTAATCCCTTATTATTTCTTTAAGTTCCTCTTCATTGGTGGAAAGTTCTCCCTTTTCATTTTTATGACTACTAATTTGATTTTCCTCTCTTCTTTTTCTAATCAGATTTGCCAAAGGTTTATCAATTTTATTGCTTTTTTTCATAAAACCAACTCTTAGTTTTATTTATTAGTTCAATAGTTTTTTTTTTACTTTCAATATTATTCATTTTTCCTTTTAATTTTAGAATTTCAAGTTTAGTAATTGATTGGGGGGTTTTAATTTGGTCTTTTTCTAGCTTTTTAAGTTGCAGTCCCAATTCATTGATCTGTTCTTTCTCTATTTTATTCAAGTAACCCTCTAAAGATATAAAATTTCCCCTTATTACCGCTTTGGCTGTATTCCACAAATTTTGGTATGATGTCTCACCGTTTTCATTATCTTGAGTGAAAATATTAATTGTGTCTATAATTTGCTGTTTCATCCAATCATTCTTTAAGATGAGATTATTTAGTTTCCAATTACTTTTTGGTCTATTTACACCTAACTTTTTGTTGAATTTAGTTTTTATTGCATTGTGATCTGAAAAGAAAGCATTTACTATTTCTGTCTTCCTGCATTTAATTTTGAGGTCTTTATATTCTAATATATTGCCAATTTTTTTGTAGGTTCCATGAACTGCTGAGAAGAAAGTATACTCCTTTCTGTTACCATTCAGTTTTCTCCAGAGATTTATCATACCTAATTTTTCTAATATTCTATTTCCTCTTTAATTTCTTATTTGTTTTGTGATTTGATTTACTAAATCTGAGAGTGCAAGATTGAGATCTCCAACTATTATAGTTTTGCTGTCTATTTCTTCTCACAACTCTCTTAACTTCTCCTTTAGGAAGTTAGATGCTATGCTATACTACTTGGTGCATATATGTTTAATACTGATATTGCTTCATTTTCTATAGTACCTTTTATCAAGATATAGTTTCCTTCCTTATCTCTTTTATTACATCAATTTTTGCTTTTATTTGATCTGAGATAAGGATGGCTACCCCTACTTTTCTGACTTTGCCTGAAGCATAATAGAATCTGCTCTAGCCTTTTACCTTTACTCTGTATGTATCTCCCTGTTTTAAATGTTTTTCCTGTAAACAACATATTGTAGGGTTCTGACTTTTGATTCAGTCTGCTATCTGCCTCCTCTTTATGGGGGAGTTCATCCCATTCACATCTATGGTTAAAATTACTAATTCTGTATTTCCTGACATCCTAATATCCCCAGATTATGCTTTTCTTTTTCTTGCCCTCCTTGCACCTTCCTTAGTATTAAACTTATTGGTCCCACTTGTGTCACCCAGCTTTTCTTCTTTAGTAACCCTCCTCCTCCCTTTGAATCCCTTCCCCTTTCTTGTACCCTTCCCTTATTACTCTTTTTCCTTTTCCCTTTTCCTCTTCCACTTTTTAGTGAAGTGAGAGAAGATTCTTTGTAAAACAAATGTGTCAGTTATTTCCTCTTTGAGCCAACTCTGATGAGAGTAATATTCTCACAATGTTCCTCCCCCTCTCTAATTTCCCTCAGATATGATAGGTTTCCTTTGCCTCATTGACACATGTAGCTTCCCTCTTTTTATCTCCCATTTCCCCTTTTTCTGACACTATCCCCTTTCCATTTCTATTTCCCTTTTTTATGCTATATTTGTAAAATCCAATTATACATGTGATTTTTATATATATATCCACAACAGAAATACAGTTCTCAAGAGTTCATTTTACCTTTTTCTACTTCTCTTGAGTCCTGTTGTTGGAGATCAAAATTTTTGTTTAAGTCTGGTTTTTTCTTTAGAAACAGATGGGATTCCTCCGTTTCATTAAATGTCCATCTTCTTCCATGGAAAAAAAATGCTCAGCTTAGCTGGGTAGTTTATTCTTGGCTGCATTCCAAGTTCTTTTGACCTTCAGAATATCAAATTTCAGGCCTTTTGATCCTTTAATGTTGAGGCAGCCAGATCTTATGTGACCCTTATTGTGGCACCTTTGTATTTGAACTGTTTTTTCTTGGCTGCTTGTAGGATTTTTTCTTTAATATGAAAATTCTGAAGTTTGGCCACAATATTCCTCAGAGTCTTTATTTTAGGGTCTTTTTCAGAAGGTATTCGATGGATTATTTCAATGCCTATTTTACCTTCTGGTTCTATTACTTCTGGGCAGTTCTCTTTAATGATTTCTTGTAAAATAGTGTCTAGCCTCTTTTTTTCATCATAATTTTCCAGTAGTCTGATGATTCTTAGGTTTTCTCTCCTAGATCTATTTTCTAGTTCTGTTGTTTTTTCAAGTAAATATTTGACATTTTTTTCCAATCTTTCATTTTTTTTTTTTTTTTGGTTTCGCTTGACTGATTCTTCCTGTCTCAATGAATCAGTCATTTCTATTTGTTCAGTTCTGATTTTTAGTGTGTTATTTTCTTCATTAGCTTTTTTTACTTCTTTTTGTATATGT
The DNA here is from genome assembly GCF_902635505.1 of Sarcophilus harrisii. Taxonomy (NCBI): domain Eukaryota; kingdom Metazoa; phylum Chordata; class Mammalia; order Dasyuromorphia; family Dasyuridae; genus Sarcophilus; species Sarcophilus harrisii. The sequence goes on from NC_045430.1 coordinate 217,601,755, forward strand.
CCGATTGAGTTTTTAATTGAGTCATTTTGCTCTATGGAATTTTTTTTCCATTTCACTAATTTTTTTTTAAGTGAGTTATTTTCTTTCTCCAATTCACAATTTCTGTTTCCCAGCACTTCTTGGGCGTTTTTTATTCTTTCCAATTCACATTTCAGGAAGTTGTTTTCTTTTTCCACTTGATCAAATTTTTCTTCTAGTGAGTTATATGTCTTTTCTGTACTCTCTTGCATAGCTTCTCTTTCCTTTCCCCATTTTTCTTCTAGTTCTCTTTTAAGGTTTGTAATAGTCTCTCCTAGGAGAGTCTTTTGTATTGGGGACAAACAATTGTCTGGAGACTGTCTGCTATTAGTCTCTTCAGGGTTGAAAAGCTGTTCTCTTTTTGAATAGAAACTATCGGTTGCCCTTTCTATTTTCTTACTCATTTTGTTAAAGCTTGAAGTGTCTGCCTTCAAGGCCAGGAGATTACCAGCTTCCTCTGCAGAGCAGTGAGAGGTGTATGGATGGATAGCTGGATAGCTGTCCTGCTAGCTGGTTGCAAAAAAGCAGGGAGGTACTGGAGTGCTCTGGGAAAGAGTTCCCCACCTGGAAGTAACTCAGGCCTGTAGGGCAGAGCTGGGAAAGTACCCTGCAAAGAACCCCTGCTGTGTGAGATAATGACTGCCCTGGGGCTAGATGCTGAGCAGTGAGAGTTTCACTATCCTGAGCCAATTCCCACCCTGGGACTGTGGGTATTAGCAGTTGAGCAGTGAATGGATTTGCAGGGACTGGAAGTATCTCTGCTCTGGGAAGCACAGTCCTGTTGGGGAAGTTCTATTGCAGGCCGAGCCCCCCACTGTGCTGATTAGAGGCTGCCCAGGCTGTGCCCCCCTGCCGTGCGGGTTTGTAACTGCCCCCACAAAAGCCCAGAACTGCAGGATGTGGCTGCAGGGCTGCATTTCTGTCTGCCTGAGTCACTTCCAGGTTTGAGTAGCTACAGCCAGATCTTGCTAGGTTCTGGCATTTTTTAGAGTACCCTCTGTTTTAGGCTTTAATTTCTCTGCCAGTTTACTGCTTTGTAATCAAGGCAGAGCAGTTAGCCTATAGCAGAGTGGTCTCTATAACTTCTCTAGCCATAGAGACCCCCCCTTTTTCCCCCCTCCCCCTTGTCTCTGGTGTGCTCAGGATGCTAATCTCTCACTGCCTGAGCTAGTTTGTTCCTGGCCACTCAGGACAAACCTTTCCTGGTGATCTTCCAGATTGACTTCAGCTGGTAAGTTGTATGCTTCTGATCTTCATGAATTTAAGCAGTGAAGAGCTATTTCTGAGGCTGGATAAAATAGTTGGTTATGAGGGGAATGAGAGGAGCTTAGAAAGTTGTGTGTACCTTCTCTGCCATCTTGTCTCTGCCCTCTATTTAGCATTTTTTTAAAAGGGTGATTTACTGTGGATAAGTTCACATTCCTTAACAATGTACTTTCCAAGGAAGTATACACAGGTGATGAGGTTGAAGCAGACATTGCCAGAGCCAACTCAAAGTTTGAGAGGCTCCAAAGGAATATATAAGACATAAGATATTATAATGACCACCAAACTGAAGGGCTACAGAGCTGTTTTGATGACTTCATTGGTGTATACCTATGAAATCTGGATAGTCTGACAATGTCATGCCAGGAAACAATGAATTGTCTTAGAAAAATTCTGAAGATTAATTCTCAGTATAAGGTGCCTGATACTGAGACCTTTTCTCAAGATAAAATGGGAAGCATTCAAACTCTACTACAGAGAGCTCAGCTGCAGTGGACTGAATACAGTGTTTAAATGCCACAAATATATTTGCCTAAGATGACCTTATACAAAGCAGACCATTTACATGGTGGTCAGAAGAAGCAGTGCAAGGATATTCTCAAGGTTTCTCTGAAGGAATGTGGAACTGATTGCATGACATAGAAGATATTGGCTAAAGTGTGTCTAGCATGATGTGCCTGGATCAAAGAAGGCTCTGTACCCTGTGAGTGAAGCAAAATTTTATTAGTTCAAAATAAATATTAGCTTTAGAGACCTCTACACCCTAAATGGTCATATGAACTACTTTGCCCAACTGTAGTGGGGCCTTATGAACTAATTTTGGTCTATCAACCACATTTGGACACGCGGTACCCCAATTTCAACTCCATAGTGATGTAATTTGGGTCTCCTTCAAGAATGAAAGACAAGAACCAATCAATCAATTTTTTTTCTACTTAGATGGCTCATTATGGTTAGTGCAGAGGTGACCTTTAACCTTTAAAAGCTATGATGGAGGATAGTTTTTAGATTACAACAAATCTTCCCAAGTCTCAAAAAAGCTATTGTTAAAGAGGCCAGATTACCTACATTTGGAAAGTCCCCTAACATGATGGGGCTTATGGTGACATAAGTAGGTAATATAGTAAAGAGAATTCTGGGGCTAAAGTTAGGATGATCTGAGTTCAAATAACCCTCAGATAATTGCTAGATGTATGACCTTGGCAAAGTCAGTTAATCCTGTTTGCCTTAGTTTTTTCACCTCTAAAATGAGCTGGAGAAGGAAATGGTAAATCATTCCAATATCTTTGCCAAGAAAAGCCCCCAAAGTCATGGACATGAGTTTGAACAGTCAGATATGCCTAAAATAACTGAACAGAAATCTGGATCTTTTCTCATTGATATTCTAAATAGCAAAGTTCTAGACTGCATGTCAGAAATACTCACACTTATGGAATTATAAGTCTAAAATTTTGTTGATCATCAAACTAACATAAATCTTATGATTAGCTCAATAGATACAAAAAAAGGGATTTGATAAAATCCAATACCCATTCTATTAAAAAAAACACCAGAGAGGAAAGGTATAAATGGACTTTTCCTTAAAATGATTAGTAGCATATATCTAAAACCATCAGCAAGCATCATATGTAATGGGGAAAAACAAGAAGCATTCCCGATAAAATAATGGTGAAACAAGTTTGCCCACCATCAGCATTATTATTCAATATTGTATTAAAAGTGTTAGCTTTAAAAAAAAGAAATGTTATCTTTAGTAATAAGAGAAGAAAAAAAAATTAAAGGAATTAGAGTGGTTAATGAGGGAAAAAGTTAATTACTTTGAAGATGATGTGATGGCATATTTAGACAATTTAGAAATAATCAACAGCTTTAGCAAAGTTGCAGGATATAAAATAAATCTACATAAATCATCAGCATTCTAATCAGCATTCTATATGTTACCAACAAAGTCCATCAGCAAAATTTACAAAGAGAAATTCCATTTAAAATAACTGTAGATAAATAAAAGACTACTATTTGGAAGTCTACCTGTCAAAATAAAGTCAACAAATATATGAACACAGTTACAAAATATTTTCCCAAAAAAAATAAAGTCAGTTCTAAACAATTGGAAGAATATCAACTGCTCATGGGTAGGCTGAGCTAATATTTAAAAAAATGATAATTATACCTAAGTTAATATACTTATTCAGTGCCATATGAATCAAATTTCCAAGAAATTACATTGTAGAGCTAAAAATAATAGCAAAGTTCATCTAAAAGAACAAAAGGTCAAGAATTTCAAGAGAATTAATGAAAAAATGCAAATGAAAGTAGCTTGGCTATAGTAGATCTAAAATTATATTATAAAGCAGCAACCATCAAAATCATTTGGTACTTCCTAAGAAATAGAGTAGTTGTTCAGTGGAATAAATTAGGTTCACAAGACACAGTAGTCAGTAACTATAATGAGCTAATGTTTTGGGGCATCCAGTTTCTGCAGTGGATAGAGTACCAATCCTGAAGTCAGCAGGACCTGACCAAATCTGACCTTAGACACTTAACACTTCCTAGCTGTGTGACCTTAGGTAAGTCATTTAACTTCAATTGTCTCAGCAAATTAATAAGTGAACAAATAAGCTAGTGTTTTATAAACTCAAAGACCATAGCTTCTGGGATATGAGCTAACTATCTGACAACAAAAATTGTTGGCAAAATTGGGAAATAGTTTTGACAGAAACTAGGCATTGATCAATTCCTAACACCCCATACTAAGATAAGATCAAAATGAGTTCATGATTTAGATAATGATTCTATAATCAAATTAGAAAAACAAAGGATGGTCTAACTCTCAGATCTGTGGAGGATAGAATTTGTGGCCAAAGAAGAATTAGAGTACAGTGCAAAATGCAAAATGGATAATTTTTATTATATTGAATTAAAAATATTTTGTACAAATAAAACCAATGAAGACAAAATTAGAAGGGAAACAGAAAACTAGAAAAAAAACATTCCATCCAAGGGTTCTCATAAAGCCCTCATTTCTAAAATATATAGGAAATTGACTCAAATTTATAAGCATTCAAGACATTATCCAATCAATAAACAGTCAAAGGTGATGAACAGAAAATTTTCATATGAAGAAATTAAAACCATCTGTAGTCATTTAAAAAATGCTCTAAATCACTATTGATCAGAGAAATACAAATTAAGACAACTCTCAGTTACCACTACATAACTCTCAGATTGGCTATGATAACAGGACATGATGATCATGATGAATGTTGGAGAGGATGTGGGAAGACTGGTACATTAAGTCATTGTGGTGGAATTGTGAAATGATACAAACATTTTGGAGAGCAATTTGGAACTATGCCAAATGGGCTATCAAACTGTGGATACCCTTCCATCCAGCAGTGTCTCTACTGGACCCTGGATATTAAGGAGATCATAAAAAAGGGAAAATGATATTCCTGTGCAAAATTGTTTGTAGCAGCTCTGTATGTTATGAAACTTTATTGTTCTATAAGAAACAATCAGCAGGCCGATTTCAGAAAGGCCTGGAGAGACTTACATGAACTGATGCTAAGTGAAGTGAGTAGAATGAAGAGAAACTATATATAGCAATAACAAAATTACGCAATTATCAATTCTCATGGACTTCGTTCTTTTCAACAAGGAGATGATTCATGCAAGTTCTATTGGAATTGTTATGGAGAGAGCCATTTGCATCCAGAGGGAGGAATATTGGGAATAAATGTGTATCACAACTTAGTATTTTCATCTTTTTGTTGTTGTTTGCTTGCTTTTTGTTTTCTTTCTCATTTTTTTCCTTTTTAATTTGATTTTTCTTTTGCAGCATGATAAATATGGGAATATGTATAGAAGAACTGTACATGTTTAACATATATTTAATTATTTGCTGTCTAGAGATAGTAGGGAGAAGGGAGGGAGAAAAATTGGAGCATAAAGTTTTGCAAGGGTGAATACTGAAGACTATCTTTGCATATATTTTTAAAAATAGAAATCTATTATTTAAAGAATAAAATTTTGATGATGGCTACAATTGATGAATCACTGATTTTTATTATTGTTGTTCAGTCACTTAACCTGACTGTCACTTAACCATTTAGGGTTTTCTTGACAAAATGTTGGAGTGGTTTGCCATTTTCTTCAGCTCTTTTTACAGATGAGAAACTGAGGCAAACAGATTGAAGTGACTTGCCAGAATCTCATAACTAGTAAGTATTTAAGGCCAGATCTGAACTCAGGAAGAGGCATCTTTGTGACACTAAATGTGGCACTTTTTGCACTTCTTCACCTCATCCCCCTAGGTTTTAAGAGTTACAAATATAAAAATAGAGGTCAATCCATACAAAGAATTTGGTCAGCAATTGGGTATAATGGGGTGAAGAAGATAGAACAGAAAGAAATGAATTTGAGATTTAAATACAAGTGAATGAGAAGAGGTAGCAAACTTAACACATACAAAAAAGAAACAAGTTTGAAGAACAGTCATATTTCAAGGAAAAGAAAGGATTCTGCATTGCAAATGCTAAATGTGAAGTATTTTACACAATTTGAGAAGAATATTTAAAAATTACTCAATGACATAATACATTAAATCTTACCGATTTAAAATATTTGTATGGGTCATGGAGCATAATTGACTCCAGAAATTCTTATTGTAAATTGACTTACTTAATGAATGAACATTAGAAAGAATTTTCAAGATATGCATTAATTTATTATCGAAATATAATGACTTTTTCTTCTTAACAATGACTGCTAAATTTGTATTCTGTTTATTAGAGAAGAACATTTTTGAAAAGTTTGTTCACTGAATTTAAACTTTAGAAATCACTAATTCTAGTTCATGATTTCCACTTTTAAGACTTGGACCAGAAAAGGTCATTACAATTAAAGGCATATTGTGAAACTAGAAAAATGTTCTTCTCTTTGCAGGTTTAAAAAAAAATACCCTCAAGATTCTGTGATTGCTTCTTAATTGGAGTCATAGGGTTTTTATTTCACAGTTAGAACCAGCACGCTACTGTGGGGCAAATAAAAAGAAAAGGTAAGAAACAGTATTTTCTTGTGTTTTAAAGAGAAGCATCTCCCTGAAGATGAATTGTTAGTATGCACTAAAAAGAACAAAGAATAGTAGCATATTCATGGCACTGCTACTATGGGAAAGACATCTCTGATATCTTTGTTTCCCAGAGACTAATACCTTGCCAATTTTATTGTGTACATTAGTAGAAATATGTAAAAGTATATATATGCATATATTATATTATATATTGTTATACTAATATATGTGTATTAATTATATTATTTCCATACACAGAAATCCATTTAAAAGTAGCAAATCCCAGATTAGGATTATAGACCTACTACACCTACTATAACAATTGTTGACTTTAATCTACTGACTTGTGTTGTTAATATGTGAGAATACTGTACATTAAGACTTTTTTTAGGACAAGAGTAAACCATTTAGGTCATCTATTGAATAAATTATATACTTTGAGTGCCATATATTGTTAGAGGCTTAAGGAATATTTGCTACTCATCCAGTTTACCAGGACCTATTTTGATTTTTTTAGTTCAGAAAAAAAAAATTGAATATTTGATTGTGGAGAAACTTAACAAGAGCCTAAAATCATGTACTATATAGTAATAGAGATCAATCAGCCAATCAATAATCAAATAATAGAGTGTATTATATCCCTCCTATGTGCCAGATGATGCATTGAATTCTGGTGATAGAAACTTTCTGCCTCCACCCCCCTCCAAAAAAAAAGGAAAGGAAAAACCACATAAATGAATATCAAATTCTTCCCAACCAGTATAGGAAAAGATCAGGCATTCATGTTTTCACTCATCCAGTAAGCATTTATTACATACCTATCATGTACCTGCTAATATGCTGAGCTCTAGTGAATCAAAGACAAAATCAAAATAGTCCTTTGTTTTAGTTTGTTTTTTTGGGCAGTGGCTTAAAATCAGAGATAAATACATATATAATGCATAGAAAGTAGATGCAAGAGAAATTGGGAGAGGCACTGACAAGTGAAGGAAATAGACTAAAATACATCCTTTCTCTGCATTTGGTGGTGGTGCACATGGTCTGGCCAGTTGTCTTGTCTTTTGGGGATGAAATTGAAGCATAAATGGTCTTGGCTTATCAATCTAAAACCCAAATCCTCTATCTTTGTGCTAATAAGTTGTATGCATGAACTATGACTTGGGACATTTTCTGGCACTTTCAAGTGGGCCAAAGGGTATAATAAACCTTAAAAAGAATGCTTATTTTTCTTCAGAAAAAGTATGAGTAGCAAGAGTTGATGTTGAGTTCCCTTGTATATTATACACTGTACCCAATGCATATCTTTTAGCACAATAATACAGTCTCTTGATCTTTATCTTGCCATTGAATTCAGATGGCAGTAGAGGAGAAAGTAAGGATGATGACTCTGTACAGCTCTGACTCACCTGAATCCAGTCCACATGCAAATCAAGAAAACCCTATTGTGATATCATTGGTCTTCTTCAAGAAAAAGAGAGGAACAACAACAAGAATATAGTCCAAAAGGAGCAGAAAATGAGTGTCCACACTAATGCAGGGATGAAGGGAATATGCTAATTGATATTTTTTAAAGCTACTCATCTGTTTTTATGACCAGGGAAATCCCCTTGGGTGTTGGAGCAGTCCCATGTTTTCCGTACAACCTTAAATAAAGGCATTATGTGTATCACAGTACTTTTTGCAGTAAGCAAAATCAAGCCAATTAATTTTCTGTCAACTGTCAGATTCTGGGAAAACAGAGAAAGAATAATAATAGCTAACACTTCTAAAGTGCTTTTAATATTTACAAAAGGCTTTGAAGATAATCAAATTTTCTCTGAGAAGAAGAAGAAGCCATTTGATACCCATTTCACTGATGAAGAAATTGAGGTTAAGAAAAAATAACTGTCCAACTTAGAGTTCCAATAGTATCATAGGAAGTATTTGAATTCAAGTCTTCCTGACTGTGACATATACTTTATCCACTATACCATCCAGAAATCTCTGACTTCAGGGAGCTTATATGCTATCAAAATGAAATAAATCCATTTTATGAATGTGTTCAAGCCTTCATTGTGTGATCTTTGCTATAGAAATCTAGCTCCCCCCTTTAATAGATAAATTGTTTAAAATATACTTCCCATTTACCACTATTGAAATGCTCCACTCATAGTTTAGTTAGAATAAGAAAAGATTATATATTCCAAATACTCATTTCCTTTGGATTATGTCTGGATGGTCTTTTGATAATTTAAAGTCCATTCTCTCACTTCATTTCAGTTAAAAAAAGTATTATATCTTTCTAAGAGGACAATTTTCCAGTATGGGACAGAGTTTTGATCCATCTATTTTTGTAATGAGCAAAACTGCCTTGCCCATTTTTAATTCCTCTAAACATCCAGATTTTACCATACTGTTTTTGTTTATTTTCTTATACTGTTTCATAAATGCATAAAATAACTTTAGAAAGGAAATAATACATGAAAGATGAGAAAAATTGTTTTCAAAGACATGTAACATGAGAGGCAAACCTTCCTTCACCAGTTCAAACTCACAAAGAATCAGGAAACTCTTCCCCACCCCATACTGCTGAAGCCTGCTAAATTAGACTTCAAGGTAATTGCCCATCTTTTATCAAGTCTTCGCTCTTTAAACTGATGCTTCATAGATGACTATTGAACTGTTCCTCCAACACCACAAATCTAAATTAACCTAAAGTACAACAGATCTTTCAGAATCCTGTACCATGAGTCCAGAGAAGAATTGGAAAATATCTCTATTCTGGGAATCCTTATCTTAATTATTTTTTTTTTTATCAAAGTAAGCATAATGTTTTCAAACAGTAACTGATAAGACTCAGACTTAAATGTGCATCATCCTGCTGTCTCTATCCATGTATATACCCCTAAAATATTTTCTTCTTCTTTTTTTAAGACCAAAGGGGTGTGAGTTACTAGAATTCTGTTGTTTGCCTGTGATAGCTATTCTCTTGAACCTATAAAAGAACTATAATTTCTCTTCAATATAAGGTTCTTTAGAGCAAGGTTTATTAGTTTTTTCACCAAACTGTTCAGAGGTCTGGTGAAGCATGTTGATTCCTTTCAGAATAATGTTTATTAAGCATATCCATAATTGGGTGAATGAATCCTCATTCTTAAATATTAGAGAAAGTAACATATTCAATCAATTAATAAATAACATTAGATGAGCTCTGTGGTAGTTGCTTCAGATACAGAGGAAACTATTAAAATAATTCTTGACCTTAAAGAGCTAATAATCTCTTGGAAAATAAGTATTAAATTTCTGTTAATAATGAATGAAAATAAAATCACTCAATCAATGTATCTATCCATTTTTCCCCATAAAAGTTTCTTGGTTCTAGGTTAAATATATATTACTTAGAAAAAATAAGACATAGAAAACAGTTTTTTTAGACTCAGTAATAGGAATAAGTGAGTTCAAATTCTGCTTTGCATACCTACCAGTTGTGTATTCATGGGCAAATAATATTACTTCTGTAAGTCTTAATTTTATCATATGTAAAATGGGACTAAAATCATGCCTGTTGCAGTAGTGTGTCAGTGCAAGATGCAATTGTGAGAGCTGATTTTAAAATTTCAGTGTGACCATTTTTTTTTACACATCAGAAATCAGACAATACAACAAATAAGGACTTGATTTATCTTGTGTTGGTGAACTAGTTTTAAAGGGTGAGTGTATGTATTAATAATGAATATTAAAATTTAAAAATATATTATGTTTTTCAGAGAGTTTTATTAACATATGCAAGCACAACCCAGATATATTTCCATCTATCTCACACAATTATTGAAGGAAAGAAATTAATAACATGTGCCCTATAGATCACTTTGCAAATATTAGTGATTTAATAAAAAGAATTGACTCTCATAAGCTGTCAAAAATAATGACAGCACAAAAAATATTAAACTCAGGACCAATAACTGAAATATACAACACAGGTTAAAATTTATATATGTTTATTTCTTTATATCAATATTATCTAACTGTGATCCCTTTTAGGGTTTTCTTGGGAAAGATCCTGTAGTAGTTTTCTGTGTTCTCTTCCAGCTTATTTTAAAAATGAGGAAATTCAAGCACAGAGGATTAAGGGACTTATCTAGTGGCAAACAGCTAGTAAGTGTTTTGAATCTGATTTTGAACTCAGATCTTCCTGAATCCAGGCCAGGTGAAATATAATTATAAAACTTCAATTCCACAGTCTCAACTCTACTTCTCATCCACTGTTAAAAAAAATAATAATAGTCAAATAAGGCTCTCTCACCATCAATTTGCTCATTTTGAAAAGTGAAACAGTCTAAACTGATTGCTTTTCTCTCAGTCAAATGGGGTATTTATTGATCTAAGTGACCAAGGTCTATCTTGATTGTTATTGGAATGGCAGCCAAGCAAAACTAGGGTACCAAAGGGATTTTGTGATGTGTGTGTGTGTGTGTGTGTGTGTGTGTGTGCATATGCAGACTTTTGATACAAGGTGAAGAAAGTTCCTTTATCAATGGAGTTCTAAGACTGTTCTATTATTTATAATATTAGAAATTTTCTAGCTAATGAGAAATAAAGTATCTTCTTCTGGTTAGCACAATTTTCATTTTTAAGGATATTCCAGATCGTTTAAAATTTAATTTTGACCCTGCATTTATGTAAATGATGGGATAATTGTGAATGAATCCAGTTCTTGTTAACAAAAGTGGAGTGATTTCCATGAGATTTGGTTTCTAAGCACAGGTATGAATAAAGAGAGTACAAAAGGTTAATCCAAATGGCTCACTCTGTGCCCACTTAATGCCATAAGGTCAATGTGTGCTCTTATAAATGCTGAGTTAAAGACATTGGGGAGTTCCCCAATGAATCTACATTCTCACTCAGATATTAAGAGAAGGTAACCAATTCAATCAATTAATAAATTGCACTGGTTAAGCTCTATTCTAGTTGCTTCAGATACAGAGGAAACAAGTAACATAATTCTTGACCTCAGAGACCTAATATTCTCTTGGAAGATATAACATGTACATTTGTATTTATATACAAAGTAGATAAAAATAATTGGAAAGTGACAAGTACCAGCAATCAGGACATCATTAAAAAATTCATCTAGAGGCTGGTACTTCCTCTGGATCTTGAAAATAAAAACAAGTAGATATTTTAAAATTTAGAAATGAAGAGAATGTATAGTCAATGACAAGAAGTGGGCTTGAAAAATGAAGAGTGTTATATGAAGGGCAAAAAGAAATACATAAAGGGTATTAACATAGACTAAGGCTGGAAAGGTAGTTTGGATGCAAGAAATATATATTGGATGCAAATTGTCATTGCCAAAAGAGAAATGTATATATATGTATATATATATATTTTTTTCCCTAGTGGTAATATTGAGTCATTAATATTTATGGAAGAAAACAATTTCTCATTAAAACTTTTGATTTAGGAAAATTGTTACTTGTGGGGAGAGGATGTATAGATGTAAAGTGAAACTACTTAGGGTGATAAGAGGCTATTGCAATAGACCATATGAGTGGTAAGGAGGACCTGAAGTAGAATGGTAGCTGATCAGAAGGAAATATTGGAGAATAAACTCAATAAAGTATAATGTGGTAAAGAAAAAATGCCAGGAAGTAGTCTATTTTCTCAGTGGATGACAAGACAAAATTCTTAACTAAAGTGGCAGGATAGTATGGAAGCCTGGAGGAAAGGGAAAAAAAAAAGATTTGGAAGAGTTATTGAGAAAGGAAGGACAGAAATAATTAAGAAGAAGCAAAATAATTACCTTGATGCTTTGAGAAATTACCCTAACTTTATATATAAATTGGATCTTAGTTATATAAGTTTCTTTTACTGTTTTGGGCACCTTGTTAGAAAGGGCACAGGACAACTTATGATTGATAGGAGTAAAGCAGAGTGATGGATTAGTAAGGCCATAGTAGGATAAGAGTTCAAGAGATTTGGGGCAAATAAGCTCACATATGCACACCCACCCATCCACCCCCATACCCTTATATAGATATGTAAATATAAATGCATGTATGCAATATAATATAATGTGTGTACATTTATATGTTCGTATAAGGATTTGGAATAGGTATGTACATATATGTATGTTCCAAATAAATTATGGAACAGATGAACTCATTTCACATGCCAGCAAGTTTATGCTTAGATTCTGCAAGTTAGGTTTTTAGCAATATATGCTCCAAGAATTACCAGAAGAGCAGGATGGTTTTTGAGGAAGCAAAAGAAATTATCAATATTCACTGGATTATAATAAAGGGAAAGGATCTCCAGAAAACAAACAACAAACAACAACAAAAACATCTACTTCTGCTTCATTGACTATACTAAAACTTTTGACTGTGTGGGTCATTACAAAATATGGCAAGTCCTCAAAGAAATGGAAGTACCAGAGCATTTTCTTTGTCTCTTAGGGAACCTGTATATGGGTCCAGAAGCAATTTAGAACCAAACATGGGACAACTTATTGGTTTAACATTGAAAAAGGACTGCTATAAGGCTATAAGTAGTCACCTTATTTATTTAACTTTTGTGCAGAGTACATCAACTAAGATGACAGACTGGATGAATCAAAAGCTGGAATTAAGGTTGCCAGGAGAAATACCAACAATTCCAACTATGCAGATGTTATCATTCTGATGACAGGAAGTGATGAGGAATTAAGAAGACTTTTGATGAGAGTGAGAAAGAAGTGTGTAAAAGCTAGCTTGAAGCTTCACATAAACAAAACAACCCCAAGATCTTTTCAACTGGTCTCATCACTTCCTGGCAAATAGAAGGAGGAAAAAAATGGGAGTAATGTCAGATTTTATATTTTGGGGCTCAAATATCACTAGAGACAGTGACTACAATGATGGAATTCAGAGAACAACAAAAACATTTGCTCTGGCAAAAAGAAAAGCTGTGACAAATGTATCCAGGATGCTACAAAGCGGCAACATCATTTTGCCAACAAAGTTCTGTAGAGTCAAAGCAATGTTTGTTGTTGTTGTTTGTATATTTGTTTGTTTTCCAATAGCGTCTTATGGCTGTGAGAGTTGAACTTTAAGCAAAGTTAGATACTGCAAAACTAATGCTTTCATATTATTCTGGAGGAGATTTAAAATTCTCTGGACAGCAAAAAGATCAGTCAATAATTAAAGAAATTAATGCAGACTATCCACTGCAAAGCCAAGTATTGAAGCTGAAGCCTAAAAGTTCTGGCCACATGATGATAAGATGAGACTCATCAGAAAAAAGACTGATATTGAAAGAGACCCAAGGCAAAAGGAAAAGGGAATGACAGAAGATGAAATACATGATAGTATCATACAAACAACAAACATGAACTTGAACAGACTGAACAATAGTGGAGGATGGAAGGTCATGACATGCTTTGGTCCTATGGATCATGAAAAGTTAGACTTACTGAACAATAGTAGCAATGTGTACATGTAGGCATATATTTGTATACATACACATACAACTAGATAAATATATATACATGTATTAATGTATGTATATATGTATAATATGTATATATACATTCACACAATACATGACAACCTGATAAAGTGAAAAAAAATGATGATTCTGAAATCAGAAAAATATCTTTGAAGCCTTATTTGGCTCTAGAATATTTTCTTTAACTACATTATTTAATCTCTGTGCTTGAGTATTGGATTTCATAAATGGGATAAATTAGTTAGCAGTAAAAATTCCATTGCAGTTTTGTTACTTAAGGTAATAATTTTTGCAGATGTTTCATGTTATTTAGATTTCTTGAGAGCAAGTATTGGCAAGTGACGAGAACACTGGATTTAGAATCAGGGAGCTAGTGTTTGGATTCTGGCTTTACCCTATGTGATCTTAAGCAAATCACTTGTTTGGTTTCAGTTTCCTCATCTGGAATTTAGAGGGGTTAGCCTTAGAGTCAGGAGAACTGGGTTCACATCTTGCTTTAATTTCTTACCAAGTAATTTGACTAGTAATCAAACATCACTAAGCCTGAGTTTCTTCACCTGTGAAATGGAAATAAAAATACCATCTACCTAACAAGGTTATCATTAAGGATCAAATAAGAGAAAGTATTGTACAAGGGCTTTGTAAATCATAAAATATCATGGACATATTGTTGTTGTGAATTCTTATCAATATCAAAGTCATGGTAAGTGTTCTAATTACAATTTGACCTGAATTTGGTAGTATAAACCAATAATGCCATTTACATGGAAGGTTGAGGCTAATGGATCTCCTGAACTCAGGAGTTCTGATCTATAGTGGACTATGTTGATTGGTTATTAGTGCTAAATTTAGCAATAATTGGGATAATACTACCTTCAGTAGGAAAACACCAGGTTGCCTGAAGAGAGTTGACCTGTCTAGGTCAACAGTGGATGAGATTAAAATTCCCATACCTATTTGTAGTGGGGTTAGTTTATGAGTGGCCTGTACACTTACAGACTAGGGAAAGAGGGAAACTCCTTTTTTAATATTTTATTTATTTATTATTTCTTTATGTTGGTGATATTATATGTGACAAAAGGCTGTTGATGATACAAGAATTATAGTGAGTGGGATTCAACACCTGTAGGTCTGCTGAGTACAGACACATACTGCTTTCCAACTGTCTTAATTCCAAATTCCAAATTCCAAAATTCCAAAAGACAGGAAGAAGGGATAGGCTTGGAACATTCAATTCTCTTTTTAAGAATGATACTTCTATTGGACTTGGGCAGATTCTGCTCCCCTCAATGTTGTGTCAATATTGATTATGAAATATTTCCAAGAACTTCCCAATCCCCTGAACCTCAGACCAACTTAGGGCAGAATCTCATCCTTACTGATTTTTTTGCTGAGAGAATTCCCTTCTGAACTGTCTCTTTGACATCAGGTTCAGAAATGCAAATTCCTCACTCAGATCTCATATATTTATCCTATCTTAACCTTTTCTGTAGAATTAATGTAAAAATCAAAGTACTATTAATCCAAATAGAAAATATTTACTTTTACAAAAATTTTGGTAGTGGTTTTACATAGCATAGGACACAAGGATACATTCTCTTAAAATATCTAGGAAATTTTAGGGGGTAAAGGGATAAGATTTTATTTTTCAGAATTTTCAAATGTAGAAAAAATGTATAGATAAAATTAATTCATTAAAAGATGACAAACCTATGTTTTTCTTCTTAATACAAATGTGTGTATATGTGTGTTTAAAAAGAAACAGAGAGAAAAAAGAATATTTAAAATAACTTAAATAAAAAGATATAAAAGGAATTTTTTTCTTTATGAATGTGTCTCTAAGTGAAAGCTCTAACTTGCACCTTGCACTTTGTACTTTTGTCAGATAAATGATATGAAAAAATGAATAATTAAGAATATTCTGATCATCTGAGTTATTTCATTGTTGGTCACAGATCAACTCATACACTAGACACTAGGAAAATATAGCAGTTTAACTAGGTGAGTCATATTTCAATAAGAGAGTAAATAGAAAGATCTTGGAGACCTTTCAAATAGACAAAATTCCTGATTTCCAGACCCCTTCCCCCAAAAAAGATACTCTGCTACCCACTATCAGAAAGCAGGAATATTTTTATAAAAGTAGTACTTAGGCCCTCATAAATTTGTTATTTTGTTCTCTAGAGCTATTAGTATTTTGACTGAATAGAAGGAAACATTGATAGCCTTTTTTTTCAAACACTCCACTGGCCTGAACAAAGTGAGTCACATTTTGAAGTTACTAAGCTCTTGTTCAGATGTCTTGGCTCCCTGTAAACTATCTTTTTTTTTTAAACCACTTTTCGGGTTGTTGTTGTTAATTATTAAATCCATGTGTGTTTCAAGGGCAATTTAAACTGTAGCACTACTTACTGATTAGTTTAGGTGTAATTTGCACTCATGATGTTTTGATAAATTAGGGCAATTTTATGTCCAAGAAACATTTTGAGTTTTACTTGTAATCTTTTTAAAGCCTTTTTTTCTTAGAAATATGAAGTCACTTGGAGAAAGAAGAAGGGAAGGGGGGTTGGGGGATAACAACCCTATAGTTCAAATGGTTTGAATTTAGTTTGTAATTCCAAAGACATGTCTATTGAATGGGTTCTTGCAAAAGTCTCCTATCGGCTCCTCTGTTTCACTCTATTTTTCTTTAGGCATGTCTTGGTGGTGCCTCGGGGGTTTAAAAATCATCTAGGCTTTTTCATTAGGTCAAGGTTGGAAGGAAAATCACTCAGCTGTTTCACAGAATCGTAAATTCTCTGAGCTAAACGATACCTCAAGAGGCCATCAAGTCCAAAATCTAAGTAAAAATCTCCTCTCTGACATTGCTGACAAATAGTCATGTTGCCTCTCCCTGAAGATGACCACTGATGAGAAGCTTTCTGAATCTTGCAGCAAATCATTTTGCTTTTGGACTGCTTTAATTGTTAAGAATATTTTTCTTTCTATATTGAGCTTCATATTGCCAAAGTTTAAACTTTATTTTATACCAGTATAAATAAGTTCCCAAAGTTCCATATCTCCAGAGATGATATTAGTTCCAAACTGTTATGTGTCTGTATTATTGATTACTATATTACAGTGATCCTCTGGAAGGTACGCATGATCTACAAGAACCACCATAGTGATACTTGTCTTTCTGCCTCTTCTGCATCTCTCAATTCCAGTTTTCATTACCTTTTTAAACACTGATAAAAGTCAGGAAAGTGGCATTAAGAAAGGTGAGACAGTTGATGCAGAGGAAACTGAATCAGGAAGAGATGTTGTCCTTCTGACCACTTCAATAATGAAAGCCACAGATGATCTAAATCCTAATTTAAAGCCTGTAGACCAGAGGTTACCCATAGTCCCCAGTTTGTATCTAAATAATCATTTAAATGATTAACAGAGACCTTCAATGGACCTTATTAAATTAATTTTTAGTTTTAGTTAGCAAGATTAGGAAGCATTAAACTGTGTAGAGCACTGTGCTAGGCCCTGGATTAGATTAAAAAAAAAAAAAAGATAACACATAATCCCTGCCATGTTAAGAGTTTTTGGACTAGCAGAGTTGGAAAACTTTGTCCATTAATACTGCACATGAACAAGTAGTTACAAAAGCAAAATGACACCACCAAAACATAGAATTTTAAATTTTTCCTTAGGCTCAGCTTTAGGTTCATCTCTTATGGAAGTCCTTCCCTGATTTTCTCAGGTGCTACCATTTTCTATTGCACTACAATTACTTTGAATTTTTTAAAGCATATTTACATATCTGTTCAAGAAATATTGTATCCTACTGGCTAGGGAGCTAGCTTCAAGATAGCAAGATCTATATACAAAGTTTGTTCCTGGTGATACATATTATTTATATGATTCTACACTAAGGTGTTTAACCTTTAAGTACTCTAATAAACTCTCTATGCCTCTAAATTACACATAGTGTACTGATCAAGATTGTCAATTTCTTCATCTAGGAATTCCATTATCACTTTAGGAAAGATGTAGTTCAGTCCCAATCTTTATTCCCATCCCTATTATCAAACTTATCTTTATATCTATCCCCATCCCTGTCTCTATCCCTACTCCCATCCCTACCCCATTCATCATTTGCATCCCTGAACCTATGCTTGTAATATCCTCATCTTCCTCCCTTAATCACAGCCATTTTCATCACTAAATCTATGCTTATACATACTCCCATTCCTATTCTTATCCTTATCTCCATCACTCTCCCTATCCCCATGTCCATACCCATCACCCATTTCCATCCTTAAATCTTTCTCTATCCCTATTCTTATCCCTATCCCCATCTTCATCATCATTCCTACTTATCTGATTGTATTTTTCTAAAGTTTCAATAGAAAGCTAAGCTCCTTGAGGACAGAGATGACTTTTGTTAACATTTTCTTTTCTGTATCCCTAGTCCCAAGCTTAGTACTGGCATATAAATGGATTTGATAAATATTTATGGAGTTGAAATGAATTGAATATTTGAATGCATAAAAGATATTCAAAGAATTATGTAAACTTTGTATAAGGATGAATCTTCTACTAATCTGTAATGATTTTTCATAAAATGCACATCTTATTTTCAATGGAAAATACTTCTAGAATGTTTAAAAGGGAAAAACATAAATTCACGCGATTTGGATTTTTCACTTGCATTTTTTAAAAGCTTAGCATGGCTAAGCAAAATACCTTTAAACTAGGGAATGCAATCTATATTGATAGACGTCTGACTTGAACATTTAGATTTATAGCCAAAAGCCTTTTTTCAATAGAGATGGTAAATGTAACTATCTTGGACGGACATGATCTTTTGTTAAATACAAATTAGTTTATAGCTTTTGTTTCTTTATAACACACACAATTCTTTTCCCTGTCTTTGCCTATACTTTACAGAGAGACCATTCTGTAAAACAAAAATTTGTTTATTTTTTAGGAAAAAGGAGAAAAAATGAGCACAACTAAATAATACACAAAAAATAACATTATATGCAATATTACACACAGAGGGCTATCGTTCTCCATTATTCCAAGGGAAGAGGGGAAGATATGTTTTCATATCTCTTCTTTGTAGCCAAATTAATGCTTTACATTTTAAAAGTTATTTTATGTAGTTCATTAAAGATTGACCAATTACAGTTAACAAAATCTCAATCATTTTTAAATTAAATTATCTTTTTCTCTTTCCCCATTTACCTTTTCTCCTCCTTCAGGAAAAGATTTGATGCCAGTTACAAATGTGAAATCATACAAAACATATTTCCACATTAGCCATTTAAAAGAAAAATACAACATTAAAATTAAAGATAAATCTACATTAAGTGTTTATTAATTTTTTGAAGGCAGATACCATTTTTCTTCATGGATTCTTTGGAATTGTTGTCTTCCCAGTTGCTCATCCTTATAACATCACTATAATTGTGCACAATATTCTCCTGGTTTTGCTCACTTCACTTTGCACAAGTTCAATAAAAGTTTTCCCATACTACTTATCATTTCTTATAGCACATATAAATAGTTTGCCATCTGAATTTATGAACAAAGAAGAACTAGGTATCATTATTGATCACAACATATAAATTTTTGATTATATCAAATTGAAAAGTTTTTTATACAAACAAAACTAATGCAGACAAGATTAGAAGGGAAGTGATAAACTGGGGGAACATTTTTATAGTCAAAGGTTCTTATAAAGGCCTCCTTTCCAAAATATATAGAAAATTGACTCTAATCTATAAGAAATCAAGCCATTCTACAATTGATAAATGGTCAAAGGATATGAACAGATAATTCTCAGATGAAGAAATTAAAACTATTTCTAGCCATATGAAAAAATGCTCCAAGTCATTATTAATCAGAGAAATGCAAATTAAGACAACTCTGAGATACCACTACACACCTGGCAGATTGGCTAGAATGACAGGGAAAGATAATGTGGAATGTTGAAGGGGATGTGAGAAAACAGGGACACTAAAACATTGTTGGTGGAACTGTGAATACATCCAGCCATTCTGGAGAGCAATTTGGAATTATGCTCAAAAAGTTATCAAACTGTGCATACCCTTTGATCCAGTAGTGTTTCCACTGGGCTTATATCCCAAAGAGATCTTAAAGAAGGGAAAGGAACCTGTATGTGCACAAATGTTTGTGGCAGGTCTCTTTGTAGTGGCCAGAAACTGGAAACTGAGTGGATGTCCATCAATTGGAGAATGGTGAGTAAATTGTGATATATGAATATTATGAAATATTATTGTTCAGTAAGAAATGACTAGTCGGATGATTTCAGAAAGACCTGGAGAGACTTACATGAACTGATGCTGAGTGAAATGAGCAGGACCAGGGGATCTTTATATACTTCAACAACAATACTATTTGATGATCAATTCTGATGGATGTAGCCATCTCTAGCAATGAGATGAACCAAATCAGTTCCATTTGTTCAGTAATGAATAGAACCAGCTATACCCAGCAAAAGAACTCTGGGAGATGATTATAAACCATTATATAGAATTCCCAATCCCTATATTTTTGTCCACCTGCATTTTTGATGTCCTTTACAGGCTAATAGTACACTATTTCAAAGTTCGATTCTTTTTGGACAGCAAAATAAGTTAGGACATGTATACTTATATTGTGTATTTAATTTATACTTTAACATATTTAACGTGTATTGATCAACCTGCCACCTGGGGGAGGGGATGGGGGGAAGGAGGGGAAAAATTGGAACAAAAGATTTGGCAATTGTCAATGCTGTGAAATTATCCATGCATATAACTTGTAAATAAAAAGCTATGATAAAAAAATAGTTTGCCATCTCAATCATATATTTTTTTTTGTCAATTCTCAATTAATGGCTAATCCCTCAATTTCCAATTATTTTCCATAGAAAGAGCAGCTTTATATATATATATATATTTTTCCCTTTGGTAAAAATAGATCTCTTTTCCCCTTTAATCCCTCTGGGATACCGATCTAATAGTGATGTGTCTGGATCAAAATATATGATCACTTGTATAATTCTTGGAAATTAATTGCAAGTTGGTCTCCAGAATGGTTGGACTAGACGACTATCTTCCTCTGAATTATTGTTATTTCTGCCAGTAGAGAGTTCAAGTTGACATATTATTTTAAACATCAGGGAGGGATATTAGTAGAGTTCAGTTGAAAATCTCTCTATTCTGGCATCTTAGCTCTGCTTGCAAAAGAACTGTGTTTTATAATTTTGATACATTTTGTTAATTTCCATTTGCTATATGATCATCTCATCATATCAGCTTATATAGATTTTTCCATGCTTCTCTGCATTAATCATATTTGTCATTTCTTCCATCACAGTAATATTCCTTTTATATTCATGTACTACAGTTTGTTTAGCTGTACTTTAGTAATTAGTGATCTGCTTTGTTTCAAGTTCTTTACCACAATAAAAAATTCTCTGATTGATAAATTTTAATGTATACAATTTTTTTCAGTGATCTTTTTGGGGTATATGGTAATGATAGAATCTCTGAGTCAAAAGCCAGAGACATCTTAACCACTTTATTTGCATAATTCTGAATTATTTTCTAGCATGCTTTTTACTAATTCACAGTTTCACAAAAAAATATATCAAGGTTTCTACAATTCCAGCTAGCATTGACTATTCTCATCTTTTGTCACCTTTACCAATTTTCTTGGGTATGGTTTGATTTGATTTCCTTTTCTCTTTCAATTAGTTATTGAGAATACTCTTTAACTTGGTTGTTAATAGTTTTCAATTTTTTTGGAAGCTTTGACTATTTGGTTATTAATAGCTTGCAATACTTTTTAAATCTTTTTGTTCATATCCTTTGACCACTTTTCTATTGAAGAATGGCATTATATGCATTTCTGCTAGTTATCAAAATATTTCAAATGTCAAACCTTTAAAGGATATTTTCCATTGAAGCAACTGGTTGCCATACCTACCTTTATCACCCAATGAATTAATTTTGGAATCCAATAAAATATTGTGATTTAGTAAATTAGTTTTGCTAAAGAAAAAAGAGATTTCAGATAAGAAGATGAATTATTCAAGAGAAGGCCTACCTGCAACATATTCAAATCAATGCCTTAAATCATTATTTAAATCATTAGATGCTATTTAATTTCAAAGAGATGACTAATCTTTTTGTGTAAATATTCCATTATTATGGATGTTTTTATTTCAAGATATTATTGTTATTATTATTTTAGTAATAATGTCACATATAGAGATGAGTATCATCTCTTATCCTTGAACTTTTATAGCCTGAATATTTTTTGTTTTAACTGTGCTCTCCCATGTCTCCACTACTTCATCAAATACTTTTATTCTTGCATAAGGGCCCCTTCTACATGAAACCACTACTGTTATCCCCAGTTTCTGATACAACACATAAATTCAACAGTAAGGAATAGAGAGAGTAAATGAGAAAGACAAATATATATATATATATATATATATATATACAAAGACACATAGAAAGAGATTCAGAGAGACAGAGATGAAAAAAAAGGGGGAAGATACTGTACGTGCTTATTTATACACATACTGTCTCCCCTGGTAGTGTAAATTGAGAACAGAATTTTTCTTTCCATCCTCAGCACCTAACATAGTGTTTGGGAGCTTGTATAGGATGTTCAGGGAAGATTAGCACCTCTGATATGAGGATTTGCTGAGTGATTTTCAGTTCTGTTCATCTACCTTGTTTCCATCTGTTACCCAGCTCTTATTTGTGATTCAAAAAAAAGCTATAGCATGAGCAGTGGCCACATCCTTGTAAAACTGTCTCAGCTTACAGGCTAAACCAAGTTGAGGGTAACTGACAAGTTTCACATCCATTGGTGAGCTACAAAGATGTCTACTCCAAGCATGTGAAAACTCCTGGATGAATGGTTTGATGAGAATACTTTGTTCCAGTAGCTAAGGAGGTGACAAAAGCAGATGATATGAGATATGAGCTCTGAGAGCTTTGTTAGACACTGAAGACTACAATGTCATCCACTTTATCCTGGACCACTACCAATCATTTTGTTGTTGTTGTTGTTATAGGCAATAGAGATTAAGCGATTTGCCTGAGATCACACAGCTAGGAAATCTTAAATATCTGAGCCTGGATTTGAATTCTTACTCCAGGTCAATATCCACTGAAACATCTAGCTACCCCTATCACTAGTCATCTTGACTTTGATCATGTTACCAGATTTGGATGACTGGAAAAGAATGAAGATGATAACTTTGAGTAACTTTGCCTCCCTTCAATCTAATTCTCTCATGAGTAAAGATATCACCCTGTGATGCCATTGATCCTCTTAGAAAACAAAGAATGAACCATAACAACAGTGTATGATACCTAGTAATACTTAATCAGTGATAGTTGCTTTATTCAAGTTTAAAAATCCTCAAATCCTCACATCATAATAACCACAATAGTAATGAAAATAATAGCTCACACTCATGTGATGCTTGAAAGTCTATATCTATATTATTTTATACAGTACAGAATGTATCAACCCCATTGTTCAAGTGGCTATTTCCAGAACCATCTCCAAAAACAAAGATTTTACCATTTCATTTTTGGCAGAGTCCAGTGACTCAAGATCCATAACATCAGGACACATATTTTGATCTTTTAGCTAGCGTCCTTTTTGCCCTAAGGTGAACACATTTCCTCTCATTCTATACTTAGCAAAGTTGATGAACAGATGGTTACCAGATTCTCCATAAAACCTTCCAGACATAAAAAGTATCATATTGAATTACTCTATTATTTCTCTTTTCCTGGCCCTGTCTCCCTCTATCTATTTCTCTATCTCTCTGTCCCTCTCTTCTATCTTTCTCTGACCATATCTATCTATCTCTTTCTCTTTCTCCTCCCTCCTACTATTTCTCTTTCCATATTTTACTCCCTTCATTTCTCTTCCCTCTCCCCCCATCGCAACTATTTATTTTTCATTGCTCAAAACACTTAATCATGTCTGCCCATTTATAGAAATGTCACAGATCACAATTCTCAAAAAGGTAATAACGTTTTACTAACTTTAGGTCTTATAATTGATGCTATGGATTTATATGACTTCCAGCACTTTTCCAATTAGCTATGTTTGAGTAGACACTAGACTGATATTAAAACTGTAAACCATGAAGCTTTCAGTGTGAGCTATAGGTGTGAGAGATGCATGAAAGTCAAAGGAGACATTTAACAAATGTTCCTTGAATGAATGAAGGGATGAATGTATGAATTCTATCTCCTGTGAGTTGTGAGATGTTGCATAACATTCCAGCCCTGTCTTATAACTCAAAATTATCTCATACGTTCAGTTACAGAAAGCAGATTTGTCTAATTCATTGATGAGAAAATAAATATCTCCCTATTTCCTTGAAGACTTGAGGATATGGGGATGTGATATTTATATACATCTATCTTTCATTTCAGCTTCTGCTAGATCTCACTCTGCAAGCGTGTCAAAACAAGGAAAAATAAAGTCAACATCTTCCATAAAACATGTGACCTAAATCAATGAATGTCTGTGTTCTACTACATGATTTGAACTTTAAAAAACTACTCTGGGTAAGGTTACCCTCATGTGTGTTGTCTTACTTCAGTAGAATTTAAGTTTATCGAGGACAGAGACTATCTTTATTTTTGTTTATATTTCTATCTTTAGAACTTAGCATAGTGTCTGGCAAATGGTAATACTAAATAAATGCTTCTTGCTTGTCTTTCCACCTATGTAGGCTTAAATATAGAGTATATAATTCCCTCTTATTTATTGGAGGGCAAAGCAAGAATAGTAACTCTCAACTATCTTCTTGTCCAGCCTCGTGTGAGCCTGATTGAAAAGTAAACTTTTACTTGAATAAAAATAGAGCATAATTAGCATGAGGGAAATGAAGATTTGTCCCAGGTAACTGATGTCTTTAGTTGGTGATCTTCTTCCTCATGATGGGTGTCTTACTTGGATTTCTCATTTAGATCTTCTAGAGGCACAAGCTATAAACAGCAGTATCCCCACAGTCACAACTCCTAGTCTTATACCCATGAAAACCCTCTCCTGAATCCATGAATTCCAAGATCACATGCACGAGAAGTGCTAAGACAGTTTACAGACAATTTTCTGGCATACCTAAATATGTGGTGGGAGAGTTGTTTGAATATGACCCTCTACGAACACACACACACACAGAATCTGATATGCACCAAGTTTTAGCTGGTTTGTCCCTGAAAATAAATAAAAGGCATAGAACGTATGCTAATTTCAAAGCCAAGAATGAAGCCATATAAGTAGAATTAAAATGTTTGTCAACATTAAAGACAGATACATAGTTTTGTATATTGGGCATTTTTGCTTGTTTTGTTTTACAAAATTATATGTATCAAGCCTGGCTCATTTCCTTTTTGATCCTAACAGAATAATATAATTCCTAAGATTTTTCTTTATTCTTTTCTTTCTCAGTTCTTTTCCCAGCTTAGACTTTTAACAGAGATGAGTCTGTGATGGTCTTGCTGCAAAACATATAGAACGTAGCATAACATCTTCAACATGCAGATACCCTAAATCATTCTTGCCCAATGATTCTCTCTAAGACCCTGCATAAGAGTCAGAGTTATTAGTCTGTGCCTGGTAAGGTAAGCCAAAGCTTGCATCTGCCAGTTGTTCAAATGTGATCCTTTAACTTTGAAGATCATTTGTTTTTTTTACCCAGTACAACTACATTAATCTTTTGTGAATCCTGGAACTCTTAAATTATTGGAGCTGTACTAAAGGAGCACTGCATTTATTGCTAAAAAATTCTTTTTAAAATTGTCTATCTTCTTTTTGATCAATTCCTGTCTGCTCAGTATTCCAGTGCCACAAGCAATGAAGAAGCAAGTGAATGAATTCTCATCTAAGTCACTGTACACAGATGTGGTATTCCCCCATCAGAAAATGCACATTCCTATCAGTCAGCATCTGTTTCCTCCTCCCCCCACTCCCCCCTTCTTCTCTCCTCAGGCCTGTTTACCAGATATTTTTCATTGAGAGACTTCCCGATAGAGAATAATTCAGTTCCTTTTTGCTCATTCATGGGAACGTTACATCTCCCAGCTGCAACTATTTTAAGTAAAACTCTGAATGGGCCTTATAATTTATTGTGACTCATATCCTTCCTAAGTAAGAGCTACAGTACAGAGATCATGCCGCCAAAGCTGTTTTCAACTATAGTTAATTTACACTATATTTCTTTGGGTATTCTTTGGTGAATCTACATGATTCACTGGCAGTGAGGCTTGTCAGTAAAGTCATTTCCATTTCATAGCTAAGCTAAATATTTTGGTGATTTTTCCCCCTTTGTTTTGTTTTTAGAGTAACTCTCTATCCATATGCAAATAGCAGAAATACTACTGCTTTTCCAAAGTTTTGCATGCATGAAAAATAACAGAGACAAAGTAAACTCATCAGTTTTATACAGGGTTGAATCAAATCCCAACTGCCAGGCGTTTCCATGGTAACTGCCTTCCTAAGCAAACTTCTCTAGAAAATATACAGCTGTTATTTCTATCTCGTTGCTAAGCTCCTGTGACAAAACCACACTACAATAACCACTTCACAGTTGGTCTCCTATAGGGATACATGTATGCTGCTAAAGGGTATAAAACTCTTGTGGGCCCAATATGGCATATGGGCTAAATGATAAGCAAAGCATTTACCCTTATATTTTTAGTATTTTACAGATTTTCTTTGACTTCCATTGGTGTGGATCTCTTTCTTCACAGAAACTTTATGTGATTTCCTTTAAAATTTAACTGCTAGACCCTTGAATTTCTGTTCATTTCTATATCGAGGAAGAATGAAGAACCATTATTAAGCTGTTGGACTAATTCTTCGATTAAATGTGATGACAGTATAGTCTGGTCTCATTCTCAGAGTCTCCATGATAAATGCTTTGTATGTTATTGTTTATACTGTTTCTTTGTTTATCATAACCATGGCTGACCAGTTCTTTCTGTCATAGTTGCAGTTGTATTTGGAAGAACAATGGAGCACACTGCGTATCTCTGGAGATGGGAGCCAGTTGAAAAATTGTATTAATTTTGTCAAACTGCCAAAAGGGTAGGAGGGGGAAAGAAATGGATTTCATGTATTATCTCCCCAAGCCCTGACATACTTTACCACTAGCACAAGCTATGAATCAGTAAGGGGAAAAATAGGTTGAAGCCCAAAAGAAAAGTCAGATTCCCATGAAATATTCATGATGAAAATCTATTCCCTTGTTAACTGAGGGGAGAAGCTAGAGAAGGGAAAGAATATATGTACAAGGAAGAGTTGATCAATGCAAATAATGATCCCCAAAACGATGAAGTTTGACATCATTTCTTTCCAAACTTGCTAATGTTTCCAGATTTCTTGATTGTTTTTATTTAAATGAAAATTCACCTTTTACTATATTTTTTATGGCTAACATTTTTTCTATCACTTTCTTTCACTGTATTTGGGAAGACAATTAGCTCTTATTTCTCCTTAAGTTCACATCATTGGTCCAGGAAAGATTGATTACTGGCAAAGTTGGAATGTAGTAACATTTCCAAAGAAAATATTAAAAATAGCTTATTTTGACACTTTAAAATAGAAGATAAATACTAGGAAAAGTCTGGCTTCTAATAATTAGCCTTGTTAAATCTGACAATCATTGTAATCCAGATATCTCAATTGATACTATTTGTGTCATAGTTCTAGAGATGGAGAGGGAAAGTTGTTTTTTTCATTTTTACTCTCTCTCCATTCATATAGTGTGCTCATTTATAGTTCTTTAGTACAGATACTTCCTTCCACCTGTCAGAATTATTACAAGAGCTTCTAAATGGGTCTTTTTGTACAATCATTGTCCAATCTCCTAAATGTCCTTTTTGCTGATAATCAGACATCCTTACTTATAGATGTAGTCTGAAACTCTTTTTTGTCTAACTGTTGCTTTCTCTGTCAAGTTCTGACTCCATTATCTGAGATTTAAGGCCTAATAGAATGGAGCATCATTTAGCCCTATTTCTTCCAGGCACTTCCTGTACTTAGTATCATGCCTGGTACACATTAAGTCTTTAATAAATGCTTATTGGTTGGTCTACTATGTTCTAGACAAAATTGGACTGGTTATTATCTTTAGAAAAATATACCTTCTGTGAATGTGTCTTAATTCCTTTAAAATTACAAATTCAGAGAAGACAAGTACTTTTTCTACTGATATGGGTAAGTTAAAGTTATTTTTTTTTCTTTTTGTCCTTTTCAAAGTAAGTTTTTGTTGAGGTCTTTTTATGTAATATCTGTATATTTGTTCCATTATCCACACCATCTTCCTTTCATGATAATTTTTTCCATATATGTGTTTTTTAAAATAAAAATAAAAAAATAAAAGAAGTGGGGAGCACAATTTATTAAAATGTCAAAAAAAGTTTGCAAGTATGTGCAAGGTATAATACTTGATATTTTCCACTTTGTACTTATCATATCTTTTCTTTTGAGTCATATTTATTCTTTGCAATTTTACAGTAGTCTTCTTTGTTGTATATATGTGTGTGTGTGTGTGTGTGTGTGCATGTGTTTCATTTGCATAATTGTGGTCCCTGAAGATTTTGTTTTCTTAACTCTGATCATTTTACTCTGTCAATTCATGTAGCATTTATCATGATTCTTTATATTATTCACATTTGTTAGAGCACTACATACTCTAGATATACTATCATGTTCATATACTGCAATTTAATTAGCCTTTCCTCAATCATTGGTTATCTGTTTTATTTCTAATTATTTTTCATCATAAAAAGTGCTATATAAATATTTTTGTATATATAGGACTTTCTTCTTATCAATGGGTTCCTTCATGTTTGTTGATCAGTCATTTTTCTCAATTGCATCCAACTCTTCATGATCTCATTTAGAGTTTTCTTGACAAAGAAACTGGAAAGGTTTGTTATTTTCTTCTTCAAATCATTTTACCAAAAAAAAAAAAAAAAAAAAAAAAAAAAAAAAAAGGCAGAATTAAGTGACTTACCCAAGATCAGACAGCTACTAAGTGTTTGACATTAGATTCAAATTCTTTTTTTTTTAATCTAGGGAAGCAGTGAACTGTGTCACCTGCATTCCTTTTGAAGTGTAATCATAGAAATGAAGTCACTATGTGCATAATTCCATTTTTGATAGTTTTGCTGATTCACAGATCCACTATCAATGCATCAGCAAGTCTATCTTTTCAGAACACTTCCAAAATTGACTGCTTCTGTCTTTTGTCATCTTTGCTCATTTTAATGTGCATAAAATGAAACTTCAGGATTTTTGAGAATTATTTGTTTAGTCTATTGGATCGCTTAACTAGTGGGAAATAGCTTTTGATTTCCCTGATTTCTTCCTCCTCCTCTTCTGCTCCCTCCTCCCCAAAGAGATATTTCAACCTGACAATATCATTTACTTGTGCTTAGAGACTGTTTCATTTTTAAAATTAATATTCCCAATGTATCTTTGCTAGTTGCACAATAGCTTTAAATGTATATTAATTTATTGATTTAAAATGCAGCCTTGCAGTTTACAATTGCCTCTTCACAGATTGTTTCTGTCTTTTTATAGTGCTAGAAAACTCAGCCTTGTCATCTTTTCTCTTGAGTTTCCTTAAAATATTGAAATTATTCAAAGAAAATTCCACAATAATTTAATCAAATTTTGGGCATCAATGAAGTGCGAAAAAGAGATAGTAAGCTAAGTACTCAAGACACAAAGGTCACTCCCCTAAAATAATATGCCTGTCTTGTCCTAAATAGTTTAGATCCTTCAGAGAGCCACAGTGGGGATTCAGCATTTTCAGACATCTAGGTACCACAGTGGATACAATGCTGGACTTGGTATCTGGAAGACTTCAGATAAAATAGTACCTCAGTTATACTAGCTGTGTGACTAAGAGTAAGTCTTCAAACTCTCTGTCTTAATTTTGTAATCTGTAAAATAGTTACCTTGTCCTTCACAGGACTTTATGAAAATTAAATGGGATCATATATAAAGCACATTTAAATATATGAAAGCCTTAAAATGTCATACAAATGTAAAGTAGTAGTAGTAGAACTAGTGGTGGTGGTAGTAGTACTAGTGGTGGTTGTAGTTTCTACCACTAGTAGTAGTGGTAGAATTTAAGATAGTAGTAATTATAGTATCAATAGCAGCAGCAGCATTTTATAGGGCAATTCTTTTTGAGAGAAAATTAACAATTCTGATTGAAAAAGCTTTCCATTAGGAAGCAGTACCTTAGACTACCCTTAGAAAACCAAGGATTCTTAGAGGCAAAACTTTTCTGAGAGTATATTCTAAGCTTAATTGCAGCCTCTTTGATAGCATTTAGTTGAGAGGTAGACTGACAAGTTTAGAAATAGCAAACTGATTTGTTTTGAGACCTGAGTATTACATTCAGAAGAATAATTTGAAATAAATCTAGAAAGATAGCCTTGATCCAGACAAGAAAACTTGAAGTGTGACTCAGAAGAGTTTTTATTTAATCATTAAGGCAATGGGGAGCCACTAAAGATTCATGAGTAGAATCACCAAATCAACACACGTATAAACTTGCTCTGCTGGTTCAGCTCCTGAATAACATTCAACCATGCCACCTTGGATGACCCATAGTCTACTGAAGCCAAATAAGGCTAACATGCTTCCATGAACATTGCAATAATGTGGGCAGAGACATCATATTAATGGTTTTCCTGAATCAGAATCCTTAGAGTAGCCATTTGATAGATAACTATCAATCCAAAATTTTCAAATGACAAGTCAATCCAAATTTCTAATCCAGTCTATGAAAAAGTCTTACTGTCTTTTCCCTTCATAACAATTCATTGTTTTCTGGATTCAGTGGGACAAATATTTTTACTACTACTCTCTCAGTCAAGGCCTGTCAGGAACTACCTTACACTTAATTAGATTCACTACTTCAATGTCTTTGAAGTGTTTTTTTCTGCTCACCATGTATATGAACATAAATGCTTCAGTCATGAATTTAATGGGGATTTTCAATTCTCTACTCAGTGCTGAAAACTATATACCTCTTAATTTGGTATGTTTGAGAGAAGTCCATGTGCTTTATTGGGAGACCTCTAACGAAGAAAGATGGCAATACCTCACAAAACAACAGCATCCCAGCCATCTTCCACCTATGTCATGAGAATGACATGTTGAGGTTGACTGAGGAAGAATAAGAAGTGGACATGAACATTGATTTCACCAAAAAATGTTAGGCTCAGTAGTTGTCAGGAGGGCCATTAGAGAAACTGCTTTTAGAGCTTGGTCCTTTATTGCACCAAAATGTGTTTCATCAGTTTAGTTCGTACGATGCTTCTGTCCATTTTTATTGCATGCATCATAATGGTTCTGAGAAGCTAAAAAGATCATGTGATTTATAAGAAATTTTATAAGTCATTTAGCAGAGATTTTGGACTCAGTTATATCTGTTTGTTTTCACACTTCTGATATCATAGCTGGGAGTCAAACACATAGTAACAAGATGGATGTTTATATCTTTGCAGGTTTCAGGAATAGGAGAACCTAGATAAAGATTTTCCAGAAGGAAGAGTTGCTAGCAAGAAAAACAATAGAGCCATAAAAAGCTCTCAGATGAAAAAAGAAAAATCAAAAACAAAACTTGGCCTCCAAACACAGAATTTTTGTATTATAGCTGTTGTTTTCCCTGACCTCAATGTGTATCTAGCATGCTGATGCCTTCTTTGGAAGATGGTGAAGTCAATAATAACCTTTGTTAGTAGTTGTCTCCAAAATCCTTTGTGGTTCTCTCCAACCATTTTAAAGTGTGCTGTTTTATTGATTGCAAAGCAACTTTTGTAAAATCACTTTGTTCAACTCCATTGTACTCAAGATGTAGACATTTACAGCATCTGAACAGTACACTTGAGAGAAGTTTGCTAAGAACTAATAATCAAGATGTGTATCCAGCCAACTATGATCTCTTTTCGACAGTAGGAATCATGAACTATATTTCCTCTCATGGGAGTTTAAGTATTACTGAACAATAATAAGAGAATTTTCATATTCTCTTTTACAAAGCATTAGGGAATTAATTTGTATTTGTAAAATAATTCATATTCCTTGTGTACTTCTAATACTTTTAGAGCATTGTGCAAAGAAGTAGACAAGTGTAAAGTAATCACAAAGTAATGAAATTGTCCTAATAGTGCCATCCATCTTCCTTTCTTAAGAAAAATAATTGAGAAAGTCAAGAAAGAAGAAGAGGAATAGGAAGGGGTTGTTTGGATATTTAATTAAACCTGACAAAGAAAAAGTAGATGAAAAACTTTCTGATGAAGATATAATTGCTATAATTTTTTTGGTTCATAATTTCTTAACATGTGTTTAACACTAAAGATTTGCTAGAGATGATGGTTTGTTTAAGTGTGGTACTTAATGCTATAAGACATCATAGATTCAATTAGATGTAAAAATAAAAATAGTCATATTTAGCCTATTAATGAAGAAATAATGTAAAATGACTAGTAGCTACATTATTGAACTTTAAAAAAAACAGAAATATTAAGAATATGGAAAAGTGAGCTAGACATTTGGAATGAAACAAAAGACTTGTAGACTATCTTGTGGCCAAAAATGGATATGAAACTATCTTAGAACATCTGCATAAAAATATTTCCAGATGACATTTCTCTCAGGAGACTGGATGTTGTATTTAAATAAGTCTTCATAATTGTTGCTGAATAATTATAGAGAGCATCATGGTTGATAGGAGAATTGAAAAGTGTGCTTATAACATCTCTTATCAGAAATGACAAAAGGAGTAAGTCTAAACTTTGTAGGTATACAGGTCAATCTGCTTTGGAGGTGATAAAAATACTATGAACCAAATAAACATTCTCCTAAAGACCTAAAAGAACTCCAATGCAAATACACCTTAAAGACTGGAATTGAATTTTTTAAAAAAATTATGTTTTCAGGATAAAACAACAACAACAAAAAGCCCCCAAAGGGGGGAGAAAGATCTATATGAAGCACAGTACTATTGAGTAAAAATGTTGATAATTATAATACTAATACCATTAATAACTTTTGTAGTTTTGAAAAAAATCAGTTGTTATGTATTAGCAAACATTGTAAATTCATATAAAATTTTCAAGAGTGAAAGCATTCATGGAAGGTCTTAACATGGCCTCAGTCATACTATATTGTTGTTGTTCAGTTGTTTCAGTCATGTGCAACTTTTCTTGATCCAATTTGAGGGTATGCTTGGCAAAAATACTAGAGTGATTAGCCATTTACTTCTCTAAGTGAATTTACAAATGAGGAACTGAGGCAAACAAGGTTGAGTGACTTGCCCAGAATCACACAGCTGGGTGATGTCTGAAGCCAGATTTGAACTCAGGAAGATGAGTCTTTCTGACTCCAGGACTAGCACTTTATTCACTGAGCCAACTTTTGTTGTTGTTTTGGCATTTTTCAGTCATGTCCAACTTTTTGGGATTACTTTTGGGGCTTTCTTGGAAAAAAAATACCAGAAACTATGCTCAAAAAATTATCAAACTATGCTTATCTTTTCATTCAGCAATGTTTCAACTGGGGTTGTATCCCAAAGAGATCTTAAAGGAGAGAAAGGACCCACATGTGCAAAAATGTTTGTGGCAGCCCTTTTTATAGTGGCAAGAAACTGGAAACTGAGTGGATGTCCATCCATTGGAGAATGGCTGAATAAGTTATGGTATATGAATGTTATGGAATATTATTATTCTATAAGAAATGATCAGCAGGATGATTTTATTTATTTATTTTTTATTATAGCTTTTTATTTACAAGATATATGCATGGGTAAATTTTCAGCATTGATTCTTGCAAAAACTTTTTTTTTTTTTAAACTTTTCCCCTCCTTCCCTCCACTTCCTCCCCTAGATGGCAAGTGGATCAATACATGTTAAATATGTTAAAGTATATGTTAAACACAATATATGTATACATACCCATAGTTATTTTGCTGCACAAAAAGAATCAGACTTAGAAATAAGATAAAAACAACCTGAGAAGAAAAACAAAAATGCAAGCAGACAAAAACAGGAGTGGAAATGCTATGTTATGTACCACACTCATTTCCCATAGTATTTTCGCTGGGTGTAGCTGGTTCTCTTCATTATTGAAAAGTTGGAACTGATTTGGTTCATCTCATTGTTGCAGAGAGCCACATCCATCAAAATTGATCATCACATAATCTTGCTGTTGCTGTGTATAATGACCTCCTGGTTCTGCTCATTTCACTCAGCATCAGTTCATATAAGTCTCTCCAGGCCTTTCTGGAATCATTTTAGAGAGGCCTAGAGAGACTTACATGAACTGATGCTAAGCAAAATGAGCAGAACCAGGAGATCATTGTACATGGCAACAAGAAGATTATATGAAGCTCAGTTCAGATGTATGTGACTCTTTCTAACAATGAGATGCTTGAGACCAGTTTCAGTGATCTTATGATGAAGAGAGTCATCTACATGCAGAGAGAGGATTGTGGGAATTGAGTGTGGAATACAACATAGCATTCTCACTTTTTTGTTGTTTTTCACTTGAATTTAGTTTTCTTATTCATTTTCTTTCTGTTTTGATTTGATTTTTCTTATGCAGCAAGATATTTGTAAAAATGTTTTACATATGTTGTTTACATATATTGGATTTAACAAATATTTGAATATATATAACATATATTGGACTATCTACCATCTAGGGGATGGGGTGGGGGGAAGGAGGGGAAAATTTGGAACACAAGGCTATGCAAGGGTTAATGTTGAAAAATCATGCCTGCATATGTTTTGAAAATAAAAAGCTTTAATAAAAAAAAATGGAAAAAATACCAGAGTGACTTATCATTTCCTTCTCCAGCTCAATTTACAGATGCGGAAACTGAGGCAACCTGGGTTAAGTGACCTGTCCAAGATTATATATTTAGTAAATGTCTTGAGGGTAAGTTTGAACTCAGTTCTTTCTGACTCCAGGCCTAGCAGTCTGTCCACTGTATCTATCCACTCTAGTATTATATAGAGGCTTAGAAATAATACAGATCTTTCCCCAAAAAATTTACCCTAGAAACCTTTAGACAGAAAAGTCAAACAACTTCCTCAAGATCACAAAAGTGATTAATGGGTATTATCCAAAGAAAAATTATATCCTGAAGAATTAATGTTTCCAGTAAGAGAGTATAGCTGCCAAAGAATTTTGGCATCATCATAGTGTTATAATTATCATCATAGTGTGATTCTTGTTTGGTCTATTTGGCCCATGAATCTAATAAAGGACCTCCAATAGGGAGAGACTTTTCTGAACAATGATCATAGCCCATGAACAAAAATATTATTCTCTTATATGTTCATTGAGGAAATAACTATTAGTCGTCTTATGAGCCATTTATGCATGAACCATCCTTGATGCATTCATCTGCTTACCATTTGTTGAATACACAAAATGTGACTGAATCCATTTTATGGTAGTTGCACTGAAATGTGTTAGACCTTTCATTCACTTTGGCCACTGCTTATGAAAATAAAATTACTATACAACTGTGCATTCTTCTTTTGTCTTGCTTTCCAACTTACAAAAAGAAAAAGAGTAGAGAGAATTATTCACAGTGACAGTGGTAACTAATTATCAATATTCATGAAATAAACAGTATTTATATCAAACTGGGTATTAAGTGTCTACTTAGTGAAAGATAGTTTGATAGGTATCAAGCATATAGTACCTATCAAGGAACTTAGGATACAGTTGAATATACAAATAAACCAAAGGAATTAAAGACAGGAAATTATAAGAAGAGAGATCCAGGAAACATGGACCACCTGTTGGGATCAGAGAAAACTTCATGAAGAAGAATAATCAATCAGCATGCTTTTACTAAGAGCATTCTTTGTGCAAACATTCTGATAGGCACTAGAACAAAGAATTAAATAAAGCCTGCCTTCAGTAGGTTTACATACTGTTGGAAGAATAGCACTCAAATGTGGCCTTTGAAAGAAGAGAATCATTTTAATATGCAAGGAAGTTGGGATACACTCCAAGTATAATGGGGTCTTGCATTTGTACCACCAAATTTATCATGTTATACAAGATGGAAAGCAGAAAAGAAAATTAGGCATGTTTCCGATGTGTAATAACAAGAGAAGTTGTAATCTATCAACCTAACTATAAATGAACCTTGATTGGTCGTCTGTTTTATCTGAACTCTTTTCCCAACATTAATGACAGAAACTGAAAAATACTCTGTTGTGTTATTGTTGTAAATTATTTTAACATAACCCACAAGAAGATCCACCTTGGTGCTGGCTGGAGACTGAAGAAAGCAGAGGCAGAAGCAAAGGACAAAGCCGCAAGAGCTCTTGAAACCAAGCAGAAAGACAGGCCTCTAAGAAAGCTAACCAGGCTATACTGAAGGACACAATAAAAGATCTGAACTTTTAGCACCTGACTGTATTTGAAATGATTAACTGGTACCAAGGCTGCCTCCAGAAAACCTCCCCAAGAAACCCTCTCCCCCAGAGAGAACCATCTTATTATATTTTAAAGAAGAAAAACACCAACAAGAAAGATATTTTCTTTTGAAGATAAGTATTCTATCTGTGCACAGCCTCAGAATACAGCACAGCTTTTAATATTAAAAGTCTGAGTTGAATTTTTTACTCCTTCTTTTATTATTATTATTATTTTTAACAGAACATTCCTGAGAGGAGATAATCTTACCATGAAAAAAAATGACAAGTAAAATAACTATATGGAATAAATGAGATTTAGGGAAACATTTGAAAGAGACATTTAAATGAAAACAGGAAAAAACAGGTAGCTGGTAAGATGAAAGAAAATGTATAAGGGAGTCTAAGAATTATCCATTTAAGAATGGCATATAAAAAAAAAAACAACAACAAATAAGGAAACAAAGAAAATTACCCAAATAATTGGACAGCATAAGCAATAATTTAACCAGAAAAATAATAACAGCAAAAAAAACCAAAAAAAAAAAAAAAAAAAAACAGAAGTAAACTAGTAATTGGATAAAACAATAAAATGGGGTAAAATAGAAAAATGGGACAGCTGTGTGATCGTCCAAACTATTGTTTTACAAAATAATTTCAGTGAGAAATTGGCATTTGTTTTTTAGGCTGACTGAAAATAAAATATTGAAAATAGCTGAAGACTTTTAAATTTGCAAAGTACTTAATATAGGTTATCATATTTGTTTCCTACAACAACCTTGTAAAGTAGTTCCTAGATGTTATTATTAGCATTATTTTTCATGAAAGGATATTGAGATCCAGGTTAATGGCTTGCATAAAGTCACTTAATAAAGATCTGAGTCAGAATTCATGTTCAGTACTCCTCTCACTATAAAAGCAGACTAATCAAGGAAACTTACCCCATTCTTAGTAATTAATAGGACAGTTTGTTTTCTCTTCATTTCTGTGCTGACTTGATTTAGATTTGTTGAATTTTCTCCTACATGAAATGGGAGCCACATACTAACAATCAATAGACTTACTGAGACTTAGCCTGCCAAACATTCTATCTATGTTAGCCATAAACAGTTAATTTCTTTGTAAAGACATCACCTTCATTTTCTTTATCACCCATCTACTAATATTGGAATCATACTTGACTCTTCTCTTTTTCTTGTCCCACCCAGCAAATTGGCCAGCTTTTATTTCTGCCTCTTGTGCCTCCTGTGTATCACCACTCTCTGTGTATCAACTCTGACACTGATGCCTCTTCCAGGGCACATGGCCAACATATGATAATCCACAATAAAGGAATACTCTTCTTCCCAAATATAACATGGAAAATTGTCAGTCACCTTTGTTGCTTTATTTCCTTTTAATTTGTATCAGTTCTTTCAGTTACCTTGTTGTTTTATTATTTTGTTTTTTATAATTTTTTATTATAAATTTAATAACAACCAACTAAAATTAATGTTTCCAATTGAGTTGCCAACTGGAAGAGGTCTTTATTTCTCAGCTGATAATTTTTACCTTCTAGAACTACCTTGTTTTCAAGTACTTTGCATTTGTTTGTACATGCACACATACATGTGTATTTATTTGTATGTGGGTATACATATATCCATACATATAATGTAATAATACATATACATGTTTTTGTGTATATGGATATATAAAATGTTTATGTATATGAATATATAGTTATATATATATATATATATAAACATTTTTTATTTCTTTATGGAAATGGTAGGGGTTTATGAAGGCACTGCAAGTCCAGGTCATTTGCCTTAAGGACTTCTGACTAAGCTAATAATTTAGATTAGGTAAAGAAATGTTAGAAACTGTCACATACTCCTTTTGGGTGCAGAAATTCAATACATATTGAATTCTTAGTGGCTAGAATTATACATCAGGATTTTCAATATCTTTTATGGAATGACAGATTGCAAATCCCCATACTACAAAAACAAACCTAAATATATCCTAGACATCTCATCCTGAAAGAAATACTGAAATCATTATTGAATAGAGAATTTTTGTCCACACGTTCCTGGACATAATACTTATTCATACAAACTTAAGAACCAAATTTTAAATTGATGTTGCAGTATCAAATATATATAATTCCCAAGTTATGTGTAATGAAAAAAAAAACAAAATATTGTTGGTATTCCTCCTTCACTTTGAAGAGGATAAATAACATTATAGGGTGGTCTTGACTTGTATGTGAATTGGATTGAAGTGAGACAGTTGCACAAAGTCATCATCCTCACTCTTTCTTCTAGAATCACTATAGTCCAGTGGCAAGAGAAAAGCAAGGAGGACTGGCTATGACTCTGGATACAGTGGGTGACTTTGGTATCTTACATTTCTAACAAAGCTCTAAGCGTTCTATAGAACTTAGATGTTGGAACAATTTTTCTCATCCATCTTTTCCACAAGTGAAGTTCAAGTACTTGGAGTAGATATCCCCCTAACACACCAAAGGATTTGAAATCTCTCTGTTATTATAAATCTGATTTATAACCTGGACTTAATTGGTTTATCACGGTGTGGCTGCTGCAGTAATTACACTTTTATATTCAAAATACAGAGGCTGAGCAAAGATCCTCATTGTGATGGGATCATGTAGATTGTGGCTTCTTGTGTTCTACCAAGTTATCAGGGTTTTGAGTTTAGTCATTTATACTGTTCATCATATGAAGACCAGCCTAGCAAAATTCTTATCTCTAGGATACCACATATATGATCATGAAATTTTGGACCAAGGTTATTTCAGAT
Source organism: Sarcophilus harrisii (assembly GCF_902635505.1). Taxonomy (NCBI): domain Eukaryota; kingdom Metazoa; phylum Chordata; class Mammalia; order Dasyuromorphia; family Dasyuridae; genus Sarcophilus; species Sarcophilus harrisii. Next base: position 217,640,881 of record NC_045430.1, read on the forward strand.
ATCTTCTACTAAAAAACTGAGAAATAGTGATCTCCCATGCTAGAGATAGGGCCTATACCTAAGAGATGTAAAAGCAATTAAAAAATAAATTTAAGATCCGAATCAAAACTAGAGCTACACAAATCAAGCAACCATATAGATCACCACTTGCCATAGCTGGATAAAAGATATATGTTACAGAACTTTCTTTACATCCAGATATTTTGATAGCAGCATACTTAAACTCATGTGTCTATATCATGTAATATTAAGTTAATGATTTATGAAAGGTTGTTCCTGTATTTGGTGACAAATAGTTGTAATCTCTGCTGCCAAGGATGTTTAAAACAGTGGTTCATTTGTTTAAAGTAAGGAGTCCTGAAATGCATCTAACTAAAATGATGGGGTGTACAAATAAATACATTCAAAGTACTTGAATACAAGGTGTAGAAGGTAGGAATTATCAGATGGGGCTAACTAAAATCACATGGGTGAGTACTGAGATGCAGTTGATTAAAATGTTGGGAATTATCAAGTAGGTCTTGCATTACCATAGTAAATCCCTGGGGTATAGGGTCAATGGGTTTCCCCAGTAAGTCCAAACCACCCCAGGTCAAAAACATAGCAGATAAAAATTCCATATCTATTAAGAGTAGAAAGATTCCCTTCATTTTCAAGTTGGACAAGGGAGGGAGATTCAGTCACAAAACAAATCAATACACAGGTAGTGGTCATTAAAATAGAATGGTGGGTTGAGTGGACAATTCAGTGAAGAAGGTTATATTTGTCATTTTTCATATTTTGACTAATGGCTAAACTTTCTTATTTGTCACTCTCCTTAAATTAACACATTCACATTTTCATTGTTTTCAATCCTTCTAAAATTTTGTATATTGTTTGTACATTAAGAAAGACCTTTATTTTTTTCTTATTTTTAATTTTTAATCATTCTTTTGCTTTATTTTGTCTCTCAAAAATAAAAGGTTTCCAAGTTTCCAGTATTCAATGCTTTTATATTTCTTAGATACAATAAATGAATCAACCAAAATTTTATTTTTATTTAATAAAAGCATTTCCATTTCAATATTATGTGAATTATCTTGATATTTTGAGACATGACAAAAACTTTAATGAATATTACATTCATTACTTGCATTTTCAAGTTTGAATAAGAATGGAATTTACCTAATATATAGATTACCATGCATTTTGTCAAGAAAAGTTGTTCATGGTTCCAAAGATTTTAATATTTAAAGTTCCATATTAATAAGAAATGATTCAATAAGTCATTGAATGCAAAATTCCTCAGTGGAATCTATATAAATTATTGAATAGTCACAAGAGAGACAGCTTTAATAAATTAAATTCAAGGACATCTGGTCAATAGTTTTATAGAAATTAAAAACATTTCATACAAATGCAATATTTTACATTTGGCCTTTTTCTTTGTGAACAAAAATTAATAAGGTTTTCTCTTTAAAACAAAAATAAATTGATATTGTGCTTATGTTTTGTGATTTTTTTTTAAGAAAGTACTTGCTCTGACACAAATAAAATCAGAGGACCTGTAAAATTATAACATGAAATAGGTAAAATAGATAAAAATATAGATAACAGATAAAAAGTGTTCAATCTAACTTTTTGCTTTAGAAATAGAGAATAGTTTAAAATGAAAAAAGAAAAATCCATTGTTTTTTGTTTGATTATTCTCTCCCATTCCCCCTTTTTTTTTTAGCATGTCTTTCTAACTTAATTCTTCCGATACAATCTTTCCTGAGATATATATTCTTTGTTATTTCATCTACTGGGTTTAGAACCAAGTGAAGAAGACTCTTTGGCTTTTAAATGCTCTTGAAAATCCATTTGTCTTCCTCACGCCCACAGTTTACTGAATACCACTTAAAACTTAATCCATTATTTATAAGACCTAGTTTTGGCTTCACATATATAGCTACTTTGAAAATAATTACTAAAAAGAGTCTGTCTCTGTTCCTGTGTTTCTCACTTTCCTTTCTCTCCTCCTATCCACACGTGCACACACACACACACACCTTATAAAGTGGTATCCTCTAGTCATCTGAACCCCCACCTGTGACTTTACTTTCATATGCTCTATAGCAGTTTTTGACCTTTGATCTTTTCATAGCTATATTAATTGTCTTTAATTTTGTAGAAAATTTTGATTGATACTAAATACAACTAAAGCACATCCCTACCAAAGAGTTTGTTTTGAATGATCTCTCCCTCCAAAAAAAAAAAAAAAAAAAGGATTTTTAGCAGTCATTCCCTGCCTAATTCCTACATTCAAATAATGGGTTTACCTATATCAAATAAGGATTTTTTTTTCTAGTTGTCTACTGGCCTGATTCATTGCTTCACCCTGCATAATTGAGGATAAAATAGGCAAGTTGGCCTTGTAATAGAGAAGCCTCTTTTGTTTGCATCCCCTAAATCACCTTGGATTTAACCAAGTTCATTTTTAAGATAAGATAAGGGCTTACTTATTTCATTCCATCACACCAATACCATTAATAAGTTTGTTTGTCATTTTACTGTACACACACACACACACACACACACACACAAATTAAAAATGGCCATATATCATACTACAAATAAGAGATGACCATGAGAAAAAAAAAAATGTCCTATGTGTAAGAGATCTGATTTCAAGTCCTAACATGCACATTTATTAGCTTTCTGATATTGATCAAACTACTTTTCAAAGAATTTCAGAACTGGAAGGGCAGTCACAAGAAATCTGGTCCAACCCATACCTAATCTCCCTCTCCTCCCTCTACCCTAAACAACTTATTTAGCAAGTGATCAAAAAAATTTTTTTTTCAAAGAGAATTCATGAAATGACAGAGAACTCACTATCTCTCAAGGCAAGCTTTTCCATTTTTCCATTATTGTATTATGGAGCCTATCATTAATAAATGTTTTTTTTTTTTTTTTTTTTAATAAATGTTTTCTTATAGCAAGCCTTAAATCTGACCCTTTATAATTTATACTTATTGCTCCTGGTCCTATCTTCTGAGTGAAACTGAAAAAGTCTAGGGTCTTTACTATGTTACAGTCATGCAGATATTTAGAAATAATTATCTTATACTTTCTAAAATTTTCCTTCTCTTGGTTAAGGACCCACAATTTCTTCAGTCATTCCTCATATGATATAATCTCAAAGCTATTTATTAGCCTTGATGTCTTTCTCTAGATTCTCAAGTGCTTATTGAGGCATTTTCTAAACTATGTCTCCCAGAACTGAACACAAATACAGAATACATAATAACTAACAGTTTTTTTTAAGATATTGTCTTTCCATGTGATTTCAAGGTCTCATTAGCTTTTTTGGCTGCTAAATTAAACTACTGACTTGCTCATTTTGAGCTTGTCTTCTACCATCATTCCTAGATCTTTCTACCTCTCTCTAATTTGCATTGGTGATTGTATGATTTAACAGTTATCCCTATTGGATTTTAACATGGTCATACTTGTTAATTGCATCTCTATAGATGATATTAAATTCCAATGTCATTTTATATGAAATCTTCTGCTATTTATCTTCTTGCTCCTTTATTTTCTACTTTTGTGCCACCACAAAAAAGAACTGCTCCAAATATTTTTATATGTATAGACATTTTTCCTCATTCTTTGCTCTCTTTGGACACAGCTTCTCAAAGCCTATCCCAGTGACACTCAAGATCTAGCAAGTCTTAACAAATTGAAAAGTTTTCCAGTCATATGTGAGAGGGTGATCCAGTAATCCTGATATCAATCTAAGTACAAACTTCAGGGTGATTACTTTTCTGTAAATGGCAATTCCTAAATTTGTTTATAAAGTATGAAGGATTTGGGTTTTCCCCAAAGGAAGATTCTTCCTGATAAAATTATTGAGCCTTGATTTACTGAAGAATTTTGGTAAATAATTGCTATTCTATCATCTTTTAAATGACTGTTATATTTATTTTTTTTGTAAGGCCCGGCATCCTATTTCCCTCTATCACTTTAAAAATCATAAATAAGAAACTGAAGCTTTGCATATATGTCCACATTATATCCCAGTAGAACAGATCAACCCCTCACACTTGGAAAAGCAGGATGCTGTCTATCATGAAACAATTGAAATATTAATCGACTTTGAGAGTCTATGTGAAATAATTCTCCATTATAATAAGCAGATAAGTCAGTGAATATATTAAAAAACGTATTTGTAAAACATTCAGACTTTGAAAACTTCCTTTGATAAATTAGAAAAGGCCATATCCTGAACAACTGGTTGTGACTTGGACAGAGACCTGTTTATGTTATTGTTGTTTGTCCTTCATTCTCAAAGATGACATTTCATCAGGGATGTGAGGCTATGACATGAAGGTGAATTGGATATGAATGCGGGAGGGCTGTGAAAGTCATCACCTTATTTTCTCCTCTGGAACCATCTGGGTCTAGTGGCCAAATATGGTTCAGGAAGAATGAAGATGGGCCTGAATGTAGTTGGATACTTTAGTCTTTTTAAGCTAAGGACTTTAACAGGTCCCAGTTTGAGGGTTATTTGAATCTAGCACCTAAAATTTAATCATTTGGAACATGTCCCTTGTCATGTCACTCCATACGATGAATCTTATGTATAAATGAGCCAATTTTTGTATATGCGCCATGATTTGATATCATGGATAGCCAAGTTAGAATATAAAGAAAAAAACAGGAAGCATAAAGTTCATGCATTTTGTAATGGTGTATTTATTCACCCTTAACTCAAGGCTAGTACCAATTTGCTGGCAACCTAAGAAGGTTACTTCTCATGTGAATTTCAGTCCTAAGTTTCATTCCTTATTTTTGAAAAGTTACTGAAACCAAGGATATGTGTGTTTTATTATACCATATGTCCGTATCCCTACTTCTCAATATAGTACTTGTAGGACTGAATGGAAGAATTTCCAAATTGATTAGAATTGTTTTAATTATTTTGTACCCACAACGTACTAGATTTTGTTCCTAGCCTTCATGCGTTGATTATATCATTACTGTGTTGGACAAAGAAAAGGGAAAAGCTTATAAGTGATCAGGATATATAAGCACTCAGTGCAAGTACCAATGTTGGAAGCAAATGTTCCTGAAGGGAATTGGTCATTGCTAATAATTAATGACCAATATATCCATTAACTTTGTTATAAACATTAGTATTGCTTTGCTAACCAAAGATAATGCACTTTAGATACAGCATTTAACATTAAAAATACATTGCTTTCTTTGTTCCTTTTAAAGTTTCTATGTGACCTATGCCTTTTGTTTAAAATAAATGTATTTTTTAGCAGTCAACTCCAAGGAAGTATAGCACTTGATGCCAATATGCTTTATAGTGTAGTTCCTCAAAAGCTATGTAAGTATCAGAAGATTTTAGAAATAGAAGAAGGCTTTACTGATCACCCAGTTCCCCTCCCCTCACAAATTTTATAAATAACAAAGAAACCCAGAGGTCAAACGATTTTTCAAAGTTCACAAGCTAGTTAGCAAAAGAACTCAGGCCTTCTAGTTGATTACATTTATTTTCACTGTTTCACAATTGCAATTGTACCATATTGCCATTGTAATATATACCTTAACATATTCATCAGGAAAATAAATTGTCATTGAAGATTTCAAAATAATATACTTCATAAAAACCCACAAATATCAGAATTAATTACATTTTGTAATAGTTAGGAAATTCATCTCTATGTAATCCCTTATGTAGATACATTTCCTCTTTTTATGTTCTCAAATCCAATTAAAGAGAAGTGTTTTGCCAACCATACAAATTGAATATCTATTCTGACATTTTTTTTCCTTTTTTTATATTATAGCTTTTTATTTACAAGATATGTGCATAGGTAATTTTTAAGTATTGACAGCCGCAAATCCTTTTGTTCCAACTTTTCCCTCATTTCCCCTACCCCTTTCCCCAGATGGCAGATTGACCAATACATGTTAAATATGTTAAGGAATAAGTTAAATACAATATATGTATACATGTCCAAACAGTTATTTTGCTGTATAAAAACAGCCGGGCTTTGAAATAGTGTACCTTTGAAGGAAATCAAAAATGCAAGTGGACAAAAAAGAGGGATTGGGAATTGTATGTAGTGGTTCATCATCATCTCTTAGAGTTCTTTCCCTGGATGTAGCTGTTTCAGTTCATTACTGCTCTATTGGAACTGATTTGGTTCATCTCACTGTTGAAGAGGGCCACATCCATAAGAACTGATCATCATATAGTACTGGTGTTGAAGTATATAATGATCTTCTGGTCCTGCTCATTTCACTTAGCGTCAGTTCGTGTAAGTCTCTCCAGGCCTTTCTGAAATCATCCTGCAGGTCATTTCTTAAAAAGCAATAATATTCCATAATATTCATAGAACACAATTTATTCAGCCATTCTCCAATAATGGGCCTCCACTCAGTTTCCAGTTTCTGAACACTAAAAAGAGGGCTGCCACAAACATTCTTGCACATACAGGTCCCTTTCCCTTCTTTAAAATCTCTTTGGGATATAAGTCCAGTAGTAACACTGCTGGGTCAAAGGGAATGCACAGTTTGACAGCTTTTTGAGCATAGTTCCAAATTGCTCTTCAGAATGGATGGATGGATTCACAATTCCACCAACAATGTATCAGTATCCCAGTTTTCCCACACCCCTCCAACTTTCCGCATTATCTTTTCCTGTCATTCTAGCCAATCTAACAGGTGTGTAGTAGTATCTCAGAGTTGTCTTAATTTGCATTTCTCTGGTCAATAGTGATTTAGAGCATCTTTTCATATGGATAGAAATAGTTTCAATTTCTTTGTCTGAGAATTGTCTGTTCATTTATCAATGGGAGAATGGCTTGATTTCTTATTAATTAGAGTCAATTATATATTTTAGAAATGAGACCTTTATCAGAACCTTGGACTGTAAAAATGGTTTCCCAGTTTATCACTTCCCTTCTAATCTTGTCTGCATTAGTTTTGTTTGTACAAAAACTTTTTAATTTGATGTAATCAAAATTTTCTATTTTGTGATCAATGATGATCTCTAGTTCTTCTTTGGTCATAAATTCCATCCTCTTCCACAGGTCTGAGAAGTAAACTATCCTATGCTCTTCCAATTTATTTATAATCTCATTCTTTATGCCTAGGTCATGAACCCATTTTGGCCTTATGTTGGTGTATAGTGTTAAGCGTGGGTCAATGCCTAGTTTCTGCCATACTAATTTCCAATTTTCCCAACAATTTTTGTCAAACAGTGAGTTCTTATCCCAAAAGATGGGGTCTTTGGGTTTGTCAAACCCTATATTATTAAAGATATTGGCTGTTTTGTCCTTTGAACCTAACCTATTCCACTGATCAACTAGTCTATTTCTTAGCCAATACCAAATGGTTTTGGTAACTGCTGCTTTAAAATATAATTTTAGATCTGGTACAGCTAGGCCATCTTCATTTGATTTTTTTCCCCATTAATGACCTTGAAATTCTTGACATTTTGTTTTTCCATATGAACTTTGTTGTTATTTTTTCTAGGTCATCAAAATAGTTTTTTGGGAATCTGATTGGTAGAGTGCTAAATAAATAGATTAGTTTAGGTAATATTGTCATCTTTATTATATTTGCTCGCCCAATCCAAGAGCATTTAATATTTTTCCAGTTGGTTAGATGAGACTTAATTGTTTGGAAAGTGTTTTGTAGTTTTGCTCATAAAGATTCTTATTTTCTCTTGGCAGATAGATTCCTAAATATTTTATACAATCAGTTGTTACTTTAAATGCAATTTCTCTTTGTAACTCTAATTGTTGGATTTTGTTAATGATATATAAGAATGCTGATGACTTATGTGGGTTTATTTTGTATCCTGCAACTTTGCTAAAGGTGTGGATTGTTTCTAATAATTTTTTAGTAGAATCTCTGGGGTTCTCTAAGTATACCATCATGTCATCAGCAAAGAGTGATAATTTGGTTTCCTCATTACCTATTCTAATTCCTTTAATTTCTTTCTCAGCTCTATTGCCAAAGGTAGCCATTTCTAATACAATATTTGTACAAAAACTTTTCAAGGTAATATAATCAAAAGTATCTATTTGGTGTTCAATAATGAGTTCCAGTTCTTTTTAGTCACAAATTCCTTTGCAAATTAAGACAACTCTGAGATACCACTAAACATCTCTCAGATTTGTTAAGATAACAGGAAAAGATAAAGAGAAAAGTTGGAAGAGGTGTGGGTGAACTGAGAAATTACTACATTGTTGATGAAATTGTGATTAGAGTGTAAGTTTCTAATTAATTTTTGTTTTATTTTTCCCTGGATGTTTTTACATGTAATTTTTGTTGCATCGTAATAAAAAAAACGATTCCTTTACTAGTTCAATCTTTCTGCATTTGATTTTGAGGTCTTTATGCCCTAATACATTCCAATTTTGTATATGTTTCATGTACTGCCAAGAAAAAAAACACACATTATTTCTGTCCCTATTCAATTTTCTCCAAAAGTTTATTAAATCTAACTTTTCCAAAATCCTATTCACCTCCTTAACTTCTTTATTATTTATTTTGTGGTTTTATTTATCTAGTTCTGATAGAGTAAGGCTATGATCCTCCACTAGAATAGTTTTATTGTCTAATTCTTCTGCAGCTGTCAACTTGTCAAATTTTTGTTTCAACTCTGGTCTTTTCATCAAAAAAAAAAAGTGAAATTCACTTCTTTCCCTGAATGATAATGCTTAATTTTGCCAAATAACTGATTCTTGGCTACAATTCAAATTCCTTTCATCTCTGGAATATCATATTCCAGGACCTTCAATTCTTTAAAGTGCAAGCAAGCTCCTAGGTCATGGGAAATCCTAATTGAGGCTTCTCAATACTTTGGTTTTTTTTTTGTTTTTTTTTCTGTCTGCTTGTAATACTTTGTCTTTGATCTTATAATTCTGGGATTTTGCTGCTATATTTCTTCAAGTTTTCCTTTTTTGGAGTATCTTTCAGAAGGTGATCTATGAATTCTTTCAATGGCTATTTTACTCTCTGGTTCTAGGACATCAGGGCAATTTTCCTTAATGATTTCTTGAAAGATGTTGTCTAGACTCTTTTTTGCCATCATGATTTTTAAGTAGTCCAGTGATTTTTAGATTGTTTCTCCTGAATCTGTTTTCCAGGTCAGTTGTTTTTCCAAAGGCATATTTTATATTTTCTTCTCTTTTTTTCTTTTTCTTTCTTTTTTTGGGGGGGGGGGGGGAGAATGATTCTTAAAGTTTCATTGAGTCATTAACTTCATTTGTTCAATTCTAATTTTAAGTGAATTATTTTCTTTTTTTAATCTTTTAACCTTTTGCATTTGGCCAATTGAATTTCTAAATGACTTGTTTTGTTCATTGGATTTTTTTTTATTTCAGAAATTCTGTTTTTCAGCATGTTGTGGTTTTTTTCCTATTTGTCAAGTCCATTTTGCAAAGAATAACATGCTTTTCCCATTTCATTAAATTTATTTTTATGAAGTTTTCTTCAGATAATTTATGTGTTTCTTTTTCCAAACTCTTCTGCAAAATTCCTATTTACTTTTTTCCATTTTCTTCTGATGCCCCTTTTAAGATCTTTTCAAATTCTTCCAAGAGACCCTTCTTAGATGGAAATCCACTTATATCAATCTTTGGACATTCATCTGGAGTTGATTTGCTTTTAATGTCCTCAAGGTTTGATGTCTGTTCTTCTCTTTTTCTCTAAAAGATAGCTATGATCAGAGATGTTTTTTTTTTTTTGTGTGTGGTTTTTTTTTTTTTTTTGCTTTTTTCCTCATTGTTTTAAAGGTTGAGATCTGCTCTTAGGGCAAGGATATATTGTACCAAACTTCCCATAACAGGCAGTGGTGGCTTCAAGCTTTTTGGGGGTAGGTGCTACTGGTTTCTTTTCTGTGCTGGGTAGGTGTGGCCTATTTCTCTGTTATTATTTTTCAGGAACTCACTTTTCCGCCTTTTGTAGATGTGTTAGATCACCTTGTCTATTGATCTACTGACTTCTGAATCAGATCAATGCTACTGTATTTCAGCTAAAATTCTCTTGGTAGATTCCTTTCACATAGAGGCCACTCAGCCTTGAGTCCTTGCACTGTGTCTGTGCTCAGCCATCTTCTGTTGTGCTTGGTTGAAACAGACCTTTTCTGAAGTACTTCCTAAATATTTTCATCTGGAAATTTGATACACTCTAAATATTTCTTGGTTTTGTCACTCTAAAAACATTTCAGAGGCTTGAACTGGTGTTGATATGGGGGAAGCCAGGAAGAGCTCAAACAAAGACCTATCTATTCTCCCCAATTCTATTTTTTTGAGAAATTATTTTCTTCAATGAGCTTTTGTGATTCTTTTTTGCATTTGACTAATTCTGCTTTTCAAGGCATTCTTCTCCTCATTGACTTTATACATTTTTTTTAAAATGATTTGGCCTACTCTGTTTTTAAAGCGTTACTTTCTTCTGTTTGTATGTGTGTGTATGTGGTTGGTGTGCTTTATATAATTTATCAAGGTATTGACTCATTTTTCATGATTTCTTGAAACAGTTTCACTTCAAAATTTTCCTTCTTCTCTTACTTGATTTTCAAAATGCTTTTTGAGTTCTTGCATGGCCTGATATCAAGTCATATTTTTTTTGAAGGCTTTGGATGCAGGACTTTGACTTTGTATCTTTTGCTCCATGAGCATTTTGATTTTTTTTTATCACCACAGTAACTTTTCACAATGAGTTTTTTTTTCTTTTGTTTGCTCATTTTCCCAGTCTATTTCTTCTTTTTAAAAACTCTTTATTTAAGTGGGGTTCTGCTTTTAGGATGGAATATGCACTGTTCCTACATTTAAAGGTTTTGTGCAGCTGTTCTCATAGATATTTCTAGGGACACATAAGATTTTAGTACTTCCAAAATGATATGATCTGAAAAGAGGTTTACTATTCTCCTATCCTGTGTACTGGAATATGAGCTACCACAAAGATTTTTTTTGCCCTGGAAGTGTGAGGAATGTACCAGCTCCATTGTGGCCACAAGCTATTTTGTGCTAGTGCTCTTCCTCATAGTGGGACTTCCACCCAGAACTATGATCCAGATATATGATTGGGCAACACAACAGAGTCTTTTCCCCAGTGCCAGCAAAGAGACACTTGTGTTTTCCTGACCAATTATTTGACCCTCTTACTATCTGAGGAATGAGAATTCTGGAAGCTGCTGCTGTCATTGCTGATTCCATGGCTTTTGGTTTTCTGGGTGTGCTGTGCTGTGGCCTGTGATAGAATGTACCTCATACAGGTATAATAATTGTTCCCTGACAACTTTCTAAGTTGTATTTGACTGGAAAATCATTTCATCTTATCAATTTGTGTGTTCTGTTACTCCAGGAAATGTTTTGTGTATTATATAAAGGTATTCCAATGTAACTGGGGGGGAATTCAGGGAAATTGCTATTCTCTTGGTTCCAACCATAAATAATCAATTTTAGTGAAAATATTATACACAATTAAGACATATTTTAACATCTTTCTGTCAAAAATTTACTACTAACAATGAATCCATCATCTTGATTTTTCTAAAGTCACTATTCAGGAAATTAATTTTTTTCCTTTTTTTCTTTTTGTCTCATTTATTTATTTAGATTTCTCTATCTCCTTATTTTTTGATTATTTTTTCCTAAAACATTTTGATATTTTGCATATATATATATATAATTTATATATATATATATATATATATTCATTATTGATGTTGCCTTTGACCTAGTATTTCTAAAGCTAGTTCTTTTTATCTCTATTTTTATCTCCACTTCAATGTTGTCTTAGCTCAAGCCTCTTTTAGATGAGAGTAAATTCTCTTTCCTTTTTCCTTTGTGTTCCAATAACTTTCTTTCCATTATCATTTCCTTCTTCTCTTAAAAGTACAATAATAGGGGCAGAGCCAAGATGGTGGAGAGGACCCACATATCTATCTAAGCTCTCCTTTTCCCTTAAACTATTTTTTTGTGAAACAGCCTCAGAATTAGTGCTTGACTGTCAAAACCAATGAATATTGGGAGTACAAGACATTACCAACAGAAGATAATCTCAAAAATTAACGAGAAAAGCTCTGTTTTTGCTCCCAAGTAAGGATGGCTAGGCCAGGCCCAGAATCAGGCAATCAGTAAGAGCATGAGAAACAGCTCATAGAGAGCAGACCGGGGCTGGAGGGGGTGGGGGAGGTGGTCTTTGCCAGCTGAAAATTTGCCAGGAGTGTTGGCTATTCTGCTCTGGCAGCAAGCCTAGAGTAGATCAGTAGAGAAGCTATAAACACAGGGGGTAAAAACTATAACCCCAAAATGCTAGAGTCTCTCTGGACCTGGCCACACCTACCATCACCCAGAGGGATTCAGCACAATCTCAGTGTACAACTGCTGATCCCATCACAGAAGCTGAACACAGCATAGATGCTAATCCCAGTGCAGATGCTGATCTAGCACAGCCATTGCTCTGTCTCTCCTGCTTCACTGCTACTTCCTGTTGTCTGTAGAGGAAGCTTGGTAACACCACACTGCCCCAAAAGCAGACTGCATTTTTGTTGTTGTTGTTGTTGTTGTTAAAATGAGAAAAAAAAGCAAAGTGGGCTCTAACTATAGACAGCTTCCATACTGAAAGAGAGCAGACTTCAAATGCTGAGAAGACTAAAAGCAGATTGTTTCCAGATGAAGCCCCAAATGGTAATATAACCTGTTCCCCGTCACACAAGTCTCTCATAGAATAAATGTAAAAGGTTCTTAAAAGATATCTAAAAGGAAAGGAAAGGTTTTCAAGAGGATCTGGATAAGTCAAGTTACTCATTAAAAGATAGAGTGGATAAAGAAATGAACTCCCTGAAAAACAGAATTAGTGAATTGGAAAAAAGAAAATAGCTCCTTAAAAAATAAAACTGGCAAAAGGAAAAAAAAGTCCATAGAATAAAACAACTCATTTAAAAATTCAGTTGGACAATTACAAAAAAAAAATAAAAAAGTAAATGAAGAAAATAATCCATTAAAAATCAGAATTGAATAAATGGAAAGGAATGACTTGAGGAAACACCAAGAATCAGTCAAGCAACCAAAAAAATGAAAAAAAAAATAGAAAAAAATGTTATACCTACTTGAGAAAACAACAGACCTGGCAAATAGATCTGGGAGAGATAATCTAAGGGTTATTGGACTCCCTGAAAATCATGATAAAAAAGAGCCTAGACACTATTTTTCAGGAAATCATCAAAGAGAACTGCCCAGATATTATAGAAACAGAAGGTACAAAAGATATTGAAAGAATTCATCAATCGCCTACTGAAAGAGATTTCAAAATCAAAACTCCAAGAAATATTGTGGCTAAATTCCAGAACTATCAGTCCAAGGAAAAAATACTACAAGTAGCCAGGAAAAAAATTCAAATACAGAGGAGCCATAATAAGGATTACTCAGAATCTTGTAGTGTCCACCTTAAAGGATCTAAGGGCCTGAAATCTGATATTCCAAAAGAGTAAGGAACTTGGTATGCAGCCAAGAATAACTTGATTATCAAAGATATTTAATGGCAAACAGTATTTTGTATCTGATCCTTAAGGTAATAAGAAGGCACTGGAGTTTATTGAATAGGTGTATTATATGATTAGACTTGAATTTAAATAAAATTCTTTGATGGCTGAATGGATGATAGATTGCAGTGAGGAGAGACTTGAGGAAAGCAGACCAATCAGCAGGATTTTGTAACTTTCATGCATGAGGTGCCAACAGCCTGCTCCAGAATTAGGGTATAGAAAGACAAGTTTTGAAGAAATATTGAAGTTGAGATATCTTAGCAACAAGTTGGGCATGGGGGGAGGGGCGGTAAGAGATAGAAAGTACAGGAGAGTTCTTAGGTTTTGAACCTGAGGGCTGGGAGGATGGTATTGATTCTCTAAAATAGGCGGAGGAGGAGTTAAAGAGAGTTTAGGTGAAAAAATAGAGTTCCCAAAGATAGTTTTCTTTTTCTTTAATTGACAGTCATAATTTCCATTCAGATGCTGCTGATCTTTGCTTGTAAAAGACCTCTGAAAGGCTCCAGGTGCTTTGTTTCCCAGATGCTACCCTGTCTCTTCCTGTGAATGTCGTTTCTGCTGTACCAACAGCAAGACTTACACGGGTGTTATGTTTCTGGGTCTAGGCATTGATATTGGTCTGGCCCTATTTCCTGTTGGACATTAGCCAGGACCACAGAGTTCTTGCCACCTTGTCAAAGCACTGGTGCATCACAGCTTCCTGCTCTTAGTCTCAGCTACTTCCATGCTTTGTCTTCTGCTACCCCTATTTGATTGTCTGTTTTCCTTTGGCAGCTTTGGCAGGTCTCTGGCAGTTCTTTTATTCGATCCTGAACAGGATGGAGGAATGTTTATCCTATTTATCTTTGAGTTTTTTTTTAACCATTATTATTTATTAATCATCCAAAGGCTTTGCTAGAGCATTTGCAGAGGATCTAGCTGTAAAGCCCAACATTATGAGATCAAACACCAACTTAACAAGTACTTAACATTTATTTCCATCAATTTTTATCTTATCAGATTTATTTCTATCATTCTAAAATGCTGAGATTTTTTTCTGTAACCTAATATGTTTTTCAACATTATCCATTTCTTCTCCTCAGCTTCTTGTTGTCTAAAAATTTGAACAGGATTCTATCTAAGCTTTCATCTCAAGAAATTGTTAAACAGAACAAGGTGAAAGAGAGATGCTTTAGTATTCTACTGTATCTATGACTTCTAGATAATATCTCCTTATTAATGACTATTTGAATTCAGTTATTCAACCAGTCGTGAATCCACCTGGCCATACGTATTTAATAATACGAGAGACATTATTTACTTTGAGATTCAACTTCTATTAATCATTTTACGTCTAAGTACCCCAGTATAGATATCTTTCTCTTTGGCAGGGAAAATAGAAACAAAGCAAATACTGCTATCTTTCCTTTGTGGGAATAATTTACATTTAGGACATTAGAATTTAATTCTTAGTGACTTCCCTTCTAAAATATCTTTTTAAAATGATACATTCATGCTTTTAAAATCCCCACCTCTAGTACAGATTTTTCTATATACATTCAGTCTGATGTAGACACTCTTCCAAATTTCATTTTCTAAAGTGACATTTCTATTTCCTCAAATAACATATTGTCTGCTGGAGTGTTGGAATTTAAATGCAGTGGTTACCATGCTTTTGATGATAAGAAGAGATCACCACAGAAATTCTGGCACAGCCACTAAATTGTACTTTTATTTGTTCTCCCCTTTCTAATTTCGTCTTTCATTTAAATGCCCTTGGAATAAGCTAAGTTACTTGCACATTAAGGTGCTGCAGGATTGTTTCCTCTTTTATAGGATGACATTCCTTATGATCTTTCTTCATTATGCTTCCTAAGTTTTGTCAAAAAACATTGGACTGCAACAGGGTTGTTTTTGGATGTTGTAGTATCCCTTCATAAAGAGAGTATAGTTGCTTTCTACCATAGTTCCTATCAATTAAACTGATACTTTACATCATTACATTAAGTTTCTCTAAGAAACAGTGATAATCAGAGCCAAAAACTTCATTTATATTTATTTCCTATTTTTTCAAAGTCAATAGCATATTAAATGAATCATTATGAAACTGGTGTAATTGTACATATTTTCCTTTTAATACTTCCTATTAATTTGATATTTGCTCTAATGATATGATGATCAGAATGAAAAAAAATATATTGATTATGCCCTTAATAATAACAATTCTTTCTATTCATTGAGATATAGCTTTTTTTTTCTCCCAATGTTATTTGGTTCTATTTCTCATGTTTTCTGACTGTTTTTTGTAAAAAAGAATTTGTCAAAAGATGAGAATTCCAAAAATTCCTTTCTTCTCTCTTCCTCTTTCTTTCCTTCTCTCTCTCATTCTCTCTCTCTCTCTCTCTCTCTCTCTCTCTCTCTCTCTCTCTTCCTCTCTCTGTCTAGATATTATCTATCTAATTTGTGACATGAATTTCTCTGTAAATTTTTGCTTGTGCTGAATGTCTTCTGCCTCCCACAACATTGTCCTCTTCAACTTTTGTGATTTTAAAAGTTTTCGTTGAAATCTGAGTTTCCATTAATCAGCAATATAGACTTGATAGGATTGGGGGTATTGTAGGAGAGTAGACAAGCAAATAACTAGTCTCACACAAGTATCAAGAAAAAGTTGAATGATATAGTTACTCATTTATTTCAGTTATACAACTTCTTAGGATTTCCATAAGGGAACATGCTAAGGGAATGAAATAAATTCCTTTCATGATCTTCCCCAGATACTTTCTTAATTTTTTTATTTATAAATCAATTTGTGGGCAGATATGCTTTTTGTTTGTTTGTTTTTGTTTATTTGTTTAATGTTCATGCCCAAAAGCCAAACTGTACTAGTGAATTTAATTAATTCAAATAAATTAATACTCAATCCTAGGGAAAAACAGTGAAGCAGCTCAGAGCTTCAGAACTTCAGCTGCCCAGGGGGAAAATAGAATCTGAAGTGGGAAATAAAGACTTGGTGTAATATAAAAAAATGTAAAAAAGGAAAGTTTTTTTAATGGTGTAAATTAGAGAATAAATTTTAGTAACTTGAACTTCCTTACCCTGGCATGTCACTGACTGTACTCCAAGTTATCCACTGCTCGAGACAATTTTTTTGCTCGGGACAATTTTTTTGCTCCGAACAATTATGGCAGGAATTGCATTGGATGAAAGTAAAAGTTCCTATTATCTTTAAATGCTTTACAACATTAGGGAGATTTCACAAGTCAGTTTAAGGGAGACTTCATAAGTTTATTTATATATGTAAAAAATTTCTCTTTTTATCTATTTATCATCTATCTCTCTATCCATCTCTGTATTACCCCCAAAAGTTTCAGGGCAGTTTTAAGCCTCAATAGTGTAACAGTAAATTGAATTTAAAATTTAACCTTAGTTAATTTAGTTCATATCTACTCTTTGCTTATTATTTTTACTTAGATTTTTTTCCCTCAAGGTATACCTATGGTGATGACAAAGCATCTGTAGGTTTAAACTAAGTTTTTCAGGCATCAGCCATATCAAGTACAAGTAAGCCCATTCAAATGAATACCATACTACTTAGAGACATAACCAGACAGCTTAGTAGTATTGTGACATAAGCAGGGACAAGAATTTGCCCTCTAAAGTTTACCCTGTGGAAATATAGTGCTATGCCAATGAATATCAATGATATTATAATAAGGATAAACAATAACGGCATCAGAATGTACTGAGTCCTTGTTTGAATGACATTTATTTTGAGGATAAGAGAGAAATGATGCTTGAGAAAATCATGAAGATGAGAGACTAGAGGAATGACATTGAATACAAAGACCTGCACTTGAGGATGAGAGTAGAAAATACTAGTTATTTTTCAATCTCCATATCTGTTCCCCATATTAAAATTAAATCAAATTGATTTATAATTATTAAATAATTTCTATGTTCCAGATCTGGTACTAAATGCTGAGGAGACAAAAAAGAAAAGGAAAAAAACATTTTCTTTTCAAAAGGACTTTGCATTCTAATGGGAGGGATAGCATGCAACCAAGTATATACAAAACAAGCCATATACAGGATAAATATGTAATAATTAAAAGAGGCAAGGCACTAGAATTAAAAGATGTTGAGAGACATTCCTTATAAAAGGGAGAATTTTAGTCTATACCACTTATTGGAGCTATGTGGTTCACTAAAGCATTTTCTAAATCTGTAACTCTCTTTTATATTTTGCCTGACCCTGGAAACCTGTATAGGAAGGACAACTGGGAGCAATAAATAAAAGAAAAACTAAGAAAATATTGTTTCACATTTCCATAGCCTTTTTAAGCTACTTTGCTGAAATAGTCATAAAGATCAGCTTATCCAAGTCTGTCATTTTATTTTCTGAAATGAACTCACTGAGACCCAGAGTAATTAAGTGTCTTACCCACAGTTTTTAAACTACTTATGGAAGAACCAGGAGAAGAAACCAAGTTTTCCCTAACTACCAATTCTTGGCTCCATGAACTAAACTAAACTTTCATTAATGTGAAAATGTATCATATAGCCCTGGATGGAGATTTGTGAAAAAGATAATATAGTCAAAGTTTGATGAAGAAAGTAACTTAATTTAGAAGTATACAAAGATAAAAGTTTTTAAGAACTTGTTACTTTAACTGCAGAGAAATAGACCAAATCATCCCTCTCAATGCAGTGTAACAATTAAGAAGTGAAAATAACAGTTTAAGCATAAATTTTAGAAGGTCCTCAGGGAAGTGAACAAGCATTTATCAAGTGCCAACTATGTATTAGGCACTGTGCTAAGAGATTTACACATATAACCTCATTTTAACAAAAATAAGGAAAAAAGAAGGGGAGGGGGGAGTCCATTGTCTTAGGGCCTGAACCATTATTGTATAGTTTTCTCAGTGTGCTTATACAATTATCCCTAAAGTGGGACTCTATATTCTCCTAATCAACTCTGTGATCATTGATATGTAGAGCACTGTTGTGTTATTTTGCAGAAATCTCCTAACGTTTTAAAATGTATCCATGGAACCATCATGATTAAGAAATAAAATGAGAGTTTCTTGCTAGTCGTTCTGATGAGTCCATATCTAAAATGCTACTTTGAGGCTTGGCTAGTTCATTGTGTGTGCAAGACATGAAAAGAAATTGAAGGGAGTTAAGAGGAAAGCAATGAAAATGATGAAGGGGCTGTTGCATTGATTTATGAAGAAATTAAATGAATTAATATGAATAATTTGCCTAAGCGAAGACCAAGGAAAGATATAATGAATGTCTACAAATATCTTTTGGGTGTGAACAATGAGAAAGGAGACAGATGAGAGTATGGAAAGGTATGATTAGGAGTGATGAGATGAAATCAGCAAAGTTTATAAGAAAAAAAGTGCAGATCTTTTGTATTGTTGAATAGTACTATTGCTGAATAGGAAAAGATTTAGGTACCATAATTAGAAACTCTCAGACTACACTGGCGTAAGAATGAAAAAAAGTATCCTATTGGATTATCTATTTAAGTCCACTGGAAAGCCTTGGAAACTAGGAATGCCACCATACTCCACCAACTAGGTAACCTCCTAATGTAGAGTTGTTATCAATGTATCAATGCCCTTATCTCAAGATTACTAGGAGAGCTTCATGCTGACTTTGACAATTACTGTTTGGTTTGATATAAAGCACTTGCTTAGTATCCTGGATCATAGCCCAGCTAACTTTAGAGTTTGAGCATGAAGATAGATGTTCCCATCAGCTGGCTAATCTCCCCCCAATAAAAGGGGTAAGACACAGAGGTCTCTCCACTATCCAATATTCTGTCATGCATTGTTTTTTTTTTTTCTCTTTTTTTTCCCCCTGAGCTCTTCATTTTCTTTTTCTTTATGTGAAGGCTTTGTGATGGATGTGACACAATGGGTTTGAGAGATTTGGAGGAAAGAATGTTACAGTCTAAATCCTTTGCTATGCTGATATTCCCTGCTAAAACCTTTTTTACAAATGAAGATGGTACATGATATGGTTCCTAATTAATGAACTCCACAGAAGCAGATAACAATTAAGTTTTAATAAGGCCTTAATAATTAATATTTTAACCATTATTTCATGGGGAGCAAAACATTAGATTAGTTATGCTTGTAGGAAGTAATCAGCAAAGAATTGCTCCACTCATTTTTAACTAATTATAATTATCCTGTACTTTCTTATAGCACCTTTCAGTGAAGAATCATAAGCTATGTTGATGCCTAAGGAAAAAAAAATATTTGTAAAACACTTTGAAATTTAGTCACAAATTCATCACATTAAATGTAAAATGGGGATATTAATTGGAGGTTATTGACAGTAATTCTAAAACCTGTTCAAAAGGAGGGGATGCCTTATTGCAGACATCTCAATTTTATGCATTCTCAAATTGTTTCACAGATAATAATTCTATAAACATATATAATTATCAGTTTTCTCATAATGTGTCATAATGAATTGAGACCAGAGTAACTTAGAAACATCACTCATTAGATAACAGAGGAGTAAGAGTATACATTATTATATATTAATATTACATCTGCTGCCTCCATGTTTTTCTATTTCTTCCTCTGTTTGTTCTCTTTGAATCCTTAGGCTCAACTCAGGTACTTATCTCACAAGAATATTTCTCTTAAATTTTGGCACTCAAACTCTTTCCTTCAAATGAACTTATAATCATAGATTGAAAGCCACAGAGGAACTTAAAGAGTCATTAAGTCTCACACCCTTTTTTATAGATGAGGAAACCAAGCTTAACCAATTTAAATGATTTCTTTAAGGTTATTAATGACTGAGCTAGGATATGAACTCATGATTTTTGACTTAAAAATTTTTCTTGATGAAAATTTAAAAAACTCTGAGGTACCAATTCTCCCATATTAGATTGGCTAACATGTAGAAAAAGAAAATGATCTCTCCTTTTATTTTTAGAATTTCAAGTTTAGTGTTTGACATGGGGGTTTTTAATTTGTTCCTTTTCTAGCATTTTTAGTTGCAAGCCCAATTCATTGACCTTTTCTTTCTCTATTTTATGCAAGTAGGCCTCTAGAAATATGAAATTTCCCCTTATTACTGCTTTGGCTGCATCCCAAACATTTTGGTATTATGTCATATTATTGTTGTTTTCTTGGGTGAAGTTATTAATTATGTCTATGATTTGCTGTTTCACCCAATCATTCTTTAATATGAGATTATTTAGGTTTCCAATTATTTTTTGGTCCACTTTCCCTGGCTTTTCGTTGAATGTAATTTTCATTGCATTGTGGTCTGAAAAGGATGCATTTGCTATTTCTGCCTTACTGCATTTGAGTTTGAAGTTTTTATGTCCTAATATATGGTCAATTTTTTTATAGGTTCCATGAACTGCTGAAAAGAAAGTGTACTCCTTTCTGTCTCCATTTCATTAGAAAAAGAAAATGATAACTGTTAGAGGAGGTATTGGAAGACTGGCACACATGTTGATGGAGTTATGAACTGATCCAACCATTCTGGTGAGTTATTTGGAACTATGGCCAAATGACCATATCTTGTGCTTAGATTTAAATGCAATAATACAAGTGCTAGCTTGGTCTCTATTCAAAAAAAATCATAAAAAATGAAAATGTTACATATGTACAAAATATTTATAGTACCTGTTTTGTGGTGGTAAAATATTGGACATTAAGAGGATGTCCATCAATTAGTGATTGACTGAATAACTTAGGGTATATAAATATAATGGAATATTACTGTGTTATAAGAAATGATGAGCAGGTGTATTTCAGAAAAAAAAATTGGAAAAACTCACATGAATAGATGCTAAGTGAAGTGAGTAGAACCAGAAGAACATTGTATTTGATAACAGCCATGTTTTATGATTGTCAGCTTTATAGTTCTTCTCATCAATATAATAATCCAAGACAATTACCAACAAAACAAAACAAAACAAAAACATGTGATATGAAATGTCATCCACATCCAGAGAAAGAAATGCAGAGTCTGAATACAGATCAAAATATAGTATTTTCATTTATAATGTTTCTTTTTTTCCCCTTTCTCATGGGTTTTCCTTTTTGTTCTCATTTCTCTTTTACAGTATGGCTAATGTGAAAATATGTTTAACATGGTTGCATACATATAGCCTTTATTGGTTTTGTGCTATCTGGAGAGAAAGGAGAAAAAATAGGAAGTCAAAATCTCACAAAAATGAAAGTACAGAGGCTAAAGCAAGATGGTGGAGAATAGACAGTTCTTTATCTGAGTTCTTCCTGGAATTTTATGGAGAAAGAGAAGAACAGATCTCAAACTTTGAGGACCCAAAAAAACAAATAATCTTCTGATGAAGCTACAAAAGGTGATATGAGTGGGTCCCTATCTCATAAGGCTCTTTTGGAAGAATTCAAAAGAAGACCTTAAAGATAATTAGAAGAAAAATGGGGAAAGGAAATGAGCACTTTGCAGGAGAGTTTGGAGAAGGAAACAAAAATTATCTGAAAAAAAAACTTGGAAAATAAATCTAAAGAAATGGAAAAATGGAATTAGAGACCATTATTGATCACAAAATAGAAAATTTTTATTACATCAAATTAAAAAACTTTTGTACAAACAAAACTAATGCAAACAAGATTAGAAGGGAAGCAACAAACTGGGAAAGCATCTTCACAGTTAAAGGTTCTGATAAAGGCCTCATTTCCAAAATATATAGAGAATTGACTCTAATTTATAAGAAACCAAGCCATTCTCCAATTGATAAATGGTCAAAGGATATGAACAGACAATTTTCAGATGATGAAATTGAAACTATTACCACTCATGTGAAAGAGTGTTCCAAATCACTATTAATCAGAGAAATACAAACTAAGACAACTCTGAGATACCACTACACACCTGTCAGATTGGCTAAGATGACAGGAAGAAATAATGACAAATGTTGGAGGGGATGCGGGAAAACTGGGACACTGATGCATTGTTGATGGAGTTGTGAATGAATCCAACCATTCTGGAGAGCAATCTGGAATTATGCCCAAAAAGTTATCAAACTGTGCATACCCTTTGACCCAGCAGTGCTACTACTGGGCTTATACCCCAAGGAGATACTAAAGAAGGGAAAGGGACCTGTATGTGCCAAAATATTTGTGGCAGCCCTGTTTGTAGTGGCTAGAAACTGAAAAATGAATGGTGCCCTTCAATTGGAGAAGAGTTGGGTAAATTGTGGTATATGAATGTTATTTCTGTAAGAAATGACCAGCAGGATGAACACAGAGAGACTTGGAGAGACTTACATAAACTGATGCTTAGTGAAATGAGCAGAACCAGGAGATCATTATATACTTCAACAACAATACTGTATGAAGATGTATTCTGATGGAAGTGGATTTGTTTGACAAAGAGAAGATCTAACTCAGTTTCAATTGATCAATGATGGACAGAAGCAGCTATATCCAAAGAACTGATGCTAAGTGAAATGAGCAGAAATAGGAGATCATTATATATTTCAACAACAATACTTTATGAAGATGTATTCTGATGGAAGTGGATTTCTTTGACAAAGAGAAGATCTAACTCAGTTTCAATTGATCAATGATGGACAGAAGCAGCTATACCCAAAGAAATAACACAAATAACACTGGGAAATGAATGTAAACTGTTTGCATTTTTGTTTTTCTTTTCAGGTTATTTTTACCTTCTGAATCCAATTCTCTCTGTGTAACAAGAGACCTGTTTGTTTCTGCACATATATATTGTATCTAAGATATACTGCCACATATTCAACATATATAGGACTGCTTGTCATCTAGGGGAGGAGGTGGAGGGAGAGAGGGGAAAAATTGGAACAGAAGTGAGTGCAAGGGATAATGGTGTAAAAAATTATCCTGGCATGGGTTCTGTCAATAAAAAGTTATTATAATAAAAAAATCATAAAAAAGAAAGAAATGGGAAAATGATATAGTATTTTTTGAAAATAGGTTTGATGAAATGAAACAAGCATAAAATTCCTTACAAAATAGATTTGAAAAGAAACCAACTTATTGAAAAACAGAATTTGTGAATTGAAAAAAAAATCAATGAAAAAAGCAACTCGTCTAAAAATTAAATTGGCTAAATGCAAAAGGAGATAAAAAGTTAAATGAAAAAAAATTATACAATAACAATTAGAATTGAACAAATGAAAGTGAATGACTCAATGAGAAATCAAGAATAAGTCAACAATTTTTTTAAATGAAAAAAATAGAAGAAAATACCTCATTGGAAAAAATCAACTGACCTGGAAAATAGATTTAAGAGACACAGTCTAAGAATTATTGGACTTCCTATATACCATTATGAAAAAAATAATCTTGGCAACATCTTTCAAGAAATCATCAAAGGAAGCTGCCCTGATGTCCTGGAACCAGAGGGCAAAACAGTAATTGAAAGGATTCCCTGATCTCCTGAAAAAGACTCCAAAATGAAAATTCCAAGGAACATCGTAGCTAAATGTCAGAACTATCAAATGAAGGAGGAAATATTGCAAGGAGTCAAAATGAAATAATTTAAATGTTGAGGAGCCACAATCAGGATTACCCAGGATCTACCAGTTTCCACTTTAAAGGATTGAAGGGCATGTCCAAAAGTCAAAGGAACTTGGATTGCAGCAAAGAATCCCATATCCAGGAAAAATGAATATTATCTTTCAGGAGAAAAGATAGATATTCAATGAAACAAGTGAACTTCATTGGTTTCTGATTAAAAGACCAGAGATGAATAGAAAATTTGATCTTCAAAAACAGAACTCAAAAGAAGCATAAAAGGTAAAAAAGAAAAAAAAAACTATTTTAAAAGTTAAAAATCTTTACATTCCTATATGGGAAGATGATAAATTCAACTCTTGAGATCTGCATTTCTCTTGTGGATATCCTTAGAGAATACATATGTAATTTGATTTTATTCAGATGATATAAAAAGAAACTAGAGGAGGAAAAGTGATTCTACTGGAAGAAGAGGAAAATGAAGTAAAAAGGGGGCAACTTACATCTTATGAAGGCCTCTTAAAATTGAGGAAAAGAAGAAAGGTGGGTGAGGATTGCATGAATCTTACTTTAATCAAACTTGGCTCAAGAACAGAATATAAGACACATTTAGCTTCACAGAGAAGTATATACCATTGAGGTAAGTAGGAGGGAAAAGGGGAAAGGAAAGGGGGTGGCTAATAGAAGGGAGAACAGAAGTAGAAGGGAAAATGTATAAGAAAGGGAAGTGGCTGTAATAGAGAAGGGCTGTTTGAGGGTGAGGTGTTCAGAAGCAAAATACTGGGAAGAAGAGAAAGGGGGAAATGAAGGAAAAAAGTATAACTTGGGGAAAACAAGATGGTAGGAAATGTACAGCAATGTTCATTGTGGATGTGAATGGGATGAACACTTCATAAAATGGAAGTGGGTAGTAGACTAGCTTAAAAGCCAGAATAATATATTTTATTGTTTACAAGAAGACACATTGAAAGCAGAGTGATGCATTCAGAGTAAAGGTAAAAGGCTACAGCAGAATCTATTATGCTTCAGGGGAAGTAAAAAAGCAGGGGTAGCAATCCTGATCTCAGATCAAGCAAAAGCAAAAATAGATCTAATTAAAAGAGATAAGGAAGGAAACTACATCCTACAATAAGGTACCACAGATAAAAAAAATAATAATAATATCAGTACTTAATATATATGCACCAAGTGACATAGCATCCAAATTCCTAGAAACGTTAAGAAAGCTGGAAGAAAAATAAGCAGTAGAACTATAGTACTGGGGGATCTCAACCTTTCTCTCACAGAACTAGACAAATAAAATCCCAAAATAAATTAGAAAAACATTAAGGAGGTAAACTGAATTCTGGGAAAATTAGATATGATTGACCTTTGGAGAAGATTAAATGGAGGCAGAAATGAATATACTTTTTTTCTTGGCAGTACATGAAACCTATACAAAAACTGAGCTTGTATTAGCATATAAGAATCAAAAAATAAAATGCAGAAAAGCAAAAATCATAAATTCATTTTTTTCAGATCATGATGCAATAAAAATTTTATGCAATAAAAGACCAAAGGAAAATAGACCAAAAATTAATTGGAAACTAAATAATCTAATCCTAAAGAATGAGTGGGTGAAATGTGAAATCATAGACACAATTGTTATGGGCCAGAACTCTGAACTTGAAACAAAGGATTCTTACAAGGTACTAAGTCAGTGGAATTGATAGAGACAATGGTTATTTAGCATAGTGGTTAACAGTTCTCTAATTCAGTATATGTACTTAGTACTTATAGTTCTACAAGATTCATACCTTTGATTAGAGAGGAGATAAGCTCTAACAAACTCAGCCAGAATCAGAACTGGAAAACAGAGACCTTGGTGGCTGTCCTCTTGCCTTCCCCATAGAAACCAAGACACATTCAGAAGGACCTCAGGAAGCTGGCAGAAGCAGAGAAGACAAAGGACTGGCCAGCAGGAGCTTAAGCTCTTGGAACCAGGGAGAGAAATAGGCCTCTAAGAAAGCTAATTGGGCCCCAGGAAAGGAGACAAGACTTTGAAAGAGACAATAAAGGATTTGGACCGTAACTTCATGTGGTGATTACTGTACTGAAATGAAGGCTGCCTCCAGATACCCCAAGAAAACCTCAACAGAGAATACTACATTTTAGAGAGAATATTACACACAATAAATAATTTCATCCAAGAGAATGACAGTAATGAAACAACATAAAAATTTTTGTTCCATGCAGGCAAAGCAGTATTAGGGAAAATTTTATATATCTAGATGCTTACTTGCATAAAATAAAGAAAGATAAATTCAATAAATTGGGCTTGCAATTTAAAAAGCTAGAAAAAGAACCAATTAAAAATGTCTGATTAAATAACAAATTTGAAATTCTGAAAATAAAAGTATAGCTTAGTAAAATTGAAAGAAAATGATGAATTAATAAATAAAATGAAGAGTTTTGTTTAAGGGGAAAAACAATAAAATATATGCAACTTGAAAAAAAATTTGATTAAGAAAAGGAAAGAAGAAAATCTAATTGTGAGTCTTAAAAATTAAAAGGCAGACCTTTCCACCAGTGAAGAGGAAATTAGAACAATAATTAGGAATTGTTTTGCCCAACTATATGTCAATAAATTTGATAATCTAAGTGAAATGGAGGAATACTTACAAAAACATAGCTTGCTCAGATTAACAGAAGAAGAAATAAATTATTTAAATAATCCCATTTTAGAAAAAGAAATAGGATAATCTACTAATCATCTCCCCAAGAAAAAATCTCCAGGGCCAAAAGGATTTACATGTGGATTCTACCAAATATTTAAAGAAATATTAATTCCAATATTATGCAAACTATTTGAAAAATAAAAGGAAAAACAAAGAGCCCTACCAAATTCTTTTTATGACACAGATATGGTCTTGACTAAATAGGGTCTAAATAGAGAAAGAAAATTATATAGCAATTTCCCTAATGAATATTGATGCAAAAATTTTAAATAAAATATTAGAAAAAATATCACAGCAAGCCATCTTCAGGATAATAAATTATGACAAAGTAGGATTTATACCAGGAATGCAGGACTTGTCCAATATTGGGGAAATTATTAACATAATTGTATATATCAATAACGAAACTAACAAAAATCATATTATTTTCTTAATAGATTCAGAAAAGGCATTTGACAAAATTCAACATGTATTCCTATTAAAAAACACTAGAGAGTATAGGAATAAATGGAGTTGTCCATAAAATGATCAGTAGCAACTATTCAAAACCATCAGCAAGCATTCTATATAATGGGGACAAACTAGAAAAATTACCAAAAAGATCAGGGGTGACAAAAGGTTGCCAACTATCACAATAACTATTCAATATTCTATTACAAATATTAGCTTTGGCAATAAGACAAAATGAGATTAAAGAAATGGGAGTAGGTTATGACAAAATCAAATTATCATTCTTTGCAGACAATATGATAGTATACTTAGAGAATCCTAGAGAATCAACTAAAAAACTGCTAGAAATAATTCACAACTTTATCCAATTAGCAGGATACAAAATAAATCCACATAAATCATCAGCATTTATTTGTGTATGTGCGTGTGTAGTTACTATAATATATATACCAAAAAAGTCTAGCAGCAAGAGATAAAAAGAGAAATTCCCTTAAAATAACTGTGGATAAGATAAAATTTTTGGGATCCTACCTGCCAAGACAAAGTCAAGAACTATATAAACACAACTACAAAACGCTTTCCCCACAAATAAAGTCAGATCTAATAATTTGTAAAAATATCAAATGCTCATGGGTAGGCTGAACTAATAATATAAAAAGGACAATACTACCTAAATTAATCAATTTATTCAGTGTCATGCCAAAAACAAGCAAACAGACAGAAAACTCCCAGGAAATTATTTTACAGAGCAAGAAAAAAAAAACACAGTTTATCTGGAAAAAGAAAAGATCAAGAATTTCATGGGAATTAATAAAAAATGCAAATGAAGATGGCCTCACTATATCAAACCTAAAATTATATTATAAAGCAGTGGTCATCAAAACTATTTGATGCTGGCTAAAAGAAGAGTAGTTGATCAGTGGAACAGATAAGGTTCATAAGCAAAATAATCAATGATTATAGTAAAACAGTGTTTGACAAACTCAAAGACTCCAGCTTTTTAAATAACTCATTTTTTGGTCAAAAACTGCAGGGAAAATTAGAAATAAATTTGGCAAAACCTCAACATTGGCCCACACCTAACCTCCTATCAAGATAAGGTTGAAATGGGTTCATGATTTAAATGTAAATAGTGATATTATAAGCAAATAGCAAAATAATACAAAAGGTAGTTTACTTTTCTTATCTGTGGAAAAGGAAGGGATTTGTGGCCAAAGAAAAAGTGGAGTTCATTATTGAACACAAATTAGATCATTTTGATTATACTAAGTTAAAAGTTTTTATACAAACAAAACCAATGCAGACAAGGTTAGAAGGGAAGCAATAAATTGGGGAAAAGCTTTTATATTCAAAGCTTCATTCCTAAATTATATAGAGAATTGACTCAAATTTGTAAAACTTCAAGCCATTCTACAGTTGAGAAATGGTCAAAGGAAATGATAAGATAATTTTCCGATGAAGAAATTGAAACCATTTCTAATCTACTGGGATTATATTCCAAGAGATCATAATGGCGGGAAAGGGACCCACATGTATAAAAATGTCTGTGGCAACTCTTTTTATAGTTGCAAGAAACTGAAAACTCAGTGGATGCCCATTAGATGGAGAATGGATGAATAAGTTATGATATATGAATGTTATATAGTATTACTTTATAACATATACAATATAAGAAATGATCAGCAGGATTATTTCAGAGAAACCTACACAGATTTACATCAACTGATGCTAAGTGAAAGGAGTAAAACCAGGAGATCATTGTATGCAGCAACAACAAGATTATATGAAGATCAATTCTGATGGACATGGATCTTTGCAACAATGAGATGATTGAGGCCAGTTCCAATGATGTTGTAATGAAGAGAGTCATCTATACTCAGAGAGTAGACTCTTGGAAATGAATATAGACCACAACATAGCATTTCCACTTTTTTATTCTTGTTTGCTTGTAATTTTTTCTCATTTTTTTCATTTTTGATCTGATTTTTCTTGTGCTTAAAGATAGTTATGTAAATATGTATACATGTTGGATTTAACATATATTTTAACATATTTAATATATATTGGATTATTTGCTGTCTAGGGAAGGAGTTGGGGAGAAAGCTGGAAAAATTTGGAAAACAATGTTTTGCAAAGGTTAAATGTGAAAAATTATCCATGCATATGTTTTGAAAAAAAAAAATCCTTAAAGAAAAACCAAGATGAACAATGAGCCTAAACATCATGTTTCAGGCATCATGAAGTAAAATTGCCCTGGTGTCCTAGAAGCAGAGGGTAAAATAGCCATTGAATTAATTCAGTCATCACTTCCTCAAAGAGATCCCAAAATGAAAACTCCAAGGAATATCATAGCTAAACTTCAGAATTATCAGACCAAGGAGAAGCTATTTCAAGGAGCCAAAAAGAAATAATTCAAATACTGAGGAGTTACTATCAGGGTTACCCAGAACTTTGGAGCTTCCATTTTAAAGGATCGAAGGACCTTCAGTCAAATATCCTAAAAGGCAAAACAAAACTAAAATAACAACAATAACAACACCACCACAACAACAACAATAACAACAAAAACACCTTGGGTTGCCCCAAAGAATCAATTGTCCAGCAAAAGTAAGCATTATCTTCCAGGAAAAAAGATGCAAGTTCAATGAAACAGGTGAATTTCATATATTTCTGTTGAAAAGACTAGAGGTGAACAGAAAATTTTATCTTCAAATACAGAGCTCAAGTGAAGCATAAAAAGATAAAAATGAAAGAACTTGAAAACTATATCTCTGTTATGGGTATACTTAGAGGATTCAGGTATAATTTGATTTTTTTTGACGATTATATGTAAAAGAAACTAAAGTTGTAAAGGCCATTTTATTAGAAGGAAAGAGAGGCAAATGGGGTAAATTATATCTCAGGAAGAGGCAAAAAAAAAAAAAACTCATTACAATTGAGGAAAAGAAGAGAGGGGGATGAGCATCGTGTGAATTTTACTCTCATCAGATTTAGCTCAAAAAGAGAATACCAGTCATTTAGTTTCACAGAGGAACTTGTCTCACCATAAATGGAATTTGGAGAGGAAAGGTGAAAGCAAAAGTGGGGGGGGGTAGCTAAAAAAAGGGAAAACAGAAGTTAAGGGAAAAGGGACGTGAGGTGGTAATCAGAAGAAAAAACACTGGGGAGTAGGGAAAGGGGGAAAGGAAAGGTAAATGTATAACTTGGGAAAATAAGATGGCAAGAAATATGCAGTTAGTAATTTTAACTGTGAATGTGAATGGATGAACTCTCCCATAAAACAGAAGTGGATATCAAACTGTATTAAAAGCCAGAATCCTACAATATATTGTTTACAAAAAATACATTTAAAGCAGAGTGATACATACAGAGTAAAGGTAAAGGGCTGGAGCAGAATCTATTATGCTTCAGCTGGGAAAAAAAAAAAAAAAAGCAGAGTAGAAATCCTGATCTCACATCCAGCAAAAACAAAAATAGAGTTAATTAAAAGACGTAAGGAAGAAAACTATATCTTGCTAAAGAGTTCTCAAAGTATATGAGCCCTTTGATCTCAGAGGCAAGATGAATGAAGCAGGAGATTCATAAAGTGTGAGAAGAGCTCCAGTTTATTATGCCACACAGCCTTGTTGTCATACATTTTTGCAAGCGTGATCAGTGCATGAATGGCAGACAATCCACAATCACCATTTTGAAAAGCAATTTGTGGGCTTTGTGTTTGCATGGTATCTGCCAATGGGAGGAGTGCTAAACCAGCCACATCAGCAAACCACTTACAGACAAGAGGACCTATCAAGGCATCCCTTCTTAAAAGCAGCTATGTTGTGACCCTCAGGCAAATTCTTTTCCCAGTCATGCACCACTGCTTCTTGCTTAATTAGGACGTTCTGCAATATGGGAGAAAACTTATTGTGCACCAAAGGTCAAGGTGGCCTCTATACTCCCTCTTGGCAGTGTGTCATACCCTAGCAATGAAGTAATATCAATAAATAAACATTAACATCAACTGATATAGTATCCAAATTCCTAGAGAAGAAGTTAAGAGAGCTACAAAAAGAATTAGACAGAAAAACTATAGTACTGGGTGATCTCAGCCTTGTTCTATCAAAACAAGATTAATCAAAACACAGAAAATAAATAAGCAAAAAGTTAAGGAGGTAAACAGAATTTTAGAAAAGTTAGATAAGATAAACATTTGGAGAAAATAGAATGGAGACAAAAAGGAATATACATTTTTTTTCTTGGTGGCACATGGAACCTATACAAAATTTACCACATATTAGGGCATAAAAATCTCAAAATCAAATATCGAAAGGAAGAAATAGTAAATGCATGTTTTTCAGATCATGATGCAATAAAATTACATGTAATAAAGGACCTGGGAAAATTAGACTAAAAATTAAATGGAAACTAAATAATATGATCCTAAAGAATGAGTGGGTAAAACAACAAATAATAGACACAATAATTTCATCCAAGAGAATAACAATAATGAGATAGCATAAAAAGTTTATGTGATGGAAATTCTTAGGGGAAATTGTATATCTCAAGATGCTTACCTGCATATGATAGAAATGGAGAAGATTGGTGAATTGGACATGTGAGTAAAAAGCTAGAAAAACAACAAAGTAAGAACCCTCAATTAAGTATGATTTGAAATTGTGAAAATAAAAGGGAAGATTAATGAAACTGAAAATAAAAAAAAACAAACAAACAAACCAAAAAAAACCCCTAATAAACAAGAATAAGAATTGATTTTATGAAAAAACAACAAAATAGATCAACTATTAATTAATTTGATTAGAAAAAGGAAAGAAAAAAATCAAACAGTATCAAAATGAAAAGCGTGATCTTTCCACCAATGAAGTGGGAATTAGAGTAGGGACCTATTTTGCCCAACTGTATGCCAATAAACCTCATAATCTAGGGGAAATTGATGAATCCTTACAAAAATATAGATTGTCCAGATTAACAGAAGATAAAATAAATTACTTAAATAGTCTTACTTTAGAAAAAAAATTAAACAACTCCCTAAGAAACAATACCTAGATGGATTTATATCTGAATTCTATGAAATATTTAAACATCAATTAATTTCAATAGTATGTAAACTATTTGGAAGAATAGGAAAAGTAGGAATCCTATCAAATTCTTTTTATGACATAAATATGGTGCAAACAAGTAGATTTGCATAACAAAGAAAGAAAACTATAGACCAATTTCCCTAATGAATATTGTTGGCAAAATCTTAAATAAAATATTTGCAAAGATATCACCCCTACTTGGCCTGAGGATAATGCCCAATGATCAACTAGAATTTATACCAGAAATATAGGGCTGATTCAATACTAGGAAAGCTGTTAGCATAATTGACTATATCAATAGTCAAATACTAAAAAAATCATATGATTATCTCAATAGATGCAGAAAAAGCATTTGATGAGATCAAACACCAATTGCTATTAAAAACACAAGAGTATAGAAATAAATGGAGTTTTACTTAAAATGATCAATAGCATCTTTTAAAGCCATCAGCAAGCATTATATATGAAATGAGGATAAAGTAGAAGCATTCCCAATAAGATCAGAGGTAAAACAAGTTTGGTCACTACCATCATTACCATACAATATTGTATTAGAAATGTTAGCTTTGGCAATAAGAGAAGAAAAATAAATTAAAGGAATTAGAGTAAGTAATGAGAAATCCAAATTATCACTCATTGCAGATGATATGATGATAGAGAATCCTAGAGAATCAACTAAAAAAAACTATTTGAAACAACTTACAGTTGTACCAATGTTGCAGGATAAAAAATAAATCCACATAAATGATCAGCATTTTTGTATATGACTAGTAAGTTTAGCAGCAAGGGATACAAAGAAAAAATCCATTTATATATTTAAATAGCTAGATAATGTAAAATATTTGGGCCAAGGAAAAGTTAGGAACTATATGAACACAATTGCAAAATACTTTCCACACAAACAAAATTTTATGTAATCAATAGAAAAATATCACATGTTCATGGGTAAACTGAGCTAATATTAAAAACATGACAATATTACCTAAATTAACCTACTTATTCAGTGCCATACCAATCAAACTGCCAAGAAATTATTTTGCAGAGTTAAAAAAAATGATAACAAAGTTCATCTGGAAGATCAAAAGGTCAAGAATATCTAAGGAATTAAGGAAACAAAATGCAAATGAAGATGGCTACCTTTACCAGACCTAAAACTATATTACAACGCACTGGCCATGAAAACCATTTTTTACTGGCTAAAAAATAGAGTAATTGTTCATTTGAATAAGTTAGTTTCACAAGACACAATAGTCAATGACTATAATAATTTGCTGTTTGTTAAACCCAAAGACCCCAGCTTCAGGGATCAGGACTCAGTATTTACAAAAATTGCTGGGACAATTAGAAATTGGTATGGCTGAAATTAGTTATTGACCTATATTTAATATCCTATACTAAGATAAAGTTGAAATGGTTTCAACATATATATATATATATATATATATATATGTTGTATATATATACATATACATATATATATATATGTATATATATGCAAGAAACTGGAAACTAAGTGGATGCCCATCAATTGTAGAATGGCTGAATAAGTTGTGGTATATGATTGTTATAAAATATTCTTATTCTTAAAGAAATGATCAGCAGGATGATTTCAGAGAGGCCTGGAGAAACTTATATAAACTCATGCTAGGTGAAGTGAAGAGAACCAGAAGATCATTGTATACAGAAACAGCAAGATTAC
Organism: Sarcophilus harrisii; assembly: GCF_902635505.1. Classification (NCBI taxonomy): domain Eukaryota; kingdom Metazoa; phylum Chordata; class Mammalia; order Dasyuromorphia; family Dasyuridae; genus Sarcophilus; species Sarcophilus harrisii. Next base: position 217,674,870 of record NC_045430.1, read on the forward strand.
AAAATGATCAAATATTATGGGCATGGCTCTTTTCAAAGATGAGATTTTTCAGACTAGTTCCAATGTTCTTGTGATGAAGAGAGTTATCTGTACCCAGAGAGAATACTGTGGGAACTGAGTATGGATAATAACATAGTATTTTCACTCTTTTTTGGTTCATTGCATGTTTTTCCCTTTTTCATCTGATTTTTCTTGTGCAGCATGATGATTGTGGAAATATGTATAGAAGGATTGCCTATGTTTACCATATATTGGATTGCTTTCATCTAGAAGAGTGAGTAGGGAACAGGGTAGGAAAAAATTTGTAACACAAGAGTTTGCAATGGTGTATGATGAAAATCAAGCATATATCTGGAAAATAAACATGTTTAATGCAAAATTTAAAAACATGAATTTAAACAAATAACAAGTCTATACACTTTTTTAAAAAATCCATTGTTCCTTCCATTACACCTTGTTGCTTCTTTAATTTGTCTTTTCATATTCATATATATATATATATATATATATATATATATATAATTATAACTTTTTATTGACAGAACCCATGCCTGGGTAATTTTTTATATTATCTCTTGCACTCACTTCTGTTCCGACTTTTCCCCTCCCTCCCTCTACCCCCTCTCCCAGATGGCAAGCAGTCATATACATGTTAAATATGTCACAGTATATCCTAGATACAATATATGTATGCAGAACCAAATAGTTCTCTTTTTGAACAGGAAGAATTGGATTCAGAAGGTAAAAATAACCCAGGAAGAAAAACAAAAATGCAAACAGTTTATATTCGTTTCCCAGTGTTCTTTCTTTGGGTGTAGCTGTTTCTGTCCATCATTGATCAATTGAAATTGCATTAGATCTCTTTGTCGAAGAAATCCACTTCCATCAGAATACATCCTCATACAGTATCATTGTTGAAGTATATATTGATCTCCTGGTTCTGCTCATTTCACTTAGCATCAGTTCATGTAAGTCTCTCCAAGCCTCTCTCTATTCATCCTGCTGGTCATTTTTTACAGAACAATAATATTCCATAACATTCATATACCATAATTTACCCAACCATTCTCCAATTGATGGGCATCCATTCATTTTTCAGTTTCTAGCCACTACAAACAAGGTTGCCATAAACATTTTGACACATACAGGTCCCTTTCCCTTCTTTAGTATCTCTTTGGGGTATAAGTCCAGTAGTAGCAATGCTGGATCAAAGGATATGCACAGCTTGATAATTTTTTGAGCATAGTTCCAGATTGCTCTCCAGATATTATTGTTCGGTAAGAAATGACCAACAGGATGATTTCAGAAAGGCCTGGAGAGACTTACACGAACTGATGTTGAGTGAAACAAGCAGGGCCGGGAGATCATTATATGCTTCAACAACAATATGATGACCAATTCTGATGGATCTGGCCATCCTCAGCAATGAGATGAACCAAATCAGTTCCAATGGAGCATTAATGAACTCAACCAGCTATGCCCAGTGAAAGACCTCTGGGAGATGACTAAAAACCATTACATTGAATTCCCAATCCCTATATGTTTGCCCACATGCATTTTTTATTTCCTTCACAGGCTAATTGTACAATATTTCTGAATTCGACTCTTTTTGTACAGTAAAATAACAGTTTGGTCATGTATACTTATTGTGTATTTAATTTATATTTTAATATATTTAATATCTACTGGTCATCCTGCCATTTGGGAGAGGGGGTGGGAGGAAGCAGGGGAAAAATTGCAACAAGAGGTTTGGCAATTGTCAATGCTGTAAAGTTACCCATACATAAAACCTGTAAATAAAAGGCTATTAAAATAAAAATATATATATAAAATTTTAAAAAATTGCTCTCCAGAATGGCTTGATGTATTCCCAATTCCACCAACAATGTATTAGTGTCCCTGTTTTCCCACATCCCCTCCAACATTCCACGGTGTCTTTCCTTGTCATTCTAGCCAATCTGACAGGTGTATAGTGGTATCTCAGAGTTGTCTTAATTTGCATTTCTCTGATTAATAATGACTTGGAGCATCTTTTCATATGGATAGAAATAGTTTCAATTTCTTCATCTGAGAATTGTCTGTTCATATCCTTTGACCAGTTATCAATTGGAGAATGATTTCTTTCAAATTAGAGTCAATTCTCTATATATTTTGGAAATGAGACCTTTATCAGAACCTTTCATTGTAAAAATATTTTCCCACTTTATTGCTTGCCTTATAATCTTGTCTGCAATAGTTTTGTTTGTACAAAAACTTTTTAATTTGATATAATCAAAATTTTCTATTTTGTATTCAATAATGATCTCTAGTTCTTCTTTGGTCATAAATTCCTTCCTTTTCCACAGGACTGAGTGGTAAACTATCCTATGCTCTTCCAATTTATTTGTAATCTCATTCTTTATGCCTAGGTCATGAACCCATTTTGACCTTATCTTGATGTATGGTGTTAAGTGTGGGTCAGTGCCTAGTTTCTGCCATGCTAATTTCCAATTTTCCCAGAAATATTTATCAAACAGTGAGTTCTTATCCCCAAAACTGGGGTCTTTGGGTATGTCAAATACAAGATTATCAAAGTTATTGACTGTTTTGTCCTTTGGATCTAAACTATTCCATTGATCAGCTAGTTTTTTTTTTACTTTCAATATCATTAATTTCTCCTTTTAATTTAGAATTTCAAGTTTAGTAATTGATTGGGGGGAGTTTTAATTTGGTCTTTTTCTAGCTTTTTAAATTGCAAGCCCAATTCATTCTTCTCTTTCTCTATTTTATTCAAGTAAACCTCTAAGGATATAAAATTTCCCCTTATTACCATTTTGTCTGCATCCAACAAATTTTGGTATGATGTCTCACCATTGTCATTATCTTGAGTAAAATTATTAATTGTGTCTATAATTTGCTGTTTCACCCAATCATTCCTTATGATGAGATTATTTAGTTTCCAATTACTTTTTGATCAATTTACCCCAAACATTTTGTTGAATATACTTTTTATTGAATTGTGATCTGAAAAGAAAGCATTTACTATTTCTGCCCTCCTGGATTTAATTTTGAGGTCTTTATGTCCTAATATATGGTCAATTTTTTGTGTAGGTTCCATGAACTGCTGAGAAGAAAGTGTACTCCTTTCTGTCACCATTCAGTTTTCTCCAAAGATCTATCATACCTAATTTTTCTAATATTCTATTTACCTCTTTAATTTCTTTCTTATTTGTTTTGTGGTTTGATTTATCTAATTCTGAGAGTGTGATATTGAGATCTCCCACTATTATAGTTTTGCTGTCTATTTCTTCTCGCAATTCTCAACTTCTCCTTTAAGAAGTTAGATGCTATACTACTTGGTGCATATATGTTTCTCAATTGAACACTTCACATTACCTCTTTACCAGATTTGAGAGATTTTTTTCTAAGTAGGAAAAGAAATTATTCTATGTTGTTATTATTGTTGTTGTAGTAACGATCAGACTCAATGAAATGCTTGTATTTTTACTATTTTCCTTATAAGTGGGATGTTAGAATTAACATTTTTTTCAAACTGGCAAATACTTTTGATTAATCATTTCTAAGTATTATGTGGAAATAACATGCAGTGTTGCTTTTGTGTTCAAAATACATGTAACAAAAAAAAAGTAAAGAGCTTAAATGCCATCCTACTAAAAAAATAGGAAGTTGCTAATAAGGAGCTGATATAGAGAATAAGATCCTCAGGGAATATACAAAGGAAAGCAGATGCTAACATGAATAACATTATCTCATAAATCTTTTCATGTTTACTATATCAAATAAGAATCCTTGGATCCTAAGCCATTTGTTCATATATTTAAATTTTTTCTTCAATGGTAATGAAAGTTTATTTTTTTTTTGAGTCTTGTAGTAAATTGTTCAAAAGATCATTTGACACTAATTTTGCCCATTTAGAGAAGAAAAAAAATGTCTTGCAAATCAAAATATAGCTAATTTAATTTAGATTCTTGGAGTACTATTTGTAATGATGTAGAAGTCATGCTTTAATTTGCTTAATAAAAATAATTAAAATAAATCACCTATATATTAATGGAACCACTTCTAATGCTCTGTACTTCCAACACAATGAGAAAGTGTCCTATCAAGCTTCATAAAGGAACATTTAAAAATATTTGGAGAGCTACAATATCTTCTTTTCAGAACTCCCCAAACTGATCTTCAAGACTTTAATACTCTTTTTGTTTCACAGCTCTAATTATACAATGCTTTCTTTGTATGCAAAATATTTCAAGATACCTTTTAGTCAACGTAATGATGAATCAAAAAAGTAAGTTTCTCGTTCCCATGACCATGGATTGAATACTGGAAAATTAATGATTCCCTTCCTGTGTATCCCAGTGTAGATATCCTCATTCTTTCCTTTTGCTTTTTTTTCCTACCCTGTATCATTTGCCAATATTCAAACCACTTAGAGTTCATAAGTGGGCATGTTGAAAGCATTTGAAGTTTACTAAAAGATTAACATGTAGGGCACTGGCTTTCAAGTTTTATTAATAATGAATAATCTTTTCTGAATTACAGTTTTTATGTTTCTTCTTTTAACCTTTCCAGAAGTCCTTCAGAAAGAGAAGCAGGATAATGGGAAGAGCAGGTCCTGCAAGATGTGGTTTATAAATGAGCATAAGCATTCATCAGCATTTTTGTTACTGAGATAATTTCCTGGAGCACTGTATATCAGCATTTGAAGCAAACATTTTACTGATGCATCAATTCTACCTGGTATGTATGATAAATATTATTTAACAGTTGAAGGTATTTCAAATGAGGTCTTCTGGGGTTAATTTAATTAAAATTTGCAAAGTAATATGAAGTCTTTTTAAAATCATTGTTGAAAAATGATCAAATAATTAAAATGGGTTTATTGAACTATTGCCTTTGTTCCTTGCTCTGTATATAATAAGAGAAGAATATCAAGAAACATACATAATAGAGGATTGCTTAAAGGAAGATATACTATGTTTTGGGAATATTAGGTACAGAAAAGTACTTGGTGTAATAACATAAGTACCACTCTCTAAGTCAAGAAGCATGTGTTCTAATTTTGGTTATGCTGTTATCTAGCCATGTGACATTAGAGAAGTCACTTAATCGTTTCAATTTTCTCCTAATAAAAATCAAATTTAGATGGGATCATAAAGGCATAGAACTTAAAAGGTAAAAAAAAATCATGTTGTTCAATCCACTCAATATATAGATATGAAAATGAGACCCAGGTTGATATGTTATTTATAGTTACTGCTAAAAAGTCAGAATTTGAGCAATGATTTTCTGACTTCCTAATCCACATCTTTCCCTAATGATTATAATATCTGCCTCATTTGCAGAACTGTAACCAAAAATTGTGATGCTGGAACATACAGGAAAAAAAAAGTTTATCAATATAAATATAATTTTAAAAAATATTTTAAAATGTAAGAAATAGCTAAGGCAAATCTTGCTATTGTTCTCCAATACCTACACTCATTCTTCCTACTCATCCAATTAATTGCCAAATCTTTTTACCTACTTTCAAAACAATCCTGATATCTTTCTACTATCCATTCATGTAATATTTCATTAGTTCAGATCCTCATCACCCCTCATCTCTATTATTCCAATGAATTTCTCACTAATCCCTTTATATCATGTTTTGTCCCATTCTAATCTCCATATGCAGCCTAAGTGATTTTCCTCTAGTCTGACTAAATTACTTTTTATGAATTCATTGAGTTCTATATTATATCTTGTTTGACATAAACTCTCTTTGTCTAGTTTTGAAATCTCTGGATAAGGTAGATTTCCATCTTTATTACAATCTTTATTCTCCTTTACATAGATAACTTTTCCTTCTTATTTTTCTCAGATGTCTTTCTTAACTTCTATTTCCATGTCAATGAATTCCACTTGTTTAGAATATATTCCTTCCTTTCTGGCTCTTAGAATCTCTAACTTCCTCAGCTCAGTTCTTATCTTGGTTCTAATCTTAGTTCTGAACTTACTCTTAAAATATGTTTTTTTTTCCATAAAGAATGATTCTCTGGGAGGTAGAAAGAAAGAGATACAGGAATGCAAGAGATACAGGATTCCCCAAACTGGTAAATGGAACCCAAAGCAAAGTGTAAAAGCTGATCAACTCAATAGCCTCTGCTAAGTTTAAAAAAAAAAAAAAAAAAGGATTTCTAGTTACATATAGATAAACTGGAATTCTGTTTGCTTAGCTATTCATATTAAAATACATTTTCTTCCAAAAACTCTAGACATGAATATATGTTTTGAGTAGGTTTCTATTCCTTGTCCTTCTAGCTTCCTTGTCTCATTTCTTCATCTTCCTCCCATATCCTAACATATTTTATTCCAAAATATTTTCACAATATAGTTCTATGTTCTTGTTAATGTAGGTTCAGATTTCATGCTCAATTTCAAATTATAATCTTTGAGATCCTTTCCTGATCAGTAATGAAAGAATATTTTTGTAATCAAGGATCCAAAATGATCACGTTCAATCATTCTGGGAACAGGAACCCTTAAGATGTAGGAAATTGTCATGAAGAAAGAGAACAGGACTGATTGTCTTGGATTTTATTTAATTATTTTCTAAATTTTAATTCTTCAAACAATTTTGTTAAAAATTAAAAATAAAACAAAACAAAACAGAAAACACACAGATATTTCCTCAGACTCTAATTTTAAAAATAATTTGTTGTAACTTATTTTTATATATCTGCATTTCCCAATGGATGTCTCTTCCATTCCATCCCAGAAAGTCTATTACTTCTTGTACAACAAAAATTAAAAGAGATGAGGAAAAATACTTCAGCAAAATGAAATAATGAATTGAAATATTCTGACATTACACAAAGTATTCCATTGCTTTCCTTTGGGTTTTCAATATTTCAGATATTTTTCTACAAGTTTAGGGGAAAAGTAGAATAAGGAAATAAGGGGGATAAGACATATCTCCATCAAATACCAGGGGAATTTCACAGTTGACTTACAACTTAGCTTTCATGACATAAATAATAATGATTCATATTTATAAAGCCCCTCTACAGTTATAAAGTCAATCCAGTCATCTTAGAATGAGGTAGATACTATAACTCTTTTTATCTTGATTTAGGGAGAGCAACTGGGCCTGTGATTTCACTGACATGGAATTCACAGATGAAATTCTGAAAATATTGGTGAACATTCTTTTGTTGAATTATAGTCCCACAGAGTTGCTTACACCAATGAAAGATTAAATAACATATTAAGAAGCATACAAATGGTTTTTTATGCATGCTGAATATGAATCCAGGTCTTCCTGACTCTATAGCTATATAACATCAACCATGTTATGCTGCCTCTTGTTTTCATTTTACAGATCAGGAAACTGATATCGTGAGAGCTTTGGTGACCTATTATATTCTTATTTTCCCTTCTATGCATTTCCATAATCTTTGTACCAGTTAAAGATTTTTTTTCACTACTTGCTTGAGTCACTTAGAATCATTTTAAAATGTATATTAGATGCCAACTGCATGAGGCCCATTCTTATGTCCCAAGTTGTAAGTATTCTCCCTAATTAATGTTTACTAATCTGTACATGTTTTGTTGCCAATAAAACCCCAAAGGATGTTTAAAAAAAAAGAGTTTGGTACTACTGCCATGACACAACAACAAATATGCTTTGTATATGGTAATGGTAATATTATTGAGGAAAAGGATTTTTAAAACTTTCCTCCTTATGTCTCTAATACACTATGACTTGTGTATATCGTAAATACTTAGTGAATATTTATTTAAATGAAATTATATATTACTTTTATTATTTACAATAAACATTAATTTTATTTAATGGGGAGGAATGTTCATGCTAGCTTTCTGGAGGACCTTGGGATCAGCCTTGATCTTAATGGAGGAGTACAGGAGGCAGGAGAGCCACTAGGTGCATAGTCAAAAATAAAATGTCTCATTTCCAGTCCTCAGCCCTTAAATACCCTATTGCAATTGCAGCATTACAGCATACTGATTATGTGTGAACTAGAGAACCATTACATCACCATGTTAAGTATTAAGTATATGTATTCTAGAGAACCATCATCTCATCAATTCCACTGAGTTAACACATTGTTTCAAGTATATTTCCCCAAAGTTCCAGCCCTCTCCAGAATAGGGAAGGAATTGTATTGCTGCTATAGTGATTAAAGAGTTGGTCTCAGAACTAGAAAGTCTGGTTCAAGTGTCACCTATGATATTTATAATATTCACCCCTTGTCTCTTAACATCTCAGTGCTCTAAAGTACACTTAATTGCTGACCAGTTTTAACAATTGGTGCTTTTAATGTGGAGGGGGAAAGTATCCTGTGTACAATTTGAAATTTAATCTGAATTATTATCATTTTCCTCCTTACCTTCTTACATTTAGACAATCAACAATAAAGCAAACATTGATATTTTTTCACCAGTTTTTGAGTTTTAAATTAGTTATGAAGAAGTCCAGATAGCTCAAACCTTCACAAAACTATATATATAGTAAGGCTATAATCTTCAGTAAGGTAAAAACCTATATTGGTGAGAGTTTCCTCATCAGGAATTGCTAATATTATTCAGAGGAGTAAACAATCTTGAAGAACTTAAGTGTCCTGCCCCAATCATAAAACTAATCTGAAATAGTATTTAAACTTGGAATTCTTCATCCAAAAGCTCCTATTGTCTTCAAAGCTTCTTCAACCAAAATTTCAGATCTAATAGAAGGATTGAGAAATATCAGAAGGATATCACATGATAAACTCATCCAAGGCAAAAATCCTATCTTAAAAGTCTTTATATTCCCTACCATTCTCATAGAGGATTTTGTTCTTGGTGGCTTTCAGTCCCAGGTAGAAACTCACTACCACTAGCTAACATTAGTCTGACCTTGATAATAAATAAACATTGGGAAAATCTCTGTACAGTTCAAAGAATCCACATAATGTTCTTAAATTAGCATGCAAATTGAATTTGTAAAAGGTCAATATGTTTCTCCTCTTCACTTAGCACTTGGTTTTGATGTGCATGCCATTCTCCACTTGTAATATATTTCACAAATCCCCGGCTTCTTCTGAATGTGTTGTTCATTGGACAAAATAAAGTTAAAATTTTTATGCGTTTCATGAACGGACTATTAAAGATGAAAATGACATGCATTGAGCTTGAATTTACTTAGTATTTATTCAAAGGATTGTTGTACTTGATATGTTTTTCATGCCTATTGAGATTGTTTATAATCAATGAAACATATTTGACAAAACTTGATTTAAGCAAGAGAAAGGTGCATTTCTAAAAAAAAAAATACACTAATAAAGATAGCCATGATATCATTAATGAAATGCCCAGGAAAATACATTTTTGAAACAGAGTTCTCAAATATTGATGAGAAATAAAATAAACATTTTATTTGTGGTGTCTTAACTATCTTAAATCCCCCCAAAATTGCTGACATTTACTTGGTATGAGAGACCTTAAGCACTGGCATGGAATATTGGAGAAGTTAAGTTACCTCCATGAGATTAGTCTTTTATTCCTTACTCTACTATAGTCATAAAGAAACCAATAAGTAAATAAATATATGTATGGATAGAGAAAAATAAAATGATAAGATAGAAGATACTGTAGTAGCAAAAGCATTCCTTAGTGCTCCTTATTTCCTTTTGAGACCACTGTGCTATAATAATTATATTCACTAAGGGAGCAGGGACAGGTAGACTAAAAACCAATTGGAAATTAAACAATCTAATTCTAAAAAATGAGTGGGTCAAATAACAAATCATAAAAACAATCAATAATTTCATCCAAGAAAATTACAATAATGAGACAACACACTAAAACCTATGGGATGCAGCTAAAGCAGATCTTAGGGAAATTTTTATATCTCTTAATGATTATATGAATAAAATGGAGAATGAGATCAATGAATTGGGACTTGCATTTAAAAAAAGATAGAAAAAGAACAAAATAAAACCCTCCAATTAAATATCAAATTAGAAATTCTGAAACTCTAAGAAGAGATTAATAAAATTGAAATAAAAAAACTATTGAACTATTTTACATGCTGCAACTTTGTTAAAGTTGTTAATTGTTACAACTAATTTTTAGCTTAATCTCTAGTGTTCTGTAAGTATAGCATCTGCAAATAATGGGTTTTCCTTTCTTTTTGTCTATTTTCATTCCTCCAATTTATTTTTCTTATCTTACTGTTATAACTAAAATTTCTAGTACAATATTGAACAACAGTCATAATAATGGAAAATCCTTGTTTTATACTTGATCTTATTGGGAAGGTATTGAATTTATCCTGATTACAGATAATACATCTTCTTTGTTTTCAATTAATTCTACTTTCCATTTAAAGAAAGGGGCCACTTGGTCCTATTCTTTATAGAATTTTAATGTTATTTTAAAAAGCTTTCTCTCCATCTATTGAATTAATTACATGATTTTTTTTATTGATATGGTGAATTGTAGGTAGAGTTTTCCCAATATGGAACTAGTTCTGCAAACATGTATAAATTCTACTGGGCAATATTACGTGATCTTTGTGATAAGTTGATCTAAACTTCTTGCTAGTATTTCATTTAAAATTTTTGTATTGATAATTATTAAGTGAATTGGTGTACACTTGTCTCTATGACATAAAATATGGCTAAACTAGGAATGGCAACTATATGTGTATGCATGTGTATATCTGTATCTATTCACATATATGTACATGTACAAATATATATGTATGTAGATATATAGATGCAGAGAGAGAGGAAAAGTGAGAAAGAGAAATAGTTTAGCCATATCTGTGTCATAAAGGAATATTGTGAGACTTATTAATGGCATATATTTATTTACATTATATTATATATAATACTCATATACAACATTATACAAATATTATAATATATAATTATATAAATATGTATTATATATAAGACATATTTTTTGAAAAATAGTTTATATAGGATTGGGATTAATTGTTCATTAAATGCTTGTTAGGATTTGTTTTTAATTTCTTTTGGTTCTGGACATTTATTCTTAGGAAACTCTTTAAAATTATTTCTAAGAATTATCTATGGAATTTCTCTTTGTAACACTGACTGTTGGATTTTGTTAGTGAT